>NC_047629.2:17637500-18262500 GCF_009650485.2 Drosophila albomicans | reverse complement strand
TTGTAGAGCTGGAAACTATTCGATTTTTCAATCGATTATTTTGTCGACAAAAATAAATCGATTTTTGTTTTCAGTGAATCGATCTTAACCTTTTCAAACACAATAAACAGGCAACTAACAAATAAAAAAATAAGAATACAAGTGGTTCTAATTGAACAATTTAAGGGTGACCGCAGAGCTAAATTTACAAAATATACGATTCATTGCTTAAGTATAGTAAAATACTAAACCGCGATAATTGCCTTCTGGTAACACTTCGTTTGGTAGGTTCTTGATTTTTGCAGAGGGCGCGTATATTTAAGCAACTCCAATTCGAAATAATCAATCGTTTATTTGAAAAACCAAAATTTGTTTATTTAATTTTAATTTTGTAAAATTAACCTGTCGGGAGCAGCAGACAGCGCATGTTAATGCAATGCTGTGACAGCGTCTGCCAGCAGCGCTGCATCTGCTGGCAGCGCTGTATGCTCTCTGTTAGCGATCGCTTGCTGTTCGATCGGCTAATTGTTTGTTAATCTTGGTTTGACTATTCAATTGAAAACTCTTGTATATCGTGTCGGTGGCGAAGCTTGAAAGTGTTCAAGTCACAGCCAAATAATCCAAAGTGGTGTTTACATATACGAACATATGTGCCATTTAATAAACATTTAATTTGAATTCGCGTGTTTTATTTATAAACAATAGACGTGCGAATAAAAGCTACTAAAAAAGCTTAGTAGCTCAACATAACCTTTTGTGCACATTTACCTTTAAATTGAAGTCTCAAATATTTGGCTAAAAATTAAGAAGTTAGCAACAATACAAGAAGATTTCTTTTTATAAAAATAATTGCTGCAAAGTGGCATGAAATCGTTTAGTAGTCTTTTATTGACAACTGCAAGGGATATATTACGTATACGCATAGTGAACAATGTCTTCTCGATTTAAGAATAGAATCGATTTTTCAGCAAACAATGAATCGATTAAAGACAATTCGTGTTCATCTCTAACGATAATTCCGGTCACACCGATTTAAATGCCGAACAGCTGACTGTGTATTGTGCAATAGGAAAACGTTGCTATTATTTTTGTAAATATTATTAATTAAAGTGCAATCAAAAATGAGTGCCTTCAAGATGAGAAGCATTCTGACTATCGGCGCCACTGCGTTGGGAGCGTTCTATCTGGGCTCCTATACAGAACGCCGCTCCAGCAATGAAACTACAACCGCAACCGAAAAGTTCCAACGGCTTCCTGGATTGCCCGTCTTTGCAACAGTTTCCGCAGCTGCATTGATACCAGCTGGCGAACAGAATCTGACAGCGACACCATCGCGTATCTCACAAATTATGAAATACGGATTCCCTGGCCTGGATCATGTGCGCTCCCAGTCGGATTATGTGCTGTCCTACGACAGACGCAATCGAGTGCCGCATTGGGTATTTGAACATCTGACTGCCGAATCGGTTGCCCGAAATGACGCTGTCGATCGTTCCAAGTCGGATTTCAAGCCCGACGAAAGCATACATCCATTTTTCCGGGCACAAAACACGGATTACCGACGCTCCGGCTACGATCGTGGTCACATGGCGGCGGCTGGTAACCATCGACTGCATCAAAAGCACTGTGACGATACCTTCCTGCTCTCCAACATGGCACCACAGGTGGGCCAAGGTTTCAATCGCGATGCCTGGAACACACTGGAAACATATGTACGCAAGCTAACCAAATCCTATAGCAATGTCTACGTCTGCACGGGTCCCTTGTATTTGCCGCACAAAGAAGACGATGGCAAGATGTACGTAAAGTACGAAGTCATTGGATCCAACACGGTTGCCGTTCCTACACATTTCTATAAAGTGATTGTAAGCGAAGCTGCGGACCAGAAGCTGCACATGGAAGCATACGTGATGCCCAACAAGGTGATCAGTAATGACACTCCCCTGCAGGTGTTCCAGGTGCCGCCCGAGACGGTGGAACGTGCAGCAGGTTTGCTCTTCTTCGACCAGATTAACAGAAAGCAGCTGGCGACCATAAACGGCAAGAAGATATGAAGGAATTTAACATAGTTGAGTTTTTAGTAAATTGTATTTTGTTTAAACGCAACCGAATTAAGGTTGATTCCTTAGTTTGATGTTGTTCTTGATTTTGTTTCTTTTCCAAAGAAGTGTGTGTTGTTGATTAATAAAAGTAAACAATTAATACAGAGATATACGAATCTATATATATGAAGTAGAGCGTGAACATAGGCAAAGCGAAGTACGATGCGATTTAGTATGTGAGTTAATGCTTGGGGTGTGTGTTGTTGTGGTTTGACATGGCCATTTACATGCCATTGTTCTTGGAGCGCACATCGTCGATCTTGAGTATCATCTTGACCAGCTGCGTGGAAAGCAGAATCTGTTGCTTCTTCGAGTTGAGAGACTCGACCACATTGTGATTCTTCATATCCGAATCGCCAGTCAGCATGCAATCGACACCCAAGCTGGAGTTCTTCTCAGCCACTTGGCTGGCCTTGAGCTCCGACAGCGTTTCAATTGGATGCAGGCCACTGTTCTCAGCCAGTGCCAGGGGAATGCTCTCCAGGGCGACGGAAAACGAGCGGAATGCATACTGTTCCAGTGTCGACAGCTGATCGGCCTCCTTGGCCACAGCCAGAGAGCAGCTGATCTCAGCAGCGCCACCGCCATAAACAATACGCGAGTCCTTGACCAGAGAACGCACCACACAGATAGCATCATGAATGGAACGTTTGGCCTCAGCAATGATCATGGCATTGCCGCCGCGCAAGAAGATTGTGACAGCCTTGGAGTTCTTGCACTCCTCAATGACCAGCATCTTATCCTTGGACGTACCAAAGGCTGTAAATGGAAACCAGTTAGTTAAGGGCTTTGGAAGTTATGTGATGTGTGTACTTCTTACCCATCTCACGCACTAATCCAGCGTGGCCCAATTTCTCAGGTGTCAGCTCCTCGAAGCGGGGCACAATGCGACCACCTGTAGCGATGGCGATGAGCTCAATTTCGGGACCACCGACCCAACGCACGGCGGGCAATTCCTGCTGCAACAGCAGATGGTTGGCCTCGTCATCGAAGCCCCACTGGCAAATGGCCAAGGTGGCGCCGGCATCCTTCACCTGCTTGACCATCTGCGTGAATTTCTCCTGCTCGTATTCGCGCAGTGCTCTGTAATCTTCGGCGGAGGTGACATCCAACTTATGCTTGGTCTTTGGCTTTGGGGGCTCAAATGGGCAGGTGAGAATGGCCAGTTTGGCATTTTTCAACTCCTTGGGCATTTGCGAGTGACTCAGAGTCTTGTCCACAATGACACCCTTGACCAGCATCGAGTCTTCCATGCGTCCACCGACTTTCGTCTCAATCTTGATCAGCTCAAAGTTGACATCCTTCTTCTCGATATCAGCAACGTTAAGCACAGCATCGACAGCCATTTCAGCCATCTGGCGATGACATTTGTTGACAATCTTGCTGCCCAACGTGGTCATTGCAATCTGAATGAGCGGCTCCTTATTCTTGGGATCCACGGGGAAGGGTTCAGCAATGGCATCCAGCTGCTTGATAGCACACTGAGCAGCTAATTCGAAACCATCGGCAATACGGATGGGGTGAATACCACGGTCGATCAAACCCTCAGCCTGCTCCAACAGTGCGCCAGCCAGGACAACGACACCAGTGGTGCCATCGCCAATTTCATCATCCTGCGACTGCGACAGTTGCACCATCAGCTTGGCAATCTCATGGTCCACCTCCATGAGCTTCATGATGGTGGCTCCGTCGTTGGTGACCGTCACATCGCCATCGGAACTGACCATAATCTTGTCCAGACCCTTGGGACCCAGCGACGTCTTCAGCGTCGAGGCAATCTGGCGCGCAGCCATAATGTGCGTCTAAAAACAATAAAAATATGATTATTTTGAAAATTTTTAATATAAAAATACAATACAAAGTAATTTAGATTACTTATTTATTTCAAGACGTCGCAAAGACTATTTTAATTAAAGAAAACCTTAAGAATAAAATTATTGATATTATTATGAGAGTATCAAAAACATTAAAACATGGTATTTTCTTTGAATCAATTTGAAATTTGATCTAAGTTGATGTAAACTAATTACATGAAACAAAGGAACATTTTGAACTAAAGGAACTCTTAAAACAATATTAGAGCATTGCGAGAAGTTCAGTGGTTTAATTCAAGGGAAGGGTATGTGGAAAAAGCAGTGAAACTGTCAACTTTACATTCAAATCGCTTGGGGCGCGTGACTCAGCCGGCAGACGGCGAACATCTGTGCGGCACTTTAACCTCAAAATGTAAAAGTGACGTCACGATTTGAGCAGAAACTGGCACATTATTATTATTTATTGAAAGAGGATCATTGTAATAGTGTTCTCATTGATTAATAATGAATTATCACAGTTTACACACAATGCAAGCCATTCATATGGCGTCTCTACGACAGACGCCGGCAGTGTAGAACATCTGGAACATTCGGCATACGATGCGTCATTGTTTTCAGTGCTAACACATTTAACTATGTAGATAATCCCTTTGACAGGTTTAAAGACACCTCTTATGATTAACAGGACAAGTGTATCCTTTGTCAACTCCTTAATAAATCCATATTACAATTTACCTTGATGGCATCTGTTCCAGTGATGCGCTTCTGCTGCTCCTGGTCACGGAGAATGATGAAAGGCCGACCATATTCGTCGAACGCGAACGTTCCTGGAAAGGCGCTCATTGTTGTTTTGTGAAAAGGACCGTGGATTTAATTATATTTCACAGATTAAATTTGCTTTTCCAGAATTCTCCGATTCGCACAAAATTTGACTGGCAATGATACAAATCAGCGTGGCCGCAGCTGATTGTTAAAAATATACTAATTTATACTGTAAATGTGTATTGCGCATATAAAAATACTAAGAATCGGTTTTTTAAATTGTTGTCATTTATCAAAATTTGTTTCCCCGCGTTTTGTAAGAAAAATACCGTTACTCTTTTTTGATTAAGAATTTTCTTGACATCTTTTGTTCTTAACGGAAATCTGATTAAAGGTTAAGGAAAAATGTTCGCCACAGACTGTAAATTACTCAAAAAAAACTTTAAAAATAACAAGCCATTTAAACCGACTTTTTTACTTAAAAACATTTTGTCAAAATACCGTTCAAGGTCTACCCCGATATTTTGCATTTGGTATATATCGAGAATTTCGCTTCAGGTCACACTCTAACAATTTGTTAAATTCTCCAATAGGAAACAAATACGTTCATATATAATTCAGCAGTCGAACTAATCAGATCGCAAGTGCAGAGTTCTCGCAAACGCCTTTCGCTAAATCAGAGAATAAGTTTTATTCAACAAAACCAAATTTTTGTTTCTTTGTGCGTTAAGTTGCAATCATTAAGTGTGAAAATGCCATCAAACATGAATAATAAACTGTAAGTAATGGTTGTTTTTTTTTACAACCATACAGAGAGAAATAATAGTGCAAAAATCGATTTTGTAGTGAAAAATGAGAATGCAAAATAAAAAAAAAAAGTGCTGGGTACCGTAACAAATCGGATCCAATCCAATTGGTGGCATATTAATTTTAGAGTTATTTATAAATAAATACGAATGGCAAGTTGTATGTACAAGTAGTGTAATTGCTAACAAATTTCGGATCGGTGTTGGTGGTTAACTGTATACATGTAAATATATAGCAAGTATATACGTATTATGCATATTGGTGCATGTATGTGTGTTGCTCATTGCAGATGAGAGTGTATGCGTGAGCGCACATAACCAAACAAAGAAATGAGATAATGTGCGAACAGTAGGTAAAGTAAATGATTAATTTCAAAACATACATATTTCAATAACGATTTGTGTTTCTTTGGAATATAATTTTTTACTTTATTTTTTTGCGTATTTTATTTTGTTTTTGTTTTCTTCCCCTTTAGCAGCCATCTTTTTCACCTTTAAAACATGTTGTTGTTGTTGTCGTCTGTTGACACCCCGAGCGAAACAGACGTGAGAAGTCCGGAGGAGATGAATACAAAAATATAAAAGAGGAATACCGATAAATATACTTATGTATATGAACTGTTGTGCATTTCATTTAACGTTGCTTGAGCTTTATTTACCGCTCTCGTCACATACATTATTTGCTTTATTGACGTGAAGTGTTCGACCGGTCTGGCAACGCTGTTGAAATTCCAACACAAACATATGTATTTTCAATTGTGTGTGTAATCGAACTATTTTTATGGTTTTTTTTTTTCGATTCGTTTTGAAAGTCATTTTTAATTCGCTGAATTGACTTTACTTTCAATTTGTGCTTGAAGCGTTTACAATACGCAGTTGCATGACAACAACTTTTTTTTTTCTCTTGGCCCAGCGCCATTTGGAACTTTCTAGGCGAACAGCTAGCTTTTTTATTTTACTTTTATGTTTTGCTAATATTTGCTCTTATTACGTCTTAAGCAATAAGACTAATGGCTACCCTTATCTGTCTACTCTCTCTCTCTCTGTGAGCAGCACAGTCAGCATTGCTTGCACTCCATCTGATTATCTCGCTGCCAAAATAAACAAACGGAAGAACACACACAACAGCAACAACAAAAAAAGCTTCCACCCCATGACTTTGTGTGTCGTCTGTGGAGAGAACAAAAAAGAATTGGAACTCCAACCGGTTTGTTTGTTCCAATGTTATTCCAGTATTCTTGTTGTTGTCGTTAAAGTGTGCTGAGCACTTGTTACTGTATTAGAAAGTTTCATGGAACAATGGCATGGAACATGCTTAGGATTCAGTCGCCATTTTCTTCTACTTTATTAATCAATTTTTCCATACATAATATATAACTACATATGTATCTCTTGTCAATTATACTGAATTTAACAAAAATTGCGAAACCCAAATCACAGAATCACTCATCTGCATGGTGAAGTGCAACTTTGCTTTGCTGCGGGCAATGATTTTCGGTCCCGCTATTGGACCTCTTTTATTACGTCACAACAACAACTACAAAAACAATGTGAAGCGGACGCTTCGTGTATTTCCGAACAACGGAAAATTCCACTCGCCATGTTGCACTCAGCTGTGTGGCAAGTACAACCTTATGTGTGAGCTTGTATGCTTGTGCATAGTTGTTTGTGTGTATCTGCTGCAAGAACAACTCAATATTGGGTTAATCGACTATAAGCGAAGCGTATGCGAGTGAGCGAAAGGGAAAGAGGCACTTTGGCAAATGTTGCTGACTCAGGTCAATTATGAAAGAGAGGGAAGGAGGGTGATAAAGATTGCATCCACTTTACACGTTCACGTTGCCAAACAACATCCCACATCTTATCATAATGATAAACATTATAAAGCTGTCGCATTCATCTATCTTATCGGCTTCAGCTTTTGTTAACAAACAAATAATAAAAAAAAAAAAATGAATTGCTTGTGTTTATTTTTATGACTCTTTTTTGTTTTATAAAGAACAAGAACGAAATCTTTCAAATTGTGTGTGTGTTTGCTTATGTACATATGTATATGTATGTGTATTTAATGCCTCTCGTATGTGTTTGCTTTTTAAGCTAGAATTGTAGCTATTTACCTGTTATCCCATTGTTTACAGACAGCCGCCGCCTAATGCAGCAGTCAGCTAGCTATCTGTCCAATTGACGTGTTTATACAGCAACCGACCCATTTACGTACAAGCTATATATGTACATAGATATTTATTCATCTACCTTGGTAGTTAATCTAACTCAAATTATCTAAATTATAGTGTTTCGTAAGATCCGCTTTGAACATTGCACTTAGAATTCATTGCAGGCTCCATTGTTAATTCGTTCCACATGTTTCAAGATGTCTAACATGTGACTCATTTAAATTTTTGCATTAAAAGCTTGACGAATTTCAATTCGTTGGGCAAAACGTGAGCACTGGACTACTTATACATTTGCAAAACACATGCAGACATCAGCAGAAAGACCACACACACAGTAGTTTGCATGCATGTGTGTGAGCTTTCCTTATATTTGTTTACGTTTTTGACCGTCAACCGCAGACAGCGCGTCACAAAGCCAGACATCGATTGACGATTTTATTATCGTTATCGCTTATATTGTTTTTTAGCTGCAAAAGTTATTAATGCTACTTGCACGTGCTGCAGGCATTATTTTTAATGAATTGTGAGCACGCTAAAAACACATTTACCACATCCTATATACTAAGTACATATAATTCTATATTTGAACTATTTCAGGGTATAGCGAAATTTTCTAGACGCATAATTGAATTTTGCCGAGTAAACAAAGAGCACAAACAAGAAATACACATACATATACCTATGTATATTTATTTTTACTGCTTTGCAATATATTTGTATGTTTGTAAAGCTCAAATTGGCTGCAATGAAAATATAATTGGTTTTTATTTTTTCTTGATTTTAGTTACCACTTGTTTATTTAGACTCATTATCCGAACAGAAAAACTAGGGACAATGTTCGACCTTGAAGAAGGCACAATATCAAAAACGTGCCCAAAGACAGGCATATTTATTAAATGTGAGAAGAATGACTGTACCTTGTTTGTTTGTGCCGATTTAACCGCAGCAACATGCCTCTTATTATTATGATCCCAACCAACTAAGTATAATAGTATATCTGCTGTGCACAAATACATGTGCATCGTTGCTTGCCTAAGTGTGTGTGAGTGAGTGGGGGAGAAGGAGGAACAACTAAATCTTTTTCGAAATAAATGATGCCACCGTCGTTTAGCTGCCGTCAGTTGGCAGACAAACGCTCAACGCTCAGCTACGGCACAACGGGAAAAGCGGCAAGCATACAAAGCAAAAGCAACACACAAATCTGTTTATTGCTGTAAAAAGCAAACAAGAAAAGTAAACGCCTTTTCAATGTAAACTTCTAGACGTTTCGTCTAAAGAGTAAACAAACTGTGATAACGTAATTAGCACAAAAAGCAACAGACAACGTAACTTAAACTGTGATTCAATTGCATATACATACATAAATTCTATATACATATCAGATACTTATCTAGTTAGTGACAGTGATTAAAAATGCAGCAACAAGAAGAATTGCAACCAGCGTCAGCTAATTCAGAGGATCAAGTTGGGTAGGTGAAAAGCCTTTTTTAAATATGCTTTGCCATTGCATGCTTTAAAACACACAGAGTTGCGAAGTTGGCCAATTTGACTCCAAAAGTAAGAGGCTTCAAGTTGCCTTTTCTGATTATTTTACAAGCATTATTCGCAACACTGCTGCATTGCTGCCCAATTCAAGCGAATGCTTTTCATATTTACAAACGCATTGCACGTGCCATCGATTTAATTGGCCTCTCCCTCTGACGTATTCCAAACATTAGCTGTAGCTTAACGGTCCACGCGGTGCACTGCCTGCCTCTCCTTCCTTCTGCTGTAGTCGGTTTCTCCGTCTGCACTCTCTCGCTCTTTCCAAGCAAAATACCAAATTCTTCAGTGACGCTCTCATTCTCAATTCGTTAACGTTTGCCAAGTGCGCAGTTTGTTGTCTAAATTGGCATCAATGAGGGAAAATGGGACGAAAACAAGAACCGCTGCCCGGTAAATGTATGACAATTGTATTTAATTTGTTTGTGTCTGTCCCACCGCTAAATAAATGTTTAACTAAATGTACCATGAATATGAATATATTCTAAACGTATTAAATAAAAAGCGAATAAATGAATAAAGAGAGCTGTCCGTCGACAGTCCAGTAAGAATAATAATACTGTCATGGAATTGCTCTCTTTGAATGATATTCGATAGTGCCCAAAACTAACGTTTTAATTAACTATTTTGTGTCTCGTCTCTTATTTTAATGCGTCCATTGTCCTTTCTTGAAGCTCTCTATATATGTTTTGCAGATGCTTTATTGCGAATAGCGAAATGAAGAGAGCTATCCGTCGACAGTCAAGTTAAAAAACATATTGTAATACTGTCATGGAATTGCTCTCTTTGTATAATATTCGACAAGCGACGATATATACTGTATTGTATACTACATGTTCAGTAAAATGTCCGATTAATTGGTGTTGGATTCTTCTTATACTTTCAACAGGCAACAAAAAACACACAAGTCACATTTTTCATATTCAGAATTCTGATGTTCGTTATTGTTTTCATGACAATATATAAAGACTTTTCCTTGAAACATGCGACCCGCCCGCTATAATATATGTATATGTATATCTCCCGTGACTTATATGGTAGAATGTGTGTGCTCCTCTCCTTGGCATCTTACAAGCCGCCGCGTCCACGTCCGCCTGTGGGGCCGCCCTGCCAGGCACCTCGTCCGCCGCCACCTGGTGCTCCCGGTGGACCACCACCTCCTCGTCCACCACCCGGAGGTCCAGTTCCTCTGCCACGACCTCGCGCTGTGGATATATGTTTAAATATACACATGCAAATATTGTATGTGTGCACGACTCACCCTGTGCTCGAAGTATCGCTGCTTTGCCGCGACCCGCTGTTCCACCCAATCCCTTGCCCGTCTGCTTTTTAAACATGGGGGCATTCTTTAACATGTCGGGCAGTATGAGAAAACGTATCTTTGATCCGCGAATATATACATTCTCCAAATTGGCGGTGCGTCCGTCCCTATAGGTAACGGTTATCTGTGTCATTTGGCAATTCATGTTGTCCTCCGCTTCGATGAGTTTGCCGCGATACACTTCGCCGGTAATTGTCTCACAAGTAATAATGTGGCCCTCTGCTTCATGCAAAACTTTAATTGGTACGCCAATCGACATGTTTTATTTTGTGGTATTTCTAGTTTTCACAAGTAATTTCTTTATTGATTTTAATATGATTCTTCCGACGCCGCAAAAATTCTTGCTGTTTTTTCTTTGCACAAACGTTTACGAGTGAATATGTAAGTGTGTGCGAGACAGCTGCCCGCGCCGCCATGCTGTGGTGAAAAAGTGTGCTAAGCCGCAGGGTTGTATTTCTCACCACATGGTTGCGTGAATTTGTTATCGTTATCGCTATCGCTGTTGTCGTAACCAGCATTACCGATGCTTTGTAGATAGCGCCAAACCTTATCTTTATAAACATTTCCAGATATACGTCTGCGTCATAAAAACTTGTGTTTAAATTAATTCAGCTTTCCTGATAAGCACTGCACACAATTATACCGTCTGTCAGTTTTACATTAGCTATTGCGTTGTTAAGCTGTGTTAAGTGCCTCGCCACCAATTGCCTTTATTAATCATGAATTGGTAATTTATCGGAATTCAAATTACTACAAAATCGACAGGCCCCAATCCAAATAATGGAATTTTGAATTTGAATTGTTTCTATGATCCATAATTTCTTCCACAGCGACCCAATTTTAAGTAGTGGCTTCGTTAGAAGAGACTTTAATGATAGCGGAGTTGCTGGATGTGCTGCTGCTGATGGCAAGCTCCGTACCATCTCGACTTCGTCTTGCGCCACGAACATGTCGACTGAATCCTACCGCATCTCTCTCGGCGTAGGGCCTCTGTGGTGGTCCTGATGTCCCTGTCCACCACAGAACAGATCACGATAGGGCATCGCTCTTGACGGGTAAGCAAACGAAAATCAATAACTAAATAAAATTATGTACAATTACCATTTCAATTTCCCTTTTTTTTTTATACAATTTTGTAGGCTACAGCCGGAAGTCTTCGGTCGACTCGGCTGGCGGCAGCTTGTTTGAGGCCAGCTCTCGGGCATCGTCATCCTCTTCGTCGTCGGATATCTCTGACACGGAGTCGCACGACATTCATTCGTTGTGCTCGGAGGACGACTGCCAGGAGGTGTTGCGTCAGATCTTGCAGCATGACCATCCGGTGCAAATTTCCATCAAGTTGCACGTCACTGAAGACCAGTCCACCAATTGGATGACGATTTTGAACCCGACCAATAACATCTTGTATGTCGCATTCCCAACTGAATTGCCCCCAGCTGGCTCCAAGGATACGTTCATCTCGCTCTTGGAGTTCGCCGAGGACAAATTGGAGGTGGACGGTATTGTAATGGTTATGCGCAAAGATCAAATCGATTGCGGTCGTTTGATTGAGGCATTCCTATTCATGGGCTTCGAACCACTTTCGAGAAAGTCACCCAAGGCACCACCAGCAGCCGTCAATGATAACGATAACTACTATTTCCTTTATACCATCGAGGAGTAGGCGTTGGGAAGGGCGTTGACAAAACCTCCCAGTCAAACGATTTAAAAATGAAACTTACCGAAAATCCGAAACATCAATACTAAACAATTACGTATTCCAAGTTATCCACACCAATATTTAATACCTGTAGTGTTTGCTATAATAATAATAATACCAATAACAATCCGAGTAGTTGATCACCATTAAACAGACATATTGACCCACAATGTGTTCAATGGAATATCAAGTTTCAAAATTTTAAAACATCATAAAAAAACAAATCGTTTAACCTTTTTGTCAACGGGACTTTTTCTATTGTGTGTAGCCCACATTTTATTACCAACAATGCGTTAGCCACGTTAAGAGCAAGCTTCAACTTGTCGTAAATTATTACACAAAAATATATTCAAAAATCGAAAGAAAAACGTAAAAAAAACTATTATAAATATGAAAATGCTAAAAAAAAATAATACATATTAGTCTTAAGTTTATTTGTGAAATATTTCAATACTTATTATTTATGTCTTATATATTTTTGTCACATTTATTTGCATTGTATTCGAAACAAAATATGTTATACTTATTACTACTATACTTTTCTTAAAACAATACTTTTTTAAATTCAACAAATGTATTTCGTATAATCAATTATCTTATTCACATATATATTATATTATTATTATTATATTCAGTCTTATATACTTATGTACGATGAACAGATGCATTCTGATGGAAAAAACAAGTATATTTATATAATGAACTCGTAACACCTTTAACAACAAGCAAACACTTACATATTTAGAGCAACACATATTCAGAGAAATAAATAACATACAATAGATTAAACACAGATAAACACACCAGCAAATTTAACCTTTTTTTATTATTTTATTATTTACTATATATATTTGATTTCAAAGAATACGCAATAAATATATCAATCCAGTAATATTTTGAATGGAATCTCCGCTTTTTAAAAGCTTATTATCTTTGCAAAAAAAAAACAAGCTAATCTATAGTGGTTTCGCCATGAATTAATAATACCTGGCGAATTATGGGAGATAAGTCTACTACTGATTAGTGAAGAGGCAGCTATAAATACGGGAATAGATAACTTGGCACTTGGAATTTTTAATTGAGTGGATCGCTGTAGCATTCAGCTTTTGTATGCCACTTCGTTTATATAGCGGTCACATTCGAAACTGATTGTGAAATCTAACTATCATCAATATAATCTCCTGACGATCCACGTATGTGTTAATAGACTTCGACCCTTGGCCACGTAATTACCTCAAAATTATTCGCTATGGTTATTCCTACCGAGAACTGTCCTTATCCACGATCATCTATATGCTCGATCCAAGCTTAAACCTGCCTGGGATAGAGCATAACTATTAGAAAATACATAAACAAGCGACTGCCCTCTATATCGGTCTTTATGGGCGATAAAATAACGACCACTGACGCATACACGTGTATCGTACATGCGAGTGAGTACTCGTATATGTATGTATGTTTGCTGCTTTGGTTGGTTGGTATGTATCTATAATATAGGGGCTGGCCATATAAAAGATAACGTTATAACCAGCAGCGGAAGAGTTTCCGAAAGCAGTCGACATTTGGACGCCAGCCTTTACGCATCGCGAAGTTCGTCAGGGAAATATTATTATTATAAAGGAGATACCATGTCTAAAACGGTGAGAGAGTATTTGTTTTTAATGGGCCGTGAAGGGGCCGATATTCGTTGTTATCTTATCCGATTCGATAACAGCTGGGTATTGCTTCAATCCATAGTTGTGCTTGCACATTAGAAATATCAAATGCGAAGTTACGTTCTTTATTAATTTCATTATTGGTTTATTCAGGTGTTTATCATTGCAACTATTCTGATTTCCGTTGCGCTGTTGACGCAGGCAGCTGAAGACAGCCATCGGCCACACAAACACCACAAACGTCAGCATTCCCAGACAGTGGGTCAGCACAATTCCCATCTGCCGGAGCATGCCAAGCACCATCTGCACGATCTAGTTAAAGAGAAATCGAATCATGGCCCGGTTCCTGTGCCAATGGCACCACATCACTCCAAGGCGAATCGCCATGGAAGACACCACAAGGATGGTCAGAGGAAGTCACAGAAGGGTTCGAGGTCAACAAAGGGACATCAACAGCAGGTGAAGGATGCCATCCATAAAGTGCATCAAGCCCATGGAACACACACAAGGAAACATGGTCACGGCAGATCGCACCATTAGAGGCATAAAGCATTTGCTAATATTTTTTATATAAATTGACCTGAATCAATCATAACTTATATTGTAAATTATATACTTTAATGTAATTCCGAAACTTTTTGATGCCACTTGAAAATAAAAGAAAAGAAAACCTTTTAAGTTTTAGTGAAATTTACAGTTGTTTTCACATTTTTGCCAAAAACTTTGAACTTGTTGATCTTTAAATACACATACATATATAATAGTCTTAACTTGAGTGTGTCGTAAATACGTGGAGCGGGGTCCAGGTTCAGGTCCAATTTAACCACAAACCACATTTGACTTGATGGTTGCCCCTTTGTGCTCCATGTTACGATTGCCGGGCTGATGTCTAGCCCCATAATTATTATATCAACTTCTTCGGAAGCACTTCAGCCAACTTGCAATCCAGTTTTTCAACGTAACTCAACTACATCGCAAACAGTGAAAATAAAATAACAACAAAAATATTGTGTATAAAACAATAAAGTTACTTTTGTTTCTCTCGTGTGTGGTTAAGCTGGTGTTAATTGTAGCGGGGTCAAAAGCATTAATGACGTCATCCAGTGTACCAACAAAAACGTGTAAGAAAGCAGATGTTGGATATATCTGACTCTTATATACCTGTTATACAATTTGTAACATTGCAAAAGGTCTATTATAAAATTAAACTTCATTACAACATAGTCTGTAAAACTAATTATAGTTTTAAGGTATAATTCCCAGAATCTTATATCTTATACTAATCTCTACCAACACTCTATACGCTCAGAAGTCTATCGAATTTCCAGTTTCTGATTTCGTATTCTAATCTATTCTAACGCTTCTATGCCCTCTACCTCAGAAGTCTATATCATTTCCAGTTTCTGATATCTTATACTAATCTCTACTAATTATATGCCATCTTCCTCAGTCTATATAATTTCCAGTAGGTGATATCTTAAACTAAGCTCTTCTAATCTCTTCTATGCCCTCTTCTCAATAGACATTAAACTGGCATGCCCTTCTATCGCATTTGTACCGGGTATAATAAGCCAACCTAACTTGATTTGGACGACACAGTGATCGAGTGAAAGGAGAAGCAAGTAAGCATTATGCAGCATACTACGAGAGTAATTAAATTTATATGATGATACTAATGCCAAAATGGAATAATTTAAATAAATGCACTTCAAACTTTATTCAACTTCTAAGAAACGTAAAAAGATTTACCTTGATTTTAAATTGATTGCTAAAGATATATAATTTATTTGGTTGTTAGTTTGGTTACAAAATGATCAACAGGAATAATACTACATTTGTACACTAAAATCATCATTTCAATTTGTTGCCATTGTTCAAGTCGAATGCTTAACCCCAAACTGGATAAATGGGACGACGATAGTAGCGTCCGTAGCCTCGGTAGCCACCATATCCATATCCACTGTATCCGCCGTATTTATAGTAACTGCTGCCGCCGTAATAGGGACTGTAATAGGAGGAAACCGAGGGTACATAGTATCCATAGCCAATACTGTCTGCTGTGGAGAGGTCGTCGCCCTCAACTTCGGCTGACAAACTCTATTCAAACAAATTAAATTAGAATTTAATTTAAGTATGTATATATTTCAAATATTTCTCTTACCTCTGAAGGTGCCGCATTGGCTGGAGTCAGCATCAAAACAAAAACACTCAAGCACAGACTAACTATCAATAGCTAAAAGTAGAGCAAAGATAAGTAATTGAACAATGTTCGGCAGCTTAATCTGTACCTTTGCCATTGTTAATATTGTTTGCGAAATCTCACAGTACTTGTATTTCTGTTATTTTTTTGCTTTAGCAAATTATCACCTTTCGTCCGAATAGGTTCTGATTGGGAGAACTGTTGTTGATGCACTGTGATCATAAAGCAGATGCCCAAGATCTTTTATAGTGCGCAAAAAAGGCCGGAGATCGATTTCGCACATGATCATTGATTGGTCAAACATTAGACTGGATAAGTCGTTAGCTGTCAGGAAATTTTGTAAGTATATTTATATTTATGTATCAGGGTCAAGTTTTCCACACAGAGTTTTTTGTTTCATTATCGAATGCAAATATAATTAAATCTAATGAGATGACTAGTTCATTATCAAAACATGTTTTCCTTTGAGAATCTAACACAAATTCGTTCATCTCATGAGTGGGTAAATATGCTGACGCACTCGGTAAAAAAGTTAATAATTAGAATAGTAAATAAACATATGTATATATCTATTGACCAGCTCATCGATTTGATTATAACAATTAGAACGTGAGCTGGGGGATTTCTTTTTCATTTTGTTGATTTTTAAAAATAATTTTAAAGTCATTTGTGTAACGTATTTATATCGATTATTTATTGCCCAGCGCCTATCGACTTATATTTATCTATCATATCGATATATACTCTTATCGATACCACGTTGCGAATCTATCGACCATCTCTGTAAAATGTCTGCCGCATCCTAAACGTTTTGCAAAAGAACCGGAAAATTGTTAAAAATCAACAAAAAGTGCTTAAAGTTTATAAAATAGGTAAGAATTGAGCTCACATAAACACCCGGAATAACTGAAATATGAAAGCTACACTTTGAAAGTGTTATTAATGCTTAAAAATGCCGAGGTGAAAATTGCAAAACGCGGCGACTGCCGCGATGTCTGTCTCGTGCTTCTTCTTTCTTTTCACCTACGAATTATAAATGTAGTAAAAACGATAAATGAAACATGTGTATTTCATATGAATGTTTATTTCATTTCATGATTAGCGGTTGAGCGATGTCTATACCGCCGTATATGATACCGCCCAATCCCTGGGCGGCCCAACTGATGGCCCAGCAGCAAGCTTATGCCGCAGCACATGCACAGCAGGCCCAACTGCATGCGCAGCAGCAGATGGCCAATCAGATACAGCAAATACCTCCGCCGGGTGCGCCATTGCCGCCACCAGGGCATGCTAATGGAGTCGCAGCACCAGCGGCGGGTGCGCCACAGCCGCAGCTGGGTCAGATACCAACACCCAAGCCGGATATTCTCACCGAGGAAAAGCTGCAGGAGAAAGCGCTCAAGTGGCAGCATTTGCAGTCCAAGCGCTTTGCCGAAAAGCGTAAATTCGGCTTCATCGACACACAAAAGGAGGACATGCCACCGGAGCATATTCGTAAGATTATTCGCGATCATGGTGATATGACCTCGCGTAAGTATCGCCACGATAAGCGCGTCTATCTGGGTGCCCTCAAGTACATGCCACATGCTGTGCTCAAGCTGCTCGAAAACATGCCCATGCCTTGGGAGCAGATTCGTGATGTCCAGGTGTTGTATCACATCACGGGCGCGATTACCTTTGTCAATGAGATTCCCTGGGTTATTGAGCCGGTCTACATTGCTCAGTGGGGGTAAGTTGTCGTCGAACAATGCGTTTCCGACTAAATAACATATCATTTTGTAATATTACAGTACCATGTGGATTATGATGCGTCGTGAGAAACGCGATCGTCGTCACTTTAAGCGTATGCGTTTCCCGCCCTTCGACGACGAAGAACCGCCTCTGGACTATGCCGACAACGTTCTAGATGTTGAGCCCTTGGAGGCCATACAAATTGAACTGGACAACGATGAAGATAATGCCGTTTACAAATGGTTCTACGATCATCGACCTCTAGTTGATACGCAGTAAGTTTTTCACTCTATTTGGTAAATGGGAATATCTTTTAATTGTATACAATACTTTCTTTTTTGCAGATTTGTAAATGGCTCCACTTACCGCAAGTGGAATCTATCATTGCCACAGCTAGCTACACTTTATCGGTTAGCAAATCAATTGCTTACGGACTTAGTTGACAATAACTTCTTTTATCTATTTGATCCCAAGAGTTTCTTTACCGCTAAAGCGCTTAACATGGCCATACCCGGTGGACCAAAGTTTGAGCCGCTTATAAAGGATCATAATGTTGGGTAAGTCCAAAAAACTTTGCTTACATTTAAGATTTTGTTTAATATTTTTTATGTATTTATTTTTCACAGTGATGAGGACTGGAACGAGTTCAATGACATTAATAAAGTTATTATAAGACAACCGATTCGCACAGAATATCGCATTGCGTTCCCGTATCTCTACAACAATATGCCACACTTTGTGCATCTTAGCTGGTGAGTAATACAATATTTTTTAAGTCTTTTATAACATGGCAGTACAGTTGACAGTTGAAGCTATTCGCTGTTAATCCTTCATGCCTTGTTAGAGCAACAAAACGTCCCATTTTACTACTAATTTAGCGATTTTGGGATGTGCAATGAGAATGTTCGTCACGATTGTGCAGCCTAAATCGTGACTGCTGATAGTTGCATACATTATTAAACTGCCAATTGTCGATTTAAAGTTAAAACCAATTTTAGATAAATAAATGTTACAAATTAGATATAATGTTCGTTTTATTTTATTTATAATCTGTCTAATTTACTTACAATTAAAAAATTTCCAAAGTAAAAATCATCTTTATTTCCATTTTTTTTTTTAGGTATCACACACCCAACGTGGTCTACATTAAGACCGAAGATCCTGATTTGCCTGCCTTCTATTTCGATCCGCTTATCAATCCAATTTCGCATCGCAATGTTAATTCGAAAATTCAGGAACCCATACCCGATGATGATGAGGAGTTCACGCTGCCAGATGATGTGCAGCCTTTCCTCCAGGATACGCCGCTGTACACTGATAACACGGCCAATGGCATAGCGCTTTTATGGGCACCACGTCCGTTTAACATGCGCTCGGGTCGCTCGCGTCGTGCCATTGATGTGCCTCTGGTTAAGTGCTGGTACAAGGAGCATTGTCCACCTGGACATCCGGTTAAGGTGCGCGTCAGCTATCAGAAATTGCTCAAATACTATGTGCTCAATGCGCTGAAGCATCGCAAGCCTAAGCCACAAAAAAAGCGGTAGGTTAACTATCATTACATTTAATAATTTAAGCCTTAAAGTAATAATATATTTTTCTTCGCAGCTACTTGTTCCGCTCGTTTAAAGCGACAAAGTTCTTCCAGACTACAACGCTCGATTGGGTTGAGGCTGGTCTGCAAGTGTGTCGTCAAGGTTATAACATGCTCAATTTGCTGATTCATCGTAAGAATCTGAACTATCTGCATTTGGATTACAATTTCAACTTGAAGCCCGTCAAGACGCTGACCACAAAAGAGCGTAAAAAGTCACGTTTCGGCAATGCTTTCCATTTGTGCCGTGAGATACTGCGTTTAACCAAACTGATCATTGATTCACATGTCCAGTATCGCCTAAACAATGTGGACGCCTTCCAGTTGGCTGATGGTCTGCAATATATCTTTGCTCACGTCGGTCAACTAACGGGCATGTATCGCTACAAGTACAAGCTGATGCGACAGATTCGCATGTGCAAGGATTTGAAACATTTGATCTACTATCGCTTCAACACGGGTCCTGTGGGCAAGGGTCCGGGTTGTGGTTTCTGGGCGCCAGGCTGGCGTGTGTGGTTATTCTTTATGCGTGGCATAACACCGCTGCTTGAGCGCTGGCTGGGCAATTTGCTGTCACGTCAATTCGAGGGACGACACTCCAAGGGTGTTGCGAAAACCGTGACAAAGCAGCGTGTGGAATCGCATTTCGATTTGGAATTGCGTGCTTCGGTTATGCACGATATTGTTGACATGATGCCCGAGGGCATTAAGCAAAACAAGGCACGTACCATTCTCCAGCATCTATCGGAGGCGTGGCGCTGCTGGAAGGCCAACATCCCGTGGAAGGTGCCCGGCCTGCCCATTCCCATTGAGAACATGATACTGCGTTATGTCAAGATGAAGGCAGATTGGTGGACAAACACTGCGCATTACAATCGTGAGCGCATCCGTCGAGGCGCCACCGTGGACAAGACTGTGTGCAAAAAGAATTTGGGACGGCTGACGCGTCTCTATTTGAAGGCCGAACAGGAGCGACAGCACAACTACCTCAAGGATGGCCCTTACATATCACCCGAGGAGGCGGTGGCCATCTATACCACAACCGTGCATTGGCTGGAGTCACGTCGCTTTGCCCCAATACCGTTCCCTCCTCTCTCATACAAACACGACACGAAGCTGCTGATTCTGGCGCTGGAGCGTCTTAAGGAGGCGTACAGTGTGAAGTCACGTTTGAATCAAAGCCAGCGCGAGGAGCTGGGTCTCATTGAACAGGCATACGATAATCCCCACGAGGCACTTTCGCGTATCAAGCGTCATCTGTTGACGCAACGAGCTTTCAAAGAGGTCAGTTCCATCTAAATTGCTTTTATTGAATGAGAGTTTTGAATGTGTTTTATTTCTTTTCAGGTGGGCATCGAGTTCATGGACTTGTACAGTCATTTAATACCAGTGTACGAGGTTGAACCGCTGGAGAAGATTACAGACGCCTATT
Source organism: Drosophila albomicans (assembly GCF_009650485.2). Lineage (NCBI taxonomy): Eukaryota > Metazoa > Arthropoda > Insecta > Diptera > Drosophilidae > Drosophila > Drosophila albomicans. The sequence goes on along the minus strand of NC_047629.2, from coordinate 18,241,692 downwards.
TGGATCAGTATCTGTGGTATGAGGCCGACAAGCGACGTCTGTTTCCGCCATGGATCAAGCCTAGTGACACGGAACCACCGCCGCTGCTTGCCTACAAGTGGTGTCAAGGTAACATTGCAAGCACAATTCCATTCAATATTAAAGTGCAGCGAAGAGCATGTGCATTTTGAGCGTGTGATTTGTGGCAAAGTGATGAGCTTGGATTCCATCCCCTTGTTGCAAACCTCACGCCTAAGGTGTCGCAATTAAGCAACAGTATGAATTTAAATGATATTATTTAGAACTACGATTGTATTCGCAAATTAGTTGATTAAATTGTCTTTCGTCAGGCATTAACAATCTGCAGGATGTCTGGGATGTAGGAGAGGGCGAATGCAATGTGCTGCTTGAATCCCGCTTTGAGAAACTCTACGAGAAGATTGATCTAACGCTGCTCAATCGATTGCTGCGTCTGATTGTCGATCACAACATTGCCGATTACATGACGGCCAAGAACAACGTTGTAATCAACTACAAGGACATGAATCACACGAACAGTTACGGCATCATACGTGGTCTGCAGTTCTCCTCCTTCATCACGCAATACTATGGACTTGTCTTGGATCTGTTGGTGCTTGGCCTGCATCGTTCCAGCGAAATGGCTGGTCCACCGCAGATGCCCAACGATTTCCTCACATTCCAGGACGCCGTCACGGAAACAGCGCATCCCATTCGTCTTTACTGTCGCTACGTGGATCGCATACATTTGTTCTTTAGATTTTCGGCTGAGGAGGCGCGTGATTTAATTCAACGTTATCTTACCGAGCATCCCGATCCCAATAATGAGAACATTGTCGGCTACAACAACAAAAAGTGTTGGCCCCGCGATGCACGTATGCGTCTGATGAAGCACGATGTTAATCTGTAGGTTCTCCACATACACAATTCCTTAAACAAGCTTTATTTATAATTACATTTCTTACAGTGGACGTGCTGTCTTCTGGGACATAAAGAATCGTCTGCCACGTTCGGTTACCACTATTGGCTGGGAAAGCACTTTCGTCTCGGTCTATTCCAAGGACAATCCCAACTTGCTGTTTAACATGAGCGGCTTCGAGTGTCGCATCTTGCCAAAGGTTCCTTTAATTCTTAACTGCAAACTAAGTTCAGTTAATAATTGAATTTTCTATTTTATTCTTACAGTGTCGCACTCAAAATGAGGAGTTTACGCATCGTGATGGCGTTTGGAATTTACAGAACGAAATTACCAAGGAGCGAACAGCGCAATGTTTCTTGCGTGTCGATGACGAATCGCTTGGACGTTTCCACAATCGTGTGCGTCAAATTCTGATGGCATCCGGCTCCACCACATTCACCAAGGTGAGAATAGTTGAAGTTTTCTAACTTTCAACCACTAAATACGTCGTTTATCTATTAAAGATTGTCAACAAATGGAATACAGCGTTGATTGGCCTGATGACCTATTTCCGTGAAGCTGTTGTAAATACACAAGAGCTGTTGGATCTGCTGGTCAAGTGCGAGAATAAGATTCAGACGCGTATCAAGATTGGTCTGAACTCTAAGATGCCTTCGCGTTTCCCGCCCGTTGTGTTCTACACACCGAAAGAGTTGGGCGGTCTGGGCATGTTGAGCATGGGTCATGTGCTCATTCCACAATCAGATCTGCGCTGGTCCAAGCAAACTGATGTGGGCATTACGCATTTCCGATCCGGTAATTTTCATTAACATGTTTAATTATTTGATCCGTATTTATTCATAATTTTCTTTATAGGTATGTCGCACGATGAGGATCAGCTTATTCCCAATTTGTATCGCTACATTCAGCCATGGGAGAGTGAGTTTATTGACTCGCAACGCGTCTGGGCTGAATATGCGCTAAAGCGGCAGGAAGCGAATGCTCAGAATCGTCGTCTTACCTTGGAAGATTTAGAGGATAGCTGGGATCGTGGTATTCCGCGTATCAACACACTCTTCCAAAAGGACAGACACACATTGGCTTATGACAAGGGATGGCGCATTCGCACGGAGTTTAAGCAGTATCAGGTGCTCAAGCAGAATCCCTTCTGGTGGACGCATCAGCGACACGATGGCAAACTCTGGAATCTGAACAATTATCGCACAGATATGATTCAAGCACTGGGAGGTGTCGAAGGCATTCTGGAGCATACACTGTTCAAGGGCACATACTTCCCCACGTGGGAAGGTTTGTTCTGGGAGAAGGCATCTGGCTTTGAGGAGTCCATGAAGTACAAGAAACTGACAAATGCGCAACGATCTGGTCTTAATCAGATTCCCAATCGTCGTTTCACGCTCTGGTGGTCACCGACGATTAATCGTGCCAACGTTTACGTGGGTTTCCAGGTGCAGTTGGATTTGACGGGTATTTTCATGCACGGCAAGATTCCCACACTGAAGATTTCGTTGATTCAAATCTTCCGTGCCCATTTGTGGCAAAAGATACACGAGTCCATTGTGATGGATTTGTGTCAGGTATTCGATCAGGAGTTGGACGCCTTGGAGATTGAAACGGTGCAAAAGGAAACGATTCATCCGCGTAAATCATACAAAATGAACTCTTCCTGTGCGGATATTCTGCTCTTCCCCGCCTACAAATGGAATGTGTCGCGACCATCACTGCTGGCCGACACCAAGGACACCATGGACAATACAACGACACAAAAGTATTGGCTCGACATACAGTTGCGTTGGGGTGATTACGATTCCCATGACGTGGAGCGTTATGCCAGAGCCAAGTTCTTGGATTACACTACGGATAACATGTCCATCTATCCATCGCCTACTGGTGTCCTCATTGCCATCGACTTGGCCTACAATCTGCATTCGGCATATGGAAATTGGTTCCCTGGCTGCAAGACGCTCATTCAGCAGGCCATGGCCAAGATTATGAAAGCCAATCCGGCGTTGTATGTGCTTCGTGAACGCATCCGCAAGGCGTTGCAGCTGTACTCCTCCGAGCCAACGGAGCCATATCTCAGCTCCCAGAACTATGGAGAGTTGTTCTCCAATCAGATCATTTGGTTCGTGGACGACACTAATGTGTATCGTGTAACCATTCACAAGACCTTCGAGGGCAATTTGACAACGAAACCAATTAACGGAGCCATTTTCATCTTTAATCCACGCACTGGACAGTTGTTCCTCAAGATTATTCACACCTCGGTGTGGGCGGGACAGAAGCGTTTGGGTCAACTGGCCAAATGGAAGACCGCTGAAGAAGTTGCTGCGCTTATTCGTTCGCTGCCCGTGGAAGAGCAGCCCAAACAGATTATTGTTACACGTAAGGGCATGTTGGATCCACTCGAGGTGCATTTGCTCGACTTCCCGAACATTGTCATTAAGGGATCAGAGTTGCAGCTTCCCTTCCAGGCTTGTCTCAAAGTGGAGAAGTTTGGTGATTTGATATTGAAGGCCACTGAACCGCAGATGGTGCTCTTCAATCTGTATGACGACTGGCTGAAGACAATATCATCGTACACTGCCTTCAGTCGTCTCATTCTGATATTGCGTGCCCTGCACGTCAACACGGAACGCACCAAGATCATCCTTAAACCGGATAAGACAACCATAACGGAGGCGCATCACATTTGGCCAACGTTGACGGACGAGGAATGGATCAAGGTGGAGGTGCAGCTGAAGGATCTCATTCTCGCCGATTATGGCAAGAAGAACAACGTGAACGTTGCCTCGCTCACACAGTCCGAAATCCGTGACATTATTCTTGGCATGGAGATTAGTGCACCATCGGCGCAACGTCAACAGATTGCCGAGATCGAGAAGCAGACGAAGGAGCAAAATCAATTGACAGCGACCACGACGCGCACAACGAACAAGCATGGTGACGAGATCATCACCTCGACCACATCCAACTATGAAACGCAAACATTCAGCTCGAAGACCGAGTGGCGAGTGCGTGCGATTTCAGCTACCAATTTGCATTTGCGTACGAATCACATCTATGTGAGTTCCGATGACATCAAGGAGACGGGATACACTTACATTTTGCCCAAGAATATACTCAAAAAGTTTGTGACCATCTCCGATTTGCGTGCTCAAATTGCTGGCTATTTGTACGGTGTGAGTCCGCCAGATAATCCGCAGGTGAAAGAGATTCGTTGCATTGTGATGCCACCACAGTGGGGCACACATCAGACGATCAATTTGCCCAATTCCCTGCCCACGCATCAGTACCTCAAGGATATGGAGCCTCTGGGCTGGATACATACACAGCCCAACGAGCTGCCGCAACTATCGCCGCAGGATATCACCACGCATGCAAAGATCATGCAGGAGAACTCGAATTGGGATGGCGAAAAGACAATTGTTATCACATGCTCATTTACACCAGGCTCCTGCTCGTTGACCGCTTACAAATTGACACCGTCGGGCTTCGAATGGGGCTCCAAGAACACGGACAAGGGCAACAATCCCAAAGGATATCTGCCATCACATTACGAGCGCGTTCAAATGCTGTTGTCAAACAAGTTCCTCGGTTTCTTCATGGTGCCGGCGCAGAGCAGTTGGAATTACAATTTCATGGGCGTGCGACACGATCCCAATATGAAGTACGAACTGCAATTGGCGAATCCAAAGGAATTCTATCACGAACTGCATCGCACATCGCATTTCCTGCTCTTCTCGAATCTCGAGGATGGCGGCGATGGAGCCGGTGCCGATCGTGAGGATGTCTATGCCTAATTTTTGTACAATTCAATTTCAAAATACTTATTCTTAGGGCAAAACAATTTCTATAAGCGTGTGAACGTCATCGTCTAGGTACAACAAATGTTTTACAATAAAGCCTTCAATTAATTTTCATAATACCAAGTTGATTTCATTTAGATTTTCTTTCTTTTTTCTTTGCGGTCTAAAGGCCAACAATGTTGTCAGCCAGTTGCCATGGCAAAAATTACAAAGGAACACGAAACGAATTCGTGGCACAACGATTTAATTCCTTACTCACTCACTCACTTCATCAAATGGCGCAACTTAATACATAACATTAACAATATGCCAAGTTAAGTAATACAAAAATTTCGTTTGGTTCCGTTTTGGTTTCTAGGTACATCTGTTGGTTAGTTGGTTGGTTGGTTGGTTGTGTTAGTTGGTTGTTTCGATTCGTTTAACCTGCTTTAGGAGCACTTCCAGAGCACAATAGCCAGATTGCCGCCAAAGAAGAGATACAGGATGTTCTCCGTCTCGTAGGAGACCTCGAAGCCAAAGCCTTCGCCGACAACCACATGCCAATAGATGCCAAACTTTTTGTCCATCGTATCCTTGATCGTTTTCGCCGCCATCTACGAAGGGAGCGAAACGGCGATCAGTTGATCTTTAAAGCGGAACATTGTAGTCTTACCTCATAGTTGGAGGAATATTTCTCACAGACTGCAACGCTTAATTCAATGACTTCGTGACGCATTTCCTCCTTCATATCAGAGTGCTGTTGAGAAAGGAGGGAGGGAGGTAAGGATGAATTTAGGACACGCTTTAAAGGTTAGAGTTGTTAAGCAAACCTTGACTAGCGGATAGACGTGCACGACTTTCTTGTCGGCCTTCTCTCCCTCTCCCTCGTCGGCCATGCTTCGAGCTGAGCTGAGTTGAGCTGAGCCTGGTACTAAGCTGACAAATATCCGTTAAGCGTCAACGGAAGCGCAAAGTTTCTGATTTCCGGAATTGAACAAAACACGGAGCAGCCAAACAAACATGCACACAACACTCACACACACACACACTTATACAAAAACACAACAGACGGAGGGCAAGACGGACGAATGTAATGTAATAAAAATTGAGTTAAATTCTCATTTAGTCGCTAGCATGTGACATACAATTCAAGGCAGTATTATGCACATCGGATTACAATATACTATATATACATATATTGTATCGAGGAATTTTTTGACAGTCATATGAATATGTTGAATGAATTTTGTTGTCACGCTACGAATCACACACACACACACACACACTACGGCTGAGCTGCTATGGCAATGTTGTGTTGCCTTGCCGGGAGCACGATTCACTTGCAACTGACTGACGCCGACTCCATTAACTTTGGGCTACGCTGCGACGTCAGGCAAACCAGCAACCGGCGACCGCAACACACCCCCGGATCCCACTTGCAGAGCGCATTAATCGACTGTAAATTTGTTGTGCTGCGTTTGCGCCATGTCTGGCGAATTTGCCTCATCTGATTTGCCACCCCCCGGAACAATAACAATTGCCCTGTGCGGGGTGCCAGCTAGACAGACGGATATGAGGATGCAAGCGTCTCGTCATCTTGGCGTCCACCCCATGAAAATAATTCGCAACTATCATTCACCATTCACTAAAGATTTGCTTTTCGCCAACATTGCACTGCCAATTGAAAAGCTGTGCGGGAAAAACCCCAAGCAAACCAACCCCAAAAGACCCTTGAAGACATTTATCATTTCAGCCGGCTGTTAGGATTTATATTGTGTGTGCCAAGGCAATTGATTCTCTGACAAACAAATAGATAAACACATTTTATTCATCCCAGTTTTCGATCTCACGCTCCGTCTCGGAAAGTGGTCCATCTGTAGTGCACTCTGTGTATATATGGTTATCTTCCTCCTCTTCAATGTCCTCTTCGATAATTACGTTTCCCTGCTCCACTTTCTGTTTATGCTGTTCCAACAGTTGCTCCACTATTTCCTTTGAAGCGCCAATGTTATTTAAACGTTTTACCAACTCATCGATAGCTATCTTATAAGCACACTTATCACAATCGTAATTATCTTCATCCAGTGTGCAACGATGTAGTTCATATTGAATCTCTGCCCATATCTTATCCTCTGGCGTGCGTGTATCGACATAGTAAGGAAAGTCCACTGTGTGTAATGTTTCATATGGCGTTTCACAAGTAGCTACTGGCTCCAAGTTCAATGGTTCAACTAAGGGCATGTCCAACAGATCCTTGCGAGCAAAGAGTGCTATTTGTGAAACGAAACCAACTGATTTATATTCCTCGGGTGGTTGACCGACTCCCAAGAGAGCAAAATCATAATTTGGATATTTTTCCGTTATGCTTAGGCACCAGGATTTGAACTCTTCGCGTGTCCATTCAAATTTGTGATCGTGATGGCGAAATCCATTGGGCATCAGCGGATTAAAGCGTGTGAATATCACATTAAAGTCGGAATTTGGTGTGCTAAATAGAGCCATTTTTGGCTGTATAAAGCCAAAAATATTGTTGGGTATTTTATTCAGTACATCGTCATAGACGTGCTCAATACTGCAATAAGTACATTTGATTAGCCTTTATCAAGATTTAACAATTTATACTCACAGTTCTAATGCAATTACTGCGTCTGTATTTTTCAATATTTCCGTCGAATCTGCCACGCTGCCGTGCAGCACTTCGATATGTAATGGGCAGGTGCGTTGCTTTAAGAAGTCTGATACAAAAGGATTTGTGCGACACATATGAGTCTTTAGCAATTCTTTATCAATATCAACCTGAAAAGAATATTTGCAAATTTGAATGAAAATTTAAATTTAACTGTCAGTTTATTTTTAAACCGTTTTACAACACGAATTCACAAACTAATTGTCTGGCAACGCCGTGTAACATGTGAAACGAAACAAAATGGCGAAACAAATCGGAACGAAACATTGGCTTGTCACTTTGGAATGCGTGTGTGTATGTGCGCGTGTGAGTGAGGGTTCCGAGCACGGGCACGGAGAATATGTAATTTGTTGTGAAAATCAATTGAGTGCCTAAATAATTAATTTCAATTGCAAAAAATAATGCAAATGTTCATTTCATCTGCACACATGTGAAAGTGTAAGCATCCTCCACCGCCCGTTGGCTGGCGAGCATAGTGAAAATTTTTCGTTGCACTCGCGTAGAGAAAAAGACAACGTGAAAACAAGAAGAAGAAAACTTGTAATACGTGAAAGAAATACATACTGAAAAGTGGCAAACGCAAAGCGCAAACTAAACGAAATAACCCAACAAATGCGTTATGAGAATGTGTAAGACAATTTAGTCGAGTGCATGATGAAATTAAGAAATTATATTAAGCAGCTGTGACCTGCGCCGGCAGCGCAGCTAAATCAATATTCTTCTACACAGCAAGCCACTGCCTTCCTTCCCTCTCCACTAGTCCATCCGTCTGTCTGGTGAGACATGGTTTGTTTCTAGTGTGTTTCAATAGCAGGCTCTGATTATAAAATGTGCATGAATCTCTTATAGTATATATAATTTTTAGTATATTTAGTAGTAGTGATTAATTGTAGATAATTATGGTGGACTTATTAAAATTATTTGTTTTGTTGTGTGTGCATAATTGTGAATCAACACCAATGCAATCGCTGTTTGTGTGCGTGTGCATGTATATATGTGTGTGACCCGTGCCCATATTTTGCCATTCCGTTGTGCCGACAGTGTTTCTTTCCCATTGTGTCGGTGGCCCAACACAAAAATTCAAAACAATAGAGCGTGAAACGCGTATTAGTGGTGACAAAATAAAACCAAAAAAAAACACAGATAAAAAAATATTTATGCATAATTAATCAGTAGAAAATACAATAGCATTTGTTGGATTTTTTTTTGCGAGCAGTATGAACAAATAACTGAAAATAACCCTAGTATCATCTGAGCTATTATTCATCATCTTCTTCTTGTTCTTGCCACAGTCACAGCACGACGAATGTCAACAGTAAAGCAAGCGTGGTAAACACAAAGCGGAATACACACAAAAACAAAACATATTTCAAATTCAAACGTTCCTTTGCGCAGCACTGCGTTTAACTTACATGCTTGAGACTGACAACTAACAAAATAAACAACTACTACTTGAAAGTCGGAAGTTTGGAAATTGGAATATAAGGCGACTTCGCCTATTAAAAATGGGCAAACGCATCGTCTCAGAACGCCAGCAAACGACGGACACCCAAAACACACAGTCAGATCGCAGTGCACGAAAACGAAAGCGCTCAGCTGTTAAAGCCTCCCGGGCGGAGAAATGCCAGCGCCTCAGCGCCAGCTCCATTGAAAACAGCTGCGAGTGGCATGAGAACGATGACGAAGACTCATCCTCGTCAGGTTCTGCCACTGAACCGTTACTGCAGACACCACAACCTGCTGCTGGACGTGGTCAGCAGTGTGCCGCAGTCAATTCACGTGCATCGCTTCTCTCGTTAGCCACATTCGCGAGCGGCGGTCACAGCGATCATAACAATTCCAATGCAACCGATTCACCGCGTCCGGTTTACACACTCCGACCCTCGGTGGTCAATGGCACCATATTGAGGGATGTGCTCTCCAAGGCCTGGCGACTAGGTCGACCAATAGGTGAGAATTTGAGTTGATAAATGTAAGAATTAATATCGAAACAAACTGTCTAATTTAGGCAAGGGCAACTTTGGTGAAATCTTTCTCGCATCAGACGATACGGTTTGTCCCGTTTCGTCGGAGAGCGCCAAATATGTGGTCAAAATTGAACCACACTCCAATGGACCGCTATTCGTGGAGATACATTGCCTTATCAACACTAATCAAACACCACGTAAGTATTACAAAACTATTTCAATATGAATCTCAAACTTAAGCCACACCTCTCTTTTATATAGAAACAGCAACTGGCAGCGAGATTAATAAGCTGGAGGCGGCCTTGCCATCGAGGATTGCAAATGGTCCACCCTCGGGAATTCCGAGTTACATAGCGTCGGGCACACATTACTTTGGCGACGGGCGTTATCGGTTTCTGGTCTTGCCGCGCTACGATCGCGATCTGCATTCGTTGGTGAAGAATACGCGAGTGGCGCAAAAGTCATTGCTGGTGCTGGCTGTGCATATACTCAATGTGCTGGAGCATCTGCACGACAAGGGATATTGTCACAATGACATCAAGGCACAGAATCTGATGATATCCAAGTGCAAGTACCTCAAGCGACAACCTGTGCAACCGGGTGCCAGCAACAAAGGCTTTGACGAGCACTACGAGGAGAAGCAACAGACAACAGATAGTGGCAACAGCTCGGAACAGGAGACCAATGATGATGACTACTACGTTAAGAATGACAAATTCCCAATGAAGCGGCTTGCGGTAATCAAAGCGGATAACTATGCAGAGGATGAGGACGAGGACTTTGATGATGGCGCCACCACGAATAGCAACAACAGCAACAGCAATAGCAACAGCATGGACATGTACCACACACCAGTGAACAACAACAAGAATAAGCGAGGTGTGCGTACAAATGCCGTCGAATTTAGCGGCTCGAATCCGATGCGATCTTGCCGACGCAACGATAGTCGCAACTCCAGCTCTATGTACGAGGAGATGGTTAAATCGCACTATTTGCGACCCTCGAAGCGAGTCAGTTACTCCGAGTTCTTCAACGAGGATGGTTACCCCTTGAAAACCGAAACTCAATCGCCTGGAAGCTCCGACAATGAATGGGATGTGACGCCATATTCGCGACGTTTGGGCAGTTCAAATGCCAGTGCCACGGCGTTGAAGCGTAGCGCTCGCTCCACTGCTTGCAACACAAAGAGTACGCGTTCCTCGCGCCGCCAGTTGGAGAAGCAGCAACAGCAGCAGCTGAAGAGCGAATTAAACGATGCGTCTGCTGCTCGCAATGCTGCCGCACGAAGTAAACGACCGTCGGTGCAGTATCAGCTAATGCCAGTGGTAGAGGAGCATATATTCCTGATTGATTTCGGTCTGGCGTCCAAGTATCAGGATCGTGGCGTGCATCGTCCGTTTATCATGGATCAGCGTCGCGCCCACGATGGCACATTGGAGTTTACGTCGCGTGATGCACATTTGGGCGCGCATTCGCGTCGCAGTGATTTGGAATGCTTGGGCTACAATTTGCTGTACTGGTCAGAGGGTTATCTGCCGTGGAAGGATGTGGCGCAACAACAGCAGCAGGAGAAGGTGCATCGCGCCAAGGAGCTGTTCATGACGGACGTGTGCGAAATGCTGCGACAGTTTTATGGCAAACAGGTTCCTAAATACTTGGGTGAATTCCTGCAGCAGATCGGTAGTCTGGGATATCAAGAGCGTCCGAATTATGAGCGCTATCGCAACATCTTTAAGCGCGAATATCGACGCCTGGGCTACGATTGCAGCGAGATGCGTTTGAGCAGCGATGAGATTCATCGCACGCGGGTATCTGTCAAGGATGAGGTGGATGGCAATGCCAAGTGCGACATATTTGAGTTGAACACTAAAGTTACCAACAATGTGATGCGCAGTTCGACATTCAGCACCCCATTCCAGGAGCACTCGCTAACGAATCGTGTATCGCCCAAGAATCTGCGCTCCAAGTCTGAGGCTAAGAATGCCAAGAAGAAGAAGTTCTCGTGGGCAGAGGTGCTATCCCAAGATCCTGATCAAATAGCACGCGAGCGTGCCGTCAAAGAGTTTGAGCGTGAAGAGGTCATTTGCCCGCTGCAATCGCGTCTGCCAAGGAGATACGAAGGCAAGCCAACCTATGCGATAATCGCCGTCGAGCAATGCAGACGCGACAAGGGTCTGGCGGTGCAGGAGCATAACAACGAAGAGCAGGTGTCGGAGCAACAGGACAAGAAACACAGTAGAACAGCACAGACGGAAGCAACTAACAATGAGGAGGATGAGGACGACGACGAAGATGAGGATGATGATGATGGGGACGAGGATGAGGACAACGATGACGATGTAGAGGACGAAGAGGAGGCAGCAGCAAGTGAAGATGAAGAGGTAAGTGAAATATATATACATTTCTGTTAGTTCACTCTATATATCGCTTTTAATGTTCTGCAGATGGAGCAGGGTGAAGCAAGCGAAGCGACAGAATTGCTTCCGAACAGAGGCCGAGGACGCAGGTCTAAGAAAAGCAACACAAATCAAGCACAGCAACAGGTGCAGCAGCAGCAACAACAGCCGTTGACCAAAAGCAAGAGTTCGCGCATTCGAACACTTCCCAGCAAATTGAGGAATGGCAATGGACACAGCAGCCAAAGTCAGAGTCACAGCATAACCCCGCTAACAGCTGTGGGGAGCAACAAACGTGGCTGTGCCACTCGAAAGGAGAATGCAACACTGGCATCTGCCACCGGTGAAGTGGAGCATAATAAATTGAAATCCAGTCGGGCAGCGGTTGAAGTGGATCATCATCCCAAACAGCGGCGACCGCGTCGTTGTCTATATAAGACTGAAGCACAGATGCGTGGCGAACAGCAGTTGGATGTGGAGAACAATTCCAACTATGCCGCTAGCAACATGCAACATGTGAATGTGTATAGTGGGTGGCAATATGACGATGAGAACAGCTACGGCAAGGGGCGTAATGTCAACTCGTCCAGGCATTGTCGCAAGTGATAGATAGTTATATATCATAACCATACAACAAACAAAAACATAGCTACAAACAACCATATAGAATTGCGATGTGGATCAACAAAATTGATCAAAATTGAGGCGCGTAGTGAAGATGCAACGCAGCATTTTGAATAGTGGCAGCAAACCACAAAAACATATTAAACAAAGCAAAAAACAATGGAAATTATTATTATTGAGCTGCGTTTGCAAGTAAAGTATTTTTTAGAGATAAATACAACTTAAGTGAGAATAGAATATACATATATATAGCTATGATCAAAAAAGGCAGGCATGTTGTCACCTGGTTATGCCTCCAAAAGAAAACCACAACAGTTTGTAATTTCTGTTTTCTTTTTTAATGCTATGAGTTAACGTTATTAAGCAGTTTTATTTTTTATTACTCTTATCAAGTTCTGAAGCTATATCATTAGTAAGCTACAAATTGTTACAACTAGTTGAGAGAAATCATGAGATGAAGTGGGGTTGGTTATATATTGGCCTTGATAGCAAATGATCGTTTGATTACTTATCTTTATAATTTTACAATTTGCTCCTAAGTTACTTTTTCATTAAGTTGCATCCCTATTGATTAAACTACATAAAAGTAATCCTCTCAAAAAACAAAAACAAAAAAATCAAGTATTTAATATAACTAGATGAAGGTTATTATTACATAAATATTAATGATATAAATATAATTATCTAAGATAGGCTATAAACTGCGGATATAAATAAAATACATAGAAACTACTATATGTCTTTAATCAATGTTTTTTTTTGTGTTTTTGGAATTTACTTGAATTTCAAATTACCTGCAGAATCTGCTCGATGGTCTCGATGCGTCGAATTAATGGGAAAAGTCGCATCTCTGCGCAACTAAAAAGAATGTTATTACTAATCTAATAAAACAGCTAATTAGAATGAAATAGGTGCGTACCCGAATTCTGTAACCTTTTTTATTTCACCAGTCCAACGTGAGTCTTCAAGTATTTGAATCGCTGCACAATATCGTTGCTCGTAAACAGGTGGATCAAATGTGATGCCGGTGTCTGTCATTTTTGTGTGGGTTTTAAAGCCGCCACAGGGGAACGTGTAGTTAAACATTTTTTGTATTATTATTTTGGGAATGCACACAGATTGTTTATATTTTTTGCAGTTCCAGTGCGACCGCGTTCACGTTCTTTGAAAACTTCTAATTTACGTCAGGCAACAAAAAACTTAACGTAGAAATAAAACTGCGCAATGCAGAACGTAGTTCCACGTAACGTAAGGGCTTTAAAGTTACGTTGCGCATTTTGCAGTCTCTCTTGCGTTATCGCAGTAATTCGATAAGACGATAAACAGGTGATATCGCGCGCAGCTTTTAAAATGCATAACTTGATACAAAAATGTTAAACAAATTGTATGGGAAGTGTTATTTTACAGAAAATGTAAGTATAGGTAAGCAAGGTAAGAACTATGATAAACTACCCACAGATATAACAATACCGAGTTTAGGTTTCTAAATTTTTAATTTTTCGAAAGCCAAAATCATTTGTAATTTAATTTAGTTCACAAAAAGGCAAACATTCCAATTCTGATATATAGAAAAGTAATTGATGTTGTTTAAAAGCAGATAAATAAAAATTTGTTCAAATTATCGCGTCTTTTCAACATGTTTTCTAGTGTAACCAGGTAACAGGATATTTGTATTTTGGTATATCTCTCTTAACGGTCACACCTCGACGCAGGTGTAAAGCAAAACGGGTTTTCAAAAAATAAATGTTTGCAAGAAACATTCTCTACCTTTTAACAGTTTCTGCTCGTTTATAAATGGTAAAAGTAATAATAAGCAACTTTAGTAATTGCATCACATTTTTTGGTTTGCTTTGTGTAATGATTTTTTTTTTTTAGTTTTCAAATTATTGACAAAAACTGCCGCTAACTAAATTTAGATACTAAAAAATGGCCGTTAGACGCAAACAGCTGAGTGGGCGTTAAGCTAAGTTTGGGTGTATTAAAACTTTGACTTAAAAAGGTTAAATGCGCAGTGTTGTGCATAAAATCCATGTTTTCTTTTTTGGCCACTTTTAATGCCCTCCGGGCTGAGTGCGCCCACAGAAGACGAAGAAGAAGAAGAAGAAGAAGAAGAAGAAGAAGAAGAAGAAGAAGAAGAGGAGGCTAACAAGTAGCCGCAGCTGGCGAAGCATGACCAAAAGGGTCTGCCGCTACTTGCTGTCGCCCAGAGAAAAGCAAAGCCTAAATATTGTTTGACCCTCATTACGTTTGATATTTTCTTTACACATTTAAGGAGCGAGCAAAGTTAGGTTTTTAACTTTGTTGCGTCTCTTACACGAAAACTCATTTGCCTTGTACAAGCAAGAAAGCAGACGACAAGCAAGGAATGAATGAAGTAAAAGCAAACATTTAAGCGGCCTGTGGCCAATGCCAACAAAAACAAAATACAAAGAAATAAAAATAATAAAAACGAGGGAGGCCGAAAAAGCGAAAGCAGTTTGTAAAAAGATTCGCTTTCCGTTTTTCTTTCTTGTTTATGGCAATAATACAATTTGGTACAAACGGTTTGTCCGATTCTGTTATGCTCGCTCTCACTCTCTCTTTCGCTTTTTCACTCACTGTTTCTCTTTGGTGTGGCTGCTGCTGCTTTTGTTGTTGTTGTTATTATGGGTAAAACATTTAAGGCGTTAACTTGCCCTCATCGAGTTAAATGAAATGTTTTCGTTGTTTTATATACACGCAACTTTCGAATAATGAGCAAGATATCAAATAGCTACCCATACTCCTTCTCCCCCCATCTCCATTCAAGACGCACTCCTCGTAATCCTCTAGAAACTTGCCAATGTACCATTATGTGCACGCACACGCAGCAAGGTAAACAAATTTGTTGAGACGACAATTTCAAAGTGTGACACCAACAGCCGTCGCCACCGAAGTGCGAATAGTAAGTGTGGGGGGAGGAATAGAATTGGGTGAAAGAGAGGAAGAGAGTAGCTGCTGGCCAGGTAAGCACAAAATGAAAAATACATTGGACTAAGGATAAAAGAAAATTATGCAAAAATAAACACACAGCGAGCCAAAGTGTAGACAAAAAGCACATGAAGCATAAAAGTAAAAAGTGTGATAAAAACAACGTTTGCTCTTCGCCACTGTCTCTCTCTCTCTCTTGATATTCTTGTCCTGCCCACTCACTTTTATTCTATTCTGTTTTCAAGGTGATTATCCATAAGCTGCAAACACAGGTTTCAGTGCTGCGACTGCGACGCGACGTCTTGAATGACTGAAGACAAAGTTTTTGTGCGTCTGGCAAAACGATGCCCGGAAGATGGAAGACTTGCTAAGCGAGTTGTTTGGTATCCTGGATATCTGCAGTTGTTGTTCTTGTTGTTGGTATCTCAGCTTCTGCTGGTGCTGCTGGCAGGTATGAAATCCGAGCGTTAATATTTTCGTTTTCGTTTTACTTTTTCATTTTTTTTTTTTTTTGGTTGTACAGCAAATTTGTAAATTTTGTAGCCAGCTTTTGGGTGACAATGAAACGCGAATAAAGCATTTTACGTGCTGACGCCGTTGGCTGTTGTTGTTGTTGCTATTCCTCTTGTCTCTTAGCCCGTGAGGCAGCTGTTTGTCTCTAGCGTTGTTGTTGTCTTCGTGTAGGTTGTTTGCGTCGCTGATTTCGCATAAATTATGCAGGCGAAGCGACGCGACGCGACACGACGTAACGGACGAACAGCATCGCTTACAACCCGCCAAAATGTGTTACGTGCTGTGCTGTGTGTGCTGCATGCAGGCCACCTAAAAGCAGACTTCATTTGTTGCCCAACAAATTACAAATGTGCTTTTTATGCGCCCGGCCAAAGACAGGCAGCAGCACCAAAGCAACCAATTCGCCTTTCCACCCACTTGGGACACATTTGTGCTCTCTAATTTTACTTCAGAAGCAGGGGCAAGTTTGTGTGGTTTCAGTAAGTGTAAGTGTGTGTGTGTGGGTGTTGGTGGAGTAAGAAGCAAACGAAACCACACAAAAGGCATTTGCATTTGAACATGAACGAAATTAGTTTGGTAAGCTGAGCATTCTAATGAATTTGTGTGTGTGTGTGTGTCTATTTGTGATTTCCTTTCATGCGGGTTTGACTCGCTCTCACTCTTGCTCTCTCTGTTTTAGTCGTTCTCCCGTTACTCCTCTCTCCGCATTCGTTCTCTTTACAAATCGAGTAAAGGCAATAAAAAAGGCAAATATTAAAACGATAGACGACCATTTGCAAGTGCATTTGACTGGAAGACCGCAAAACCAATTCATCATCTCGCAAGCTCGTCACTGAAAACAAAAACAAAAGCACAAAAGAAAAGAAAAAACATTTACGTAAATGAAATAGCATTCATGTGCGTTCGTTCGTTCAAACACAAAACATATGCGTGAGAGAGAGGGCAAAAAGGGGGCTGCCTACATACATACATACATACGCGTCCTATAAAGCAAATACACAGCAGTAAACTGCAGCAGCATCTGAGAGCTCGGCAACAAGTTGGCCAACAGTTATTTTTCCCTTTTCCCGTTATTGCTATTGTTGTTGTTGTTGCTGCGCTGACACATTTCTGTGGCAATATGATGTTGCCCCAAGCGCAGCGCGGTTGCGCCACTCCACATAGTATAACACAACACACAGAGCACATGTTTCGATAGCTTCACAACTCTCGAAGTGCCCATATAGGTATGTAAGTGTATGTAAGCATGTGTATGTATATGTGTGAGTTGGTTGTTTGCCTACACATCGTGTGCAACGACCGCACTCGAAAATCAAATGAAAACTACTCGCAACTGCTAAATGTGGGGCCACAGCATGGTTGCGCCTTCTGCTTGCCACAGAGACGAGCACGGGAGCTGAGGTTTTAGCCAAGGGCAACAGACTGACACCGTTAACCATCCCCTTTCCCTTTCCCTTTCCCTTTCCCTTCGCCTTCTCCTTCTCTTCATCCTGTATTCGATGCAAACCTGTGCTTATGCTGCCGTAAATCTGTCATTTTATGTTTCTGCCTTGAAATGGCCACAGTTTCCTCACACACACACACATACATAGTTGGAAAAGGTCACGGCGAGTCGTTTTAATCAGCGCTCAAAACGAAAACGAGACAACTGAATGAGGCCACCAGCCGGAGAATAATAATTGGGAATTTTTTATGAGATTATGATTAAACTCTGGATTTTTAATGTTTGTGCGACATATTGAAGAATATTTTAAAAAACTGAAATCTTTTAGTGCTTGCACAGTTACAAAATATAATAATAAGAGTTTGAATAAATAATGATGCTACACAAGAAATTCGATATGATTATAAATATAGGATTTTTCAATATTATTATTTTTACAGTTTTAGTATCCATAAAAAATGTATTATTTTAGAAATTATTAGTAGAGAAGAATCTCTCATTTATTTTCGGCATAGTTATTGAAATTGATAAACAGCTTAAATTCGATATGAAAATATAAGATACAAGTTCTTATGTAATATTTTCAATATTATGTGTTAATAGTATTTTTATTGCAGCTCTAATATTCATAAAAAATTGTGAACAAATAAAATGCTCTTCGCATGTTTTTTCAATTTACTCGGAATTCATCGAGTTGTAGTTTTTAGCTGAGCTTTAGCTAAGCATAAAATATGTATAAATAAACAAGTAATACAACGCATAGTTCAACGTTATCATATGAACCATTATACTCACGCTGCTATATGACGCTCCTCTCTGAACAACCTAAGAAACATGAAGGTACAAAGTTTATCTTTTCAAACTTTTCGAACTACTCGTAACATATGTAAATAGAATACTTTATAAAGCCATTTATTTTTATTTATCGGATTGCGGAGTTGTGATTGAATAATATGAATTGGAATAAAGAGGTTGTTTAGTACATACAATGTTTTATAGAAAAAGTATAATCGTAATTAAGTTCACAATTTATAGAGCACTTATATTTCTTCTTTAGGGCGTATAAGCATCATGACTTTTTTAAGTGGAACGTCAAAGAAATGCAACATTTCGTCTGTGCCATTAAAAGAATTAAGATTCCTGCATAAAAATAATGAAATATGTGCATTATATTCACAATACTTATTTGTAATATTTACCAATCGCGACAATCATTGTGCCACCAGCCACTTGTGACTTTTTTCCTTTCTGCGCAATATAGAGAGTCTAAATATTCCAAATGACGATCGAATGTTGAGAATGGATTTTCATTACTGTTTTTTAGTCCTTTCTCCATATTTCCAGTTCCCAATTGCAGTTGGTAATCGATATCTTCATCATATATTTTAAAGTTGTCATATTGAGCGTTGTAAGTTGAGCTATTTAAAGCAACAAAATGCACAAAGAGTTCGAAATTCTGAGAACTTGTCAGATGATGGATTTTCTCCAGACCAAGGAAAAAATCACTATCAAATGAACCGAATCCCTTGCGGTATGTATCCCAATCTTTATTAAAACTCTCATTTCCCCCGACTCGTTGTTGAATAACTAACCATCCAGGTCCAGCTGCCTGACTATCACATAGAACATTGAAGAAATCAAAGCCGGTTGCTTTTATTTGATGGACACCCGAACTGTTTCCAAAAGGAAGGCAGCTTGTGGGAAAATCGATTAGTGATTTAGCTAGATTTTCCTGTAATTGTATTTCATATTCTGGCGCTTTTGCAATTTTCAGATTAATTCTTTGAATTTCTAAATCCCTTTCATTAAGTCTAACATTTAATTGGTTCAGTTGGTCTTCGAAATGCTCTAACTTTTGAGAAACATCAACTTCTTCACTAGAATTCCCAATAATATTGCACTTTGATAGTAGTTTGCTAATAGTTTCTTGCTGAAAATCGATCTGAGATTGCAATTTATTATTAGTTTGTTTTTGAAACTCGATCTGAGATCGCAATTCCTGTATCAAAGCTTCTTTGGTTTCATTTTGCAAAACTATTTGAGATCTCAATTCATTCACATAAGTTTCATTGATTTGCTGCTGATATAACTCTGCTCTCAATTCTATTATTTCTCGGTCTTTTTGTTCACTTGAGTGCTATAATGAGAGAATTGTGAAAACATTTATCATTCACTAAACTATGAAACCGATCATATTTATTCATACCGCATTTTCAGTTGTCGAGCCTGCCAAACACATTCGAAACACGGCGAAAAGGAAGGTCACATTAATTATAAATTTTCGCATATTTGTTCTTATGAATGCTTTCGAAGTATGCAAATAATAAACTAAACATTTGTCTTAAAATTGATGTTGAGCACAGCTCGAAATTTTCTGCCGAGACGATGAATTATAAATAAGTTGATAAGTTCAAAAAGTTCAGTATAGAACGAAAATATGCGAATTTTTCTCAAAAAATCGCTAAGCTCTGAGAATTGGTCAAGACGTGGTTTATGAAATTGATTTTGGTTCTTCATTTGTAATAGAAATGATTAGGAGTGCAAGCGAGTCGATTGCCAAAGCAAATGTTCGCTGATCGTGTCTATCATATAGACTTACTCATATACATATGTACATACATATGTGATGGAGTAGATGTTCATCTGCAATTGCGAAGGCAAAGAGCAAATCTCAACAACTGTTTATTTGCGAGTGCAAGCGAGTGCGCTATAGTTGTTTGGTAAAGCAAATCTTCACTGATCGTGTCTACCACACAGACGCAATACTGGAGTAGATGTTCATTTGCAAAAGCAAAGAGTAAATCTAAACAACAACTATGCTGCCGGTGAGAGAAGAAGTGGGGTGAGTGCGAGATCTCTGGGTTGTACTCTCACCTATGTACATACATCGGTTTGTATATATATTGAGTGAGAGCGTTTCCTGCTTGTTAGTGAATTTGATGCGCAAAGACATGACTGAAAATTAAAACGTTAATTAAATGCTGTAGCAGAACAAATAATAAAAACTCGCTTCTTAACTATGCATTTTGCTTTAATTTATTACGAATGAACTTTCTATGTATGTATATATAATATAAATATATAGATTATAATACAATTTTTATTTCCAGTTTTCAAAATAGAATAGTATTATCTTTAGCAAATCATAAAGCAAAATCAATTTATTTTACAATTTATAAGTAACTTATATTCCCTATTCCTTTGGGCGTATAAGCATCTGAACTGATTTAAGAGGAACTCCAAAGAAATTCAATGTTTCTTCTATGCCGTCTATTAAATTTAAATTCCTGCGTACAACAATTAACTTTATATATTATATTCATAATACTTATATGCAATATTCACCAATCAAAGCAACTTCTGTGCCACCAGCCATTTTTGAATTCTTGTGCACAATTGAGAAAACTTAAAGCATCTTGATCGCGATCGAATGTTGAGAAGTTCATGTGTTCACTGTCTCTTAGTCCATCCTTCACATTTCCATTAAATGCTCCCAAGCTCAATGCGTATCCAGTGTCTTCATCAGATATTTTAAAGTTGTCGTATTGAGCGTAGTACGTCGAACCATTTCTACCAACAAAATGCACCAAGAGTTCAAAGCGTTGTGAATTTGTCAAACGATGAATTTTCTCCAGTCCAAGGAAAAAGTCACCATTGAATGAACCGAATCCCTTTCGGTATGTCGCCCAATCATTATCAAAACTCTGTATTGAGCCGACTCGCTGTTGAATAACTAACCACCCAGGACCAGCTGACTGAATATCACACTTAACATCGAAGAAACCAAAGCCGGATACTTTTATTTGATGGACCCCCGGATAATTTCCAAAAGGAAGACAGCTTGTAGCTGTACTATCATCAAGAAATGACTTGGTTTGATTCAATTGTAATTGCGATTGAATTTGCTTTTGGTTATCTGCCTCATTGATTCTTTAAATTTCTAATTCCTTTTCAATAAGACTAGCATTTATTTGTTTCAGTTGATCTTCGCACTCTCCTAACTTTTTAGACACATCGACTGATTCTTCACTAGATTTATTAAGTTTATTCAAAAGTGAAAATAGATTGCTAAGAGCTTCTTGTTGAAATTCAATCTGAGATCGCAGTTTTTGGTTTGTTTGCTTTTGGAACTTGATCTGAGATCGCAATTCTTTTATTAAAACTGCATTGGTTTCATTTTGAAAAACAATTTTCGATCTCAGATCATTCACTACGGTTTCATTGATTTGCTGTTGGTTCAATTTTGCTCTCAATTCTATTATTTCTCTGTCTTTAAGATCACTTTTTTCTAATTCTTTTCTGACGTCTTCTAGCATTGGTTTAACAATGTTGTACACAGTTGAGCCGAACTCTTTTGAGATATTTTGGTTCGAACACTGCAACAAAAGAATTGCACTAATGTTTATCATTCACTGTACTAATTATTTATACACATTAAATCATACCTCATGTTCAGTTGTCGTGGCTGCCAAACACGAACATATGAAATACAGGAAGGCCATACAGAGTATTATTTTCCTCATGTTTATTTTTTTGACTACATTCAAAGTATGCTAATAATCAACTAAAAAGTGTGTCAAAGTCAATGTTGAGCACATCTCGCAAAATTTTGCCGACGAATTATGAGCAAACTGATTAAGTTTAAAAGCCAAAAAGTTCAATTTAGAATTGATAAAATTTGACTTTCTTTATAGTTTTACTTCTTTGTTGTGTCCTACTAAACAATTTGCGACAATTGACTGAATGGATTTAAATATTTTAGCAAAAATATATGTTTGCATGACTTCACAGCAACGAAAGTACTATAAACAGTGAACTTCTCTCACAAAATTATCCATTTTTATATATTCGCTACCCATAGGGTAGAAGAGTATTATAACTTTGTGCCGGCAGGAAATGTATGTAACAGGTAGAACGAGGTATATCCGACCCTATAAAGTATATATATTCTTGATCAGCGTCAACAGCCGAGACGATCTAGCCACGTCCATCTGTTTATCTGTTTGTCTGTCCGTATGAAACACTGGATCTCAGAGACTATCAGAGATAGAGCAAATTTTTGCCACGCCCACTTCCGCCCCCGAAAATTAAAAAAATCGAATAACAAGCATAACCTTGGAGCTAGAGCTATGTACAATAATAACTATAGTAATTGTGATTCCTGAAAATTTGGTTGCGATCAGATAAAAATTGTGGAAGTTATTAAAGAAATACTTTTGTATGGGCAAAAACGCCTACTTACTAAGGGTCTTAGTTGCTTTGGCTGACAATCTGGTATATTATGCCGTCTATGGTATATTTTGAATCTGGTACTATATCGATATAACAAAAATACCATTCGGTATATTTTTTAGTATTTTTGAAGTATTTTGGTATATTATGAAAAATACCGCAATATTTTCATTTTATTCAAAATGGGTATCTCACAGTCGAGCAAACTCGACTGTAGCTTTCTCACTTGTTTTATATGGAACTAATTTTACAACCAGTTGCAAGTATTTTAGCAAAATTATTAAAGAATAAAGCAATTAAAAAAGATGTATTTTCCAACTAATATTTGATAATGAATAACATTTTTCCATAAATTTTAGCTTTGATATCCCATAAGTATCTAGAAGGCATGATCATGTGTAATTTATTTAATTTTATTATTCATTTGCTACAAGACCATAGTAGAAAAAAGAGGAGGAGATTAAAGGAGATTATTATAATAGAATTTGAATGTCTCGTTTATCTCCTAGCTATTCTCAACTTTTTTAGTGCTAACCACCCAACAATAAATCTCTTTACAGTGAATATAGTAATATAGTACAATTGAAGTGAACTAAGTTTAATTTGTATAAATCATGAAGTGGAATGAATTTTCATTATATTTTATAAAATGTACTAATTTTGGTGTGACACTAGGAAGGATGAACTGCAAACAAATCCATGTGAAGATATTCAAGTCCTACATAAAAAACAAGTAATTAATTATTTTTATTTCGTTCACAATACTTGTTGGCAATACTCACCAATTGTAAAATCCCAGGTACATTCAGAATTCACAAGTGAAGTTCTAGAAGAGTGTGATCGAGAAGAATTGTTGAGAATTCCGTCAAATATTTTAAAGTTTTGGCAACGAGCATAGTACAAAGAATTTGAAATGACGTGAACGAATCGAACGGAGAGAATAATCAAATCAAATGTAACTACAATTAAAAGAAAGTGAAACTAAGTTACGTGAGAATGATAAGGATTTGTTTTTATGAATACCTGTATATTCTCCATAAAGAATGCAACCGGAGTGATTATTATTGTGTGATGTCCCACTTAATTTAAGAATTTCTGATAGTCATAATGCTATTAGGACAGGCAGAACTTGATAAATTAAGTCGGACTTCACTTAATAATATTCCATCTAGTTGCATGCTTTTTGGAGAATATCCAGGTGTTCATAAAATCAAATCCCTATGCTTCGGATGTATCTTAGGTTGACTCTCTAATAATTGTAATTTACTTTATTTTTGATTTTCTGCTATTTTTTACATTGTTGTTGTGTGATTTTTACTTTTTATATTAACTGATTTTTTATTAGATTTACAAATTATATGCGATACTTAAATTTTGTTGCTTCTATCTGATATCGCAATTTCTTTTTCAAAACTTTATTGGTTTCGTTTTCAGATTGCAGCCTATTCCTCAATGTTTTATGGATTTTCTTTTTCTTTTGTTTCAATTCGATTATTTCTCCATCTATACGTTCACATCGTTCTAGCTCTTTTCTATTTTTTTGAAAGTATTTCAGCAACGGTTTAAAAATGTTGCACGTAGTCAATCGGCACTCTTTTGCCATTGCTTCGTTCGAACACTAATACGGGAGAATAGAAATAACTTTTATCACTCACTGTACTAATATTAAGTATATGCTATATTTATACCTCTTGCTCAGTTTTATTGGAAGTAAGAAAGAACACCACATGGAATTTATTTTGTCTCGAGTTTATGCTTCTGACTGTATGCAAAGAAAGTGAATATTCAACTAAATGTTTGTCTAAAAATCATTGAAGAGCTAAGCTCGAAAAACCTCGAGACGACGAGCTTTGAATAAACTGATAAGGTCCAAAGGCCAAAAGATCAGTTTCGAACTGATATACGGTATGAGATTTCTGTCTATCTTTTTCTTTTTCCGTTTACTTATGTTACATACGGTATGAGACTTCTGTTTGTCTTTTCTTTTTCTATTTACTTACAATTACATGCTGATTATTTTACATTGCAACATTTTGAATCTTACAATTCAATGTATTACAGTTTTTGTTGTGTGCTTTATGTAAACCAATAATTAGATTACACAAACTCGAAGACTAATAAATAACTTTATAAGTTTTGTGATTTGGAATAAAAGGAAATGGAGTTAAAAAAACAATTTAATCAATTTCAAAATAAATACCATAATACAAAGCAGATGGATTTGTATTATTTTGTGGAAAGTAAAAACCAAGACAAGGAAAAAATAAGTGAATTTAAATGTATTAATTAATAAGAGCTTTGCGTAATTTACTTTATATGGCTGACACGATTTCATCAGAGTTCCAAATAGAGCACGAAATAATCAATTTTCTTATGGAGTTGAACTTTTGAACTTTTAATTTATGTCACTGATTTCATATACAGCTGTAAACTTTGAAATAGCAGTGCTCACGATTTACGCATTTAAAATTGAAAAATTCTATTAAAAATTCGATACAAAATGTAGTTAGGAAAGTTTAATGTATTTATTTTGAAATAATTCAACATTGTTTTTATTTTGGGTAACTCAATATTATGAAAGTTTATCATGAGAATTATGTATGTACATGTGTAAAATATGTAACATACATATGTGTGTACTTCAATATTATTATTGAGTAAATGCAAAGTGAAGACAAGAACAACTTTTTAAATCATTGTGTCAATCATTGTGTCAAATCATTGTGTAATTTGTAAATCATTGTGTCAATTGCACACTTAATAATTATTGAACAAGTTGTATGCTCTATCGTAAAGCTATATACATATGCATATTTACATCGAACAGCAAACATGAAAGTTATTAAAGAAAGAATTTAGAATGTTGTAAGCAATTTACAGCTGTCAAGGCTGCCAACAACTTTGTATTTTCTTACTATAGGACTGTAATATTATTACTAAGTTTTCCCAATTATTTTTTTAATCAATTTGTTGTAAGATTATAATAAATTAACTTGCTCTGAAGTACTTTCGAGTGAAGTGTTAACACTTGTTTAATTTGACATTCCTCGAGTCGTATTGATTTCTGTCTAATAAATTTTGATGTTAAGTCTTGCATTAAAATGTGCTCTAATTTGGTTGAGTGAATTTTACGGGGAAGCGATAGGCAAGGAGACTTGTGTGTATCTGGAACAATATAACACGGATCGCACATTTGTTGCTTCAGCTGTTTATGGCTAATTTGTTGCGGTTGTGTAATATTGCTGAACATTTTGTTTGTTGCTTGTCATAAAGCGAGCGACCCCGTCGATGCTTAGCCGGGTCCCCAAAGCACCTACGATGTGGCCATGTGGGTGGCTGGCGGTTTATTCATGTCGTGACTGGAAGCATTCCTTAACTGTGGGTGTGTGTGTGTAGGTATAGTTATGTAAATGACACGCCCCAACGCCCACATGAGGCGAGTGCTTTGAATGCTTTTAATAACTGTACAGACACGCACACAAACACGACACGAGGCACAACAATGAGGAGCATTCTAGCTTTAGCTTTAGCTCAACCAAGATGAGCTCAAGCGAGTGTGTGAGTGTGTGTGAGAGTGTGAGTGTGGCTCATGTCCTTGTCCATACACATTTGGGTGCTTAAAATGCAAAAGCAGCTGAAATGAAATGAAAAGCCAAAGTCTACCTTCTTCATCTCCATCGCCATCTCCATCAAATTTTCGTTTCCTTGCCAAAACCGACTGCTAAGCTCACCTGGCCTCACCTGGGCATGGGCAGCAGCTTTGGCTCAACTTAAAGCTGACGAGGATTAGGCCCTGCAAACAGGCAGCCAGCTGAGGCCTGTTAATGCTGTTTGGCTGTTTGGTTGGCGTTGCCTTTTGTTGCCTCACATTTGCATTAAAAACTTTTCAAATGAAATCAAAAGATAATTAAATCATTTGAATGCCGGCGCTAAGCTATTTATTACGCATAAGATGTCTGCTATTCGTTGTTCGAGCTCATCAAAATGTATTTCTAAAGAATTCATGCCTCATCCAGAACAACACACTCGCATCTCACACTCCAATGCCAAGCTTAATTAAGGCTGTGTCTGTGTGTCCTTTTTAGGGGACAGCCAGGATGTGGCACATGTCTGTGCAAAACCAATTACAAAAGCTGCCAAAAATCGTAGACAAAGCCCTTGGGCGAGGCAGCTGGGCGTGGACAACGTCAGAGGCACCTATGCAAAACACGTATACGTCATGTGGACCAAGCGACAGCGCATAAGTCGCCCAATTAAACGTGTTTTGTGTGACGAAACCAGAAGCAGCAGCAGCATCAGCATCAGCAACAGCAGCAGGAGTCCCAAAACGGAGGCAACACAACCAAGCATGCAGCTGTCGTTCGTGTCATGCTAACAATAACAGCAGATGGAGAGAGTGAGTGAGAGAGACAGGTAGTTAACAGAGAACAGAATGCAGCCACAAGAAATTCACACACACACGTTTACTCATCAGCATGCAAAATGTATTGTATTGCATATCCTAGGGCGCCTGGTTTATCATAACTGCATTTTAGGCTCAAGAATGCAGAGAAATTAAGCAATCAATGCTCTGATTGTTATGGCAACCACATAAACTGCTAATCAGGCCATGCTCAACGTGGTTCGCTTAATTGCTTAAACTGACTGAGGCCAACAACTCAGACGCGGCGCATTGAGGCGAATGCGTGAAGACGTCGAGAGACTTGGATCTTGGATGGGCAACACACCAAAGTCAACGCCTTTCAAGGTCTGTAATCAGCGAGAACAGCACAGTCATATGGCTGAATGATTCGCTTGCCTGCCTGCTTGGGTGTGGCACAAGTCAAAGGAAAACTCTTAGGCCCACGGTTTTTCGGTTCGGTCGCTTGCCGCTTGCCAAAGTATAATAATTTGTGGGTATGACTGAAATAATTCATTTGTCGCTTGCTTTAATTGGAAAACTTTGCTGAGTATATGACTCTTCATTGGCGTGTGTGTTTGTGTGTGTGTGGGTGTAAGGATAGGTGTGTGTGAAAATATATTGCCATTTATTACCAATCTATTGAATGCTTAGCACAATTATACACAATTATTGTGTGGGTGTTTCGAACTGAATGTGAATAAGGCTGTGTCTATAATAATATACACAGCCTAAAACAAGCTGACACTGGAATTCTGTTTAATTATTAGACAGTTCACCATTAAGCGCATTTTTATACCCGGTAGCCTACGTTTAGCCAGAGGAGACGTCTCCAAATACCATAAAGAAATCTCATAAGTTATTCAAGAAATAATATTCTATGATAGTAAATAGCTGCAGCTGCTTATTTGACAGTGTTGTATATATTTTACCCTATGGCATATTTTACATGTTGTAGTATATCTAAATACCAAATACAAATTTGGTGTAAGCAACTGCATGCTGCTTTGTTGGACAATTTGGTATGTATTTTCTACTATGGTATTTTACATGTTATAGTATATAGAAATACTATAGTAAGCAGCTGCTTTATTTGACAATTTGGTATGTATTTTTCTTTATGGTCAATTTCACATAATGCAGTATATCGAAATAACCAATACAATTTAGTATAAATGTTCCCTTATGGTATATTTCACATGTTGCAGTATATAGAAATACCAAATATAGTATTCGGTATATTTAAGCATTTTTTCGGTATATTTATTTGGTATATTTTAATTGCAATATCACATTCAAATTTTTCTGCCCTAAAAAGTAAAAGTTTATAGCTGGTATCTTACAGTTGAGCATAGCCAACTGTAGCTTTCTTATTTGCCTTACATAAATCAATAGCCACAAATATATTGCAAGACAAATATTATTTACGATTACATAGTTTAGGTTTTGCTGTGACTTCAATTATTGCTGCTGAATGTAAATAAATTTTCATCTAACATTTCTACTCTAACAAAGCGTATTAACATTTATATTAAAGCTTAGCTATAATATAGAATATACATAATATGTCTGTAGAAGGATATAGAATAAACAAAAACGTATTTACTAGAATATGGTATAAATGTGAAGATAAATTCGCTGCTGCTGCAAAAAGTTCAAAATTAATAGAAATCCATTTAAAATGGACACCGCTGACCTTTTCGTTTCTGTTGCTGTGTTCGTTTTGATTATTGATTCTATCTAAATTGGGAAATTCAATTAAATAATGTTGCAGGGCAAACTTTTGTGCTTTTTTGATTTACGAGTGGAGATCAAGTTTTGCCAACCATGCAATTATGCAAATGTATAGTTGCAGTTGCTGCAGTTGCATTTGCAGTTCTTGTCGTTGGTTGCTGCCACTGACAACACTCAAATTGGATGGCACTCAATCAACATGCATCGAATGCATCGAATATGATGTATGGATGAGTGGCAAACAAACCTTGCGTTGCCCCTATGCGATTGAAAGGTCAACAGTAGACAGGCAGCCTGACCTCATTTGAATTGCATTTGACTCGGTGTGCAATGCTTATCAGTTTGCTGCCAGTTTGGCAACTGAAGTGGTGTTGGCCTGTCTTCGTATTTGTGGCAATATATGCAGCAGGAGATAATCGCCAGGCATTATCCTGTCTGTCAAGCTGTTTACTTGCCATCTACATATTTCATTCGTCGTTGTTGCCTGATTAGCAATGCTCTTTTCATCAATTGGCATTAGCATTAACACAAGTGATTGACCTGAATGGAATCCTTTATGCCTGGATTGAATTGCAAATGAGTAGATGAGCTTGCACACTTAATTAAGGTGACAGAAACAGTTGGCAACTCAAGATGGAATCATAGCCAAGTGCTTTATTGTTGTATTCCCATGACAACGTAAGCCAGATATAAAGATTTTTCGCTTTATTCGAATGGCATTTTCAGCAAAAGCAAATCAAATCAAAACACAATTGGCTATTGAATATATTGTACTCTATGACACAATTGAAATCTCGATTTTCATTGTATGGTTTCATTAGATCATATTTAACAAGCGGAAAGTACATTGATAGGCAAACAGACAATACTAGTTGGATTAATTTAGACAAACAGGAAAAGGATGGTGAGAGTTGCATTGATTGCAGCTATGTTAAATGAGCACACATTAAAATAATAATGTGAAATTCAATGATTAAAAAGTCGCAGCCACCACTGCCTGGTGGCAAACAATGATAAATTCAGTAACAACAACAACAATAGTTGCTACTTAACTACAGCAGATGGCCAACGACATTTCAACATTAAACGAACCGGAAATGCGAACCCACAACGGCATCATTAATCATGAGTAGCGACAGCCATTCCTCCATTCCTCCATACTCCTTCTCTTCGCTTTTTTCTCTTCCGTTGTAGTTACGGCGTTGACCTTACTTAACTGGCAGCCAGCATTATTGTTGTGCTGCTTTCAGTTCTTACTTTGGTTAACTGCTTTTACTTTACTGCTCATGCGAAAATTCGTTTTTTTTTGGGCAGATATCTGTATTTCGTAGTCTATACATCTCTATGAGAAAAAGTCTTTATATATTTAAAAAATAGAAATAACAGCATTATAGAAAAACCTTAAAACCTGAAGGACTGGAAATCTTTAAATTGTTAGCTCGATTAAAGTCTGAAAATTTTAAACTTCAATATGTTCGGGGACTGGCTAACAATTTGCGATGTGCCAAAAACTTTGCGCAATGCCAAA
Organism: Drosophila albomicans; assembly: GCF_009650485.2. Lineage (NCBI taxonomy): Eukaryota > Metazoa > Arthropoda > Insecta > Diptera > Drosophilidae > Drosophila > Drosophila albomicans. The sequence goes on along the minus strand of NC_047629.2, from coordinate 18,211,519 downwards.
AACCAAAATTGCTCAAATTTTTCAGTATTGTAGTTTAATTTGACAGGCAGCAAATGGAGCAAAAGCTTCACTCTGTGTGTGTTTGACCAAAAGTGGCAGCTGCACTTCTCTTTTGTCCCATCAAAACGAACGATAAACTAATATTTCGCAGAGAAAGTGTGTTTTGGCTGTTTCGTAGCAGTTATAGACAAAATTCAAAGTGATATTTGGCTTGTTTGTAGCGCTGTTTAATGCATCATTTTGTTTAAGCTGCTGCTTAAGCTAAGCTACCGATAAGACTGTAAAACTGTAGATACAGTTTAAAGTTGATGCGAATAAAAAGTGTTGCATACTTTTAGGTGGCAATCCGACCAGCAAAATTTATTATAATTTTTGCTCAGTTTATCATCAGGAGCTGCATAACTTTTGCTTTTATTGTTTGTTATTATCATCCCTAAGCTTCGTCATATCAATCACTAAGCTAAACTACCGATAAGACTGTAAAACTGTAGCTACAGTTTGGGGTTGTTTTGAATAAAAAGTGTTGCATACTTTTTGGTGGCAGTCAAGTTTAATATAACTTTTGCTTGGTCAGGTTATCATCTGGAGCTGCATAACTTTTGCTCTTATTGTTAGCTATTATCATCCCCAAGCTTGGTCATATCAATCACTATGAAGCATCTTTGGCTGTTCACATCAAATTCAAGTGCTTGCGAGTCGTTGTTAACAAGCTTAACAACTATAAATGCGATCACTTACAGCTCGTAATCAATGACTAACAAGCAAACATAAACAACCGGAGCTGGGTGAAAAGTTTGTCTTATATTTCACACAGTCTATGCTGTAAGTTTTGCCCACCGAGAAGCCCATAAAAACTTTTGCCATTACAATGGCACAACAGCTGGCCATAACTGTATGTGTTGCCCCATTTCTCTGTCATATTTCCTTGTCGAAACTTGGTCCCAGTTTCCGCTGTCAAATGAAATTCAAGCAATGAAAACGAACAGAAAATATATATTGTAATCATATTAGTTATACTCCCAGGCAAATTGATTGATGGCCAACCATTTAGGCCTTACGTTCGGCCAGCAGACCCTTGACCAAGTTCACCAACATGTCCAAGCCCTCCTGATTGTTTTCCTTGTAGTAGGGCAAAGCCTGCAGACGCTGCAACCATTCCGACAACTTGGGATACTTCTCGGCATCGATGGGCGCAAAAGCAGCTGCTGTTGAAACGCTTGCAACGCTGCACAAATCCGCAATGGTCAACTCCGAGCCAGCCAAGTACGGAGCTGTGGTCAGACAGTGCTCCAGACCATCGTAGGCCTTTTGCATGTACGTAATACGATCCTCGGGCACTTCGGCGACACCAAAGTAGATGACTGGCTCCACAATGAAACGCACGCGTGGAAACAGATGACCACAATCGTAAAAGAGACGAGCATCCACAGTGCGACGCTTCACTGGATCCTTGGGATACAGCGAGTCATTTGCTCCAGCATATTTGTCAGCTAGATAGCTGCAAATAACATGGGAATCGCTGACAGCGGTGCCATTGTCATCCAGCACTGGGATCGTGTGTTGCGGGTTCAGCTTAAGAAACTCTGGTGTCAAGTGCTCACCAGCCTTAACATTGACAGTGCTGCAGATGAAACAGAGAGAAAGAGAGAGAGCGTGAGAGTGTTTAAGCATAAGAGAGTTAACATACAAGTTTTCAGCTTGAATGAAATGTAAATGCAACTGGTTTTAAAGCTTAATAACTTGTTGAATGTGCATTGATATTTTTTGGCAAAATAAGAACAAGTAGTTGTACAGTTATTTATAGCTCTTATCTACTAATAAATTATGCTTACTAAATGTCTATAGATATTCGTTTGACTTTTTTGACTTTCTCACTTACCGCAGATCCAACTCAATGTTTAAGGCGGCGGCTGTCAACAACACAGCGCGGCAAGGGGGACTGCGTGGCGCATAGTAGAGAACTGGTTTGTTGGACATTCTTTATGAAAAAAGGCAAAGTTGATTTTGGTTGGATATTATTTCAGGTAAATTCGCGTTTTGCATTAGTGCGCACAACAAAACAAGCATTAATACACGCAATTGTATTTACCTAAATTTGTTATTGTTATTAATTGCCGGTCACGAAAAAACACCACGACTTGCTCAGCTGAGTTACGAAAAGCTACTGAAAAAAGAGAAAGCTTCGTTAATGCCGATCACAAAGTGACAGCTTAAAGCTTTTCGTATCGATTGAGTTTCGCTGCATGCCCAAAAGTATGCTTTAAATATTTAATGACCAGCTGTTGGCAGACATTACAGCAGCGCCATTTCTCAACAGAGGGAAAGAGAGAGACAGACAGAGAGACAAATAAAAAACAGAAATCAATGAAAAATGGTCGCAAGGCGCACTTAATAAATGAAATCATCTGATAGGAAATATAAATCAGCATGACTAAGAACAGATTCAGACACTGATATCCTCATTTTAACAAAGTTACCAAGGACATAACATAATATACGTATAGTATACGCAACGCACAAGCGTAAATTTGCTGATGAATTAATTTACTTATGTGTTAATTGAATTACTGTCAATTTGAGCCTGATGCCGCTCCACCCTCAAAGGGACAGAAAACAAAAGTTTTGCCTTTGTTGTTGCTATTTGTTGCTGCTTTTGCTTTTGCTTTTGCCTTTGCTTTTACTCTTACTGACTGCTTTGGCTTGTGTCTGGTTGAAATGTTTGCCTGGACAAGCTGTGGCATATTGAAATCACGCAAATGATTTTCACGTTTCACAAAATACGCTTTTTGCCCCTAAGGCAGCCCTTTTTAACAGGTGCAAGTATTAAATTTTTAAGCGGATTTTGGCATTAGTTAATGGCTGAGCCGAAAAACACTCGCGGCGCTTTTGTTAAAGTGAACTTTAATTGGATTTTTTTTCGGCGGGGTCGAAATGCTTGTTATTGGAATGCAGGTCGATAGCTTCCAGTTTGAACTCCCAAGCACAATGGGGATAACAATGATGATGATGATGACGATGATGTTGATGTTGATGATGACGAAGCGACGGAGTCGAGTGTTCTAGCTTCGATTCGAACTCAAAGTGCTGCTCACGTCGAGTGTCCTTAAATATTTGGTCACGCGCCGCAGCGAAATGGAAATACCAGAACCAAAGTCGAGAAGGGCGACAAGTGGCACGTTGGTATGCAGGTGAGTCGTTGTTGCCAGGTGCTGGGGAGCTGGATTGTGGGAGGAGAGAGGAAGGTAAGGTGGGAAGGTAGAATGCCAGACGCTTTTGCTGTCAAAATTCTGTGAAAGCAATTTACAGTTATTAAAGCTTTTAGTGCGATCAAAAGCGACCTCGTTTGCCCTTGTCCTGGGCATTAAATTTAATATCGTAATTGAGTAATTTCTTCTACACAAACTGGATGGCAACTATGTCAGGTGTCACGGCGAGGACTACGTTGGGAGAGGAGGAGGAGGAGGAGAACTAGGAGGGGAAGGAATTGCCTGCTGAAAAGCATTGACTAATTGATTGCCATTTGACGAGTGGCATTTATCCTCATAACTTAGTTTTGCGCGTTTAATTGAAATCACAGACACGGGCTACAATGCCAATAGGTCTATGAAAAGCTGACTGCGGGGGGCAGCAGCAGGAGCAAAGAGTGTCCCTTAAAGCCCCGAAAGCGTGTGAGATTAATTGGAGTAGAAGGCAGGCACAAGGACATGGACATGGACACCGAGACTGAGACTGAGGCCGAAACCGACAGGGACTCTGACACGGATACGCACTTGAAGCATGTTGAGTGCTGCCGCTGGCATTGTCAGACCTCAAGTGGAAAATCCAGTGTTATTAATGGATGTGCCAGGACACAACACCCACAGCTAAAGGGCGAGGGCCACAGCTAGGATCATGAAAGGCGTACACAACGAAAACAACAACAACAATGGCACTGAGTAGCAAAGTCTGGTGGGCGTCAATCGTTTTGAATTTCCGTATAGCAATCGCAATGCCAACATAAATATTACTTAATTTCTTTGCCTCACACCCCGAACGCTATTCCTTTCTCTAGTTGACGATTAATAACAATTAAATGCCAGTTTGGTTTTACTGGCTAATTGCTGGCATTGAAGCCGGCCGTGTGGCTGCCTGGCTGGCTGGCTTTAAAGCATCTTAGTGTCAGGAGCGCCTCACTAAAAACAATGCCAAGGACACACAGGACGCAGGACACAACGCACATAATAGAAATATACTTGCGCCAGCAGACAAGTGTGCTTAAGAACATCAGATAAAGACAATGAAGATGTCGTTCTCTTTGTATAATGCGTTTTGCTTCCACATTCCCTTCCCCTCTTCACTCCCGCGCCGTTCTATTATCAAACCCTCATTTCTCTAAGCGTTAGGCGTTCTTTGTTTTTATTGAAAATGAACTGAGGCGCCGCATGGGAATGAGAGGCGAAAGAATTTCGGTTGGCTTGCGGGGAGGGGGGGGGCTAGAGTTTGTGAATATATAAATCGCTAGCCAAATTAAAAGTGACATGCCATTACTTAGATATAGATATGACCAAAGAGGCAGGCAACCAAATGGCAAAGTCAAAAAGAGGACAGACACGACTATTTTCCAAAGCCAACTCAAGCATGCGATTGAATGAAACAAGTTCAAAAACGCTACCAACAACAACAGCAACAACAACAACTTAAAGCATAAAGCTAAAGTGCAAATTTACTCAGTGGAGGAGCTCTTGTAATTGAGTATTCAGTTTAATGGCTCTTCTCTTAATAATTTTCAAGAATGATTAGCTTTTTTCAATGTTTCAATTCAGCGGAAAGGAAAGATCTTAAAAGTTATTTTTCCTGACTGACTAGCTGACTGAATATCTAAATGAATTATTAGGGTATTCTGAAAATGTTAAATTTACTGAGGATTTAATTTTAACAGAAAATATGTTAGTTTGTGCTGTTTGATTGTGCTGTAAGGCTTTGAACGATTCAATTCAGTTAAAAGCGGAGATCTTAAAAGTTTTTTTCCTTACCGACTAGCTGACTGAATCTGTAACTGAATTATCGAATCCATTGAAGATGTCATTTTATGAAAACATACTTGACGAAATTTAATATAACAAGTCTTAAAGCATTAAGTGATCGAATTTAACTGGAAACCAACATTTGATTGATTACTTACAAATGGTAAACCAACGATGCTGCAATTTGATAGTGCTAGGAATATTTGAATTTAAATGAAAACCAACATATTTGAATGTTCCACTGCAACTGAAAGCCAACGCCTGACTGACATGCTGACTGACTCATTGATAGAATTATAAACGCACAGTCCAAAGCGAAATTTAAAGAGGCTACATAGTTTATACAATTTCACAGTGCAAAAAGGTTTTGAATATTTGAATTGATGTGAATCAACATGCTTGAAGTATTTTGTCCTTAGTAAAAAATGAATTCAAAGAGGCTTCAATTGTAACACATACTTGTTAGAGTGCTAGAGGGCTAGAATTATTAGAGCTTAATTTGGTAAGAGAACTTTGGAATGTGAAGCGCTCATCAACATAATTTTAGAACTCTTTTTGCTGGATTACTAAATTTTCAAAGCGGTAAACAGCGTTTGTTGTAGTAGAAATTGGCATTGACATCATATATTCAATATTGCACAGTTTAATAATGCAACAAGACGTCTATAGGAACCAAACTTAACGACAATACAATGTTTTGTCCAATATAGATCAAGCTTGGTTTCGGATTCCTATTAATTGGATAGCGAATCTCAAAAGTGCCGCATGAATTTCCTCACAAATTTGATTGAAATCATACACTCTAATTTTAATATTAAAGTCGTTATATAAACCTAAAGTCATACTGAATACAAGTGAAGATTCTTTAGGGGTTTCCACAGTTTGAAGTCCGGGTTTCTCGGTGCTTGTCGCCTGTCGATGTCCATCAATGTCATGCGTGTGTTCGTTTGACCTTCTGACATGGCCTGGATTCGGAAATATCAAGTATACGTATTTTCCCTGAGCTTTATACGAGGGTTTTGTTTTGTTTTTTTTTTGATTTTTTTTATATTCTGTTCTTGTTGAAACTTGCCATAAACTCAAGTGGAATGAAATGCCTACAAGGCAGACTTTAATTTACTTGACGTTGCCGTTATCGATGAGTGCGTGGAAATCGTGCGAGCATTTTCCACTTTGATGTCATTTTATTGAACTTTATTGAAGCATAAAAAAAAATGCTAAAATACAATTTGTTCTGTTTGCTTCTCCGGAGACTCTGTCAGTCGTGATTGCAGGTGATGTTTTAGCCATAGCCATAGCAAATGCAAAGGACATGCGCTTGATATCCGTTTTTATAGCCCCCCTCGCTTTTTCATGTTACAGTCAAATCCAAAGAATATGGATTTTTGGGGCTTTTCGAATATGTATTCTAATCGTGCTGGAGGTGTATTTACGCGATGCTGTTGCTCTGGCTCCTCTGGGCAGAGCAGAACAGAACAGGACAGGACAGAACAGGACATTTTATTGGTTTTGTTTTGATGGCTGCTGTCGGCACTCAGCCAGACTGCTGTTGATGGATTAGCGTTCGTAAGCCGAACAGCTCGCATCGTCCCCTGCTTTCATTAACCATTCAATGCATCATCAAATGGACGCAACGCTTGACAGGCTCACGGCAAACTGATGGAAAACCAACAACAGAAGCACCAGAAACAACAACAGCAGCAGCAGCTTGCCAACAGCAGCCAACAAGCCAACTGACATGGCCAGTGTCCCAGTCCCAGAAGGCATTAGATTACATTGTTTTGTGTACGCTAAAGGGGCATGCCATTAGGCACTTTATCAACTGGCAAATCCCTTGGCTTGCTCCTCGCTCTGGCATATTGATAGGCTCAACAAGTTAAATTTCTCTTAAAAGTAAACAATTTTAATTCTGATGATGACTTTTCCAAGCTCCCAATTTGATGATAAGCTGTTGACGCTGTGTTGGAATGCCTGTGATTATGCAAACAAGTTAAAACAATACTCGAAGAATATAAAAGAATACTAATAATAAAGGAATAATAATACTTTAATTTTATAAATTATTATTTATTTTATAATTTTACTTTACTTTCAATTTGAATTTAAAAAAAAAAACACAAAATATCTCAACCATTATTTGATTTGTACTTTATTTACGTAATAACTATTATTTAAAATCAAATTGCAGAGTAAACATTAACTTTACAAAATTTAAATTTTGCTTAAAAGAAGATTATGTAATAGGCTGGATATTAAAATGTTTCCCTTTTGAAGATTGGAAATTTATACAAATTTGAAGTCAAATGAAAAGTAATGTGTTATTTATGATTATATATTATTATTATTTCTGCGACTTTCAGTATTTTTGTCGAATTGAAAATTGCTATCTAAAAATTAAATATAAAATATTCACTATAATTGTCATTAGGCTACACGTCGTATACATAATGGATATTGCATTCTTTATATTATATTTAAGCAATATAATAGGAGCAAAGTAAGTTTTCCTAAGTGTGAAAAGTATAGATCAATAATTACCCTCGATCGGCTATCAATAAGTTTTGCATTTGCACCACATAAATTACACATACGCCATGTGTGCAGGCATAAGAGCAGATGAAATGCTAAGTTGCGAATTGATACGAATCAAATAAATCAACTAATTTATGAAGAATCACAAACATTTCTAGCTCAGATGTAAGAGAAGAAGAAGGAAAGAAGAAGAAGAAAGTGCAACCCGCAGGGTAAACATAATAGCGAATGCAATTGTAGTAAATGGTGAGGAGAAAAAATAATAGAAACAATGAGACAGTTTTTGGAATATTAATTATTCTTGATTTTTTATTTTCATACAAATTTAAAGGTATTTTCTAAATTTGGAATAAAACATATTTTTCCAAAGGTAAGCACTTGAATGGAATTTACTTAAGCTGTCATCATTTTTTGTAAATAAATTTAAAAATAATTCCTAAAGTGAAAATGGCACTTATTTATTTAAGCTCTATAAATTTATTGCTGTTCTTTCAATTTAGTTAATCACTTAAATGCAATTTGCTAACTTTATCATGCAACGCAATTTAACTTGTATTAATTTATATTCCCTCTAATCGTGAATTTAAAAAGCTAATTCACTACAAATCCCCGAACATTATTATGCATATATGTAGCACAGTAATTGCACATATTAGTGAAAAGTAAATGGCAAACATTTTATGGAAAATTAATTATCAGGATTTTTGTTGGATATAGAGTGAAACGGTTTTGTATTGCACAGCTTTTGTAAATTTGTTAATATAATTAGAGTAACCCGCTGCGAGCGTATGAAAAGGATATCAGAGCTGCGACTCAGCGCCCGCAGCTTATTAACTATTGAAATTGATTGTGCTTTGGGGCGGTGTATTGATGGGGAGTACTATAAAAGAGCAAACAAGAGAGAGAGAGAGGAGGAGGAGATGTTATACGATATGCTAATGCCCAAGCACAACCCATTCTTAAAGCTTTTATTTGCTCTTGTTGTTGCTGCTACCTAATCGTGTTTAATTTGCTGCTGACGAACGAAGACACCTGCGCTCCAGCTGCGTGTGGTCGGTGGGAGCTTTTTGTGTGTGTGTTGGTGGCGTTGCTGCTGCTGCTGCCATTGCCAAAAGTTCGTTGGCACGTGATGGGTTAGCAAGCAAAGGAAGGGAAGGAGGGGAGGGGAGGCAGCATTGAACAAAGTTAACTGGCGCTATTTGTGTGTGTGCTTGTCGTAATGACGCTTTTTATGAAAATGTTAATGAAAACTTGGCTGAATTCGATGCTACAAATTATTTTCACAATTACATTCATAATAATAACAATAATAACAATGATGATGCTTTAAAGTGTGTGGCTTTAATGTTGTGGCTTCGGCTGTTATGCGTGCTCTCGGTTACAGTTCATAAATCTTGCTACCTAATTTGCGACAACGGCACAAAAGAGCATTAAATCCTTGTTTGCAAGACTTACATGTGTACGTATCCTTCTCTCGCATCTCATGTCAGTGTGTGTGTGTGTGTGTGTGTATGATACAGGACTAAACAAATGTTTACAGCCTGAAAGGGTTGTTTTGTCGTGCAAATGTCATAAGAGACCAGACCAAACAAAACAACAAAAAAAGAAAACACATACATATATATATATATATATATATATAGTATATGTATAATGTGTACACAAACAAAACATTATGTGAATTTCTTAACCCATATTATTCATTTACTCTGCCATTTTGACTTGCAACCAAATGTTTACTCTGTCATCAGCCAAGGCTAAGCAACGGCAGACCATGTTGATGGCAATAAATAATTAAGGTAATGAGTATTTGATGCTTAATTTAATGCACATCAAATTATTAAAGGGGCCATGCCATGCATTTTAAATGCGCGCCAATTGCAAACGCAGCGCAACGCAACGGAATGGAAACGAAACGGAATAATACGCTGCCAGCAGCAGCAGAAGCAGCAGCAGAGTATGAAAGCTCTCTCGCACACAACTGTGCTTATTCTCTTCTCTCTCGTTCGCTCATCCTGGCTTTGCTCGTCGATGCTGCCCGGGATTGACACACATTGCAGGCGAAACGGCTGCAGCAACAAGAACAACAACAAGAAGAAGCAGAGCAAATGTTTCTAAAGCCAGCGGATCGCTAGCTTGCGTTGTTTATCTTATCAGCGAACAGATGGCTAAATAAAAGTGTTTACTTAGCAATGCTAAACACCGCAAGCAACAACAAACACAATTGCCCGCCCACACGTTGAATTTCGTTTTGATATTAATTGCCTGCACTTGATATTTTGGCAGTTCATAAAACTAGCAAGCAGGCAGGCAACAACAACAACAATAGTGCACAGAAGTGAAACCGACATTTTGTTTACACCCGAGAAATAGGTAAATAGGTAAAGTTTTTCGTTGGCACGCGCGCAACAGTTTTAATAGCTGCTGCAACATTTTGGTTTTTAGCCGTGCCTCGCAACATTCGCTGTGCCGCGCTACAAGTGTCCCTGTCGCAACATAGTAGCGCTGAGTGCCGCCCTTGCCTTCCCCCTCACGCCCACAGCACGCCGACAACATGCTAAACACACTTTCTTTCCCTTTCACGCAGTCACACTTGCTCATTGTCTTCCGCCTTAGCAAAGAGTCGCAGTGTTTCGTTTCCATTCCATAGCGTTCGCTGGAGCTTTTCTGAGTTTGCCGAGTTGCTGCCTGCCAGGCGTTTCTCGTTTGCCATTTCAGTTCCTCGTGGTGGTTCAAAGCGTTCGGTTTGGCGTACGCAAAAGCGGCAAAGGCCACAAAAGAAAGTGGAAAATAAAACATAAAATCATTCTAATTGTGCTGAATGCGAAACGTGCGCGAAGTGAGCAGCCGCCCCATTGGCCGACAGAGTGAAGTGTAAATAAGTGAAGTCACCCCACCTCCACTCCCATCTGGGTCCCACACACACACACACACACACACACACACACACACACACACACACACACACACACACACACACACAAACAAACAAACATTGGTACTCACATGCCCGTGTGCGTGTGTGTGTGTGTGGGTGTTTCATCTTCAACTGTTTATGTTTGGGATTGTGTTGTGTTCTCGGTTCGATGGCGCTGTCAACCTCTGATTATCCCTGTACGCCTCAATTCCCCCATCCCCAGGACACTGGCAGGTGCCATCCATTAGATCGTAATGTGCTTAATTTGTATGTGCGCTTTTCTTGTTCACTTTCGCTTTTCGCTTCCCTTTATTTACTCTCTCTCTCTCTCTCTATCTGTGCCACATATTTTAATGGATTGCAAAATTGCAGCAGCAGAAGCCTGAATTCGTTTGCATTTATCACTGTCTCCCTTTGGCCAACAACACATATCCATATCGACATTCGAATACGCATTCGCATTCGCATTCACCGCTGATGGAGATTGATATTAAAATGTCAACAATGCGTCGCAATATTCATTTTATACCCGTAATATGTGCCATACATTTGCACCTTGTGTTATCGGCACAAAAAACCAATTAACTGTTGGCTCTCGAGTTGCCTTCCTCTTCCCCTATCCCCCTCTTTCGCTGCCTCCAATCTGCAATCACTGCCAATTGGTCAAACAAAAGTTTTCGCGTAGAACCCTTAATAAGTTGCGAAAAAAAAAAAAACAAAATCCTATGTAGTGCACTCGACGCTGTTTTAATTGAAAAACTTCTTCAATTGAAGTTTAATAAACAACAAAAGAGACGGAAACAGCAGCAACAACAACAACAACAATACAGATCTGAAATGAAGGCAAATTGTGCAAGCAGCAGCCGAAGGACAAACTTGCGCAGGTTTCGCTCTAATTTTCAATTAAAAATGGACCTCTACACAACCCTCAGCCGAGCCGAGTACAAAAATAATAAAACCAGAAAAACAAAAAAAAGAAGAAATAGAAGGGAAAGTGGATGATGCCAAGTGCATTGACCACAACATTTTCCATAGTTCTGGGTTTTAGCTTCAGCCTCGAGGCAGAGGCAGAGACCATTGTTCTGCCCAGCTCGGTTCTTCTCAGAGTTTTTCCCGCTTTTCCACTTCCACTCCAGCTGCCGTCGAATATTCTGCCTGCGAGCAATTAAAATATGCACAAAATGTAAATGAGAGACGTCCACTTTGTTAGACCTTCCTTACTTTTGTCCGCTGCCCCCAGAATCATAACCACATCGTTCGTGTTTACTGTGTGTGTGCAAAAACCGACAACACAATAAGCGGAAATCTTGTTTATAAAATTGTAGAGAAGAAATTCGTTCGCTTTGGAAAAACGGCAACTCATGTAATTAAAGTGCAGAACAAAGAACAAGTGAAAAATCCAATTTAATTATGAGATAATCGTGTATAAAATCAGAACCAGAATCCAAAAGCCAAAGCCAAAGCAACAAAGTCAAAGGATAATCAAAAAGTGAAAATAGAGTAAGTACACTCAACTCTCTCTCTCTTTCTATCTCTCTCTCTTTCGTTGTGTGAGTGTGACCAGCTTTGACCAACGCATCCGTTTAGTATGCCAAGATCAATAAAAGCAACGAGGCTGACAAAGGCATTGAGAGCGTGTTTATTTTTAATCACTCAGCCTGGATGGCTCGACGTAATTAGTTTTAGTTGCTGCCACATGGAAATGAGGCCAATAATTGCCACGCCCACATGCTGTGCACAGCCTACGCAGAGCTGTGTATTAACTTAATTGAATGGCCATCATCAGCAGCAGCGTGACAGGGTGAATGCGAAATAGAATGTAAATTGCGCGCTTTCAGACTTGATGTCTTTTCTGTCTTGGCCATAAACAATGTGCCGCATCCTTTTTTCTTGCCTGTTGTTCTCTTCGGCATGCTAAAAAATGGGCCATTAAAAATGTTTATGACACACGCAGCTGGCAGGTAAAAGGTGGCATATGATTAACTGGAAATTCGGTTGAATTTCATTTCATTTTTCTTCGTGTGCTTAGCCACGTCTATTGCCAGAGATTAGTCGTAACAAGTTTGCTTTTTTTTTGGCCATTTTGGCTTTCAGTTAATTAGAAGTTCGTTTCGGTAACTTTAACTTGAGCAAACGTGCCACAAACAATGGCCAAACAGTGCCCCTCCGAAAATTTTACTTGCCACCAGCAACATTTTTGTGTGCGTGGTTGTGTGTGGCATGGAAATAAGTTTCGTGTTTCCCCCACGCCCAATTAATAAATGAGACACAATGATACTCTCTCTAGGTTATGCATATGCACAGCAGGGTATCACAGCGTATGTGAGCGTAGGCGGGTGGGCGTGGCACATGCGGCGACGCTTCTAATTGGAACTCTGGTAAAGCAGTTGATGAGGGTAAATTGGCAAATAATTAATCGCCGGTTAATTAAGGGACTTACACGGCCCAACGCCAAACCACGTCTAACCAACATTTCCCCTTCCCTTTTCCCTTTCCCCTCTCTCCTTCTCCATTCTCCATTTACCATCTTGAATCTTCCCCTTGCTTGCAGACGAGACGTGGCAAGTTTTGATTAAAAACGTATTTATCAAGAATGCCGCAGGGCAACTGGTGACCCAGCACACAAAATTGGATTGAAAGCTAATTATACATTTATTTTGTTTAATATGTGAGCTATAAACAACAAGCTAAATAAATAAATAGCAGCCATGAAATACATATTTGACAAATACATTTTATCTGCATACGAAAACAATTTGTATTGACAATATTCGCATTTCTGCATGCGCTATCAATTGTTTGTTAAAAAACAACAATAAAAATTCATGTGACAAGAAAGCTAGAGTTACCTATTTAAAATAAGTGCAAAAAAGTGGGGTTTTCTTATTAAAATGTATCTAAATGTACTGAAAAAATAGTAAAATATACTGCAAGCTATATTTGGTATATGAATATACTATACTACACTATACTATACTATACTATACTATACTATACTATACTATACTATACTATACTATACTATACTATACTATACTATACTATACTATACTATACTATACTATACTATACTATACTATACTATACTATACTATACTATACTATACTATACTATACTATACTATACTATACTATACTATACTATACTATACTATACTATACTATACTATACTATACTATACTATACTATACTATACTATACTATACTATACTATACTATACTATACTATACTATACTATACTATACTATACTATACTATACTATACTATACTATACTATACTATACTATACTATACTATACTATACTATACTATATATTATACTATACTATACTATACTATACTATACTATACTATACTATACTATACTATACTATACTATGCTATACTATACTATACTATACTATACTATATACTACTATACTATACGCCACTACTACTACATTCCAAATATACCATAAAGTATAAAATATACCAAAGCAAAGATCCGACTGTAGCAGCCGATTTTTATCATATAATATTATTCCTTAAATAACTTCCACTAAAATTATTACTTTCTAAATAAGTTACTACTAAAAATATTTGGTATTTTAATATACCTTTACATTGAAAATATACCATAGATTACAAATTTACTACTATACTATACGATACTACTATTACATTATACCATAAAGTATAAAAAATACCAAAGCAAAGATCCGGCTGTAGCAGCCGTTTTTTTATCATATAAAATTATTTCTTAAATAACTTCCACTAAAATTATTATTTTTTAAATAAGTTCTATTAAAAAAATTTGGTATTCAATATACCATTACATTGAAAATATACCATAGATTACAAAATATACTAGATTCTTAACCAGAGCAACAAAATCCAGTTTTTTGCAGTCATGTAGAATTATTTCTTAAATACAAAAAAAAAAAAAACAAAACAAGTGCTGCCTAAAAAAATATAGTTCTTTTTACCTATATTCTCCGAGATTCAGTGTTTCAAGCGGACAAACAGACAGACATGCCTATATCATCTCGGCTGTTAATGCTGATCAAGAATATATATGCCTTATGAGCTCGGAGATTCCTGCTTCTGTCTGAACAAAGAACAAAGTTATAATACTTTTCTACACTATGAACAGAGTGCATAATATTCGATCTTTTCGTTATAAATACAGGGTATCTCAGAATACTCTTTGGATGTTTGCAAAATTTGTGTGCAGCCACGGCGTATGCGTAATTTTTGTACGTTTGCTGCTGTTTTAGCGGCCGCTGTCTCTGAGCTCTATAAACATTGAACGCTTGTTTATATTTGCTGGCGCGATTTTCAATGCTCGCACACATGCAAACACAGACAAACACACCCACACACACACACACGCACACACTCACACACACACAGAAAGAGATTCGTATGAGTCTTGCAAGCAGTCAAAAGCAAATAAATGCAAAGTGCGAGCTTTTGTTATTATTGCTGCTGTCGTTGTCGTCTTTTGTTGTTGTTGCTGTTGTTGCAGCCATTGTTGTTTTTATTGTTCTTGCTGCTACTGTTGCTTGTCCCGTCTGTCGAATCTTAATGCTCATACTCATTCAATTTTTGAGCAATTCATGTCGTTCGCTCGCTCGCTCGATTTTTTTATGCTCGAAATTTTATATTCATTGAAACTATTAAATTTTTATGAGCATTCCCATTCAGCTGCAGCTGGGCAGCAGCCAGAAGGCAGCAAACAGATCAGCTGACTCATTTCCAAAAGACAACGAAGAATAATTCGAGCAAATGTTTTGCAATGGTTTCCCCCAAGACAGCGATTGAAGAATTTCATAAATGAAATTGAATTGTGGCCTTGAAGTTGTCTACAAGTCAATTTCGTTTTGCCCCCGCGCTCTTCATTTCAACAGCAGCAGCAATACTCGTAATTAAATTGCATTCGCATCTTCTTGTTCAATATTTTTGTTCGTTTTGAATCGTTTTGCAATACTCTCTCACACACTACACAAAATGTAAACAGTCGCGAGGGAAATGAATATTTAAAAATACTCGCAATTGAAGTGGAAAACGCTTTGCACCAAAAACAACGATGATGTGTTTATTAATCAGCAGCAAAACGCAGAAAAATACATATATATATATTTACTTATGCTAAAATTCCAAATAGTTAAGATAATTTTAGCAATGATTAATCAAAATTGTGGCAATTACTTTAAGCGAAAACAGTATTTAAAGTGCAACCCCAAAGAATGTTGTCAATCCCCAAAATTTAACTTTGATCTCAAAGTATCAACGTTGCTTCGCATATTTTTAGCACAAACATAGCAAAAAAACGGAATAGATGTTTATCTTGTGTATAAAAATATGTCGAGTGAAAATATGTGCGCTTTCTTTCGAGTGGAATTTTCTTAGGTTGCAGCTTCATCTTCAGCATGTCAAAAGGCATTTCACCGCAAGCAAAATGTTTGCATAGTCCCATCTTTATGATTGAGATGAAAAAGCAACATTTCGAAAACGGAGAAATTAAGCTGGGGTTGTTCTTAATTTAAGCATTTGATGTTTAAATTTATATTTCGGTTTCCTTTTCAGGCGATTAAAACTCATAACTCTTGTATATTGCACATTTATCTCCCTCTCTCTCTCTCTCTTTCTCGCTCGCTCTCAGAGTAATCAAATTGTTTTCGGGTGCGCCAATTAAGTAAAGTGTGCCCTCTATATACATACATATGCTTGTCGCTCAACCGCTGGCTTTTTACGCAATGTTTGTGGCTCTGTCTGCGGCTCACATGGCGTATGAGTAATGCGAGCGAAAGCATTTATCTGCTCACACACACACACATACACACAAGCAGACACACTTTAAATGCAAAGTGGGCGCTTAAATTTTATACAGCAAGGTGCACGTGAGTGAGTGCGAGTGTCCTTTAAAGGGAGGTAGAGGGGGGAGGGGGGAGGGAACCAGTTTAGTTGGGATAAGCAGAGTGCTGTAAAGTGCTATAAATCAACCCTCGAACCACTTAATAAAAGGCAACGCTGCCATTAGACAACGAAGCTGGTGACGCTGCACGTAACCCGCTGCCACAACTCATAACAATGCCACACACTACACACACGCACACACACTACACACACACACGCACACACTCAATCTTACACTGAAGCAGAGTGCAAAATTTTTCACGTTTTTCAAAATGAATTATGGCAGCGAAAACAAAAGCAGAGAAAAACGGAAACCAAAATCCAAAACAAAAAAAAAGATGAAATGATTAAGAGGAAGAGGACGAAAGGGCGGCATCGAAGTGGGCGTGGCACTGGTATGAAAAGGGGGCATCTAAAGTAGCAGCTAAAACTTGATGGAATAAAAATTAATAACAAATGCTGACAGCTTGTGTAAACAGCGCCAACAAATGGCCGCAGAATTCGCTGCGCACGAATTGAGTGGCAACATCAGTGGAGGAGGAGGTGGAGGAGGAGAAGAGAACGGGGGGAGGTAGCTGAAAATGTTTTCGTCACGCGCTTTAATTGCCACGCCTGTCTGCACAGCATGCAAACCACAGGATGGGGGGGTTGGGAGTGGGGGCGTGGCAGTTGCCAAGAGCCAACGCCTCACATCTCGGATTGTGTTTTTTTTTGCGCTGTGCATCTGCTTAACGTAAAGCAATTGCAAATTAGCCATTATTTTAGCCACGCTTAATGGCCGCGTTTCTCTCTTTTTTTTTATCAGTCGCATTGTTTGCTTACGTGTGTGTGTTGAGTGTGCGTGTGTGTGTGTAACTGCTCTTATCTGCAGCGTGGAAATAAAAGCACACACAAATGCGGCATTCGTGTGATTTTAAATATTTGCACAACGTTTTCATTATTTTCATTTGCGAAGACAATGACGTTGCTATCCTCCCCTCTTCTCTCACTCAGCTCTTCACCCTGCACTGCGTAATGAATAACATTGAATACACACATACACACATTCAGAGTATTCACAATAATGTAGATACTGCACAAGTCTGGGAAATTAGTTTACTTCGTTGGTGCGCCACAATTTTAATTAAATATCAAATGCTCGCGATGCCAAGACAACTGCGCGAACAAAAGTGAACAACAAGAACCAAAACAGTTTCAACTATTTACAATGAGACCAAAGTATACAGATACACACACATATAAAATACTATATACGTATGGAGCAGTATATCATGAGCACACAAAGTTTTATCTGCAGCATAAAGAACTTGCTGCTGCAAGTTTTTCAACACACACTTTCTGAATAGATTTATTAACAGCATTGAATGCAAAACTTTGCTCGCATTAATAAAACACGATTTTATGCGAAAAACATCAACTATAGCTTATTTTGCTTAAAGCTAAAGTCTGCAGCTTAATGTGCTTCAATGTTGTTCGAAAACTTTTCATACATAAATCTGTTAAACAGACAGTTGTTGAAGCAACCTTTTGCTTGGCTTTGTATCGAGTTTTTCAGCTTTGCCTCTGTGGTTTCCGTCTGTTTCATAATAATCATTTACTTAACGAAAGCATATAGGATTAATAATATCAACTTTGAAAATATAATTTAATAAAAGTCTACTCAAGATTACAATTGAAAATTCATTTTAAAGGTATGTGAACAGCACATACTATAATTTATTTTGATTAAATTAAATGTAACTGTAATTTATTGTGCTTCATGTTGACTATTGCTAATGCAGCCTTTTGCCTGGTTTTAATATCCAGTTTTTCAGCGTTGGTTTTGTGATTTCCAGCTGTCTCCTAATTATCATTTATTTAACTTCAATAACACGAAAGAACATAGTATCAATAATATACATTTTGAAAACATAATTCATTTAGAGTCTACTCAAAATTTAATTTGATAATTAAGTTTAAAATTTATATTGAAAACATCAATTATAGTTTACTTTGCTTAAATTAAAAGTAGCTTTACCTTGTGTTTCAATGTTTCACAAAGTTTTCAAACATAATTCTGATAGACAGGCAGTTATTGAAGAAACCATCTGCCTGTCTGTAATATCGAGTTTTTAGGCTTAGACTTTGCTGTCCAATATTAATAATTTATTAAATTTCAATATCACGTAAGAAAATAGTATTAATAATATCAATTTTGAAAACACAATTAAACTCTACTCAAGATTACAATCGAAAATTAATTTGAAAATTATGTGAAAAACATCAACTAGAGTTTATTTTGGTTAAATGAAAAGTAGCTGTAGTTTACTGTGCATTAATGTTGCCCAACGTTAAAATTGAAAATTAATTTTAAAGTTATGTGAAAAACTTCAACTTTAGCTTATTTACTTAAGGAAATGTTCGCAGCTTATTGTGCTTCAATGTTTTTTTTCATAGAGACATTTCTTTATCAGACATTTGATTACTAAAGATGTTATACCTACTTATTCAGCTTAGACTTTCTTAATTCATTTTCTCAATTTTAAATATGAGAATAATACAAAATCTAATATGAAATGTCCATTAACCTTTAGTTCTTTATTTAATTTAAGAGCTATGTGAATACCATTGACTATAGTATATTTGCTTAAAAAGAGTCCGCAGCTTATTTTCACACAGAAATTGGTTATATACGTAGTTCCTAGTTTAAACAACAATATATTATTAACATTTTCCGTTCCGAATTTCATATTTCATTCAATAAATTTCAATTACACAAATGAAAATAGTATTAAAAATAGATATATTTGAGAAATAATTAGCTTAGAGCCCCCTCCACTTAATATCTTAATATTTAATGTGGAATACTCAGAATTGACAATGAAATTTAAAGTCAAGTCTTCTGCCCACTTAAGCAATTATTTTTTGGGCCCGGACATTAACTAAAGTACTTAGCCAGCTGCCGACTAGCAGCTTTTAGTTCCATATCCTGGTATTTGTTTGTGGAAATTAAAAGAAAATCAAACCGCAAAGAGAAAGAGACCACAACTCAACGGGAAGTAACAAAAAAAAAAATAAATAAATAAAAAGAAAAGAAAGAAAATCCCGAGCACAGTTTATTTTCCGCACTATTCGAAATTGCGTGCTGTGCCAATTTTATCGCTTTTTCTGAGAAGCGGGCGCCCTCTGTTTTTTCTCTTCTCTTCTTCTTTGAATCCCATTCCATTCCATTTTCATTTTCATCATCTTCATGCTCTTCTTCTTCTTCAGCTGCTGCTGCCTGCCAACCTGCTTCTTCTTCTTCTACTTTTTTTTGCTGCGGCGTCTTTATTTACGAAGCCCATAAATAAACTGTTGCATGCTTTCAGGCGTCGCGTTTGTAGCGAACAACCCATAACATGTACTTAGTTATCGGCGCTGTTCGTTGTACGCTGTTGTTGTTGTTGTTGTTGCAGCTGCTGCTGTTGTAATTTGGGGCACAATCTGCGGCACTTGTTTATGGGCATTTAATGAATGTTGGCACTTTGCGTGAGGCATGCGCCACACGAAACCAAAGCCAACGCCAAAGCCTTGAAAGATGGCACACAAGCGTATGGCAAAACTAATTTAAATGCAACAAAATGTGGCAAGGCAAAGACATTAAAGGCCGCAATAAGCCAGTTTTGGGGCATGCAGCATTGCACAACTTCACAAATGGAACTAAAGCTGATGCTGCAAGTGGCAGCTGCTGCAGCTTAACATGCAAAGCACTGCATAAATTGCATGCAAACAGAGATATACACTCGCCTCTTGCACTCTCTGAAACAAATCTGCCTTTGATTTTGCTGGCATCATGAATCACAGACACACAGACACAGAAACAGAGAAAGAGAAGGAGAAAGAGGACGAAAGAACAGTTTACAAAACGAGCAGCAAGTTTTTCTATACCATTTTCATTTGGACAATTTACCATTTTCCATTTTCGTGTATGTTCAAGTTACCCACTTAAGTGCGTTCTGCTTTCTCTAAAAGTTTGCCGCTTTTATTTCCTTGGGTGTTTTTTTGGGTGTTTTTGGCATTTTTATTGAGATTCAGGGAAGCGAGACTTCGAGACAAACTGTTTAAATTGAAATTTGATTTGCCAGGCGCATGCAAAGTTTTTGCGCCGCTTAATTCGACTAATGAAAAGTGCAAATTTCTTTACTGCCTTTTGGTTGGCTGGCTGGCTGGCTGCCTGGCGACGCTGTGTCTTCTTCTGTGTGCCACATGAGGCAAGCGAAATAACTTGAACTTTGTCTGCACTCGAAGCGAGCCAAAGTGAAGCTGTGAGTGTATGTGTGTATGTGTGTGGCTGCCACAAAATTATTTTATGACTTGGTAAACAATTTGGCCAGCTGACTTTTGCTTTAGCGTAATTGCAGAGCTTCTTCCTCTTGAAGCGAGTATATAGAAATTAATACACTCTGATCCAATGCTGCTAAAAATACATAAAAATTGCTTTATTTTCGAAATAATTCTCAGAAGAAATATCCAATTTGTTGCCTCTGTGTGTTTATGTTGGTAATTTAGTTTTTTATTGTATTAGCCATGTTGCTGCAAAATCTAGCACATTAAATTTAAGCGCAAACTTGATTAATTTTTTTGCTATAAAGTCTAAGGATGAGTCAAGTTTTTTTTACTACTCATTATAACTAAACATGAATGCAATTTACTAATTTGTATTTAAAATCACTGTGAGTCAGCACACTTTTTGTTATGTATTATCTTTCGTATATATTTGACTAAATCATTTTTATTAGAACAAGGCCAACTGGTGTCATCGATGCGATTAGATAAGCGTTCAGATTTATGCATAACACACAGTGGCGAAACTATAAATAGAAACGTTTCTTATTTTTATCTTTTTCGTTAATCATATAATAAATCATTTACATAATTTAGTTATCTCCTAGTGCAATAAAAGTTTAAAATGGGATGTTATGTTAAGTCGTTTATTTTTAGTGAAAATGCTTTAAGTTGTGCTATTCTTGTACCCACTAGAGGATATGTACGTTAGAATAAGGTAATATTTGTGGAACTTAACATTGTCTGACAAAAAAGGCTGCTGTAGTCGGTTCTTAACAATCTGGTATTTTTTGTACTGTATAGTATATTTTTAATGTACTAGTAATAGTGTCGATATACCAAATTTAGTTTTCGGTATATTAATTTAATAAATATGGGATATTTTGTACAGTAATAATAGTATATCGATATACCAAACATAGTCTTTGGTATATTTAACTGTTTTTTCGGTATATTAATTTAATATATTTTAAAAATGCTGCCATACTGTTTTGCTTTTATTTTCGGTACATTAACTTAATAAATATGGAATATTTTGTACAGTAATAATAGTATATCGATATATCAAACAGAATCTTTGGAATATTTAACTATTTTTTCGGTATATTAATTTAATACATTTTAAAAATACTACCACACTGTATATTCTTTACTCTATGGTATATTTAAAATGTAATAGTATATTAATATACCGAGTACAGTCTTCGGTATATTTAAGTATTTTATCGATATATGGGTTTATTCTACTTTCTGAATAATATAACACTGTTTTGCTTTTATTAATATACGGGTAGCGCGTAAACAACAGTCGAGCACACTCTACTCTAGCCTTTTTACTAGTTAAAAGTGGTTCTATATTTAGTTACTTTGCTGTCTACACACATATGTGTGTTTAACAACTAAGTATAGAATTTCTGTGTTAGTTAAGTGTGATAAACAAAATTGTGGTTACATTTTTAACCAAAGTGCTACTACAATATTATCGCAACTTATTTAATTAACAGCGATGGCAATTATCTGATTTATTGATGTATTGCAGTTGCACAAGTGCAGCTAATCAGCTGGCAAAACAAAAAGTTAACTCAATAAACTGGATTGCAAGCAAAAGTCGCAGAAAGTAAAACAGAGAGTTATGGAAAGTGAAGTACTGAAAACTTTGAATGCTTTGGGGTAATCAATAATTTTAATCAGCAGATCCCATACGTATTTGTTTGTGTTATCGTTAGTTGTTGTTGTTGTTTTTGTTGTTGTTTTGGGTTAGCGAAAAGAAAAAGTTTTACCCATAATTGGAGCACACACACACGCAGTCCATTTGACGTTCTGGTAGCTCGTTGTGTGTTTGCATATCGCTGGGTAAACTGAAAAATCATTTGTAATATGTGATTTGTGATGTGTGTGAGGTTGCTGGCAGTTGCGTGCTTGGGGTTTGGGATTTTGAGGGCTTCGAGAACACGCATCATTAATTTAAAAGCCGCTTATCATATTTGCAATTACTCGTTAGGTTCAGGTTGACATGACTCCCCAAGCGCCTTTCAATATAATTGCCAGCCAAAGGAAAGGGAATATCAATCGGAATTGCACGAAAAAAGAGAGAGTGAGAGAGGAGTAAAGATATATTGAATAGTACTTTAAGCACAGTTGGTTTAAGGACCTCATTCGAGTGTAATTTCATACATCATAACAGCGTAGATTCATCCCAAGATTTAATATGTTTGCCTGGTCCCTTCTATTATTCAGTTCAGTTCTGTTGTGTCCCGGCAAATCCTTTAATAATTAAATACCAAAAAGCTGACAATCCTTTCACAATATGCCATTGAATCCCAATCACTGAAGGAGCGTCCCTAATAATGCGCAAATAGAATCAAAATTGTTGACTCTGTGAGAGGACGCTCGTTTCTTGTCCTCTCCCTGGGGAGATTCAAAAGTGGCTGCCACAAGGTTGAATCCACAATGAGTTGGCTGGCAAACAGACATAAACTTCAGAGTTATATAATTCAAATTGCAAATGTTGTTGTTGCTGTTGTCTCTATTGTTGCTCTTCTCGTTGTTGTTGTTGTTGTTGTTTGGACTGCGACAAAATTCATTGACATGAAATTCGGCGCAAAAATTTTACGTGACAATGCCATGAAATCGAATTTGCCAAGCGACCGGAAATGCGCACGGCTGTTAACATGTGCGTGTACACACACATATATACAACATATATAAATACATTTGTATACACACATATCGCAATATGTATGTGTGTGTGAATTGAGCAAAGGCTTTACAGTCAAACAAAGCGCAAGAAGCGGCCGCCAGCACTTTTTGATTTATGCGACATTTTTTATTGTAGACCTCGCTCGCTGCTTATGCCGCCGACTTCGCTTCTCCTCTGCCATCCATCTCGTAGAATTTAGACCAAGTCACGAGTCCTGGCCTGAATGTAGTCGAGCATGAATTGCGTGAGCTGCTTGTGCAAGTTTATTTACTTTTGCAGCAGTTTGAAAGCCGCTTGGCGTCCCAAAAACAATGAATAGACGACAACGACGACGACGTCGACGACGACGACGATGAGCACAAAATGAAAGACATACTTGAAAATGTCTTTTCTCTTTTTTATTTTACGTTTCTGTTTTTTAGCTTTTTATTTGCATTTTTTGTTTTGTGCTCTCCGTGTGCATAAGTAAGCATTCACATTGAGGCTTCAGCCTCAGGTAAGCAACGTGAAATTGTCAAAGGCATTTCGAGGATTTTGGTGTCTCAAATTAAAAGTCTGCTCACAATCAAACGAATGCCAGCCCGTTGAAATGTGAATAGCAAAAGGATGAGTTGAATCCTGAGTCCTCCCACACACACAACGCGCGTGTGTGTGTGTGTGTGACAGGCTGTCAAGGGTCAAGAAGTGCCCTTTTTCTGACATAACGAGCTCTGAACTGAAAGCCCGACGAACAATACAATTCTAAAAAAAGGAGAAGAGAAAAGGAAAAAAGGTTTATCACCTTTCCGGGTTCAACTGCAAATTAACTTCATAACCGAACAGAGCGCATTCAGTGCCTGTCGAGTGACCAGCTGTGTGCTGTGGACACACATTACGTATACGCAATAAGTGCGAGAGAGGTCACACAATTGTGCATTCCATTTAAGTCAATCAGCAAGCTCTTCAGCACAAAGCACACATCACAAATCACACATACGCCCAGTTGCCATAAATCACAGCAATGGAAATTGTTGCATGTTCTTTGGGGGGCATGCAAATGGCTCAAAATCGTTGCTTGAACGTACTTGGCACGTGGCTGATTACAGGAAAACGGTAATCGCAACGAGCAACAGTTAAAACATCAAATTGCTCCATTTTCACGCATCATCTAAGGGTCGAATCAGTCGAAAATGAAGCAACGAAAACCCAGCCAAAAAAATACAGTAAAAGCACAAGCAAGAAAATCAATTTGGGGCGACGAGACGGACGATGGCAACGAAAACTTTCACCAGCTCCAACCAACGGCTCATTTTGTATTTATCAACTCAGTCGTCCTCCCTCTCTTGGCATTCCCTCCTTCCGGCATCCTCGCAACTGTCCCTAGTCGTAGCCACGTCTGGTCTGATGGGTGGCATAAACTTTTATTTCAATGAGAGCGAACTGGAACTGTAGCCTGGCATCCGGAGCAACAATAAGAGGACTCTGCTGCTCCACTTTCAGTCCTCGTCGTCGTCGTCGTCGTCTCAGCTGTGCCTGAAATTTTTGTGCTGGCTCTTGTTGCTATTTTCGTACCCCGCACGAGACCCACAAAAATAATAAAAATATAAATAAGTATTTAAGCCAGGCGACGACTGTCAAATACTCTGCGAAGAATTCATGTTAAATGCAGTAGACAAACAACTCTATTAAGCTGCTCACAGGGTATTTGAAACAAAAAGAAAAACATTCAGCTTGCAGAGCAGCTGACAAGTTTTTCCTACTTGGCATACAAATGCAGGCCATAAAGCTAAAGAAACTTGCTTATTGCAAGAGGGAGAGCAAAGCATACGCGAAAGTAGGGTGGAAGGGGAAGAGGGTGAAGAAGGGGAGGAAGGGGAAACAAGAGCGGGCAACAGTTGCAGACAGCGAGCGCAAATGAATAGCAACTGCTCTAATTTCGGGCGTTGGAATTTCGCTTAAATATTTATAAGAAAAATGAGCAACTAAGCGGTGGGTGTCCGTGTGTGTGTGTGTATTGGTGTACCATATATATATATAGTACATATGCTGCGACGCATTTATTATTAATGCCTCGCAATCGAAATGGTTGCCACACACTCACACGTTGCACGTTTCACATAGTTGCAAGCGCCTAAAATGCTGCTACATTGTTTATTTGCTGAATTTGCGTTTTTTTCGAACATTTTACCACCACCCCCCTCTCGCTCTCTTTCTCTTGGTTTTGTTGTTTGCTTTTGGGTCAGTCTTCTTTGCGTTTGCCACACACATACAGAGTGAACCTGCTTCACGTCTGTGCAAGCTCTTAGGCCTCTAAATGCCTGACTGCCTCGATGTGGCTGTCTTCGTCTTGTTTGCCTGCCTGCTTGCCTGCCTGTTGCGGCCTTTGACTTATTACCATTAATTTATTTATGCGTAGCGCGTCACAGCCAATATTTTATTATTGTCCCGGGTTTGAGGTGACTCCTTAAACTCACACACTACATCGCCACTCACTTTATTATAGAAAGAGAAAGAGCAAAATCACTTGGCGTAACCGAAAAACTCGATCCTGCGGGCTACGCACTTCCGTTCCGATTATGCAACTCGCCCCAAGGGGGTCAAAAGTTATGACTGTGTAACTTTCTGCTATCAGAGCACAACTTTAAAGCAACACAACTCTCCCACTCTCCTCATCCTCCTCATTTAATGGCCCTACTTTAAAGTCTTGGCCAGCAGACCAGCTGCCCATAACGAGCCCAGTTTAATGACCAAAGTTGTGCTTATATCTATGTATTTAACTATATAGTATATACAACATTTATATATATTCTTGTATGCGCTTAATCAACGTACTGTAGTTAATAGTTGCGGTTGATGTGGTCGGATCTAGCAGCTTGCTCGCCATCTAAAGTTTGGACAATGCAGCAATAGAACACAATAATATTATTATAATTTTATGCACCAACTGCTGCTTTAGTGCTTTCACTTAATGCTCACAGAAATGAATTTAGCCAAGTAAATAAATATGGTAGTTTAAGCACATGAATTTCAGATTTTATATACAGTTCAACTTTCCTTAAATTTCATATTAGGTATGAAATAAGTTGAATATGAACAAAGCATTAACTCTTAACCTGTCTTTAAATTGAAAGATTTTAGTTAAGTACAATATAGTTTAAGAACAGATTTCAGATTTCATATTCAATTCATCTTTCATTAAATTTGAAATATGTTGAACGTGAATAAAGTTTATACTTTCATTTTTTCTTTAAATTTAATAGATATGAATTTTAAGTTTCATATTCAATTCAACTTCCCCTAAATTTTATATTAAGTATCAAATAAGTTAAATGTGAATAAAGTATTTACTCTTAACCTTTCTTTAAATTGAAAGATTTTAGTTAAGTATAATTCAGTTTAACCACATGAATTTCAGATTTCATATTCAATTCCTTAAATTGTCTAAAATTTCATATGAAATATTAAGCCAGTTGACGTGAACAAAGTATTAAGGAACTTAGCTAAGTAAATATCTAGTTTACGAGTGTGCATTTTAAATTTAATATTCAATTTAACTTGACAACTTTCCTTAAATTTGAGGCCTTCAAGAATTATGTATTTTCATCACCACTGTTAAGATGCAGTATATTGAATATGAAAAAGGTTTTACTTCCAAGTTTTCTTTAAATTGTAAACTTTAGCTAAATAAATAAATAAATAAATATTTAAAACAAAGTAATTTCATTAATCAACCTAGACTAGACTAAAATTTCCTTAAATTTAATTAAACGCTTCACCTTAGACCAGCAATATTCTCAACGGCAAAATAAAGATGTATTTAGTTGAATATAAAACTGTATTTACTTTGAAACTTTCTTTAAATTGAAAGATTTTGTTTTGATAAAATAAAAAGTTTAAGCACATGAATTTCAAATTTTATATTTAATAAAACTTTGCATACTTTCCTTGAATTTGAGACCTTCAACAACTATGTATATTATTTATTAGACAAACTAAATATTTAATCATCAACACATTAACGGCGAAAAAAGTTGAATATGGAAAAACGAATTTAGTTTCAAACTTTTTGCTAGTTTTAGTTGAGTAAATAAATTATTAAAAAGCTGAAGGTTTAAAAGTTTACTTGAAATTTAAATTTGAAGTAGGCTTTTTATAATTATATTCTCTAATAGACGAACCAAATTTCTATCGACGCATTAAATATGAAATAAGTTAAATATAAAAAGAAGTATTTACTTTCAAATTTTTCTTTTCAGTTTTAGATTTTAGCTACAATGAAATACGTTAATTTAAAAAAAAAAACAAGAATTTAATTACTGTTTCAGACTTAATTTAAGTTTTAAATAAAAGTTAATCTGAAAGATATCCAACTGTTATAAGCAAATATGTCAAGCAAAGTAAAATAAATAAATTTCAGCAATATTTCAAACTATTTGACCATCTGTTTTGCAGTGCAACAACATCAATTTGGGGATACATGGAGAAAAGCAATCAAGTATTTTAGCCACAAATTGAACACAATATTTATGACAGCCATTTTTATCGACAAAACAAGGCAGCTTGTCGTTCTTGCTTTGCAATCCAAACTCTAGGAGACGGCTGCAAAGACTCACAGTTAAATAATTAAGTACGAGAGCAGCAACGTTTTGTGTGTCGCACAAATTGGGGGCAAGGCAAAGGAAATGAGAAATGTAAAAAGCAAGAATTGCTTAGCTTGACTCATACATATGCCATAAGTTGCAACAGTTGTACAGTTGCAAGAGTGTGGTTTGGTTCGATGTCATTTGATAAATATTTGAAATGAAATCGACATGGACATTTGCCAATGCGAAACTATTTTTATGCACTGCAACACAGACAAGCAGCTAAAGTCGAGGCAAAGACGAAGGCAACGGCAAAGGCAAAGGCGTGGCCAATGTGTTCTCCTAATGGCCAAGTCATTTGACACCGGACTCTCTCCGTCCAATGCTCATTGATAATGGCACAAGCGGGACGCACAAGGGAACAATGATTGGGGACAACAACAACAAGAAAACAAGAGACTGTAATAGCTTTTGTCCATACACTATTAATTTGCAGCTGCCTCCCTGACAGTCTTCGCTCGGTGTCTGACACAAGGACACAGCAGACATGTCCTTGTCAGGTATTTGTTTTTTTTTTGGTTGTTTGCTGTTGTTTTGCGTAGTTGAAGGCTGCCGAAAATGTAGGAAATTGACTAATAATAGGGTCAATCGGCATAACCATCAGTTGGAGCATATTCATGGATTCAGGTAATTGAATGCTCGTGAAATGCGGCTGCAAATCGTTTGGTGTATGCTAACTTTTGTGGCCAACTGTGGTTCCGAATGTGTGTGTGAACGTTTGTGTATCTAATTTTCACATCATTGCAGCTGCTTTGATTTACAGACAACGACTCATTAGACGCTATTGCCTTGCCTATTAAATATTTATTGGCTTGAAGAAGTCGGAGTGTGATAAAAAGAGGAGAGAGAAGAATGGTGAGGGGTGGCCAGTGGAGCGTGTGCTGTTGTTGCAAGGCCGCTGCTGTAATTGCAGCTTGCCGGACTCGGAGCAACTCACGCGTTTGACTCGCACCTTTGATTGAGATATAGTGCAGATATACAGATATAAAGACAAGCACAACCACAAAAAAAAAAAACATAATAAAAACCCACATCTGCACAGCTTCGGACACAGAGTCCCAGAAAAAACAAACTAAGCTACAGTCGAGTGTACTCGACTGTGAGATACCCGCTACCCATTTTGAATAAACGCCAAGCAGTGGGGCATAAATGTGGTTAAAATATACCAAATTAATATATCGGAAAAATACTATAATATACCGAAGACTATATTTAGTACATTGATAAAGTACTACATTTAAAATAAACTAGAAAATAATAAAATATACCATAGGATAAATATTATAAGACTGATATATTATACTAAAATACTAAAGACTATATTTGGTATATTGATATAGTACAACATTTAAAATAAATCGGAAAATACTAAAATGTACCAATTCTGTAGCTTCAAAATTACGCTTATTATTAGATTTTCGATTTGCCCGTGTGGAATGGGGCATGGCAAAAAGTGAAACTAACATGATCTGCATGCAAACCTATCAAGTGCTGTCGAAAATATTATATCTCTATCTCTTATAGTCTCTGAGATGTAGGTGTTTATACTGACGGACAGACAGACAGACAGACATGGCTTAATCGTGTCGGCTGTTGACGCTGATCAAGAATACTTTATGGAGATAATACTTTAATATTTTGTTACATATGTAGTAGTAGTAGTTATATTACCCTTCTACCCTATGAGTAGAGGGTATTAAAAAAAAGTCTAAGCCAAAGGAGCTGCTGTCCCTGGGTTCCCTTTCGGGTCCTTCTGCTGCTAGTCCGTTGCCAATACTCAAACGAGCAATTTAGCCAACTCATTGAAGCGGAATTAATTGCAATCGATTTTGTTAGGCGGACAACGCGCTGAGTCTTCATTAGTCCGCACTGTGTATGAAAGTGTTTGTGTGTGTGTTTGTTTGTGTGTGTATTTGTATGCCAGCACCTAAGCGCTTTAAATGTATCCGAGATGGGAGAAGTGTCTCATTTTATGTCCCACACTCTAATAAAACACGTATTAAAGTCAACACTTAAAACGCGTTAAACTATTCAATCATTGAATTTTATTCAATTATTTAATTTTATGGCAATATTCGCATATTTGATTTAATATTTTTTAAACGAAAATAAATATCTATAAAATAAATATGGATAGAAAAATGTTTGTTTGCAAATGCAAAGAAAATAAAACTTAAATCGAAACGCTGAGAAAAAAGAATAATAAACGTTATCGTGAAATTTCGATAATATAATTTTAAATAATTTCAAAGTAAATAAAATATTTAAAAACGAGTCGAGATACAAAATAAGTTGGCTTCTTAAATTTAATTACAGGTTAATTAAAAGTATATAAATAATTTGATTATTAAATGGATTTGCCGCAAGCAAAATTTTACTCTTTAAAACATTGACAATTTTCGCATAACAAATGTAATTATTTTATTATCGTTTTTTTAATAGAAAAATTAAAAATAATGAAAGGAATAAAGCAAGATACTTTAAACATGTAATTTAAAAATAATATCAAACTAAATACACCATCTAAAAATCTTTTTTACACAAAAAGAATATGGAAAGTAGCTTGCTTCTAAATTTGAACGGAATCATTTGAAAATAAATGCATAATTATAATAACCAAAATGATTTACTTCAAACACTGCGTTACACTTTAGAAACATTTATTTTTTCTGTAAAATAAATGATATTATTAGATTATCTAAGTTAAAGATAAAATAAACAAATATGTTAACAAAAAAGATTAGAATGCTGAAAATATTATTTGGTATAAAAAGTAGAAAACAAAAATACATATATAAGTTAACTTCTTCTTTCTTTTCAATAATTTGAAATAAATAAAAAATTATAAATAATAAATGAATTTGGCGCAGACAATTTTACCAAATGTAATCATTAGATTAGATTCTATTGATGAATGATTATTTATTATTTAATTAATATTTTCATAAAAAACATTAAAAATTTGAAAATACAATTTCAATAAAATATAAAAAGTTTACTTGAAATAAGAAGTCGAAGCAATAAATTTGTTTCTTATATTATTATAATTATGTAAGTGGATTTGTCGCAGACAATGTTTTCTGCTTTATAAACATTGGCAAAACAAATGTAATTATTAGATTAGATTGTTTTGATCCCAGATATTTGTGTCAGAAGCTAAAACATTTTGCCAACTGCAAGGGAAGCCATGAATTGCGGTTCGTTTACGCTGTTCAACTTTGCTATTAAATTATTTTTCAGCTGACCTAGTTCGAAATGTGAGCTGTGAGCATTATCGAATCTAATCTGCTTGAAATTTGTGATACAAATTATTGTCAAATGATTTGTGCAAACACTGCGCAAGCTGCGAACTTTGTTTTGCAGTATCAACTTGTTCCTTATGTTGTCAACAGAAATGCGAGAAATATTTCAAATTCAAAAATGCAGTCAACTGTTAACACTTTGCTCGCTCTCGTTCACGTTCTCATGCTCCGTGCTTTCTGCTAGCGATGATCATAAAACAGCAATTTCCACCAACAAAAAAAAAATAACGAAAACTTTTCAACATCTCGTTTCGCATGTGTGCGTGCGCGTGTATGTGTGTGTGCGCTTGTGTGTGTTACCAGCAAAAACTTTTTACATAAATTTGACATACCATAAATACATTTGTGCTTTTCAATTTGTATTTGCAGCAACGACAGGCGGCAAAATAAATAAAATCCACTGAAACCTACCAAAAAAAAAGGGAAAAAAAGGAAAAGGGTAAACTTTGGCACGAGATCGAGATGCACGACGGGCAACTGGCAACGGCAACGAGCTGCTGCTGGTGCTGCCAATCGTTGCTCAGTCCTCAATCCGCTTCCTGTTCCTGCCACGCGTGCCACACGCCCAGGGATTGAGAGGCAAGCACGTCAGCACTACATAACTACATACATACAACATATATTTATATAGCGAAAGATATAGCGCTACAGTTACGGATGCGGTTACGGATAGATACGCAGATAGAAACCGTGCAGTTGAGCAGATACAAACGCATTTCATATTGAACATGTGCCAAACCATTGAGCTTGTGTTGTTGTTGCTGTTGTCTCCGACGCTGCCATTTGATTTTGGCCAAGTTAAGTAAACAAGTCAACAATTTTCACACACACACGCAAACACACACACACGGACAGACTGCTAACATAAACAATCAATAAGGTCAACAAGCGCAACCTCAACAACAGCAAGCTGAGCAACACATTTTGGAGTGTGTGTGTGTGTGTTTGGCCCAATTTCCAATTAGTTGTTGAACCGCCCGCCTCCCACAATGGCCGCGCCCATCGATGAGAGTGTGCTGAATGCACTGCGAGGCGTGACCAGCGCCCAAACACGGCTGCCCAAGCCGCTGCTGATCAAGATCTATGTGGCCAGTCTCAAGCAGGAATTCAATCAGGAGCGTCGCATGCTTCTCGAACTCGTTGGTCCCGAACTTCAGACGCTCTACGATGATCGACAGATTGAGGTAAGTGAAGGGGACTTCTTAAATTTCTTACTCAGCATCATTATTCCTCCTTTTGACACAGCTCGAAATTGTGGACATGCACTTTGGCACCGGGCCGCTGGATGTGACGTTGCTGGAACGTGATCCTTATATGCTGCAGGACTTGCTGCACGAGATTGACACATGCCACGCGCACTCGAAGAGCGTTTTCTTTATGGCACTAATTGGCGATGGCATTGGACGTCCACCCCTCCCCACCCACATCGATGGGGACATCTATGCTGCTCTGCTCGCCGACCAGCAGTCGATGGCAGCCGATGACAAGGCGCTGCTTGGACGCTGGTATACGGCGCCAGTGGAGGAGCCAGAGTCACAGCGTGTGCTCAAACAGGACTATCGGTGAGTTAGCAGTTGACAATCACAATTATCCTTCTGCCTCTTTGTTTTGTGCTCAACTCAATTGCAACAGTGCACAGCACAGCAAATATTTGCACAACAATGCCAGATGCAGCTACACAGAACAAAAAGTTGTGTTGAAATTAAAAAAAACATCTTCAATCATGAAAACATGAGATAAAGATAGAAAAATATACAATAATTCTAGATTGGGCGTTTCTTAAATTCAAGAATATAATCAAGAATAAATGTATTAAAATTTAATAAATGTATTAAAATCCCTGTATCATTAAACCAGAAGACAAACCTTAAAATTGGATATTTTTTAAATTGATCACATTCAACAATAAATGTGGTAAGAACAAAGAAACTTCTTGAATCGTGAAACCAGAAGACACAGGTAAAACATTATACAATAATTCTGGATTGGACATTTTTAAAATGCAAGAATATAATCAAGAATAAATTTATTGTATCAAAAAACCTCAAGACACTTTCATAGTTCAAGAATGTGACCAAGAATAAATGTCTTATCATCAAAGAATACTCTTATATCACAAAACCAGAATATGTTACAAAGATTAGAATTCCTCAATTCTGAATTCAAGAATATAATCAAGAATAAATGTATTAAGATCCGAGCAAAATGTCTTTATCATTAATCCAGAAGACAAACCTTTAAATTGGATATTTTTTAAATCGATTACTATACATTCAACAATAAATGTGGTAAGAACAAAGAAACTTCTCGAATCGTGAAACTAAAAAATTATAGAATAATTCTGGTCATTTTTAAAATGCGAGAATATAATCGAGAATAAATTTATTGTATCACGAAACCAGAAGACAAAAATAGAAAAATATACAATAATTTTGGATTGGGCATTTCTTAATGCAAGAATATAATCAAGAATAAATTTATTGTGTCATAAAACCTGACGACACTTTAAAAATTCAAGAATATAATCAAGAATCTATGTGTTATCATCAAAGAATACTCTTGTATCACAAAACCAGAAGACAAAGATTATAATTCTTCAATTCTGAATTTAAGAATGTAATTCAAGAATAAATTTGTTAACATTAAAGATAATTCAAGAGTCAAAGAACCCACAAGACAAACTTTTAAGTTAAGATCAAAGTTCTATAATAATTCAAAATTAGCCAAGAATATATTTTGATTTCCAGAATGCAAAAATGTTCAAATAGATCCCAGAATGAAAAGACTAAGCTCAATATCAAATGTTCTTAAATTTAGATATTTTATTTTAATTTTATTATTTTTTATATATTTATTATGCTGTGTTTATACACTTTTTAAGTTTATTATATATTCATTTAATCTATGTCACAATTTCAATGCTTATCGTTTACCTTTGAGGCTTTTCTACATACTAAACTAACAGCGACAATACCAAAATTAAGGTCAGATTTTAGAGAAACAGAATTACAGCATTTACTCTGTCAACATCTATAATTCATTATAAATATAAGAAACAAGAACAGAATTTAAAATTCTGAAAGCTTAAAAATATTTAAAAACAGAAACAGAATTGATAAATCTCTCAAAACGATTTTTGAAGATCAAAATATTGTTTCAAGATTTGTTTCAATTTGAGATACTTGTGATAAGAATGTTGTTTTAAGATTGAAAAGTTATCAAATTCAAGTTTCCCATTCCTGTTTATTACGTAAATTATTGTTCTCTGTGTACCGTCAACAATTGAGTTGATTATGCTTATTGTCAACAGCCAATTAAAAATGTCAAGCGAGGCAAATCGATGCAAATTTGATACACAAAAGATGAAAGGAGGGTCAAGCTGAAGTCTCTTCTCTCTTTGCAGCTCCCTGCCCGCAGATGCTTGGCTGACAGAGTCATGCAACTTAACGTCGTTGTTGGACAAAGGCTTGCAACGTCTGTTGGCCAACTCGAGTGGCGATTTCTTGCGACGCGTGCAACAGCTGCGACGCACACAAATCGAACAGGAAGTGCAGCGTGCGATGTGTGCGTAAAGAATAAAAGGATAATTGCAAGCAAGTATTAATGTATTTTCTCTCATTCAATAGCTCACTCCAGCGAAAAGATATTGGCCGTGTTTCGAGAGCGTGCTGCCCAGAGCAGCGGACGCGATGTCGAGGCCAGTGAACGGCTGCGTAAAATCAAAGATGAGCTGACCATGAACCTATCAACGGATAACCACACGACGCTGGTGTAAGTGTAACAACAAATAATGTACTATATACGTAGAGAGAGTGTAGTCGGTCACTCGAGAGACTCATTAATTTAATTGGCGTCACATAATTGTTGTAATTGTTATTGTAATTGTAATTGTAATTGCAGTGTGCCGGGCAGCGCCAGCAGCGAGGCCATCGATCCGGACAACGAGGACCACGAGGCGTATTTAAGTAAATTCAAGAACAAAGTCACCGACAAGCTGCGCCTGCTAATCGAGGCGCACATTACAAATGATCCCGACGTAATCAAGGGGAGGAAAAAGACTGTACAGGTGAGTTCAGTTCAGTTCAGGAAAGTGTAAAGCAAAATGGCGGAGGGAAATGGGAAAAACGAGGCACGGGGCAGGGCAATTAATACAGCAGACAACTTACAAAGTGCTTTTCACTGCGCATTAAATTCAATTTATTATTTAGTCTGACGTCGCATTTGTTTTCTCACTTTTCTTTCGCAACTTCCTTGACTTCCGACTTAGGCTTATGGCTTTCTTATGACTGTTATTATTGTTATTCGCTTTAAGCCAAGTACGTATTTCTGTAAAATACGAAAAATACAGTCATAAATTAATTTCGTGAATTACAAGCGTAAAAAGCCGAAAGGCAAAGCCAAAAAATGCTGAAATAACATGTCTACCTCACTTACCATTTCTTTTTTTTGCCATGTTACTAAACTTTTGTCGTTGGAGCGTTGTGAAGGAGATTCGAAGTATTCAGTATTCAGGACTTATTGTTTACGCCCTCGCAACGCTTTGGGCAGGTTAATTAAATGTGCGCACCACAGTTTGTGTTCGACAAGTAAATTATGCGCAAAAACTTGCCTAGAACACTTGGCATGGTGGCTAAAAGAGCTCTTAGCATGGACTACTTTGATTTAGTAGCAAAGTTTAACTGCGCAAATAAATGTAAATACCAAAAAAATAATGTAAAAAACACTAAGATAATAACAGCGATTAACAGTAAGATACCCATTTTTAATGAAAGCAAAACAGTGCGCTATTTTTCCTTAAATATACCCAATTGATATACCGAAAATAGTGAAATATGCCAAATTCTATGTACTATTTATCATTATACTATTACATGGGAAATATACCGAATTCATATACCAAAAATATTGAAATTCCATAAATTAAATGCTATTTTTTCTTAAATATACCCAATTGATATACCGAATATACTGAAATATACCAAATTCTATATACTATATATCATTATACTATTACATGGGAAATATACCGAATTCATATACCAAAAATGCTAAAATGCCATGTATCAAAAGCTGTATATATATTCACTATTACATTAAAAATATACCATAGAGTAAAAAATATACCAAAAACAATGATTTGAGGTTAAGCAAGCTTGAGCTGCCTGCGAAAAAAAATGGCTCTATCTTATATGTTATATCCCCATACTTTTCCTGTCGACAGAAAGTTATATCTAGTTAAAAGTTCTAAAAAGTATGCTAAATATTTAACTGAAAGTCCGATTCTGTTCATGTTAGAATATAGAACAATTCAGCCTTGTTTAGTTTTATATTTCTGTATGTTTTATCAAATATATTTTATGCAACTTTCGGCGTCCACTTTGGCGTCCACTTCTCAGATTTCTATTTTCGTACTTTTAAAAAAATATTTTTTAGACAACATTCAATGCCACTTTGGCATCAATTTCACTAAAAATGTATATTAGGGTAGCTTTGAAAATAAGAAATAACACAAACTTGCTGCTAGATAACTTTACATCAATTTGGTTAGAGGGCTGCATATATTATATTACTTTTATGTTGGGGTCCATTGCTTTATTTATATTATTGCGGGCTATATTGAATTTATTTTGGGATGCTTTCAAAAAAAAAAATTTCTCCGTTCAATATTTGCCAAAACACCTGCGAAATTGGATTGCCACCTGGCCAAAAAACCAAAAAACAAAAACGAAATGAAAATAAAATAAAACAAAGAATAACAGAAACGGAAACCAAAAGCGAAAACGAAAACGAGAAGCAAAACCAATATAACAAGGCGTCTTCATTTGCTGGCGTAAACAAGGCGAATTTTTTCGGCCTGGCTTTCAATGCCGCAAGCTGTAAGCAGTTTGGCCAAATTGTCGATGCAGGCCACTTGATGATGATGGGCAGGAGGTAGGAGGCAGGAGACGGTGGCGACTTGGTCGAGGGTCGGTCTTCCGGTCTTGCCACTCTGCTGGCCACGGACTCGCAATGCTGCCACTCTCGTTGGCTTTTGTTAAAAGCATTTAACATTTCAACTTGGCTAAAATCCGAAGGACACGCCGCTGCCAGGCTGCCAGCCTGGGCCATTAGAGGACGTTGGCAGCAACAGCAACACAAGCGACGGCGTACACAATATCGCTGCTGACATATTAACACACTTACACTTGTGTACAATGCGAGCGCCACGCCCCCATGCGCCCAAGCGAACTGCGCCTGTTTGCACTTAACGACACTCTGTGTGCAACATAAACTGCAAGCCGAGGGTCGACATTCCCCTCTCTCTCTCTCTCTCTCTGTCTACATCCAGCCACATTTTAATGCCTTTAAAGTCAGCGCACCTTCTCGTCATCGTCGTCGTCCTTCGTGCAGCCAGCTCAGCACTTTGACAAAATGTTGTGTGGTATTTGCCAAGAAATATGCAAAGTGTGCGACCGCAGAAGATGGCTGCACTAGAAGCCACTCTATGCGCGCATAACACGGCGTATACGCAACGTTTTTCTATAATCAAATTGAAAGGCAAAGGCAAAAGTAAATGTCAAGCTAATTAGGCGACTACCAGCATAGTTCAGCTATATGGTTCAGTAGTCTGTAGTGAGGCTGTCTTGTAGGTGTCAAGAGTGCTTCACATTCGTAGCAGCAGCGAAACTTGTTGACCACACACACAGCTTCTCAGTGGCAATATTGATTTAGTGGCTCAGCCAGAGCGAATGCATTCCAGCAATCAGATTTACAAAAGCCAAAGCAGCTTACGTACTCCACAGAGCAGTACTTCATAACGCTAAAGCGAGCGTGCTTACACTGCAAGAAATTAAGTGTTATTACGTAAAAAAAAAAAGAAAAATGCAATTTTCATCAAAGAACAAGGGAATAAAATGTGTAGCATACTTTTTGGGGCGCGTCTCTAGAGGAACTCGTTTCGAGCACTTTAAACTGCAAAAGTTTCGCCTGCTCGCTGCTCGGTGGATGCATGAGTTGAGTCTGGACAACTCAGACATGGGCCAAAGATGAAGATGAAGGGCACTTGAGAGCATGTGCAAAATGAAAGAGGAGGATGAGCACTACATACTACTGCTTGTTAGTGGCAAACATGGCAGTGCCACAGTTAGTCAGGACAAGCTGGAATGGAGTGGAGAGGAGTGGAGGTTGGTTTAGTGACAGTGACACCAAAAAACACAGTGCTGAGCGAGGCACAGAGCTCAGCAGGTGGCACTGTCAGCAAACGCAGGTAAACAAAGTTACGACGCACACATTGAAAGTCACTTACACACACACACTTTGAGACAGACAGACAGGACAGGACAGCAGCGGATGATACTTTGGCAATATATATGCTCCGGTCAGGAAACGAGCTCTGGCAGCATGTAAACGGCTTTGTGCTTAACAAGTGCTGATGACAAGCTGCCAGCTGCCAACTGCCAACTGCCAGCTGCACAAGCTGGGAGCAGTCCTGTGACTTCCCCTTGATGTATGGCCAAGGCAAATGTGTTTTGTGGGGATCTGCTTCTCTCTCCATTTCGAACCGCATTCATTCATTCACTATCGTTCTTTTGAAGGAAATCTTTCATGAGCATGCCACACATCTGCGCATGCTGCGCGAACACACCGAGAGCGTGGTGCTGCTGGAGTCGCGTGTCCCAGATCAACTGCGTCAGAATCTCATGGCCAATTTCAGGAACGGCAGTCGCCATGCTCCGTACTTCATCTGCGGCACACATGGCAGCGGCAAGAGCGCACTCATTAGCACGCTCTATGGCCAGGTGAGCGGTTGGTTCACCTCGACGCGTGTGCATCGCGTGATTCGCTTTGCCAAGGCCACCCCGCGCTCCGCCTATAATCTCGAGCTGTTGCGTGTGATTTGCCAGCAGATCTCGATTATATTCAACATACCCGAGGGATATTTGCCCAAGGATGCGTCCTTTGATCCGCTGTACATCAGCAATTGGTTTCAGAATCTCTTGCGTCGCATCGAGGACATGAACAACGATGTGTTGTTCCTGTTCATCGATGACCTGCATCTGCTGAATCCGCTGGACTGTGACATTGTCGCCGCACTCTCTTGGCTGCCGACGTCGTTGCCCTGGAATGTGCAAATCATTTGCAGCTCCACAACGCCCGTGGAGCAGCTGAAGTTTACGCCGATGCAACGCGATCGCTTCAAGTCCGCCGAGTATCAGTTTGTTTTGAATGCGGACACGAATCTCACACAACTGGAAAAACCGTCGCAATGCGCTGCTGATGTAAATTTCGTGGACTATGTGGATCAGCAGTTCGATGAGCTGGAGCAGCACTATGGTCGCCAGGCTGTGGCCAGCTTGGCTGCCTACATCACCTGCTCGGAGTACGGGCTGACAGAAACGGAGCTGCTGGAGTTGCTGATGCCAACCGATGATCCCGAGTCCATGATTGACACGCACAACGGACACTTTAGCTTCGCCAGCTTCAAGAAGATACACAGTCAAATGGGTAAGTTATCTTTTTTCTTTCTCTTCTCAAGCTTTTCTTACTTAACATATTTGCGGACAGATAAGCGTCTGCTGTTGCATGACAAGATTATGTCGGGCAAAGTGTTGATCCAATGGCGACACAATTACTGCTTGGATGTTGCCAAGCGTCGCTACATGGATGCGGACCGCAAACGCAATCTGCACATGGAGCTGGCCAATTTGTTCTTTCCCCAGGACGAGGACGAAAGCACGCTCGAGAATGATTCGAGCAAGAGCGAAACAAAGTCCGTCATCAGCCTCAAGGAACGTGAGCCACACAGGGATAAAGACAAGGAACGGGAGAAGGACAACGTGTCGGCGGGCCGTAAATCATCGTCGACGCACCACAACGACGACACCTCAACATTTTACAATCCCATTGCTGCCGATGTCTCGTATAGCATGCGACACGTCGAGGAGAGCTGGCATCATCTTATGCGCTCCGATGACACGACTCGCTTCAAGCAAATCGCAGTCTGCAATTTTGATTTCCTGCTCGCGGCGGTAAGTCGACAACTTCGCATATCGTTGATCCCTGCAGCATCAATTTTAACGAGTATTCGCAATTAGTGTTCTCTTGCCGGAAATTAGTTTAGCAACTATTCCAAATTGACTGGCAATCTAGCCTTAGATTTGTGTCATTCCCAGCGCCAGTTTGCAAAACAGCAACAACAAAAACAACAACAAGGCAGCTAACAAAATTTCTCACTCAACTGCGATAAACTTGTCTTGTCTCTATCTACAGCCAAATGGCAAACACCCGCAGCTACTCTCACTACTTGGTTGCTTTTAATTATTGTGTCACAGCACTTGATAAGCATAGAGTTAATTAACTATTTGGCATTTTACCATATACGAAAGGCATTCCTCAAAATGAATACGAAAGAGGGCAAGCCAAGGAAGGAAAACAGCAGTTAATTAACAAATCTCTATATATTATATTTTGAAATTCATTTATTACTATACCATTATTGTTTACTAGATAAGCAAAGAGTTAAATAAATGTATATATTTCAAATATAATATATGTATTTATGAGAATAAAGAAGAGTACCAAATTTAGCAAGAGTTAGGCTAGAGAGTTAAGAAAGTCAATTAAATATTTTGAATATATTTCATATTAAAGATTCTACAAAATAACAAGCAAAATACAGTAGCTGACAGGCAATTCTCTCTATTTTAATATAAAGAATGATAAGCAAAGATTTAATTATCTATTTGGCATGCATTTTGCTATAGACGAAAGACACTCCTCAAAATAAATACGAAATAGGGCAAGCCAAGGAAGGAAAGCAGCAGTTGATGAACAAATCTTTACATATTACCTTTTGAAATTTATTTAATGTATTTTAGTAACACTATTTTCTATAGTATGTATGTTTACTGGATACTAGATAAGCAAAGAGTTAAATAAATGTACTATTTAAAAAATAAAAAATAACATACGGAAACCATAGCTGACAAGCAAATCTCTACATTATAAATTAAGAGAGATAAGCAAAGAGTTAATTAACTATTTCTTATGCATTTCATGATAGATATTCCTCTAAATAAATACGAATTAAGGCAGTTGACAAACAAATTTCTATCTTTTATGTTATGATTATTACTATTATTCAAGCAATGA
Organism: Drosophila albomicans; assembly: GCF_009650485.2. Taxonomy (NCBI): domain Eukaryota; kingdom Metazoa; phylum Arthropoda; class Insecta; order Diptera; family Drosophilidae; genus Drosophila; species Drosophila albomicans. The sequence goes on along the minus strand of NC_047629.2, from coordinate 18,170,108 downwards.
GTTGAATATATATTTGAAATAAAAAATAAATACGATTCAAGGAAGGGAAACAGATCTAGAAATAGTTAGGCCAGAGCTATGAAAGTTAATTAACTAAATTGAATATATTTCATATATAGACAAGCAATTCTCTCCTTTGTTAAGATTCATTTATTTATTATTAGTTTAACACTGTTAATAGAGCATTTGATAAGTAAAGAGTTAAGTTTATACCAATTTTGCATTTTTCACTATTACCACTAAAAAATATACGAAATTAAGAAGAGAAACATCAGCTGCTAAACAAAGCTTAATAGCATAGATTTTGCATTCTTGTGTACTTCACAGATTTAAAATCTTAATAAGCAAAGAATTAAAAAATTACCGAATTTTTACTATACTATATGTATATATTTTCTATAGTAATACATATTACAGAATCAGCTGACAACTCTCTATTATGGTTCAATATTCATTGATTAACTTTACACTCTTCTATACTATTTAACACTTTAAAATATATAAATAAAGTAACATATTTTTTTTCAATGAATATGAATTTATAAAAATGGCAAATTGATATAAAAAACGGAATCAGTAGCTGACAAACAATACTCATATGATAGCTTAATATTCATTTATTAGTTTAGCTTAATTCAACAATTTATTGGAACAGTAAAGCTAGAGTCAACTGAGCAATGAATAAATTGTACTTATTTAAAAAAATGATATACAAAGTAGAGAATGAAACCATCAGTTGAAAAACTGAACTCTTTTATATAAAGCAACTATTTATTTCAAAGATTATGATAAACAAAGATTTAAATTTCTATTTTTATTGAATTTTATAGTATAGAAACAAAGAAGGCAAACAGCAGCTGACAAACAATACTCTCCATTATAGCTTAATATCCAAATTTATGAAGTTAATCTTTTTTATGCCATTCAACAATTTATTTCAATATACGCAATTAAGCTTAAACTTTGTATATTCTTTTTACCGCCACACAATTCAATTGGCACTTTAAATCATAAATTTCATATTCGATAACTGAGCTGAGTAAACTGCTAATTCAATTTACTCAGAAATTTGAATTTTCAAATTGAATAATACGCAAACTAAACTGGCAATTCCAATTTGAATCCGATTACGCATATTTGAAGCGATGGTTGCATAACAACTTAAACAATGGCCGAGAGACTGGTCGAGATCCTCTTTTTGTTATAATCAAACTAGCAAACTAGCATCTCATTTGCCGCTTTATTGTTTAAACCGATGACATTCATTATGAAAGTTGGCTCTCGTGATGAGTTTTTGTGCTAAATTGCGAAATTTGTTGTGCAAACTATGCGATGATTATTTAAGCAGCTTTCGCTTTTCGTTTTCACTTTTGCATGGTCAAATTGAGTTGACAAAAGTTGTGTTTTTGTTCGTTTTAATATTTTACGAGTGTTGCAGCAAATTTATCATTGCTCGACAGCTGAAAAATGCATAGGGCCATGAATTGAAAATCCTATCCCTATCATTGGCAATTCATGCACAAAATCCAGTTAAATTTGACTGAAAAAAAGTACACACAAAAGTTATCTGAAACTTGTGCAAAACGAAAAATGATTTTCATTAAAATGTGGCAGCTGCAAAAGATAGACGCACACATTGTGTGCGGCACACAAAACAGGGCAGGACGAGTTTTATGGCCAGCTGACCTGCTTTTCAATTAGATGAATGCATAAAAGTGCAACAGCAACAGCAAGAGCAGCAGTTGGAGTGGAAGCCGAGTGCATACTGATTTAATTAACTGCACGCCTTTAGTTAAAGGTCAAAGTCGTTTGCTGCAAATGTCGCAACTTTGTGCAAAATATCAAATTCTGCAAAAAAAAGAACAACTAACTGCAACTAAAACATGTAATTGCATTGCTCTAAAGTTTTATGAAATACTCGTTAAAGTCCAAGCAAGTTAATCAACGTTGCGTATACGTGATATACATTTTGTGCTGCATACTTTCAGGTGCAAACGGTCTCCATCAGCTATCTGCGCTGTCTCATCGAGCACGTACGCTGCTATATACTGGATCGCGACATCGAGCTCATCTATTACACCATACGCAAGTCCAGCGATGTCCTCACCCGTGACCCAATGCAGTTGGGTTCGCAGCTCATCTCGTGGCTGCGACCGATTGGCGAGCACGACGACGACGACAACTCGCTGCTAAGCATGACCGTGCGATCGGCCACCGCCTGGTGTGATGGCTATGCGGTGCCGCTGCTCGTTCCCCTGACGGGTTGGTTGCCCGCTCCTCTGCCCTCGCAGATACGCAACATGACGGTCACGGGCACTGGCGTGATACGCGCCGTTTGTCTGGCTCCCTCGAAGCAGCATCTGATATTGGCCACGAATTCGGGCGATGTGCAGCAGTGGCACATTATGAGCAACTCGCTGGTGCACACATACAAGGGTAAGCAGAGGGGGAAAGGGGCAAGCCATTAGGCAAGCTAATCATGCACTACTTGCAGGACACACTGCGGCAGTCACGTGCCTGCTGGTGGCGCCACAACAATCGCAACTGCTGCTGACTGGCTCCGAAGATGCCTCCGTGATGGTGTGGCACGTGTCGCTGCGCGAGCAACGAGCGCACATTAAGTAAGTACAGCGATAATCCCTCTTTCCCCAGTGAATAGTATTATAAACGCGCTCTCTCTTTCTGTCTCTCTTGACTATCTTTATAGAGCACACACTGCACCAGTGTCAGCCGTGGCAGCTGGTGTCAATAACACGCTCATCATCAGCAGCAGCGAGGATGCAACAATTGCCATCACAGACCTGGCCAGCGGCAAATTGGTGAGCACATGAATCTTAATTGAAATCGAATTACAAATCCAAATGGCTAATTATCCCCAAATTTCGCCATTTGCCATTTCCTCGATTTATGCACTTTATGCGTCCAAAAATGCATTTCACATTTCACAAGCAAAACACACACACACAGACACAACAAAACAGACAAATGGAAATGTGATTCACTCTCGCTGGCCAAATTTGGCAGAAAACGCGCTCTGCGCCTCGTGTACCACATCAAGCAAACCGCATTAATTTGCATAATTCCAGACCTCAAACAACCCGAAAACCATTGCAAACGAGGCCAAAATCAGAGTGCGGTTGTGTGTGTGTGTGAGTGCTTTGGCTAATAACAACTCTCTGATATATTACCCTATTTAGAGCTATATTTCATATTTATAATATGAGCACTTATAATGATTTATGTATTAGTATTTATAATATTGTTATTAAATTTGCCTACATTACCTCATTTCCACAGTGAGCTCTGCGAAATATCTCTAAAGCAAACAAGACAATTTATGCTATACAACATATTAAAGTGTGGTTACATAGTTTGCATTATTTTGAGATTAGATTTTCATCAAATGTTTCACATGTGATACAGCAGATTATTGTGAAACCCGATTTATTTATTTAATTAAAGTTGTTTAGCTAACCCAGATTTATCGAATATACACATGTATATTACATAAGGAGATCTTTAGTGAGTCTAGATAAATTGTCAACTAGCTAAATTTGTTATGAAAAAATAGAAAAGTGACTCTTAAGCTAAAAATGATTAATCCTTCAAAGAACTTACACTTTTAGCCATGAATTTTTTACATCAAAATATAAAAGTAAATCTTAAAACTTCAAAATATTAATTCTGGAGTTAAATATTTAGCTAGAGAAATTAAAAAAAAAAGAAATATTAAACCGTAACTAGCTCAATTTTATAAAAGCAAACTTTGTTATTAAGAAATAGTAAAGAAAATAAATGTTTTATAGAAAAATTAAAATAAATGTTTGCAACGAAAATGTAATATAAAAAAATGAATAATCCTTCAACAGCTTAAATTAAAAGGAAGCTCTTAAATTTATTTATTTAATTAAATTGGACTTTCTAAACCAGGCTTAGCTTTAGCAAATATATGTTACATCAGTAAATTATTAGTTGGGCCAATTGTTAGTTAAAAAATATTTAGTACTGAAATAGAAAAGTAAAAATATTAATCTTTCAAAAGTTATATAAAAAATTACAGATTTTTTTTAAGGAGAAATTATCAGTTAATGAAGATACATTTTAAGCTAAAAAAAACTTTATTTAAACCGGTAGTAAAGAAAATCTTAGATAAAAGAAAAATTATCATCCAAGTAATTTAATTTTTTTTTTGTCAAAAAGTAAATTTTAGACTAGAAAATATAAATGCTTCAACAGCTTTTTTAAAATGGCAATTCTTCAATATCTACTGCTGTGCACTTAACTTTGCCTCACTCTCTACAGGGTAACTGCTTGTCGATCACTCATTTGCAGTCAGCTGTAACTAGTTAAACATGAATTTGTGTCTGGCAACTGAGGGACGTTGGAGGAGAATGATGGTTCAGTCAAGCCGAAAGCGGCTTCCTGTGTCCATGTCATAAATCATATTAAGTTGAAATTTCGCAGTCACACAAGCACACACACACACAGTCACAATCACACACAGGCACATTAAACTGTGATTAACTTGAATGCAATGTTTGCATATAAAGTGCTTCAGAATTGTCCTTGGGTGTCGTCGTTTTCAGCTTTTCGCTTGACGCTTGTGCTTGTGGGTGTCATTGCCGCCTGTTGACACACATATAAATTAGATTTATTGCCAGTTGTTTGGCTCCGCCCCCCGCCTCTCAGCTGCTGCCATATTTTAAAGCCAATTTCGCTGACTGCAGAGAATTGTCCGATTATGAAAGTTGGCTTCAAGTGCAGCTGCTTCCACACGCGTTTTACGCTTGGCGCTTGGCGTTGGCGTTGGCGTGACTTGTCACAAAAGAGAAACAAACTCAGACGCGCATACACGGGTATTACAGGCGCTTATTAAATTAATTACAACATTACGTATACGCCGTGTCATACATAGTCATGCTGGGGCAGTGCTTTCGCTGCTTGCGCTGCTTTTGGCATTTCAAAGTTCGGGTAATTTATCAAAGTTTTGGCATTTTTGTGTGACTTTCGGCTGTTGCCACGCCCCCACCACGTTCCCATAGCCCCCGTTTTGTGTGGCGCCATTGGCGCATTGTCAACATCGCATGCCAGGCGGTAATTAACTTAATGCATACAAAATGTGCCACGCTCCCCACCCCACCCCCGAAAAAGACCGCAGCCGCAACAACAACAACAATAACAACAACACATGTGTGTCTCGCACGCAACAAACTCCCAAGCCTTGGGCCCCCACGCCACATCAATTTCCTGATCCATTAAGTTAAAGGTTTTGTACCTTTTATCGAACCATAAAAACGTATTGCATTCACTGAACACATCCATCTATCTCTCTCTCCCCACCTTTTTGTAGCAACATCGGATTACCTTTCATCGAGGTCCAGTTAGTGGCATTCTCGTCGCTGGCGCTTGTGATGTGCTCATCTCTGGCAGCCATGACAAGAACATATGCGTCTGGGATCTGGAGAACTATACGCTGCTCAACACGATGCAAATGACGAGTCCAGTGCTACGCATCGATATTTCATGGAATTCAGTAAGTAGATGCCTTATTCTATTTTTATACCCGCTACCTACAAGGTAGAAGGGTATTATAACTTAAAGCCTCCAAGAAATGTTTGTAACAGGCAGAAGATAGCATCTCCGACCCCATAAAGTATGCAATACTTATTTTTGATCAGCGTCGATATAGCCATATCCGTCTGTCTGTCTGTCCTTCCTTATGAACGCATATATCTCAGAGACTATAAGAGATAAAGCTATCATTATTTTCGACAGCACTTGTTATATTTGCACGCAAATCAAGTTTTTTTTTTCAAATGTTTGCCACGCCTCCAAAAAATCTAATAAAAACGCAAATCTAGAGTTGCGAACTTCGGAACATATAATAAAAACTATAGATAGAAAATTTAGGACAAAAACGTTTACTTACTACGGGTCTTAGTTTTTGGCTATGTCTGACAATCTGATATATTTTTCACTTGATGATATATTTTGAATATACCAATATACTACATAAAGCCTTTGGTATATTATTTTTGGTACATTAAAATGAATACCGCACTGTTCTGCTTTTATTCAAAATGGGTAGCGGGTATCTCACAGTCGAGCACACTCGAATGTAGCTTTCTAACTTATTTTTTTTGATTGTGTATTTGACAAATCACTTTCACTCACACGATGTCGAGCAGATTGTCGAGCAAACCATAAATCATCGAAACACAAATATAACAAGTTGATTTACTTGATATATATGTGTAAATGGCATTGCGGTTTAGTTCAGGTTAAACTGTTTCTTTTGTCGGTTAATCGAGTGACTTTAAGAACTTTGTAGCAATTCATGCAATCAGTAACTCAATATCAAACACAAAAAGTAATTATAATGTATACGCCGTGTAGTACACTCGTAATTGCTTTCCAGCTGGTCACTTTCCCCCCCACCGAATTTTGTTTTAAAAATGATATCCAATAAAACTCAGGTTTTCTTTTTGCTCTTTGTGCGTTTTGCATTTCAATTTAATGGAAATATTTCCCAAAATATGTTCAGTTGCTAAGCTGTGCAGCTTTGTCAGCTCAACTTTTAAAGCACATGCTTTAAAATCATATAACAAAATAGCGAAGCTTTGTCTCTCTTTCTCCCTCTGTCACTCGCTATCTCTTTCTAACCATCAGCAGCTGTCTCTCTCTGTCTCTGTGCACATGTAAAATGACTGGGCAAGGGACTCTTTGCGCTGTCTCAGCTTTCAATGTTTGTGTTGTGTGCACAATTTAAAGCTGCATTTGATAGATACAATATACAATACGCTTTGTAGTTAAAGATACAACAGATAAAGCTGAGAGAGATGTGACAACGCTTTAAGCTGTGCGCGGATGAGGATACGAAGGACGGTTGAGAGGGGGACGACTGATTCTAATAAGTGATTTTGGCTTAGAAGATCCGCATTACGAGGCAAATCCTTTGTTGTCAATCAGCTTGATAAAAGAATACCAGCAACCAAGCAACGTTCGCGTGTATATATATATACAATGTGTGTGTGCGTGTGCGTGTGTGTGTGTGTGTGTGTGTGTGTGTGTGTGTGTGTGTGTGTCTATCAATATGTATTGCATACTTAGCAGCAATTTGGCACGCAAAACAATATCAACATAAGCGAAACGAAGACGTTTTGTCAATGCCAACTATGGCGGAGCTCGCTGCAGGACAAGACGATGCTGTGACTGTGGCTGTGACTGTGGCGTGACAATTGATGCGTACCCCAAGCCCAGTCAAGTGCCTCCTGGCACCGAGGGTCCTTCAGCTCGGCTCGGCTCTGTCAGTTGCTCACACTTTAGACGCTCGCTTGTTGCCGTTCTATCTACTATTTGCTATTTGCTATAAATCGACACAACACTGAGACGCTGGAATGTCGTCTTTGTGTCACTTTAATATCGCATCGAGAGGCTGCCACAAGAGTACTGAATGCTATACAACAACAACTCAAGTTGGCAAATGCTAGACTCCCGCCCCAAGTACTTGGATAATATCCGACTGATGACTGACAGGATACTCGAATTCCTGCGCGCTATTCGATAGTCGCATGCTGCTCGCTTGCTCGCGTTTCAAAGCAACTGCCCATGCCTTTGTGCCTCTTGAATTACACATACTCCCACACACACACACAGCGGCTACACACATCAACACACACCCCCGCAGTGCTAGACAGCGGGAGGGAAATGCCACTGGCAATTAGAAAACTCATCTCACTCTGTGCCTCCTTCTCTTTCTCTCTGTGTCTTTGTCAGCGCCGCAGGCAAACCACATTTAAAGCCAAAGTATAACCAAATTTGGCTTATCGCATTAAACAAAAGTGCCGAAAATTGAACAAATTGGCTATAAGCACGTTGCCAAATTGCTGCCGATAACAAGCCGCTTGCCACTCCAAACGCTGAACGGCTTCTTAGACATGCCCAACAGTCAAACATTTTTGTTGTGCGATGACAAAAAAAAAAGAAAACGAAATGTTCCAGACCCAAATTGAAATGTAATTTTTATGGCTGCACACAGAGAAAAATGGATATATTATATATGTAGACTCATATTCATATGTGTGACACGGTTAGCTAGCCACTAGAGGCGGCAAGTCCTTGATACATTCTTCTTTTCAGCCTGGACAGCCGTGTGGCAAATGGCAATGGCAAATGGCAAACGGAAATCAACTTTCTTACACTTTAGCTCACATCCTGATAGCCCTGCGGCACGCTAAATTCCCAATGTTCAAAAGACCCCTCTCAACTATATACAAGTAATACAATTCACTCGACTCAACTCCTCTCCGCCCCCCTCTTGGAGCTCCCCCATCGCATTCCATCCTGTCGTATTCCAGACATTTTCCCTTGAAAATTGAAATGTTGCAATGCGCCAAATGGCTTCAACGACAATGTCCTTGCCATTTGCCACACGATACCGCATCTCCACCTCCCGCTCCCCTTCGTTGTTGTTGGCATTTTTCAATTTCCCCAACTTACTTACTGAAAAATTGCAACCAACCTGCCTCAACACTGTTCAAAATTTATAAGCCCCGGCCACAAGCAGTTTTTGGTGTGTCTTCGCAATGCTTTTAAAAATCCTTTTAAAAAATAATTCAACTTGAGTTCATCCTGCAAACTGTTCTAATGAACTTTCCACCAAGTCAGTGTCAAGACCATTTAGTTTACCATTTTGTTGCAGTGTAGCTGGCACAAATGTTGAACTCTACAGAATTGCGGAATGCAATTTATTAATATTTGATTGGATATGGCCATTGGTGGAGGCGAAGGCGGAGGCGGAGGCGGAAGAACCTTTTAGCCTTTTGTCGCCGTCAAATGGCGGGGAATGCGTTAAAATAGCGTTGAAAATGGCAAATTAATTGCATTTAATGTTGTGCATTGTGTGTGTGTACCTTGGGTCAAGTACCGCAAATACACACAATGAGTTGGGTAAATATCAAAAGCAAACCAAAGGACAGCATTCTTATAATATTTAATTATTATTAAACGCCCTTTGATCTAAAAAAAACAAAAGGTTAAAGTAACAATAGCTGAAGATAACGTTTTAAAAAGATTCATTGCAAAAAAAATATATTTTTTCTTCGGTTTTAACTTAGCAAAGAAAATGCAAACAAAATTAAAATTATTTTTAAACTGCATTTTAATCTAATAAAGAATATTAAAGAATTTTAAATACATTTTAATTTCAATAGAAAAAATGAACCAAAAAAATTGAAATAAAATATTAAGCATAATACAATTTTTTCATCAATTCAATTGTTATATATCATAGTTCTTTTTGATTTAACAGACATTCTTTTTGATCAGTCAGCAACTGAAGATAAAATTATAAAAATTTATTTCAAACTTACATTATAACGTCGTTCTGTAATTAACAACTGAATTTATACAAAATGTAAAGCTTATTTTTATATATTTAAAAGCTTTTCAAATTATATTTTATCTATCAGAAAAGGTATAAAATAAATAGTAAATTTCGTGCTTCTTGGGAAATTTAAATGCTTCAGCAACTAAAGATTAAATTGTAAAAATTAAATTTAAAATTATTTATTTTTTTATAGTCATACATGATTTAAATAAACACTACCTTATATCTAAGGCCCGGCTGAATTCTAAATTAAATTTTTACTTCTATTTTAAATTAACAAAACAAAATTGTAGATGCAAAGTTTAATTAAATATATCAAATATAAAATTCGTTGCAAAGTTGAATTAAAATATTTCAAATAAAATTTTAGATTTGTAAATATAATTGCAATAAATAAAAATTTGCATACCATTTAATTTAACAATTCATAATAGTAATAATAATATTATAATTTTCATTTTAAACAATGAATTGGTAATATTATTTCTATAAGTGTGAAAATGCATGAAGAAAAAGGAATATATAAATAAAATTATACTATTTATTTTATCAATTAAAAATAATATAATGCATTTCCATTCAAATTACGAATCAGCAATAACACTTTTTGTTAATTGAATATGCAATTTACATGAAAGTTGATATTTTTAAAAGACTTTTAATATAAATTACTTAATTACTTTGCAGGTTTTCCTGTTGGCCCTCTGCGAGGATAATGCGCTTTATGTGCGCACTCTGGCCACGGGCAAGGAGCTGCACACACTCAAGGGCCACAAGTCGCGGGTAAGTGGAGCATACAATCATCAAAGGGAGGAAGAGCGTCAGTTAATTAATCTCTGTCCAACAGATACGCACCATTTCGATTGGCAAGGACAGTCAGCGCTGTGTAGTTGGCTGCGAGGACACTCGTGCCCTCATCTACGATATGCACTCGGGCAAATTGGTGCGTTCGATGCCACCGAATCCGGGTCCCGTAACCGCTGTCTATGCAATGGACAATGATGATTTCCTCATCACCGTCGGCGGCAACAAGATAACCTTCTACTCGTTCCGCAACGAGGAACTCTACGTGAATCCCTACTCGCGAAATCCGCGACGCAAGCGAAGCCTCAAGCGACACACTCAGGCTCAACGCTCGCCCTCGACGACGCTGCCGCCCATCACCTGCTTCGATCTGTCCCGGGACTCGCAGCAGTTGGCCATCGCCTCGGGACGCAATGTGCATCTGATGCGCATCAATACTCCGGAATATCAGTGCACTCTCGAGGGTCACACGTGTGTGGTGAATTGCCTGAAATTCGCACCCAACGGGGAGTTCCTCGTCACTGGCGGCGATGATCGTTTGGTTCGGGTGTGGACGCTTGCCCTGGGCGAGATCATTAACACGTTCAAGGGTCATGCGGCGCCTGTGATGCAGCTGATAGTGCTTATGGACTCACTGCGTGTGATCTCCACGGACCGGGAGTCCATGATGCTGGTGTGGATGGCCGACTCGGGCAATGTGCTGCAGACGATTCAGGGTCCCTACAAGAGTCTCGCGGCCACCAATAACATGCGCTTTGCCGTCTCCACGAATGGCGATAACACTCTCAAGATTTGGTCACTCACCCAGGAGGATGAGAAGTTCTCCGTTTCGCATTCGGATGAGATCACCTGCTTTGAGATCAGCGCCGACAGCATGCACATCATAACCGGCTCCAGGGACATGTCGCTCAAGGTCTGGCAATCGGTTGGTGGAAAGTTGAGCCAGGTGCTTGTGGGTCACAGCGATGCTGTCACCTGTGTGGCAGTCTCGGTGACCAACAAGACGCAAGTCATCTCGGGTTCGAAGGACACGAATCTACTCATCTGGGATCTGCTCACTGGCGAGGAGGTGCACACTCTAGCTGGACACTTGGGTCCTGTGCTTGGCGTCAAAGTGTCCGCAGATGGTGAGTAGAAAATGGCAAACAATTAACATAATTTAAATACAATTTGATTAATTTATAACATAAGTTATTTATTTTTGTATTTAAATATTTATTTATTTTATTAATGTTTAATTACAAAATTTTATTCATTTTGTATTTTAATCAATTACTATTTTATTTATTTATTATTATCTTTACTACTCATAATATCATCAATTTCTCAAATACTTTTATTTATTCGCACTCAACTTATTGCATAAAGTAATGGCAACTAGAACTTTATGATATATGAAGAAATTCTTAATAGTTTTTAGTTCCATTTAATTCATCGTATAATTTACTTAGTGGTACAATTTAAAATATAATTCCATCGATATTCAATCAATATTTTTTCCTTAAACAAATATTACATTACAACATTTGCGTCTTAAGTTTATTATGATTAGAGTAATAATAAATTTATAGTCCTTAGCTATATTTTATTTAATGCAATTTTCATATTATCACACATTACAATTTAATACAAAATTCTTTCGAGCCTTTCACAATACTTTTCCTTTTACAAATCTTATATTAAGTTGTTTACATGCTCTTTATTTAAAATAATATGTTTAAGTAGAAAAAGACTAATTAACGTTTTGTAATATGAAATACGAAAGCAATTAAAGTTTACTTTCCAATATTTCTAACAAAGGGGGTTCTAGTTAATAACATAAGGATATTACTAATCCCATTTCTCTCTCCATTCCTTACAGGCTCCACGGCTGTTTCTGGCAGCGATGACAAGACGCTCATTGTGTGGGAAACGAAGCGTGGTCTGGCTTTGACCTCGCTGCAGATGCACGTGCCCTTCACCCACTTTGACATCAGCTTGGAGGTGTCACGTGTGCTCGTCCAGCTCGTCGACAGCTACAATCTGCCCGTCATCTGTCTGCACAATACGCCAGCCCAGTACGTGAAGCTGCCCACCTACTCGGGTCCCAGCAAAGATGTCGAGGGTAAGCAGCTGTCCCCCTTAGGCTAGTGAATAATCTTTGATAAACTCTCTCGGCTCTCTCGACAGACTTGCGACCGCAGGGCCCCAAGCGTCAGATGAAGCGGCTGCTCAAGAAGGAAGTCTCCCTGGACACGTACACCTGGCAGAAGAAGTACGGTCACTTGACCTCATCGGTGATGATGGCCCAGGTGGATGAGCGCCTGAAGCGACGCTTCAGTGTCTCGGCCAGCATGGAGGAGATCTCCAAGATAGCCGAAACGAAGACGGGCGCCTCGCAGGCCAATCTTGGACCGGAGCAGGCGGCGCTGGCACAATCCCAGCACTTTGATCAATTGGAGGCGTTGTGGAACAAACGTTCGCCGCCGAGACGACGTCACAATGCGGTAAGTACAAGGCTGCCACGACGCACGTCCGGGCGGGCCACGCCTCTTTCTGTCCACTTGCTGCCTATGCTAGAAACTGTAATGTAGTCCTAGGGATGTGTGCGTGTCGTGTCAATGGCGATAGCGATGGCGATGGCAAGACACGAGCCAAAGCACGAGTTTGCTTTTTGTAGAGCGCGTTCTCATGATTTCTTTTCTGTATTTGATTTGTTTTCTTTCCCATTTGATTTTCCACTCTTATGTTTGACTTTAATTGGCTTCATCTCTGTACGCTTACACAACTTGTAACTTGCAACTTGCAACTTGAAACTTGAAACCACAACAACAACATCAACATCAACAACCACAACGACGACAATCGACAACAACAAATCAAAAGGGTCTTTCGCGCCAGACGTCGCTGGTGGAGGACCGGTTAGAGTCCTCTGATGACGATGAGTATCAGGATGAGCGTGCAGGTATGTTGTCAGCCTCCTACGACCACATCCATCTGCTCGCACGCTTGCCCGGCATCCGCACTCTGCACGATGCATGGAAGACGAGTAGTTTGCGTGTCTCCCGCACCCGCACACGCACCCGAACCAAATTCTATGTGAACACACCCCCGCACAACAACAGCCACAACAACAGCCAGAACAACAGCAACAATCACAGCAACAAAAACCTGAACAGCAACAGCAACGACAACAACAACACAACGGACAACAACAACAGCGCACCCAATTCGAGCAGCAATCTTGGCCAGCTTGGCAATCGCGATGCTCCCGACTTGGTGCGCGATCTCCTTCAGGCAGAGCGTCCGGTGACGCTGCGACAACTCTTCCACTGGTCGAGCCTGAAGCCGCATCTGTGGCGCAGTCGACGCCAGCGCAATTGTCAATCGTTGCAGCCGCATTTCCGTGTCAATGTGCCAGATCGTGCACGTGCCACGCCCATCATACTGGTGGAGAACTACGACAGTCGGCATGTGCAACGTGTGCGCACCGATCTCGTGTTGCATCCCCAAAGCATACAGGCTTCGCTGGGTCACATTGCCATCGAGAGTGCCACGCCCAGTGCCAGTTGTAGTCCGAGTGGCAAACGTGACGCGAGCTGCGGCTTCATGGGCTGCCATTGGACGCTCTTCCGTGGCAAGTCGAAGTCCAAGTCAAAGACAAAGACACGTGCCACGTCTGCAACGCAACCCGCAGAGCCGCCAACTGCGGGTTGCAATGATTGCGTAACGCAGTGAAAACTGATAACTGACAACAATTCGAATCACGAACTACACGAACTGCTACACAACTCTTTTACTCTCTTGGCAAACTCTTTCCCACACACACACACACACACACACACTGCTCTACACAACTTTTGTTTACTATACAGAAAAAAATGAAACAAATTCTAAAATCGAAAATACCAACTTCTTCCTTCTTAGCACCTTTTTGTAGCCGTAGTCTTTTTGCAACTTAGCTAGTTTTAATTTATTTTCATAATAAAGTCTGCAAATATTTTTGTGTAAATTTCTTCTTATTTTTTGTATGCGTATGTATGAGTAGAATTGTTTTTTCTTGGTCCCAAAACGTTTGCAGGTAAGTGTGTAGCATAGTGTATTGCATTTTTCTTTTGTTTCATTCCAATGAAGCGTGTTCCATTTCCCTATTTCGCATCAGTTCCATTAAATGGCGTTTAAGGGAAATAAAAAATGGCGAGCGCTGAAAAGTATGCTGCAAATTATTTCACATGAACGCCATAAATTGCCATCAATAAAAATTTCAGCACGATTAACTCGATCAAACGAAACGAAACGGAAACAGCAACAACAACAGTAACAAATTGATATCAAATTGGAAATGAAAATAAATGAAAACAACAAATTTGCAGCTAGCAGCTGCTGCACATCGGCTGCGTATCAGTTTAATCAATTTAAACGAGCCATTTAAATGAATTAAGCGCAATCAATAAATGTGTTGCAATTGCAATCTGTGCATGTTCCCTCTATCTCTCTCTCTATGTGTGTGTGTGAGTGAACATGTGTGTGCGTGTGTGTGTGTGATTTACAGTTTGGAACATACGACGAGGTCGAGGTAAGCGGCGAGTTTCTTTCGTACTCCAGTTCTGCAGTTGTTCTGTTCTTGGCATGTTTTGCAATTCTCTCGACTATCATGTTAACACCCCCTCTCACCTCCCTAGCCCTCAGCCCTGCGCCCTGTTACGAACTTGCGGAAAAGCAATCAAAAACGATAAAAAAAGAGAAAAGAAAATTGAAAAGTTTTGTACCATATGTAAATGTTACTGTACTTTATATCATGCTTTATGTCGATCTACTTAAGTAACACTTTGATTCATTGATTCAAATCAAAAGTTTTTTGCGTCCTTTCTATTGCTCTGTCTTTCTCTCTCTCTCTCTAAATATATATATACTACACACACACAAAAGCATACACATTCTCACTTTCTCTGTCACTATCTCGATGTGTATATAAAAATTTGAGAGTTTGTTCAAGTTTTCTCATTTTTTTTCGTTGCTCTTCGCAACAACATCACATATTTTGATGTTTGAGTGTGTCAGTGTGTGTGTGTGTCTGTTTTGGCAATCTACAAAAATGCCAAAATGAAATGAAATTCCATTTTTTCGTTTCGGTTAACAAATATAACAAAACAACGATCCAACGCCATCAAAAAAACCACCAAATAAAAAACCACGCACCACCAAAAATCAGCCAGCGCCAGTTCCCGCAACTCATTGCATCAGTAAAAATAAGCAACAACAGCAACTGCAACAACAACATCAACAGCTGCAAATAAATATAATTAAAAGCCAGCGTAGTTAAAGTAATCAAATCAACAACATTTCTACCAACTACCATTTCCCACGTTAGTTAAAACTACGATTAAAATCGAAAGTTTGTGACTTTTCTGCCTTCCAAAAACCACCACAAGAACAACAAACAACAAACAGCAATAAGAACAACAACAACTAAAAACCTAGAAAATTATTCGTACTTTATTAGTTTCACTAGTTGGCATGGAAAACAAGTCTTGCAAATATTCCCAGCACTTGAAATCTCGTACTTAATCTAATTGTGAGTGTAAAGGAATTAACTTCATTAGACTGAAGTTTTGAGCACCTCCCGAATATTAAATGCGAAACACTTTCTACAGCTGACTTAATTTTTGAACATTTTGTGTGCTTTCTAGACGACTTCGACGAGTTTTTCTAAGCTCCAAAAAAAAAAAAAAACTTGTACTCGATACACATTATCCGCATTACCTTTCGTACTTACAAGCATTACCTCACTGCAAGTGCTGAATAATTTTTGAGAGCTCTACAAAATATATATATCTACTTATTGAATACTCAACTTATATAAAAGTGGGCCGCATAAAGCGCAATGAAATAAATAATTATCTACACTGAACATAATGCAAAACAATATAAGCATATATTAGATTGTACTTAGTTGTCGTCCTCGCACATGGAAGAGAAGATAATGTCGGAATTGTTCAAGTAAGTAACTGAAATATCCTAATAACACATAGCATATGTATATCTATAGAGCTGAAACATAGTCTAGTTCTAATCACATTGCTTCTAGCATATGATTTGCCTCAAATGGAATCGATTCCATTCACATTTCTCACTTGCAACTGAAAACAAAAACAACAACAATAATAATAATAATATTTAACAATACAAATCATTTATTTAGTTTCAATTAGTTGAGTATGCCATTCTGTAGTCCATATACTAAGCATACTGGGCATGCTTTTAGCTTTAGCAAATCAAACAATTTGCTTCTCTCCAACTCTTTTTTTATATCAAATATTTGTTAAATGATGAATGTATGCTTAATGAATTTTGTAATCTTCCCATGCACGAACACACAGATCATTTCGCTACAGGAGGAGGAGGATACCACAAAGGATAAGCTGTAAGGCAAACTGTTCTCTGGCAAGCCGACAACCTAAAAGAAATCGTTAATTAATCTAGTCAAATAAGTAAATGTTTTAAATGGTAAGCAATAATTATGAGCAACTTGCTTCAATTTTCACACACTCTCCCTCAGTGATCTATGAACTTGATTGAATTTATACTTTCTGACTGGCAAGTAAGAGAAAGATTCGGGTTTAGAGAGTGATTTTTGATTGAACGATTGAAGGATGCTCGCACTTGGCATATACTCGAGTTAAACTCAACTATTGTTTCTACTTATTAGGTCTCCCGCAACCCTTTATTAGATCCCTTTCCCTGTAGTCTGTAGTCTCTAAAAGCAAAAACCACCGTCTCAGACTTTGTAGAATCTAGCATTGTAAGAGAGCCATTTTGACATTTTAATGTTGTAGAACGTTTTATGTATGTACTTACAAACAATACAAAACCAAAAAGAGAAAACTTGAGCTAAATGTTGTTGATAATATACGAGTAAAAACATTTTTAGTATGTAGAAGCGTTGAAAAAATACAAAAAAAAAAAAAAACAAAAAAACAAATAAATTACAACCACAAACTTGAAGGGGTTAAAAGCGTAACTATGCTTAAAAAAATCATTAAACAAAAACAAAGTAAATAAATACAAACAAATAAAACTGTATTTGCCACACTGAAATGCCACATATGCTGAATAGTATCCAAAGTATAAATTTATACATAATGTTTTATCCAACAAAAGTGAAATCTTAAAGAAAAAAAACAATTTAAAACAAAAAACAATTGACGCACAGTTTAATTGCATTTCGTTTTCGGCATTGTAAATATTAAGTGTGTATATCTTGCGAACTTGTTTAATCACATATCCATATCCTCAGCAAAGCTTTCAAATTGTTTAACTTATCTTCTGTTCAAAGCACACTAAATTAAGTTCTATTTTCGTTTCTGTACGCACCTTAGATAACTTCAATAACTATCTGACAATCAGAAGTTCTTGTCTAGAACAAAAAAAAAAAACAAAACAAAATAAAAGATAGACAAAAAACCAAAAAAAAAAAGGAGCAAAACAAAAATGAAATAAATATTGACAGAAAGCGATATTTCTACACATATTTCTATGCATGCAACATGTGAACTTGTTTAACCTCTAATCTAAGGCCCCCATAGGACACGCTGCATAGCCATGTAGACAATACCGAGTAGTAGAACACCATTTGCCCTATTGTATGTCCTCAAATTTATGTAACGTAGGAGAAAATGTATAAATGCTGGCAGATAATTTCGGGTATTTAGCATGTGCACCGGTGGCAGTTCAATGGTCGTTGAACTCTTGACCCAATGAACCTCAGCACATGCATGTGCTAAAATAACTACAAATAGAACACACACACACACACAGAACACCCACACACGTACACTAACACGAACACAACTGTCTATGTCTATTACAAAATTAAACTAAACTTTACTGGAAAACAGCAAAACATCTCTCGTCTTTTACTGCAACCACTTAAGTCAACCAACACACACACACACGCATCATCTAATGATGCCACATGCCAGAGAAAATGCTAAGTAAGTTAAAAACAAAAGGTAAATATGCATGACCTACATAACATCACTTAAAGCTCCATAGAAGGATTCATTTAAATAAAATGTAAATCTTCTGGAATAAATGTTGCCTGCTTTTAGGCTGATATTTAAATAATTCTACTAGCTGGCAATCGAAAAAGCATTGCATACTTCTGAGGGCCATCATAAATCAAATGCAACAGCATGACTCACAGAGCAATGATTCAAATCAAAATACTTAGCATTAAGTAAATTGAATTCGAATATTGAAATTGAATACATAATGGATGGATGGATAGAAGAACAAATGTCTAACGCTTAATTTATACCATACATAAATTAATTGCAAATGTAAATGTAACAAATGAAACAAAACAATTAATTTGCTGCACTTTGATCGACAGCATTTAATTATGCAATTCCAGTGTGGTGGTAATGCTGTTCCGGCTGTCGCGATAGCCATTATGACACCATTTAGTCGGGGAATGCCAAACAAATGCCAACAGCTAACAAACTGGTCCACATCAGCAGCCAACAAACCGCAGACTCAGCCATTTTGTTTGCTCTGTCTAATGAGAAAAGTTTGCGGAAAACATTGACAATGAATCCCGTTGATAACACTGAACAAATGACAAAAAGAGTGGGAGTGCCAGAGGGGCAGTGGAAAAAGGCGGCCAAGGGGTTGTGTATGCGGGGCGGGGCGGGGCGGTGCGGTGCGGTGACAGAGAGGGAGGACATAAGCTGGCAACCTGAGCCCCAAATGTGGGTTAGCCTCCCGGCGCTGGATGAAATGACATTGAGCAGATGACTACAAGCCCTTATTCGATAGGGGCCTGTTACAGCAGCATACAAAATATAAACATATACACACCCACCCAAACACACACATAATAAAGGGAAAAAAATCATTACGCCTCGTACAAATAAATACTCGAAATATCGATTGTTATTCAAACTTTTGTTTGACCGAAACAAAGTCGCATGTGACGCGTATACTTCAATTGTTATGATGACCTCTGAGGCAAACGTTCATGCTTACAATAATGGCATGTCTATGCCCTAAGTAATTGAGTAAACGTTTCAGAGCCGACCAATATTTAAATAACCAAACAGCTTGGGATGCCTGGCATAGCCTTGTAATTTTTTAAATTCCATTCGAATTTGTATACAATATAAATCGTGGCAACCGCAAAGCCTTGCCTAAACCTTTTTCTTTTTTTTTTTTGGCTGCCATAGTCTGGCATTCTTTTGGCCATTTCGTTTTTGCCACAGGCCTCTCGTCGTCTCTAATTACTTTTGTTTTCAGCAGCAACCGCATGCCACTTGTCGAAAGCAGCAGGGCAGAGAGCAAAAAACTCATTGAAAACTGACGAGTTGATGAATTGCAGACAGCGAGTGCGAGTGAAGGACATTAGGATTACTTTGTGCTCGTATTTATTGAACCACAGCCAAATGAAGCACAAGTGTATAGCATTGTCACACAGACTAATCGAACACGCGACGTGCCAAAATCCATGCTCAAGCTTACCCGCATAATCATATCACATAATTTGGCTGAATATGCTTTTGCTCGTGCTCGGATTTAGCATTAGATGCACTAAAGCTGCACTTAGAAGCGCTGCGCTTTCAACAACAAAGTTGAGAGCGTAATTGCGCAGAAACGACAGTATAATATTGGTCGTTAAGCGTTGTGTGATGCGATATCGCGTATACGCAACGTCTAACGAGCCAACAAAGAAGACGCACACACGCACACACACACACATGCGCGCAATTAAGACAACCTGCTTGCTGTGCTGTGTTGTCAAAGTTTTCAGCTGGCCCGGATTGAAATGCTTTGGTCTGAAGTGAAGAGACTTTAGCCAACAATAAGTATGTATTAAGAAGTTTTCGGCTTTGTCAAGCGAAAGTTAACTTGAAAGAAAGAAACTGCGAGCAAACTATATACACTAGCAAACTGTGGATGAAGATTAAGTAAGCCACTCAAGTTCAGGGGGAATGTGGAACCACAGCGCCCAGGAAGAGGGAGAGCAGTAAACGATTTTTATCGTTTTTCCCCGCTTTCCGCATTCCGGCGCCACCATCACATGCATAATTTCCATTCATTTCATTTTTTTGGTCTTGTTGCCAAAGCACTTTTTTGCGGAAAACGCATTAGAAACGTCCGTTTGGCTGGGAAGAATAAGTATGCGTAATCTAGTTGAGAGTGTTGGCTTAGCAAATACCCCATAAATAAAAACCATATACGAAACTTCGAAGTTGTTAGTTTTGTTAGTTTTGACATTTAAGTTATTTATATTATATAGTTTACGGCAACTGTAGAATTAATGGAATTGAGTTGCACATTAACTAAAATTCAAATTGGAAAAATTATATTATTTAGGTATAGCAAATTAAATTTTTTAATTTATAAATTTGAAGCAATTAAAATAATTGTTATTAGTTAAATAGGCAATTTATTAAATTTTGAATACATTAAACAAATAATCTTTAAAACTCATTATTGACGACTTCACTTAGAGCATAGAAAATGAGATAGCATTTTCATATCTGAGAATTTATGCTGAGTAGTTAAGTTATTGTTATCTTTGGCAATCATAATGAGTTGGATATTATCTGTGATTATAGCAAATAGCTGAATATTTTTGGCTCGAATTTTGTGCTATAATCAGACTTCAAGCTGTGGTAATCCTCGCAGGAACCGTGCCACGGTCGCGACGCAGTGGCAATCAGCTAAAAGCAAGCAACGAGAAAGCACTGAATAATGCATTACGATTATGCTAGGTCAGCATCTTTAAGTATGTATATCATCCTCGAAGCACCACGGGACCAAGTGACTGCGTCTGTTCTCCCTTTGTATGCGAGTGTGTGTGTGTATGTGAGTGTTGGATGCACTGCAGGCGAACTGATATCGTAAACCAATTTCCGCCACGAGCTATGAGCAGCGCTCTCAAATGCTTGCAATAAATGCAATCCAAACAAATAATGGAAAGAGAGAGCGGATAAGGACAGTGAGTAGATACGAGTATGCAAAGCAGGCTGTCAGAACTTTGTTACCAAGCGACAGCTTAATACAGTCACTGAAGCTAGTCGTCCAGGCAACTGACGCCAATCAAATAAACAGAGCAGCAACTACAAAAAGAAATACGAAAAAAATTAAATCCAAACAGAATTGTGTTCAATTTGAAGTCAAAGCAAGTTCACTTTTCAGTCAAAGCAAAAATGTTTTGGGGTCTCAGCTCTGCTCTTGATTTATACCAGGAGTACATTAAAGCCTTTAAGCTCCCGGATGATGCCAAGGCTGATGCTGAAGAGCAGCCGGCTGCATTGAATATTCTCATTTGTGGCGGCGCCGATCCCAGGCA
Organism: Drosophila albomicans; assembly: GCF_009650485.2. NCBI lineage: Eukaryota > Metazoa > Arthropoda > Insecta > Diptera > Drosophilidae > Drosophila > Drosophila albomicans. The sequence goes on along the minus strand of NC_047629.2, from coordinate 18,148,581 downwards.
TGTCATCAGAACATTGGCCAAGCGTTACACCCATGGCTGCAAGCCGAAGCTCAATTTCTATTTGCTTGATGGCTGTGCTGAGATTATGGCCAGAAACATGTTACTGCTTGGATTGGCACTGGAGCCACCCGAATCCTTTAGTCTCGTCTGCAAGGCGCATCTCTTCATGGACATCTATGGCAACTCTCTGCTGCGTCCCAGCTCGCATCATTACATGGCCGCCAAGGCGCGCACACTGCTGCGCGTAATCTGCTGCGAGGATGTGCGTCAAAATGTCGCACCCATTCTGAATATCGACGCACTAAAGTACAAGGAACGGGATGGCCTGGAGACAGCATTCACCTTCTGGCAGCCTAAGGAACAGGTCTTTGAAATACAACGCTTTTGGGAGCAGCGTGTGCGTGCTCTGCTCGGACCACGCTATGATCATCGCGAGGGCGCTTTTGACTGGGATCTGAGCATGAGCCTCAAGGATCGCGAGGCGCAGCAGATCTGCTCCCAAGAGTATCGCTATTGGCGCGAAACTGGCGTAGCTTTTGTGTTTCCCGAATACGAGCATTGCAAGCCCAACAAAACTCTGGCGGCAGGCTTGGTTCGCAATGGACGCAACTATGTGAATCGTGGCTATGTGGGCGACATCCAAACAGGGCCATTCTGTGGCTTTGGATTGCGCAGCTCCGAGGAGCGCATGCATAACTCGGTGCACGGAGAGAACGATTATCGTGCCACAGACGTAACTGAACGTAATCTTCTGGAGCTGTTTCACGAGTTGCAAACCCAAAGCGTCTATGAGCACGACAAAACGCTCTCCAGACGCTATGGCTCCACAAAGCTGCTGATGACGCCACTGCTCTCGCACAACGAGAGCGACGTCACCGAGAGTCAACAAAGCTATAACAAGCCCTGGATTCCGGTGCCTGATGTGCAGATTCACTTCGTATCGTCCATGGACATCCTGGACATGCAGAAAGGCTGCTCACGTTGGGATGATCACTTTGACATTGCGTTTATGGCCCACAATTATTTTAGCTTCCTGAGCAAAGAGTTCTTCCGGGCTCTGCATGAGAAGGCATTGTTTATCATGGAAACGAAGCTGTTGACTGTAGAGCGCAAAGAACAGGTCAAGAAATTCGAGTCGAATGTTAAGGATATTCTGAAGGAAGCGGGTCTGCGTCCTTGTATCAATTATCAGGCCATCAATGCCAAGAACATGTTCTTAAAATACAAGAAGACTTTGGGCGGCGATGGCGATGCTGAAGATAAGTTCTCCGACGAAGATAACGATACCAATGAGGAAGAGGCCAATGAATTGGGCTTATACATTACGGAGATAGAAGAATCTCAGCCAGAAGACATACAAATTAAGCAGCAAATTGAAGTTCACGAAGGAGATGTCGAGACTGAATGCAACGACGCTTTAGGTCAAGATTAAATTAAGTTCAACAACACTTAACTTTATTACTATTAACTTAAAGAGTCAACCTAGCTACTTTGTTTCGTTTTCCTTTTTCCTGTCGCCCAGCTGTCCAGTTTAAAATCCATTCCCTCTTTGCGATGTCGCAGTTTCTGCGGCTCTGCAAATGCTGTGGATGTTCTTCGATCGCCTTCGGATTTGAGCAGATGATCGATGCGCACATTGAATTTGCCAGCTCGCTTATTTAGCGCTTCTCGCTCGTTGTGGTAGTCAACGACTTTACGGCGTGGCACGTGCTGCAAAGCCGTATCCCAGTCGCCCGTCTTCTTGAGATCCAACATAATGCTGATCATTTGATTAAGCGTCAGCGACTTGCCCGATCCTGCACCCCATTGCAAATAGCGATCCAAGGGCAAACGTGCCATGCGCAGCCCCAAACGTTTTGCCTTTGCCAGCGACAGCGGTTCGTTGTTCACTGTATCCACCATGGCGCCTACGATGTAAATGTCATCCGGATCGTAGCTGACGAGGTCCTCGCGACAATGTGGTGTCAGGTAGACCAGTTGCTTCTTGGGAAACAGTTCAGTGAAGCATTCGCGGTGCACATTGATCGGAAACTCGGGATTGTGCATGGTGGGTATGTAGCGCTGAAGTATCTGCATGCAGTTGCCTTCGAAATTGGAGTTGCAATAGTGCAAATCGAAGGGTTCGTCATTCATGCGATTCTCGGCAAAGCACAGCATCAACTGCTTGGCAGCATACGAGCTCTCACGATTGGTCATGTACTGATCGTAGGAGCAGTCCAACACCAGCTTGGGTGCGAATTGCATGGCACGCGTGAGGCGATTATTTTGCCAATGATTGATTGTACTGTCGTAGATACGCAGAAACATCGATGTGTGTGCCAGGCCATAGACGATGTGATTGTTCTCCGCCCGCTCTTTACGAATCTCGGCAACGCGTCGTTCGGTTTCTACTGCACGTTCCTCCTTCTTGCGCTGATTGGATTCTTTCTTCATCTCTATTTGCCAAAGGAAAGCATAGTATTTGCTGCGCGCCGACTTCGTGGGCAGCTCCAGCACACGTGCCCAGTGATGCTCTTGGAAGAACTCTAAAGCTGGCACACGGCGTCCTTCTTGATATGCAATATCTACCTCAAGCTGCAGTACCTTAAGCCGCTTCTCTCGCTCTTCTTTGGTCTCCGATACATGCTGACTAGACGGTAGCTCTTGGGCAACTGGGGCTTTTCCAAAAGGGTTTACCGGTTTATCTATTACGGTTTCCGGCTCCTCCACATTAAATGACAGTTCCTGTGCAACAGTGGCTTTTGCAAAAGGATTTCCAGGTTTCTTTATTCTGGTTGCCGGCTCCTCCGTAGCGGCTTTTTCATGTGGATTTTGTTTGAATGGATTACTTAAGTGACGTACGGCGGCAACTTGAGCTACCGCTGATTTGTTTAATAGAATTCTGCATGCTTGCCAACGCACCAAGTTTCTTAACATATTTAATTTAATAAATTACAAATAATACAGTTTTTAACTTGTGTTTCCAGCAGCACGCGTAAATTGAATAATACCACCAGCTGATTGTCTATAGCGTTGCCAACCAACGCGACTTATCGATAACTTATCATTGTGTGGCTGTAAACGTTTGTGTTCGTTGTGAATGTTAGTTGCGAAAGAAGCAGCGTTTACCGACAATTTTTGCGCTTGTTTCTCCCTGGAAAACGTGTATTAAAAAGTTAATAAACGTATTTAAATAGATCAACAACGTTTTCAAATATTTCGCGATGGCTTTGGTTTGTGCACGTAAGTGACATCCGCTTGAAAGTGACACTTTTATCTAATTTTTCCTCATTGCTTTCAGTTACAAACGAGGTACCCGAGGCGCCTGTTCTGTCGCCGTATTCCGGCGCCGTTTTCGAAAGACGCGTCATTGAAAAGTACATTTTAGAGAACGGCTGCGATCCCATCAGTGGCAAGGAACTGAAGCAAGATGAGCTCATTGAGATTAAAACACCACAAGTCGTGAAGCCAAAGCCGCCAAGTGCCACCAGCATACCGGCGACACTGAAAACAATGCAGGACGAGTGGGATGCTCTGATGATCCATTCGTTTACACAGCGCCAGCAGCTACAGACCACGCGTCAAGAGCTGTCACATGCGCTGTATCAGCACGATGCTGCTTGTCGTGTGATTGCCCGCCTGAAGAAGGAGCTTACCGCAGCACGGGAGGCTTTGGCAACACTCAAGCCGCAAGCTGGTATTGTGAGTGCACCGTCGATGATCACAGAGCCAGCGTTGGCTGCCGAGGCGGGCAGTGGTGGTGCCCATCAAATGGAGCAGGCCGGCATGAGTGGCGATGTCATACAGAAGTTGCAGGACAAGGCAACGGTGTTGACACAGGAGCGAAAGAAACGCGGTCGCACTGTACCCGATGAACTGATCACGCCCGATCAAGTAAAGAACTTTGTAACGGTCGCCTCGCATCCTGGCCTGCACTCGGCTTCCGTGCCGGGTATCTTAGCACTGGACATCAACAGCGCCGATCACAGCAAAATTTTGACGGGAGGCAACGATAAGAATGCTACGGTATTCAACAAGGATACGGAACAAGTGGTAGCCATACTGAAGGGTCACACCAAGAAGATCACTAAGGTCATCTACCATCCCAACGAGGATACTGTTATCACCGGATCACCCGACATGAACATACGCATTTGGCATGTGCCCACATCGCAAACGCAACTATTGTTGCGTTGCCACGAGGGACCCGTCACCGGTTTGTCGCTGCATCCTACTGGCGACTACTTGCTGTCCACGTCTTCGGATAAGCACTGGGCGTTCTCAGACATACGCACGGGACGTCTGTTGACCAAGGTCATCGATACTGCCGAGGTGGGCTTGACCACAGCTCAATTCCATCCTGATGGTTTGATCTTTGGCACTGGCACTGTAGATTCCCAAGTTAAGATCTGGGATCTTAAGGAGCAGAGCAATGTGGCCAATTTCCCAGGTCACACCGGCCCCATTTCGGCCATTTCATTCTCGGAGAACGGTTATTATCTGGCCACAGCAGCTGACGATGCCTGCGTCAAATTGTGGGATTTGCGCAAACTGAAGAACTTCAAGACCATTCAGCTGGACGATGGTTATGAGGTCAAGGATCTTTGCTTTGACCAGAGCGGCACCTATTTGGCCATAGCTGGCACGGATGTCAGGTGAGTTTATTACTTTGATAATAATCCAAGATGATCAGTGTTTTAAATAGCATATTTAGATTATTTGGGCATATGTCTTAAGCGATTTTAAACCTTATTTTTGTTGCGCTGTGCCTGCTGCAAGCGATGATGCTTCTTGAAGTGTTCCATCCAGTTGTGCAGACGATTCTGTTTGACAAGAGCACGACGTGACATTTCCTTCTGCTTGGCCATGCGACCGCGCACAGTCTTCTCCAATCTGCGTAGCTCAGATGGCGGTATGGTGTCCAGTTTTGCCAGTAGATCCTATAGAATACATAATTTCTGCACTTAAGCTGTTTGCGAAATCAATGTTAAAAACTTACCAATGCGTAAGATTGTATTTTCTCCAACTTGGCAAGCGTAGTATCTTGTTCGTCCTTGTAGATGGCTTTGTTGACGGTTACTACCGGCGTTTGCATGTCCTTAAGGGTACGCCATTGCTTTGAGGACTTTTGTGGCGGCGCTTTGACAACTTCCTTCTTCTGAACTGTTTGCTCTGGCTGCACTTTGTTCTGTAGCTGCTTTAAAATAACAGGCACAATGCTGTTAAGCTTGATGCTTAACTTGCTGAGAAGTCAAAAGGGGTTTTTAACAAATGTTCATAACTTCTTGAGCTGTAAACTTACTCTTTGCAGTAGGACTGCTCAAAATCGTTGAACAACTCGTGGGCACGCTGCTGCAGGGCAGCCACTCGTCCCTGCAGAAAATCTGGCTTCTTGAGGAATACAATCGCATTCGCATTGCGTTTCTCCGTCTTCTCCTGCAGTCGAGGAAAATTAAAGTAATAGAGTAAACCTTTAGGTATATCTTCTACTTACCGCCTTGTCATGCAGCATGCCCACAATATGATTGAGCAAGGCTAGCTGCGTGAAACGCTTGTTATAGTTGGACACCTTGAGGCGATTCCGTTCGTAGCCCTTGATCCAAATATCCGCATTCAAATGATTCCGTTTCTCCAAATACGGTTTCACCACCTTCTCCATGTATTCCTTAACCTGCTGTACTTGCTCCAGGCCCGCTGGGTGGCGTTCACTAATCTCCATGTTGACAATGTGCTCGGGCATAATCAACTTGGGATCCAATTGCTCCGACTGTTGTTCCACCGTGTCATCAAAGTAGCTTATCAGCTTGAGCAAGTACTGAAAGCGCCCATAAACTTCTTGGACTTCCATCAGCACGCGCTGATGTTGCAGCTTCACCTGGTTAAGTTCCTCCGCCACTTTGTTCTCTTTGAGTTTCTTTAGTTTCTCCTGTGCCTCGAGCATTTTCTTAAACTCGTTGGCCTTCATTTTCATGAGCGATTCGTCTGCAAACTTGTGGAACTCCTGAGCATCGTCATACAACTTATTCTGGTATTCCATCTCTCGTTTTCTATCCAGAAACATCTCTTGCGTGGAGTAGCACATGAATTTGTTGCGCGTAATCTCGCGAAGCAACAAAATGTCGCTGTAAATGAATAGCAATTAATTTCGAGTGAAGTTTTAAAGAACCTTTCTCACGTTTTCATGCGAAACTTTCTTGCCAGACGATGCAGACCAGCATCCTTGATGTAGTCAGGATCGATGGTGGTCACCACACAAGGAGCACGAGGATTGGCAACTTCGCCGCGCTGAAAGAGACATTATTTTATACAATTTCTAAAATATTTTATGTTTATTTTCATACCGCATTAAAATCGTCGATACACAAATTAACGTTTTTCGGTGCATTGGGCTCCAAATAATCCTGTGGTCGTATATAATCTGAAAGTCGAGAAGATTAACTTAATTCCACAGAATTTTCTTTTTAATTACCTTCATATTTGCGAAAAACTTTCCGCTTGAACTTTTTCATTTTCACAACTCAGAAAATTCGCTTTGTTTACTGCTGTTGCTAGGCTTAGAAACATTTCGAAACATCGATTAATATTTCTGTTGCCATTGTTTCCATTTGCAGGGTTTACTTGTGCAAACAGTGGCAGGACCTGAAGGTATTCAACGATCACACAGCACTTGCCACAGGAGTACGATTCGGCAAGCATGCGCAGTATCTCGCCTCCACCAGCATGGATCGCACCTTGAAGCTCTACGCCATCGAATAAGAGGAGCTGCATCTTGTATTTTAAGCAATCGGAGATCAATAATAGTTAGCATTAAGTTCTGCAACCAATTTTACCAATACCAATACAAAATAACTGTACACAACACAAACTGCTGCATAAATAAATCATTCTCTTTTATTTGCGATCCAAAAAAAGCTTGTTGGCTTATCTTTTATCTTTATTTACATATTATGTTTATGAACTATAAAACAGACTTATTATATATTAGTTGATGCTGGCTTCCATTTAAGATGCAGAGATTTGCTTTAGTGGTCTCTCTAAGTACGCTGCCAGCGCCATCGTTTTCTGCTTCAGCATGCCCAGACCAACGTGCTCCTTGGCGTAGAGACACAACAGCACGCTGGCCACCTATAAACAAATCAAATTAGTAAATTCTTTACTTGTGGGATTGTCATAATCATCACCTGTGTTATGGCTACATGTCCGCATTCGCAGTCAATCAACACGAATGTCAGGCGATCCTCGCGGAACGCGTTGCGCCCATGCTTCTCATAGGCAGACCAAATATTGCTGGCAATGGCCGCTGTTATGCGTGCATCCTTATCTCCATAGCCCGAATAGGCCAGCAGAGCACCCTCTTGACTTAACAGACTGCAGATGTAAATAGATTTAATATTTTGTTTATTTTGAAACTGCGATGGTAACTTACAGTGTGTTCTCAACGCCACCGGTGTTTGCTTGACTTAATGCTTGGGTCAGCGCTTTGGGCTTCAGCATTTTGTTTAGTTTATCTTTTTTTTCTTTTCTTTTGAAGCCGTACAAAGCACAAACAATTTACGCCCACAACAGTGTTGCCATTCACTGGTTAACGTAACAGCTGTAAACATATGTTTTGTTAACAGAGCAAGAGCTTGTTAACAGTGTTGCGGCGCTGTTAGGAGTAGGACCGAAATTTAAATATGCGCTCCAGGCGGTAATAATAAATTTTCGAAAATCACAGCAAAGAGAAGTAAATGAATTTAAAAATACATATGTCCTTACAATTATATCTTATATTTAAGAAATTTTACTTGCAGATTCACAGATGTTTATTGAGACAGCTTTTTAAAGAACCAATTTGTTAAGAGGAAATAATACGTTATCATTTATTCAATAATAAATAAGTAAAATTAATTAATACAGTACAAAGATGTAAGTGAAATTCAAAATCCTTTTCACGAAAGTTTTTTAATTTAAAATAATAATATTATTATCTACATATATTATCTATGCATGAATACAATAAGTAACTTTATATTTGGGTAGTTTATGTTGATGTGGATATGTAAATGTGATAGTCCAAATAATATGTGATAAACCTAATGTTAGCAGAGCACATCAACATCCGGTTGTCACTCAAACTGATTAGCACTTACTGTACTTGTGGTAACAATATGACGTCATTGTTTGTGATAAACCAGGTCACGGTTCTACGTAGTTCAAAGTGCATGACGCTCTTTGCAAACAGCAACAGATTGGCAGTATCATCCACCCCGAATGCCTTTGGTTACCTGCCTTATTGCGTTTTAGCAGTCATTCTTTTTTTGGGGTGCATTTTTGCTATGCGCATGACTCAGACTTTGAACCCCGTGGCGTTGTAGGCAATGCAGCCAAAAGATTTGGCGTCGCAACAGGACAATAAACAAACAACTGGGTCACCAACTTAGGGCGCAACTAAGGGGTGGAAGGATTATGCTATAATATGTAATATGCGACGCAATTAAAAAGAACACACCACAAAAATATTGTTACATTAAAAACGTTTATTAACTTAAAATCAACCAAATGTAGCCTGGGCTAATATATAATATATGTATATAATATCGAGCAAACTTTGTTTATATTGGGGCAGGCTCGTTTTAGTGCCTTTCAAAATATACCACAATAATAAAGACGCAAATCTTACGGTTAATTTAAATATTACTACGTCTAAAATATTATGTACACGTTGACAAAAAAATACATTGGAAGTACATTGCTATTGGGCACTTTGCGAGAGCACCACAACAAGAAGAAACGTTCTCGCAAAATTGCCTGCCTCTGCTCATACTTCCTCTATATGACATTGTTTTGGTGTAGGCTTCAAGGTTTTTATATTGGAGTGGGGGCGGAAGGTGCATCTAGCACTGCAAGTGCAGCAAGTTGGGGAGCGTGTGTGTGTAGAGGGGGGAGAAGAGAAAACAGCAATACTTGGAAGGATATACTGATATTGTAGAATATGTGTGTGAATATTAAGATTGGATATTATGGGCTGTGGTCTGTGGATTGTGCGCTGGTTGGTTCTTCAGTTACATTACTTTCTTTTTGAAATTTGTTGACAAAGAGTCTATTATCATTTTGGATTTCGTACAATTGCATTCTGCCGTATCTGCTATCGATCCACTATCTAAACTTAATTACGTCTTATTTACATGCTAAACATGCCTTCTTCATCATCGTCTTCTTCGCCTTTCAACTCGAGTCTACGAAATATCAAAATACACATATGTATATAAATATAAATGTCCTTCCGTATTCGATCACAGCGCGCGCTCAAAAACTAAATAATGTATTTTTCTCATCATTCGAAACAATAAAAAACAAAATAACCGAAACGTAACTTGCAACACAGGAGCAACCACCACTCAGTTCACATGATCAATTCACAACTTTTATTTTTTGTTGGGCAGGGATTCTTGTTGATGTCGTAGTTGTTGTTGTTGTTGTTGGGGAGGATGTTGTTATGCTCTCATAGTAAGCCAGCCTATTATTGCATTTGGGATCGGGCACGTTTCGCAATGGAGTACAACGACGTCATTATCGATGTACCCGGCTCATTGTCATCGCCAGCCTGACGCTGTGGGGGCAATCGCTCGGTGAATCGCTTCGGTATGCCAGCCCTGAGCAATGCCTTGCGATCGTACAGATCGAGATTATCATTGTAGTAAGTGATGGCGTCCCAGCACATTTCACTTAGCTTTGGTATGGTCATCCACATCTTGTAGAGATCGTTGCGACGACGCATCTCCTTGTCATGGTACTCGATGCCGCCAAAGATGTACATGCAACCGTTGTCCGAGTGCGCCGCCGAATGGAAGTACAATGGACGCGGTAAGCTGGCCGTCTGTATAATGGTCCATTGCTTCGTACGTAAATTCAACTTCCAAATATCCGAGAAATACGTTGAGAAATCACCCTAAAGCAAACAAGAATTATGAATTGTTTATATAGCAAAAAGATCATTACTAATACGCACCTGCAGACCGCCAGTGATGAATGCTTCAATGTCACCGTTGGACGACTGGTGTTGCACACAAGAAAAGCACTTTCGCGGTTTCGGATAGCCCTTGTCATTCTGGCACCAGGCCTTGCTACTGCGATCCGGCAGCGTATCAAAGTAATCCCATCTGTTCGCATCTAGATTGTAGGCCGGAATGCGCTGCAGATCGAACACCGAATTCGAAGTGCCGCCACCCAAAGCATAGATGTGTTTGCCATCATAGACGACCTCATGGCGATAGCGTCCCTCTGGATCGTCACGCATCTCTGGCCGGCATATGTACACATTCTCCCACACCTTGGTACGCAGATCCAAGCGGTACACATCGCAGGAGTAGTCGAAACCCGTCGTGCCGCCAATCGTGTACAAATAGTGCTTGTGTATAACAATGCCCGGACCATACTGAGCCGTGGGCAGATCTCCGCTGACCTTTAAACGTTCCACGCCGGCCTTATCCTCACCGGTGCGATACACATAGCAATCGTTGGAGCACGATTCTCCAAACGGATATCCAGTGCCGCCATGTGACTGCAAATTGAAGAAGTATTCATGTTAAATCTGCAAATAACTCTACAAACTTCACTCTGTCTGATGCTGTGTTAAATCTACATAATACTCTCCAAGCTCTGCATTCTCTCCACTCAGAACGATGCTGCCGTTGCATTCAATTAGCAGATATGAGAGTAACAAAGAGACCAAGGCTTATCAGTTGCAGTAACGATAAGGGGAAACATAAACATGTGTCCACAGTCTGCTGAGTACACAGTTCTATCTTTATGCTGTCCTAGCTATCTCGCTCTCTCTTTCACTCTGTACGTACTTTTTGGAATTAAAGAGATGTGGGAAAGCGGGCCTCTGATTAACTTTCTAATTAAAACTAATTGTACACAAGATGTGATGATGAACCAGCATATATTGAATTATGTTACTTTCAGCAAAGACCCTTGCCAAACCATCCTCACAACATTTGGAATTCAATTACGATCTTTGCAACAAATCTGATTTATTTTCTTATTATGTATTATGGTAATCCCAAGATTACCACTATTTAAAAAGTACTCAAATATATGTTAAAGTGAGAAAACCTCTTTTCTACTTGTAATAAAAAATAACATGTAATTTGTCCCACTTAAAGTTTAACTTGGCCAGGTGAATGCTGTTGGAATTACAGTGCAAATGAAGCAAAGCCACTGAAAGACAATCAGTCGCCACAGAAATAAAAAAAAAAACAAAATAAAATCCAAACCACAACACAAGATAACGTAAAAAGAAAAAGCGCGCGCAAGTTACAGAGCAGAGAAGGTGGAAACTCTAACGCTATTGGGCTTTTGGGGATGGGAGGAGTGCTGCTGCGGAGGGTTGGGGGGAAAACTTGGTAAACAAGTTGTTGCATGCAGCAACATAAACAACTGCGTAATTGCCAAGAGGGATGAGTTGGTGTTGCTGCTGCTGTTGCTCTTGCTACTGTAGTTGGGCATGCGCATAAAAGAGATGGCAGCATTAGCAGCATTCAACGGGCAGCGCGCAGCTGTTTCGTTTTTTTTTTTGTTTTTTTGGGGAGCGCTCGAATGTTTAGAATGCATAAACAAAGCAAGAACGAATAACCACAGCGAAAGAGGGGAAACAACAACAACTACATCAACGCCAACGTGTAGCGTTCGTTTGTCGTGTCTGTCGTCGGGCGTGGCATTGAGCCCAGGCCAAAGCTGATCGGCGCCCAGCGACGAATGCAAATAAATGTCGCTCGTGTTATGCACGATAACGATTACGATTACGATTATGCTTTGTTATGGGCTTTGTGCATGAAACGAGTTTAGACTGCAAAGCAGCAGAAGGCAGGGGGCGTATGCCACCTCTAACAAAACAGTTTTACACACATACACTCTCACGCATCGCATCTATTTTTGTTTTTCTCAACAAATAAATATACTCACAATCAGCACATCGTTGTGAATGGCAAGCGCATTTGAGGCCAACTCAGTGGGCATGTTACTGGCATTGTCCGCATTCAGTTCCAGCTTCCAGCTATTGGTGGCAAAATTGTAGCTCCACAGCTCCTGGAAAAGAAGGCATCTGCCTCGTCGGGCAGCAGTCAACGCACTGCGCGGATTATAGCCACCCAGCGAATACAGATGCGATTTGGATGCAATAATCCGATGGCCACTACGCGCCAATGGGAATCCGCCAATACAATGTTTCTCCTTGAACTGACATTTCACCAAACGGCCTGGTTGAAAATTGTACATGGGTCGCTCGGGTTTCGGTTGCTCTGATTGGTCTGCGGAGGATGACTGTCCGAGACCCACGTTCGATATGGTTGTAGAGACTTCGCTCTCGTCGTTGGAGGTCGACCAATCGCCATCGGAATACATTTCCTCCATTTCGGGATCCGATTCATCCTCATCGCTAACATCGTTGTCATCGTCATCGTCGTCCTCGTCATCGATATCGATTTCATCGTCAGCATCCTCATTCTCCATATCGCTGGCATCCATTGGTTCGCCAATTGCATTAAAACGTGCCACAAAATCAGCTTGTGCTTGTTCCAGCTGTTGTTGTTGTTGCTGCTGCTGTTGTTGTTGTTGCTCCTCTGGGAGCTCCTCTTGCATTTCTTGTTCCATCACGTTATTGTTATTATTATTGTTGTTATTGTTATGGTTGTGGGCCTGATTGATCGCTTTTCGATAAGAACTATCGAGTAGTTTGGCGACAAATATAATAAATGTCCAAGTGTGACGCAGTTTGTCTAAAATGATGCACTTGAGTTTGTACAGATTTAATATCTGCATAACAAATGTAATTCACCCTTAAGCGCACTTGCAATTCAATAACGAACAATTTATTTTTCAAAAATATATATTGTTTACTCTCTGACACACACACACACTGCGTTAATCCTTAGCACAATGTAAATAACAAAATTTCGACTGAAAATTTTTGTTCCTTTTACGGGGGAGCCTAAAAACAGAAATCGACCACGACGACCTGCACAGCTGGCTGGGGGCTCTCTTTTACTCTGCTGCTGCTATTGCTACTGCTGTTGTTGCTGTCATGTTGACGTTTGTTGCTCTCACTCGCGCTCACACATGTTACGTTATGTATATGTATGTCTGTCTGTATGTGCTGTGCGATTGTGAATGCTTTTAAATTACGCACTAAGTAAATAGACACGGATTTCAAAATATAATAGAAAATTTATTAAACTATATATTCCACGATTGTCTGATATTTAATTGTTTACTCTTATTGCACAACTGATATCACTCAAGCCCACGACACTCTTCGTACACTTGCATCTGCAGTTGAAATAAATACCATCAGCGTGACTGCAACTTGAAGTTAGCTAATAGGCACATTTACGTCGAAAAATGTACGAAATATACCATATACCATATACACGTAAATGTAACCAGCTGTTTAAGTTCATACTGCATATTGGTATTTTCAAACAAAAGCATGCAAAATGTCCTATGATTGACAATTAAATAATCTGTTTATTCCAGCAAAAAAATTAACTATCGTTGTACAATTTTAATAGTTATTATTAAATTAAGAATTAAATCAATTCGTAATGCATCGTTATACTAGAAACTGCCAACTCGTCTTAACGTGCTTAGAATATTTTAACAGAATGTTATTTTACAGAGAAAAGGTTCTGTAAAAACAGTTGTTATAGCCTCTTTCCACCGCACGGTTTTCTTTGGTTTTCTTTGGTTTTTTCACGTTCAGGCCGAATGTTACGTTCGCCCCATGTAAAAACCCATAAGAAAAAAACGTCGGTTTTTCTACGTTTGCGAGCTACGTATAAATAGCGAACGCACTTTTTGGGTAATTGTGCGATATTTTGATCGATATGACATCGAAAAAGAGCTCACCACTAACAAAACAGCTGACATTAAAGTGCGCTAAGATATGAAAATAGGAAAATAAAAATTTTATTTTGCTTTTTAAGCAAATTTTTTATATTTTAGATAAGCCAAAAAACTCGAAAGCCGTCAATATCGTTGAGTGGCATCCACGAGGCTATGTTGTTCGAGTTATGGGAGGAGAAATATAGTGCCTTTTTTGGCCAATCCACAAAGGCGCTCCACAAGGGAGCCAAACTCCTCCCAAGTAATTCGAAAATTATCTTCAAAAAATGATTCGTTGTTTCCAGGAACATCGCGTTCCCAAAAACACCCATGCCGTTGCTTAAAAGTAAATGTATTTATGTAAATATTACATTGCTGCCGGCAAATCTACTTATGTAGATAACCCTAAACTGATGGCGATTTCTTTACTATTGGCAATGGCCTATACTCTATACTCCGTTAATTTTCCCTCCACTTCGTCAAAATCCTCATAAAAATCCTGCAATTTAAGAAAAATTTCCATTTTAAAATGCGCGTGCTGATTTTTGAATTGTTCGCCAACTCGTGTTTACATTTGAACAGCTGACATTTCAGAGCGGCCATATTGAGAATTTACCGTTGCCCATATTTCTCGGTTCGTGCAGATGGAAACCCCGAAACGGGACTTTAAAAAACGTAGAAAAACTGAGTGAGGTGGAAAGAGGCTATTAGTTGTCAGCTGCCAGCTTACGCGCTGCTTTAAGTATGAAGAATTCAATATGCTTAGATCGTTTTTGAATATAAATAAAGTTGTGAATAATATGATAGAACAAGGTGACACATCTAGCGCTGCAAATTTTTCCATGGTATTTATGTCCACTCAAATGATGAATATTGCATCTACGTTAACAATAAGCTATTTAAAATAAAGCGCCATTTTAGACGAGTGCTAAAAATTTATCGAAATCTCTATGGAAATGTAACCAGATGGTAATTCTAGGGGTTGCTGTAATTTGGTATTTTTTATCGGCGTTAAATCGTAAATTATCGAAATTGAGATTGTGGTCACATTCCGGCACAGGTTTTTTTTGTAGGAAAAAACTCAATCTGATTTAGTTTGCTTTGAAATGAAAAACGTGCAAGATGATGCTCTATTATAAAACGCATAAACTTTGATAATTATAAAACTCGGATGTATATAAGGAATCCTTTGTTGTTGACCCCGAGGTCGTCGTTCGGTGTATCATCCAATCTAATTAACTAGTTACTAGTATATCATCCGTTGGCAATCGGCAAATAAATGTTTTTCTAATAATGTACGAGCGCGCGCTTCTTCTGATAATGTCCATCAACTACAGCGCACAATACTGCAAGGATTTATAACTGTAACACCACCAAAAAAAAAAAATAGTGGTAATAGAACGGCACCCGCTCCCCTTAAGTTACAGCTGTATCAACAATTTAAATTGCGTACGTAATTGTCAATTGCGCAGATTTTGCAGTCCATACACAACACAATTCCCATCGACAACGACATCGCAGCGACTCATCAAAAACCATAACCTATAAAGCAAGAAAGGCACGTGTACTTCACGTCGGGTTCGGATTCGGATTCGGGATTGCGAAGAGTGACGATTGAGAACGGAGAGTGGAGAGAGAGCGTAATATCAGGCGCAAGGATTCACCGTTGTGACATACCGAAAAATTAAAAACAGCTGTTGCTGCTGCTGTTGCGCTTTAGTTGAAAAACCATGGCAACAACAGCCGACCAAATAATGGCACCTGCCCTGGTCTCGACCACCACGACGTCGACGACGACGACGACGAATGGCAAACAGCAGTCGCTGAGTGTCGCGGCAACAACGATGCAGCCGAGCACGAAACCCAATTCAAATTCAAATACAAATGATGAACAACAGATGCAGCATCAAGTGGAGCAGAATAACAAATCAACCTCGCCAAAGCCAAATGCCATGAACAGTCTAAAGCTAACCAAAATGGGCTCCGTGTCCACCAAGGAGAAGCGTGTCTACAAAATTGTCCTCACGGGCGGTAAGTTTTGAAATCGTTTAATTCCCACTCCCTCTGTCCGCAAAGCACACAAAACACAAAGTTTGCCCGTTTTCTTCTTATGTATAGATTGTGTATCTGTTTGTTTACGATGTGTGTATGCTCTCGAAGCATGTCAAGGTCGCGAGGACCCTGAAAGGCTCACGTTTCGTTTCCTTTTCGGGGTGGTTTTTTTTATCCATCTCTCTACTCCCCTGCGCAGCTCATCAAACCGCATTTAACGCACATTTTCAATTAGCCAAGCTATTCTTCTTTTCTTTCCTATTTGATATGCTAATTATGGCTATCAAATCAAAAAAACATTTAACGAATTCAGCTTCTGTTCGGTGCCGGTCTTTTTACTTTTCAATTTACATATGTAAATAAGTATACGCAGCATGAGCCCGCCAAAAAAACAAACCTGTTTTGTGCCTTACACGCGAACATTAAGAGAGCCTATCAGCTAAATTGACGCGTGGCCTAATCACTTTATTTGGCCTAAATTATGGGTTCTGATCAAATTTAGTTCGAACTATAAATGTAGAGAATGCAAATACAAGAATGTGTATATGTATGTGTCCTTGCCTCTTATCACACCTCATTTCCTCTTGTCTAATCTGACGCAGTGTGAAAAAAAGGCCCTAGTCCGATAAGAAGTAATACCACCCATTTCATTAATAAAAAAAAACATAAGTGCGTAGAACAACAGCTGACTTCTAGTGAAATCTGTGGTGAAAACAAAATGTAATGATAAGAGCATCTCCAGAATACAAAATATCCGATATCTCTCGAATATTCCAATCTAATCACCATCATCGTCATCAGCAAATGTCACTATGAATTTCACAATTTGTCGCATTTTAAATTACTGAGCAGAAGGATTGCAGATTGACTGTGAACTGTGTGTTGAGTGCGTTCAAATCAATTTAGTGCAATTCGTTTCCTCATCGCTGCACTTGCGGTATTTGTTGCGTCGCTAATTGCAGTCAGGGTTACGATCCGAACAATTGAATTGAATATTATTGATGTTTAATATAATTGTTTTTTTATTTTTCTCTTTCTGTCTTACTCTGTTCATTTCTAGGTCCTTGTGGCGGCAAAACAACTGGCCAGAGTCGTCTGTGCACCTTCTTTGAGAATCTTGGCTGGAAGGTGAGTGACTCTTACGCTTGTCTAACTTGTCTGATTTATTGGGCCTGCGATACCCGCTGGGGGGGTTTTAATTGGGATTATATGTGTGTGTGTGCTGTTAGGCTAAAGGCTAAGAGGCAAACGCCTGTTGCCCATTGGCAGTTGTAAGTAGTGCCAATTTATCAAGCTACGTGGCAGTAATAGTAATCGTAAATAATTTGCCCAAAAACGAACTGAAAGCCTGAACAAAAACTACAAACGAAATACGACAAAAAAACAAAAAAAAAAAAGAAAAAACAAAGCAATGAGCATGTTGAATATTTTCAGGTATTCCGCGTGCCTGAAACGGCCACAGTACTACTCAGGTAAATGCCTTAAACACATCAATCAAACACAAAACGAACCCAAAACCAGCCAGCCAAAGTTGAGTTACACAGAGTCCCAGATATACAGATACAAATACAGATACAAAGTAAATCTGTAATTGTTTTGTTACAAGTGTGGGATATCCTTTGGCTCGCTAAGTTTGCTGCAAACAATGTTTCGTGCCTATTGTTTGTGCGGCATTCCAATATCTAATGTTAATGATAACGATTTCGATTTCAATTTAAGTTTGATTGCGCTCTTAAACAAATTTTGCCATGCATAAATATATAAATAAAAAGTACATCTATCTACATACTTATCTCTAAATATAGTAATGTCAATTCACTATTGAAAAACAAAAAAAAAAAACATTTTTTTAAATTCTTATCTTTTATATCCAAGCAAAGTAATTGAACTTGAACCGTAGCTTATGTGTAGTGCCTTTTTTATCGTCATCCACTTGAAATATGATTGCTCTAATCGTTCTCTTAATGCTCTCTTCTCTTATCTCTCCCATAAATATAGCGGTGGTGTCAAGTTCTCCGATCTGACTGAGAAAGAGGGTAAGTTGACCTTTTGATAAATGATTATATAGTTTAGTTTGTTTGTAGTACACTTTTTTAGTATACTTTACTTTACGATCTATGTAGGAGAAACGTGAGGCTACTTTTGCAAGCATTTTCCCACCCACCTATTTTATAATTTATCCGTATTGCATAAGTATAGCGATAAGTATATGGATAGTATGGGATGGATAAGATGGTTCGTCTTTTTATTTTTGGGGGCAGGCATTTTTCATTCTTCTGCACACTGTCAAGTTCGTCGTCGTAGCATTTTCTCGAACATGAAAATAAAACAAAATATTTACTTTTGAGAGCAGCCGCCACAAACGAAAGAAGAACACATTTTACATTTCACACTACAATACTAGACACAAAATATATATACTATATAGACTGTGCTTATATCTATCTATATGCGATTATGTGTGCTGTCGTCTATGTCAGCTGCGTATTTTTAACGGCCTGACGGACAAACGGACAGCGACTATCTCTATTGGCTGCCAGATAGTCTTTAGTCTATATTCGATAGATAGATACGATATATATTTTTGTATGTGCACTTAAATGCTCGCTCTTTGGGTCCCCCAACCGCCTTGAATGTCACGACGCTTCTTCAATGAAAGTTCATTTACGTAATTTGCAAAGACACACACACACACAAACATACAGATACAGATACACCTTGACAAAGAAAGCAATAAATAATGCCAGTGAATCCTTAGGGGCGCCTCGACTTAAGAATTGCGTGACTTGCCGCAATTTGACTGTCTTGAATGTATTTCAAAACTAATTTGTCAATTGCGTACTTACCCCCGTCGACAGAATGTGGCTTTTAGCTGTTGACTCAACCCGTTTCCGTTCCCCCACTCAACCCTCAAAGCCTCTTCGACCTGTCGATAAAGTCGCGAATCGCTAAAAATATCAATATAATAATATTCAATGCAATCACTCAATTGCCTGACTTATAAAATACTTACTGTACATTAATCGCCTGTTGGTCACGAGTTACCCACCCCTTACCCCCCACCCACCCCTCTCATTCTCTTTGCTGATAAAATGATAGCATTTGGGTGTTGTACAGTGTTGCTTTAGATAGCGGGATACACGAGTGAATTAGTTTTGATGGCTCCACAAAGTTATTCTTGTTGTTGTTGCTATTGTTGTTGGTATATTCTTTCTAATTGCGACGTTGAATACACACACCACATATACAACAGACCCGCCCACACCAACCACCTACGTTTACAAAGATCTACCATTTGCCGCACCGGAGCACAGTCTCATCGATCTGACCGCATCCTGTCCACGTTGCCTGGCCAAGGCTGCCTCCAAGCCCAATGGCAGCGAAGGTGAGTCTGTGTGTGTGCGTGTTATTTTTTTGTCAGCGTGTGTATGCGTGCGTGTGTGTGTACTTGTGTATGCCGAATGCAGACGAATGCAATCCACATTCAATTGATACGGTCCACATTCGAAACGTTCCATTCCCATCGATCGCTCTCTTGAACTGTCGTTCACATGTGCTTACATCTCTTTCTCCCCCTCCGGTGTCTGTGTGTATGTTTGTGTGTGTGAGTGTTTCAAGAGCTGCTTTATCTGGGGAGGCAACAAGATAATCTCAAACAGATCGTTGTCTCTATCCTTTGCATTATGTTTTCTTGTTTTCTTTTTCTTTTTGTTTGCTTTCTTGTCTACGGTCCGAGCGCGACGTTGATGAGTTGACATTTTGGTTTATTTTCTTTTTGTCTTTGTTGTTCACTTTTTATTATTTAGCGCTTATGCAAACGTTCTGTGTCTATGTCTCGTTAAGTATTTTGTTTATTTTTATTTCTTATTTTGTTATGACTATTATCGTATCCTAACAAAGTGCAAGTTGTGTTGACACAAACCTGCTGTGTTTTTTTTTCTTTATGTTTCGTGTATTGTCCACTAACAAACTCTCGATTGCTCCTCGTCAGACATCTCTAATATCATCGTATACCGAACAATATGAGCAATAATCATCTTCTTCTATATGTTGTGTACGTATTTCAAAGATCATGTGAGCAGCAGGCATTTACAGTTTATTCTTCGGCCGACTCGTACGTATACGTAATACGTAGTACGTATGAATTTGTATGTATGTTTATTTTAAATGGGGCATTTATATTTAACATCGCACGTATACTCTACACTTTTCGCTATACTATATACTATATAGTATAGCAAATGTACAGTTTCTCGACGTGCTGGCCATTTTTAGCTGGTGACTAGCACGTGTCTCTGCTTAATTCCACGCCCCAACAATATAATATATTGTATGTGTGTAGATAAAAGTAAATTCTATTAAAATAAAATCTAATTTATAGACATAGCACCAACTAAAAAACCAGTTTATTCTGCATTATGTGTTTTTATTGAACTAACAGTATGTTAATTGGCGGCTGTCTGTTAATGTGCTTAGTTTTATCCATTATTAAACGAGCTAATGCACATTTGAAGTGCCATTCAATGAACACTAATTGCAGTTGTTACCACTCTTGCTACCTTGGCCAATTGATATACTTTCGAATGAGTGTTTTGGTCAGTCATGGCCACATGGCCAATTTCCCAGTGTCGCAGTCGCAATTTTCATTAGCCATCATCGCCTGACTTATTTATTTATGCGAATTTCGGCTAATGGAATTCTGAATCACAGACGTCACGTGCTCTGTTACTAGCTGCAAATTCCCAGTTCAAGTTCCCATTCATCTCATCTCCACGTTTCATCGTCCATCAACGCAGTGTTTGTGTCTGTGCTCTACTATTCGCAATGTGGCGTTAATTAATCAGTTTAGTCAGTTTTATTATAATTCAATGTGATATGTATGTATATTTATGGCTTGGATACAAACCAGATACTGACTGTTGGTTATCGATAGACAACACAGAAACACACGTTGTTATTGCTATCGATTCCTGGTAAATTGATAGCTTAATGAATTTGTTATTTTCTTGTTTTCATTTCAATTTCGTCATTAGCCATAAACAAATTTGCATTGGGTCTTTAAACTATGCAAATTCAAACTGATTATATAATTATATATGTAAGAACTAGAATATTTTATGCCTATATAACTAGTTTCAGATGATCAAAGTAGATGATGATAGGATAAAGAATAGAGTGCGTCACATTCCTAGTTTGCCAAATAAAATATACTAAGCAGAGTTAGATACTAGATACTACGTAAATTTGTGTGCGCCTGTTGCGCAGTACACGAAAATACATGTGCAATCATTACTCGGTTAGCGGTGTATATGAGATATTTAGCTGGTTTTTGCATCAGTTTTGTTGCTTATATCACCCTCTGCTAATTGAATTAGCCAAACAAACCAAGCACACACACACACACATACTCTCACTCTCTACAGAGGCACGTAGGCAGCACATGAAAAGGCAAAGCAAAACAATTTTCTAGCTGACGTAAAGCATTTCTTCCCCAAAGCATTCCCCTGACCATCCCATTTTCCATGCCCATTCCACTGTTCCATACCTATGTAAGTACGTTCGATCAATTCCATTTTGTTGCGTCACATGATGCGCTCAGTCAAGTTCAATGCAACGACAGCAACAACAACAACCACAAGCACATGAGCGCAAAGTTTCAGTGTAACAGCACGAGACCGCAACAAGTGTCCCCACATGCATACAGAGTAGGTGATGAAGGTGGAGGTGGAGGTGGCTTCGCTGCCTTGTGGGAGACGTGGGAAACGCGAGAGCGTTAACGGTGAGTTATTCACCACCCGCTGTTCTGCTCTCCACGTTCAGCGACCCCTCGCCGCCCTTGCTGACCGCCGTGCAGTCTGTCGTCGTTGTTTTGTTTGTATTAAGTACTTTGCTGCTACTGCTCTTTTTTTGTTGTTGTTTCATTTCAACAATTTAAAAATATACTAAGCGAAATGCAGTTAGAAGCTGTGAATGAGCCAATCACTCTCTCTCTCTCTTTCTTTCTCTTTAAATGTATGTGTGTGTGGTTGTGTGTTTTATTGTTGTTTGCGTCCGCTATTGTTGTTTCTCAAGGTCTAGGCTAATGCTTTTTTGCTCAACGATGCTTCTGCTCAGCAATTATAATGCTATGCTGCTCAACTTTTTCCGATGACGAATTCCACAAGTTTCCGGAACTTTTAATTTACAACAATTGTGCATTGTTGTTATCTTTTGTTTAGAAATTTAATGCGAATTTGATAAGTTTCGAAATGTTGTTTTGATAGATCTGTGAACTCTCGCCATGCGTCCCTGGTCGGGCTCTATTTCCCAACAGATGTTTCTACCACTGATTACGGTTAATGAGTTATTACATATTCAATATAATCTAATCGCACGATGATCATATAACTATATACGTACACAAACAAACACACACTCACACTCACACATTTACGATCCAGTTCGAGTAGCTTAGAATGATGATGAAGGCTTTTATGAGTCAGTGTGTTAGTTAGTCGGGGGATTGAACTCTCTACAAGCATTGTTTGTCATCATATATTATTACATGTTCAATTAGCAAACAATACAATACGTTTGAATACATTGAATAGCGAGTTATGGCTGGTTTTCGCTGCTGCTCAAATTCATTCAATTGCCACCGCACCTCAATTTCTCAATTCTCTCAATTGGTTCAGGCCATCGATCGCCATTATTTATACTCGTCCCATTCTCATATTACTTGATTCGTTGGCAGAATGAAGCCCATCTCATAAATAAATAAACAAACAAACAAAACAATAGCATAACTCCATACAGTATATATATAATTGGATCATACATATTTGATATGTGTATTATTTTTGGCAAAAAAAAAAATAAAAATAAACTTGAACCCCGTTTCATGTTACTTTTGAAAGAATTTGCTTGCAATTGTATTTCTTGATTTTGATATTTAATCTGTTAGTGTAAAGTTAACGCGAGGTTAGCATTATCATTAATATTCAATTGGGGTTTTTCCGCTTTGTAGCTTATAAATTTCAGGAGAATCTGATTCGCACAATGGTGCAGATCGAGAATACATATTTTGAGCTCGGCAATTCGAGTGCTCGCAACTGTCTCATCATCTGCGATCGCGGCGTCATGGATGCCAGTGCATGTAAGTTGAGAATTCTCTTTTTTTTATATAATGAATATAACTTAATATGTGGTATATTTGCATCCAGATATATCAAAGGACAAATGGGAGAAAATGATGGCAGCAAACAAATGGAATCCTGTTGAGATGCGCGACAATCGATACAATCAAATCCTGCATCTGGTCTCAGCTGCCAATGGCGCCGAAGATTTCTACTCCACAGAGGTGAGTCTTTTAAATGTGTAAAACATATTTGTTTCATACTATTTCTTTTTTAAAAATCACTCACAATCGAAAACTCAAGAAAAGAAAGCGTCATTATCAGGTACTCAAGAAATACACTGGTTAATTATTTGGTTGAATCTATTGCTAGAAACTTGATTTATCCGCTACCCAAATGGTTAAAGGGTATTATAAAAGTCCGTCTATACATCATATTCCTAGCACCCAGAAATGAATAAAAATGTATTTAAAAATCTTCTAAGTGACGCAAATTCGATTTACCTTTAGAATTCTAGAAAAAGGATTGCAATCTGTGTTTTAAATTTAACCTATTCGCTAGTTTACAATGCTAGTAATTATAATAAATGTGTTCTTAATCATATTACTGAAACCAAAGCTATTTATAGTACAGTTTTATTGTGTGCAACTCACCCACAGCTGTGCAACAATTGCATTTGCTTTAATCACCCTAAATATTTTTGTTATTCTCATTTAAATGAATAGCGGGTATTTTAAAATAGCTTTCAGTCGTTGTTAGATGTGAACTAATTATGGTGACTCAGCGACACTCGCCTAATGTGATTTCTCCATAATAAATCGATGAGTATTTTAAGCTGCTGTCGCTGAGCCTTAAGTCGTTAGAACAGCAGCTGTCAGGCAGTCGATAGTAGACGCGATGAATCATTTTGTAGTTTACTATCGCTGGCATTGAAGCTTTATTATGCCCACTCTAATGAGTTGCTAATCTGTTGTTATTTGCTTTACAGGACCATGCCTGCCGTTCCGAAGGCGTTGAGCTGGCACGAGAGCTGGACTACAAGTCAGCAGCCGCCTGGGTGGGACATCCCTACTTTGATGTGATCGATAACTCCACCAACTTTGAGGCCAAAATGAATCGCATGATTGAAAGTGTGTGCCAAAAACTGGGCATTGACATTGGTGACCGTTTGCAAGCCACCTCACGCAAGCTCAAATACTTGGGTAAGTTTTCACTGACAGCTTTATGTTGTCCTTATACTAATAACTAAACTCGTTGATCATTCCTTTAGTTGCTGCGCTACCGCCGGATAGCGAGTTTCCGCCGTTCCAGGACTTTGATGTGGTGCATCATTATCTGCAGTCGGCTGGTCCCAAAGTGCAGGCACGTCTGCGCAAGCGTGGCCAGAAGAACCACTGGAGCTACATTCACACCCAGCGTCGTCCCAATGTGCATGGCCAGGCCCGCATCGAGGTGAAGACTCAGCTGACGCATCGCGACTACATGAACCTGCTGGCACAGCGCGACGATGCGCATTTCACCATCTACAAGAAGCGACGTTGCTTCCTGATCAACAATCAATATTTCCAGCTGGATATCTACAGGGAGCCAGGACATCCACGGTACGATTTCAACCCGAATCTGTGCTTGTAATTGAATAATATAAATCCATTCTTTCGTATTGCAGTTGCAAGGGTCTAGTCCTGTTGGAGACGTACTCCTCGTTGACTGGCGAGGCGCTAAAGAACTGCATGCCAAAGTTCTTGAACGTTGTTAAGGAGGTCACCGGCGATCCGGACTATTCCATGTTCAATCTGTCGCTGAAAGAGGACTGGAGCACCACCAAGAAGTACTGCCGCCCAGCAACTGGTAAGCAGCAGCAGCAACCTTTGCAACAGCAGCCATCATCGGAGAAGCAGTATAAGCCCTACGATGAGAACAGCGACTAAGAAGACATCTCTTCGCATCTTTCTTCGCTATCATTATTAGAATCATCATCGTGCTTTGCTTCTGGTGCTGGCGCCATTAAAGCCAAAGATTGTGTAGTTTAGAAATCGCTTTCCACTATTTGCTGTAAATACTACTATTTTTGAGTGCTTTCATTCTATTGCATGTGCAACAACTTTCGCTCTATCTCCATTTATTATATTATTGGCCTTAGAAGATATCAGTCACCTGATCGTTTTCCTTTTTTTTATTTCTCTTGATTTTTTCTTCTTGATTTCTTAGCTAAGGGCGCCACAAATGGAGTTACGAAAACACCTTTGGTGCTCAATGGACAGTAGATATTTGTCCGAATCTCGAATCTCTCTTAACACGTAAATCGCAAAGAAAAAAACCTAATTATAAAATTTGGAAAATTACAAAAAAAGAAAATGCAAACGCGACAGTTACACACAAATTGCAACAAATGACCTGGTAACTAGTTTAAGTGATGATGAACAACTTTAAGAGCGTGCAGACCAAAAGAAGAACTTGATGTTGTTTAAAATTAATTAACTAACAAACAAACACCGTACTTATGTGAGTCGGATTTCCGTCTCACCAATTGTTACTTATTTATGCGTACTTAAACACCACGAGTCCTACCAATTGTAACTGAAGCTCTTCGAGTCCTAGTTTAGATATATACGGCACATACGGAAGAATAACGATCGAGATCGAGAGTGTACTTAATTAATTTTTTTTTACCGAATGATTTTGTTGTTATGTTTGCTCGTATGTTAATTTGTAAGCCATAAAAAGTACATAGTGTATATCCGTCAAATTCTTTTTGTTTTTAAGATGGAAATCGTGGTCCTTTAAAGAAGAGGAAAAGAAAGCAAAAAACCCAAGAAGCGCATGCGTGCTTATTTTAAATGTAATTTTTAGCTAATGTAATGAAAACAACAAAAACAAGAAACAAACTTAATACAAAAAGAACCTTGAAGCAAAAATAAATCAGCTAAGAAAAGACCACCAAAGATATTGTTTCATTGTCTATAATTTAGTAAAAGCTTTTATAAATAATGGCCATTGGCGAAATACAAACTTTGGGCATAGTACAAAATTCATTGCTAAATTCAAAATTTGAGTAGAGTTTCATAGTTGGTTGTTGCTGGTATGAGACTAGACCGAATACTGCTGCTGCTGCTGTCCATTACTTATCCTTATTGATGCGCTTGATGAGTCCATCAACAGCGCGATTGATGCGCAACAGCAGCAAGTAGCCCACAATGAGAGCTGGCAGTCCAACGAAGGTGGCCAACGCCTCGTAGATGAAACGTGGCGCAAAGATTTTCCACACCATCAGATGGCGACAGTGTATTGTGCATGCCAGCATGGCGCAAAAGATCTGCAAGACAATTGAAAGTTAATCATACAACTCAAGGGATCAGCACCATGTTTACAACCCACCTTGATGCCCTGCAGCATAAAGAATTGTGTGGCCAGCTTGAAACCAGCGCCCAGGAACACATTCTCATATTCGTACAGCGTCAACTCGCCTCGCGTCATATCGAAGCCCACAGCCTCAGTGGCAATATCATTGAGAGCTGTCGATGCATCCGGTTTGTTGTTGCTCCGTCCATTGCTGCTACTGCGTATCAGATTGGGGAACAGGGCGAACAGCGAGAAGGTCTCGGTGCTGAGCAAAGCATACATGCAGTAGAAGAAGATGGGACCACAGAAGGTGTTCAGGATCACCAAAGCACCAGAGATGAGATGCGATTGTCCCAACGCACTGGAACGACCCACGAAGGCGGCACGCCAATCAATCTGCGACAGCGTCGTCTGATGCGATGTGGCAAAGAAGCAAAAGTGCGCCAGCAGGAACCAACCAACCACAGCACTGAAAGTGGGCTGCACACAGCTCTCTAAAAAACAGCTTGTTAATAACAAATTAAAAGAGTTAATTGTCCGTTTCAAACTTACCAAAACTGTTGGCAGTGCGATAGCGTAGAATGCCGTGGACACTGAGTATGATGGCACCGACCACAACACAGACAATCAGACCAATGCTGGCACGTGGCTCGAGCAGCACAACCATCAGCATGGCCAGAAAGATGCCAAACGAAATGATGACCGATGAGTATACGGTGGCCAGACCATAGACGACAGGAATCTCGTGGCGACGCTCGGCATCGTCGCCTTCGTACATGCGTTTCATTTTCCTAAAGATTTCCGGCACAATGCTGTCGCGTCCATTGACGCTGATGCTATTGGGATTCTTGGGTGGAAGCACAAATGTCATAAGAGGAGACCATGACACCACAATGATTTGCAGCAGCAACAGGCCATAGATGACCAATGCCATGGCATCGATGTGTGTGCGTTGAATGTTCTTAATGGCACTATTGGCGAGCAGTATGTGGCCACCAGCGCAAATCGAGGCCACGGTTGGTCCATAGCGAGCCAACACCACATTGGGTGAATTGCCAGTCAGGTTGCCGCAGGAGCGTAGATATAAACGTGTCAGTGTCGTGTACAACACAATGATGACCACAGCTAGAATGTAGGTCTTGCCCATGGACGGTCTTTTCACAGAAAATCCCGGTGTGCTTGTCGAGAAGTCAGCGCAATCGCCTTGCTCCTCGCGACAACGAAATAGCGTATATGTGAAGCGTATGCAGCAGATGGCCAGCACGCTGGCTAGGATTAGACGCAATGCAGTAGAGCGCCAGAATTGTGACCACTTAAACTTGTTCTTAAAGTCAAGACGTGCGCTCAGCTGCAGCAGCTCATAGACGAGCAGTAGGATAACTGCAGCTAGCAGATACGAAAGTATCTTAGCCTCTTGCACCACAAAACTATTGGAGAAGAACACAGCCATGGTGGCGAAGAGCAAGAGACGTGTGGGCATGTGGCCAAAACGCTTTACATTCGCCCAGTTGTTGGCAATGCTGTTCGAATGACGCAGCGTATAAAACGCCAACAACACAGCGCTGGTCAAAGCGGTGAAGAAAATAACGCCATGCTCCTCCGTCTTGAATGAGAAGTTCTTAAAATAGCGATAGCCAAAGACACCGGCTGCAATGTTCATCAAGTAAACGTAGAAGACTTCCTTGGACTTGAAGATCTTCTCAAAGTCGCTGGCATTTGAGTTGTTGATCAGCAGAAAGGCAAAGAAGATTGGCAGAAAGCTGAAGAGCAAACCCTGCGACATTTGTGTGGGCTCAAACTTCACCCAGATCTCGCGACAGACGTTGAGAATGTCACGTAAATGAACGTTTAGATCACGCACAAACGACTTGTAGGCGGCTTCATTGTATATGGACTTGACACGATGTGTGAGTAGTATAAATTCCGTTTCCAACGACTCCATTTGCTCCACGTTGAAGGAGCGTTTGTTTTCCATTGCATAGCTAAAGAAGTAGCGGTAAATTTGCTGGGCATTTTGCCAGGCGTGCAGCAGCAATGTTTGGAACTTGTTGAGATGCGGCACATCCACAGCGGGCACGATATTAAAGTTGACCAGACCCAGATTCGAGTAGGGTATGGGAGCGCCGAGTATGGTCGCTAAAGTGGGCACCAAATCAATCTGCAAAGCAATCACAGTGCGTTTATCAGTATGACGTGACGTGAAGAAAGATAATGGCGTATTGTTGTCATTATCGTTGTCTTATCTCTGTGCTTTACCTGCTGCAGCATTTCGCTATCTGATCCCGAATCTGCGCTGCTGTAGAACTTGTGCTGCTTGGAGTAGGCAAACAGCAGCGCATTGGTTTCGTCATCAGTGTCGCCGCCATGATCGCCCGTTGCTGTCATGCCATGATCGCCCATTATCAGCAAAGTTGTCTCATTATCCATGTTGGCCACAACGGAGCTGCAATTAATGATATCAAATTACATTTATGTTGTGAACAAAAGGCAGATTCTCGTCCTTAGTTAAATACCTTATGATGTCGTTCATTTCGCTCAATTTGCGTGCCATTTCCTCATGAATGGGTCCATGCTTGTGTCCACAATGATCTACTCCAAGGAAATGTGCGATGAGCACCTCCCAATCATCGCTGGCCAATTCCTTGGGTAAATGCTGCATCACTTGATTGTCCACGCTATCCAAATCGAATATATCAAAGCTGGGATACGAGTAGGCGCGTTTAAAACGTCGCGGGTACAAATCAGTCCATGTGCTATCACCCAGAAATACGATGGGCAGATCAGTTTTAACAATTTGATCAATGATGTTGTCTTCATTGATCTCGGGCGAGGCAAAGTTCGAGCCAATATCAATAAATGTGGGCAGACTGCCAGTGGTGAGTCCCTTTAGACGCTGCAACGTTGTCGTCGGTGGATCCGCCTTGAAGCGCATCAGACGCGCATTGTCCGGCGATTGTTGAAGCAGCTGATGCAGCGTCAACAGTTTATTCTCATAAGGCAACGGTTCGGTGGTGATGCTCTCATTGTAAAGTCCAAACTCATATTTCAGTGCGTCGACAACGATTATAATGACTTTGGACTTTTGTGGAAGACATAGATTCGATGATGACGAGGCATTCACATCCTTAAAAATCTCATTCACCACCTCCGGCGTGAGATAGTACTCCTTGAATAGAAATGGTTAATGAGCCAATAAGCATCATCGCAGTTATTCGCAACAACTTACATCATTAGGATTGAGGGACAGACGGCGGCAGCTGCTTGTCTCCGTCTTGGAGACGCGTGCGAGCAAAAATCCACGGGAGAACAACAGCACGCCGCTGCATATCAAATAGGCCAGCCAAATGAGTACGAATAAGTATGTGAAATTCATGTTTGCGACGATACTTAGACTAATTACACTAGATTACTTAATTGCACTTCACTGTTGGAGCTACTAATTGTCTTGTCAAGTGTTCTGCATCACGATGCGTACTTATTTTCATTCAGTGTTTGTCATTTTTTTCCACTACGGGTTTTCAGAACATAGCTTTGATTAATTACCAACGTTGCCAGATCTGTTCGCCAGCAGCTGTTGACATTTATTCAGCCCTCGTTCCGAGTAGAGCTGCCACACGGTCCCATATGCCATTCACACAAGTGAGTTTGGCGGATATTTCAAACATGTAAACAATAAACAAAATTTATTCTTGGGCACAAAAATGTGGTACATATTTATTGTGAAGATCCCATACACATATAGCAAATCTTAGATCAAATGTAGTTGCAACGAATTAGCTGTGTGTGGTCTTGTATATGCTTTCATTTTTGTTTTTGTTTTTTTTTTTTTACATTGTGGATGGTGGTGATTTCACATCTTAATAGTATATTATCAATGCATTTTTTATTTATGTAGCATGCAAGCTCCTTTTTCATTGTATGAATAACTTTAAATTAAATTTTGGAATTGTGTTTTTGTTTTGTTATGCTTGTGTCAGTAACGCCATTTAATCACGCGACCCATAGCCTATAGAAAAAAGATGAAAATATATAATATACATACAGTAGTATTTTCATTCAATTAAAGCTTACTACAGGGCAAAAGATTTATATAGGAATGAAGAATATCTCTCAAATATATCGTATTTGTGTATGTGTGTGTTAACAAAGTTAGCGTAAATACGTTAGCAATGCATAGCTGATTATCGTTTAGATCGTAATTATTCATTCCATTCATTTAACGTACACTTAGAATTACATATGTAAAAAGAATTCAATAAGTTCACTTTAGATTTGAAAAAAAATTAGTGTAACTCACACGCACATTTTCTTTACGTTTTTTCTTTTTCATTAATGCCAACAAAGCGCGCAAACATATGTTAAATTTGAGATACAAACATTAAGTAATATTATAATAATATGTAATAATAATAACACACATGTTTTGTATAAATAATTAAATTCCGTTCTTGGTTGGTGTTAGTAATTATAATTTTTCTGTGTTTCTCTGTGTATATTTGTGTGTGTGTGTAAGTTGTAAATGTAATTGTTTATTTTTTGATTATTTTACGCGTGCTGCTTTGTGTGTGTGTAAGTGGGTGTGTGTCTGTGTGTGTGTTCATGTATGTTTTTCACACGCAGATTATTTTGTTAGAGAGTCTGTGGGTGAATTCAGTCCCGATGATGTGTTGTTCTCATCTAGAGCGTCTGGGAAACTGGAAACCGAACCCGAACGGGATGTCACCTTCGTCTACAATAAAGAATAGAGAATAGAAAACCGAAACAATCTTGTAGAAGACAGCACAATAACATTTCATGTTAAGTATTTAAACTTTAAAGTGTAATAGCAAGCACAAGAAATACATGCAATTACTAAATCACATTTGTTAATAGTACATTTAGCTAGTCAAAAGTGTTATCCTTAATTAAAGTGTGCCAAGACGCATGTAGTTTAAGAGAAATGTTAAATCAGATCAAGGATTGAGCTGTGTGCCATGTAAATGCAGATGAGAGTGTAATTAATTTTGCAGTTGTTGTTAGTCAAGAGATACGAAACCATAAAATGTGAGTGGGGAATGAGTGAATGAATGCATAAAAGAGATATATATTGAGATATATAATAAAATAGTAGTTACCGCATGAGATTGGCACAAAAAATTGTTCTGTTCATAGCTTACTTTAACGTTCTCATAGGCAGAGCCAACCGAGGCCTCGATAGAACGCATCGATTCTGAATTTTTCATTTGTGAGAGTTTCGACGTAATGCCACTCGTAATGCTGCCAAAGACCGATGCAGTCTTCTCACCCGTCGACTTCAGCACCGACTCGGTGCGTTGGAATCTACAATGCAAAACAGAACGATTAACAATTAATGTAATAGTTAAGGGAAATACCAATTCGAAACATAAATATTAAGAGTAATGTGTGACACACAGAAGCAGCAAGAGCAGAGTGTTAGAGAAGACAATGTACAGCAGTTGAGTGGAGTGTAGTTTGGAGTTTGGAGTTAGTTAGCCACGACAGATAAGACATCCACGAAGAATACGACTGATTACTTACAGTGGTGCGTCATGCACGGCTTTACTGATGTTGCCCACGCTCTGCTCCATCGATTGGTAACTAAACGAATACACATAATTTTCAAACATAATTAAATGAAAAACAAAACACCAAACTAAAAAGCTCTAAAAGATCGAATTGCGAAAACAGCGCTGATGTGGCATAAGTTTAGTTTATCATCTACAACTTACACATGACTCTCTTTAAGGTTCTTCACACCCTGATTGACATCATCGGTCAACTCCTTCCACACAGTGATACCCAGCTTGCGCCTCAGATCGGATGCATGACGCGTCTTGGAGGCCAGCACCGTGCGCAACGTATTGATTTCTTCCTCAACGCGTGCCAGCTCCTGTACAACATCAAATATTATTAAAATTATATATATTTATTATTAATTATATGTATATTCTTGCCTGGCTCCATTCGGCGCGACGCTGCTCCTTCTCCTCCAGGGTAAGCGCTGCATACTCGGCGGCAATCTCTGCAGATGCCACAGATGCGGCTGGAGACGAAGGCTCCGACAAGTGGGCAGTGTTATCTATATGATCAGCAGAAACGAAATATTCAATTAGTGCAATGCAATAAAAATTTAAACAGTTTCAACTTTTGCTAACTACGAAATAAACTCAACAAACTGGCGCGCTTTGATTTGACATTTACTATATAGCATATATAGCACTATATGTACCTCCTTGGAAGACAACTTCCTCAAAGACTTTTTCATAGGCTGAATGAGTGTGTAACGAATTTGTATATAAAATGTATAAAGACTTAAACAATTTGTAGTCGACAGGCAGCATAAAACAATTTCAATACTCACAAACTGTTTTTTTTTTTTTTATTTTTTGGCCATACATTTTAGTGTGTGTAGTGGTAAGCAAAAGAGAAGAGAAATATACAATAAGAAAAGTTGATTAGTCACGCGCGTTCTGAATTACGTTTTCACCAAACAATTTAAGCCATAAATAAGTTCAGTTAGCAACGACAAACGACAACAAGACAGGGCGCATTCCGGTTTACAATTTCAACACAATTCGCGTTCCCGTTCCCATTTTCATTTTTCCATTCCCATAACCCGAAACAATGTCTGGTGATGTTACCTTTTGCACCATGACCGATGGTCAGAAAACGTTTGTAGTTATCGCTATTCGATATTTTAGCCAGATACGGTTTCGAAAAGTCTATGAACGTGACCTTTACATCGCGCATTGTACGCTTTGTGAAGAACTTTAAGCGGAAACGTTTCGCCATCGACATCGACGGCGACTGATTCGACAATTTGCTAGCAATGAATTCCGTTTCGACAGCCTGTAGCTCAAGTGTGTTGGCATAATCCGAGTCCACATCGTAGAAGATCTCGTCGAGTGTTAGATTACGCAAATATAATTCAGTCTCAAGATCACCAACTGGACTCAGCTCCAATTCTACTTCCAGTTCGTCGAGAGATGGCGTTGTGGTGATGTCATCGATGCGGGGCAAATATGAATCCTCGATGAACTCTAAGCTAACTGGCTCTGGCTCCGATTCGCTGCTCATGCTGCGACTGTGGTTTATCTCATGTTCATGAACTGCCAGCAGCAGTAACAACAACAAACAACAAGCAAAGAGCACTTTCTAATTGGAACGTGGCGGCGCATGTGGAGCCTCCTCACATTACAAAGCGACGTCTAAATCAAAGGCAATAAGTTTCTTTCGAGTTCTTTACTTCGTCTACTACAGCTTCATTGTGATGGAAAGCGTTTTCTTTGATGCTGTCCATATACAAAGTGTTTTCAATCTGTGTAGATGTGGCTGTTGTTTGTTTGCTAGTTGGCTCTCGTCTCGCTTCCGCGCACTGCTGCAAACAAACTCTAACTGAGCTCAACTTCCAATTGGATAGTTTCTAGCTGCGAGTAACTGTAACTCAACAAGTTGGCTTCGTCAGCGCAAAAGACTAGCCACGCTGAAAGAGCGAGACGGTGAGAGCGCAAGAGAGACCTAGCCAGAGAGAGCTTACAGCCAAAGAGCAAACAAAAAAACAACAACAACAGAGAACAGTCTTTTATGTCTAAGGCTGGTTTTCAGTCAATTTGTGCAGAATTGCAAGATCAACAAGTGGGAAGAGTAGCAGAAGAAGGGTACACAGGGAACAGACTAGTAACAAACAAAGTATTGAGCGATATTTCAGCGACATCATCTTTTGTTTATCCATTTCAAAATATACATATGCACCAAATAGATAAAATGGAAGGCGGAACTGCGCGTTTGCTCTTTGTGTTGGTGTCGTTGTTGTTGTTGCAATAATTGTGGCACAGTATTAACACAAAGAACGCAGAAGAGATTCACAAAATACTTGCCACGTCGTCGCAATGTAAATTTTAATATTTACAGTGCCATTTGGAGAAACAACTCCCACGAGTTCGGCGCATTATTGAAGGGGGAAGAAGAGGCACTGGCACCGCAACGGGAAATGTCGCAACCTGCGTGCGGCAGGCCTAAAAGACGAGCATGACTCATCTGAATTTTGAAGCAGGGTCCTCATAGCACCCATTGATTGGCTAAATTACTTATTAAGAAGCTTTTGGCGTTGCCAACAAATATGCAGTCGATTTTTTCCGTCTAAATTACCGACTAATTAGCGGTCTGTCTCGAACAAAAGCTGTTCCAATAAGTGAACCATGGAACACGCTGCCACTTCTTCAACTTCTTGCATGCGGCACAAAAGTTGCAAAATCCCAACATTACAGTTAACTACATTATATATGCACACACACAATTAGAATACACTTACGATCCTCCATTGTTGGCCTGTTGTTGTGTTCTTATTAATTCTCGAGTTTTACAATCCAATTTCAATTGCAACCAACGCACTCGTCTTTTAATTTTTTGTTGTTAAGAGCAGAAAATACGAGCTGGATTATTCGTGAACGTGCCAAATTGAGTAACTTTCAGAACTAGTGGAGAGAACAAGTTTTTTTTCAATGCATTTGGGATTTATACAAAAAGCATCTATTTCAAATTTGTTAAACGCTTTTTATGGCAAAAACTGATTTTTTATAACAGCTCAATCAGTATTTTTTAATTATTTTAGATTTTTTTAAAGATAAAGATTTCCTTTGTTTTTGCTTTCTATGTTTTTTATTCAAATGACAGCTTTCAACTGAAAGAGCTTGTACGGTATATTTGAGTATTTTTTTATTATTACCCAACACTGCAGCTCGCATTTGCCAATGAATGAGAAATAAAAGCCCGTGACAGTGTTGCCAGAAAATTGCAGCATCCGTTAAACAAGCGCTAATTTAAAACACATTTAAATTTAAAATTTTTGTATTTCAAAAGAAATAAAAATACAATATTTCGTATCTGAATAGCCTGTTTTGAAAAAAATGTCGTAAGTGAAAAATGTTGCTTTTCAGCTTTCTACTAATCGCTCTTCGTCTCGCTTACATTTGATTTTCGTCCGTTAATATAGGAAAATATATACATTTATATTATTTGTATTGTATTTACTACTTTTTTCTTAGAGTTACTAATGCAGTTGGTTGTAAATATGTATATTTAAAAAATTTACAATATCAGGTCTGTATTTCTTGGTGTTTTTTTTTCTTTCGACGAAAAAAGAAAACTGCATAAAATAAAAGCCAACATATAACTAAAGAACAAAAGAAAAACAAACCAAAGACAATGTCTCAAAAGATATAATTTGTTTACGTTTTTTATTGGTTTTATATGGTTTTTTGTTTTATATTGAATGGTAAGTAAAAAATTTAATATTTTTTTTTTGTATTTTTTGTAATTTTTCATACTTTGTGTTTCAACTTCAAATAATAGACAGGGCACTGAGCGCACCCTTTTGTTGTAAAGCGTCCCAGACACCGTGTATAGATTTAAAGTTGGTAAGTGGAAAATATAAGTCGAAACAATTTAATATAAATCAAGAAGATTGCACAAAATTAAAATGTTTGTAATCATTTTGAAATGTGTATGGGGTGTTTTCTGGTGTGTGTGGGGTCTAAAGCTGGTTGGTTGTTGGAGCAGAAGCAGGCGTGCGTTAATAATATAAATATATATATGTATATATACTTGTGTATATAAAGGCATATATATATATAAAGGATTTATATAATTTCAAGTACATGTCTGAATGTATTTCAATCAATTTATCTTTCAATTCATTAAGTGTTTTCAACTTCTCTATATAATTACAATCGTGTTTTGTTGTTGTTTTTTTACAATGTATTCAACGGCTGAAGAGAACGTCTAAACATGCACTTTCCCAAAAAAGGTAAAAATATACTAATAACTCGGTCTGTTCTGATGTGTAACTCAAGAAAAGAACACATTGTATACAATGGATTTGTAAAAAAAAAGAATGCAGCAATAGCAATAGTAAATATTTAACATTTTATGCTTAAAATTATTTCGTTCTCGACCGTAATTTTTTTCGATTTTTTGCTTGATTTTTCATTTAAATATCATTTTCAATCAATTAAAGTTGTGGTAACCATTAATTTTTTTAACAAAACATTTGTTGAACTTTCTGCTTAATTTAAGTAGCTTGAACTAATTAGAATATTATGCATTGAAATGAATTATATGGTTATATAAAAAGAAATTGGCATTTAAGTCATATATAAAGGGCGAACTAACAAAATTGGCAGGAGCAGGGGGAAAAATGGAAATTGGGGAAAGCAGAACTTGGCGCTACATAAAAAAAAAAAGAGTTTCGTATAAATGCAATTTCATGTGTCTGTGTCAGAGTTTCTCTGTATCAAATTATACAAAAATAGTTTCTCATTTTGTTTTTTCTTGTTTTGTTTTGTTTAATGATGTGTTAAACCTGCACAAATTGCATTGTAGAAAAGCTCCTAGGACTGAGTGATGGAGAGTGTTTGTGTGTGTGTATGTGTGAGAGAGACAACCTGTACCATTTTTTGACACTAGTTTTCCGACTATCAAAAGTCCGCCCAAGCACGCCTGCCGCTGCTACTGATGTTGTTGCTCTGTTGCTGCTCAACGCCCGCCCGCCCGCCTGTGCCCTTTCCGTTTCCCGAATCCCCGTCGCATTTAACTGCTGCTTCTGCGTTCGCTGCTGCCGTAGCTGCTGCTGATTGGACTAATTGTGTTTTGTTTAGTTCTTGGGGCCCCACACAGAGGTGATGGGCGTGGCAGCAACTGGACCACCGCCTGCAGCAAACAGCGGGAAATCCTCCTGCGATTGAGTATTGGGCGCAGTTAGATTCTTTGCCTGCTGCTTCTTCTCCCACGGTGCATCCTTCATAATGAAACCGTTCTCATTGGCATTGCTGCTGCCACCGCCAGTGGAGCCGGAGCCCGCGCCGGCGGTGAGAAAAGCGCCAACTGTTTGTGGCTGCGGCGATGGCGGCAAGTTCTCCAAATAATCACGCTCATAATCCTCGGCCATGCTCAGGAGATGCTCCTTGGCATTCTCGACATCCTCCTCCTTGCCAATGATGGTCACGGCATTCGCATTGTTTTGAGCCTCCTCGGCAGTGGGGAACTTGATGTCCACCTAATGAGTGAATACATAAATTGATGACATGTTGCCAACCAGACCAGAAAGATCAATTTTGTTTGCTTACCTTGTAATCCTCGATGACCTTGCGAATGGTGCGTCCACGATGGCCGATGATGTGTGAGTGGATGCGTGTGTCAATCTCGATGACTTCGCGGAACAGGGTCTGCAGTTCACCCACAATCTCCAAGATGGCATCGCGAGCAGTCTCCGCCTTGGCCTGGTAGCCGGTGATGGAAATGATGCGCTGATTGGGATCATCACGTTTGGGCATCGAGATGTTGACATCGTGATCGGCACGTAGCTTGTTAATGACTGCACCCTGACGACCAATGAGTTTTGAATGGTACTCGGGATCGACCTCAATCTGGAGCACATATGAGCGCAGCTCGCGATCTGCACGATCGGCTTCATACTCCTCGATCATCTTCTCCAGCGCCTCCTTGGCTTCGGCGACACGAGCGGGTGTGCCAGACACCTTGATGATGTCCGACTTGAGGTCGCTGGGCGGCAGTTCGACGTGCACATCGTACGTGGACATGAACTGACGCACTTTCGAGCCACGTGGCCCAATGATGGTGCGATGCAGATCGAAAGGAACATTGAGCTCTTCCTCGATGGGAATCAGATCGATCAGCGCCTGTTTGGCCGCATTGCACTTCTCAATGCGTCCCGTGATGCGAATGACATCGCATTGACGCACCGGCTCCGCTGCAGGCTCGGCACCATCGGTGGCCTCACCATCACCGTTGACGCCGTTGGTGAGTCCATCGACGGGTTCGGTGGCATCACGATCGGGGAACTTGATTTGCACATCAAACTCCGAGGTGACCTGCTGCACCTTGAAACCACGTGCACCCATAATGGTGCGATGCTGGCGCTGTGGAATCACCACCTCAATGGTGGTCTGTGCCTCCAGATCGGCAACGGTTTCCTCGATGCGCTGCTTGGCCGCCTCGATGCACTCCTTGGCGCCCTTGATGGTCACCTTGTCGGAGTTTGTGCCGGCACGCGGGAAGGAAATCATGACGCCGCCACATTCCTCGGAGATGCGATGCAAGATGGTGCCACGCTTGGCCACAAAGTGCTTATGGTGCTTGGGATCGACGATGACCTCACCCTCGGTGACCTCGTCGCACTCCTTGATGATGGCCTCCAGCTGCTCTTTAGCCTTGTTCACGCTCTCCTCCTTGCCAATGATGGTGATGGCCTCCTTGTCGCTGTCCTCGCTCGAGGGGAAGATGATGCGGGCGCCCGTCGCATCGCGAATCTTGCGAATGGAGGCACCATTCTTGCCAATGAGGAATTTATGATGCTGCTGCTTGGCGCGCACCTCAACGCTGAACGAGGCCTGCTGCCTTTCATTAGCCAGCTCCAGCAGCTGGGCCTTGGCCTTCTCCACATCATCCTTGGGACCACGAATCGTGACCTACAAATAGCACAAAAAGTAACAAAGTGAATATAAAAGTTGTATTTATTTTTATATATTTTTGATGGCATTACCTTGTCGCTCTTGGAATCGCTGTTGGGGAACTTGATGGTGACGCCGCCGCATTCCTCCATGATGGATGAGATGAGTTTGCCGCCGGTGCCAATGATGGAGTTGTAGTATTTGGGTGAAATTTGCACCTCCTCGGTCACAATGTCGGAGAGTTCGTTCTGGATCTTTTGGATGCGCTCCTTGGCCTCCAGGACGTTCTCCTTTTTGCCGGTGATGACAATCACCTCGTTGGTATCGCCCTCGGCGGGAAGATCGATTTTCGTTTGGGTCTCGTCGCGTATCTTTTTAATGTTGGCGCCGCCTTTGCCGATGACAAACTTGTGGAATTGCTTGAATATTGGCACTTCGATGATGTGCGATGACTCCTGGATTTCCTTGACAAGCTTCAGTAGGTCCTTATGGCACTTGTCGACATCCTCCTTGGGGCCGCGCAGCTTCACAATATCGGTGTTCTCCTGCGGTGTGGGTATCGTGATTGTCACCTGACGATAACGATCCTTCACCTCGCGAATCTTTTCGCCCTTAGCGCCAATGATGGAGCGATGCAGGCGACGATCGATGATCACGTCCTTTGACTTTTCATTTTCCAGTTTATCGATTTTCTCTTGTAATTCAAGCTGCGCCTGACGCACGCCCTCCTTGGGTCCCTCAATGCGAATGTTGTTCTGTCCCTCGCGCTCCTCAATGTTGATGTTAACCTTAAGCTCGTCCTTGAGGCGATTCACATTGGCGCCCGCCTTGCCAATGATGTGCTTGTAGTACGATGGATTCACTGTCATCACCTCGTACGTAAAGTTCTCCTCATAGTTGCGAATAATGTCATTCAGATAGGACACAGCCTTGTCAACATTCTCGGGATCACCCTCGAGCTTGATCTTGTTCTCCAAACAGTTCACATTCACATTGGGGCAATCCTCCTCGAGCTGCTTCATGTTGGCACCCTTGCGACCGATCACATACTTGTGTATCCAATGCGGCGCATTGATCTCCACCGATTTCACCGAGTTGGCCTTCTGGTAGACAACGGTCAGGGCATTGCCCAGTGCCACCTGTGGGCCACGCAGTGTTATTGTCTCGAGGGTGGAGTCGTTGGGTGGCATCTCAACCGAGACGCCCGTCAGCTGCAGAATCTCAGCAATGGTTGAGCCCTTGGGTCCGATGACATAGCGATGCTGTGGCTTGGCCACCTCAACACTGACCGTCGAGCATTTCTTCTCCATCTCCTTGTAGATGGCCTCAACCTTTGCCTTGGCAGCGGCAACGGCGTCCTTCTCTCCCGAGATGATGATCTCATCCCTCTGCACTTGCTGCGGCGGCACATTGATCTTGGCGCCCGTCTCCTCCTGCAGCTTGTTCAGATTCTCACCGTAGGGACCCACAATGAAGGGATGATAGATCTTGGGCACTGTGGTGCGATCGGATGACTTCTTGTACTGCTCCGCAGAGAGTTGACGGATCTCCTGCTCGGCACGCTCGATGCCCTCCTTGGTGCCAGCGATGGTGATCACATCGCTCTCATCGCCCTGATGGGGAATATTGATGCGTGTCGAGGTGAGACGCTCCAGTTCACGCAAGCGTTCGCCACGCTTGCCGAGAATGACGCGATAGTGTTCGCGGGGTATGTTCACCTGACGACTGGCCTGCGTCGAGAAGCTCATGAGGATCTTGCGACGAGCATCGAGCAACTCGCTCTGCTTGCCCTTGATCAAGAAGGTGAGTGATTGATTCTTGCCGCTGACAATCTCAATCTGAGCGCCCGTCTCTTTCGTGATCTGCTGGCAGATGCGCTTCGATTCGCCCTCGCCAAACTTCTCCGACTCCGTTGACTTGCGCTCCTCCATAGGCACATGCAGCACCTGTCAAATTTCAATATGGATATTAAGTAAGGGAAATACAGGATGTAAGAAAAGATGTGAGACACTCACCTGAGTCTTCTGCGAGCTGGTTACACGCGCAATTGCGGGTCCAGCATTTCCGCCCAGCGGTGCATTGGTTGAGTTATTCGTCGGCAGAGCCGGGAATAGATCGTCGTAGCTAAATGCGGGTGTGGCATTGCTAGTGCCACTGGTGCTACTGGTGGGCGTGGCCACCGGAGTGGGCGACGATGGCTGCTCGTTGGACGACACCAGCTCCTGGCCATTGTTGAGGGCGTTTGGTTGTTGCTCAATGTTAGTTGCTGTACCCAAAACGAGAATAGAAAGATATCAAGTTATTAAAATGGTTGCAAAGTTTTGAGTATAGTCCAGTAGCTTACCGTTAGATTCCTCCATCACTGCTGCTTGCATTACTTAAAAAAAGAGAAGAGTCCTTTTTCGTTCCAAGTCGTTACAGTAACACTGCAAAGATAAATAGTAAAAATAAAGTAAGCAAAAGATAGTAAATAGTGAAAGCAACAAGTTGTTAGTTAAGTGGAGATTATTTACATATTTTAAAAAGTAGTTATTTTAGTTATTTGTTCTAGCCTTGCTTTGCATTGATAACTAGCTTAATATTATTTAATTAATTAAACATACCCAGTTAAAATTTTACAACTATCTCTGCTTTACTACTGACCTAGTAAACTCATATCTTATTCGATTCAAATTGTTTACTGGGTATTTTATTTTTATTTTTTTGTTTATAGGGTAAACATCTTTGCGGTTTCAAATAACGAAACAGTTGATGCGACTCAACTCAAATGTTATTTTACGGTATTACAGTGCGTGTGCCCTGAGGACAAGTTCTCAGCGATTTATGTGACTGTGTGTAGATGTGATTGTGGCTGTAGCTCAGCTCGAAATGGTTAGCAACAAAAAGAAAATAATAAACCCTAGATAAACGCGTAATGCTGAGAGCACATGAACAAAATCTACTTATGAGTCTTGATAAGCCAGTGCGACCCGTATGTCGCTGACGCGTTAATGATAACACAACACCACCAAGTGTGTTTTGTTATTGTAGAGAGAGAGAGAGAGAAAGGAGGGGGAGGAGTTGGGTCTTGGCTTCAGCTGATAAAGTTAGTTTTAACTATGGAACACACACACACACAGGCACAAACACAAAGCGCTAAATGGCCACGTAATGGCTATGCCAAAATATTAGCTCTACGAAATGTTCATACATATAGAGTACATCTATATTAAAATTGTATATTCGTATGTTTGGTGATAAGTGGACACACAACCTGCTACTGTATGCGTGTGCCGTTGTCGTGAGTGTCGAAGCACCGGCCACGTTGGCACTTTTCAAACGTAAACGCAAACGCTGATAGCTATCGACTCGACAATGCGCGCTGATAAGACCCGCTCAATCGGCCAAGATATTAGTTTGTAAGTACAACACAAGCAACACACAACTACAGATACAGATACTGAGATACGAAATGTATCTACACATTATATAAACACTCCGGTTTGGGCCAGTGAAAGGTTAGCAGCAAATGCCACAAAAGCTGACAGAGAGATCGAGAGTAGCAAGCAACAGGCAGTCAGACGCAGGCAGCAGCATCAGCATTCTTTGTGCGTTTCAAGCAGCAACAGCAAATCACCGTTAAAGACATGCACTTGCCTCAAAGCTGTTCCCGATCGTCTGTGTATCTGTAACTCACTTTGTGTGTGTGTGTGTGTGTATTGTGTGGTTTTCTAAATCAGCGCCCAACAAGTTTTTTAGCCTACATTTTCTTCATCTTTGGCCAAAGCAACAGCAGCAACCAAAAGAACAACACAACAAAAGACGTTGCCACTATCGTCATTGACTTTATGTACCCACAAAATGATCGCATAACTGAAGCGACGAAGACTTGATACCCTCCCCAAATCGAATTAACTTAAGAATAAGTCGGGTTTTGGTATTTGGGTTAATTTCCTATTATAATTGCTTAAATATTTTTTAATAACAAATAAATAAACGACGTAAACTGGTTTTATAAATATTGTGTTATTATTTCTAGAGTACTTCTCGCTGAGTTGGTCTGACAAACTGTGTGGCTTTGTTGCTGTACTCACAAATCGTGCAGTGTACAAAAATGTGTCAAAAGAAGCAACATGCCAAGTGTGCGCGAGCGAGCGAGCTAGTGAGCGAGAGAGAGTCTAGGCTTGGTGAGCCAGTGGGGCAAAGAGAGGGAGCGCTATAAAACCGGATGATAGCCGGCAACTACATAAAACGATCGACAAATGTGTGAGTGCAGTTGTGTGTATGTGTGTGTGTATACGTGTACTTCTGCTGTTTTCGTGTGTGCGTTTCTGAGCTGTGCACTTCTTTATTTTTTCTCTTCTCTCCTTGTCATCGTCGTCTTTCTTTCGCTGTATTGGTGGCTTGGCACCTTTCGAAGCAACAGCAGAAAAAAAACGACACAGGTAAAAACCAAAAGAAACGTACATGTGTTTGTGTATGTAAATGTTAACACACATACATATGCAATGCGCTGCCTTGCAGCAGAGAATGAAAGAAAAAAATAAAAGAGTGACAGACAAAGTTCAGCTTAAACCAATTTCTATGCACAAATAATTTGCATATAGAAATTTATTTGGTAAGGTGACAAGAAACAGCCCAGAAAATGTTAATTGAAATGCTTTACTTCTGGAAGTGTAAGCAAAAAAAGTCTTTCAAGTTAACGTCGTCACTTTTTCTGTTGTTGTTCTTGTTGATCGTGTTTAATGCTAAATTATGCAAATGTAAACATTTTTCGATGTTTT
The DNA here is from genome assembly GCF_009650485.2 of Drosophila albomicans. Classification (NCBI taxonomy): domain Eukaryota; kingdom Metazoa; phylum Arthropoda; class Insecta; order Diptera; family Drosophilidae; genus Drosophila; species Drosophila albomicans. The sequence continues at coordinate 18,105,000 of NC_047629.2, read as the reverse complement.
TATTGTTGTCGACAGGTTGTTCAACTTACTGTACTGTAAAATCCAAAAAATCCGGCCTAAATTTGTCCTTTAACAAAATCCAGTTTGATCAACTTGGCGTGTCTCCTGCTGTAAAAAAAATGCAATGCAAAATAGTAGCTTGTTAGTTAATTAATTAGTTTGTTGTAAGAGTAGTCAAAGAAAAACATGTTTTCATGCATTTGACGCCGCCCCAAAATGCGCTACAAATAACTAACTGCAATTGTGGCTGAGCATATGGCAAACGATAGGAATGTTTATTATCATAAATGTGCATCAATTCATTGTGAGAGAGAGCAAGAGCGGCCGAGGGAGACAGAGTCAGAAGAGAGGCCTATGACGACCTTTATGCATAAACATGCGGGCCATTTATTGGACAATTATTGTTGTTGTTTCTTTTCATTTTGTTGTGTTATTGCAGTTGAGCACACACTCACACAAAACTAGAGCATAAATCTGAATGTGTGTGCGTGTGTGTGTAGGCGGAAGCCAAATGAGCGAGCTAGCGATAGAGGAAGAAGAGACTCTATTTGAGTAACGTTCTATGCTACAGTGATGCTCTCTCTAATCGGGTGAAAGGTTTTTGGTTTTTTCTTTCTTGCGACTTGGCAAAAACGACTTGGCATTTTAATTAGATGAAATGTATTTTGAGTGCGCGCGACTACTAAAAGTTCAAAAACGTATGGCCCATGCTCACACACACACACACACACACTAATACTCATACAAAGGCACGCGCGCACTAGCAGCACAACCACCACTACAAATACCACCAACGCCGCCGCTGCCATCGTCGTCGACTATGTCGGCTGCTGCTGCTGCTGAGGTTCCCGCTGCTGTTATTCGGTCTGAGGCACACTTACACACACGTATGCATGTATGTAGATGTGTGCATAGTTTATATTTGTGTGTGCGTGGACGACGTCGTAGTCACCGCTGCCGCCGCCACAGCGGACAACGAAATATGGCTCTGACTTTTGTGTCTTTCTCTGTGTGTGCGTACGTGTGGTGTCTGTGTGTGTGAGTGAGTGCCCGTGCCCTGCATATGTGTGAAGACGACGAAGGCGGCGGTGCGGTGATAATACTATTGAAAAACACGTTGTTTTTTTTTTAAATCTAAACCGATTTTCTTAATTTCATTAACATATGTTCAAAATATATAGCCGCTTTTCGCACTCAAGTTTGAAGTTTTATATTTAATGCAAGCAAAGAAGTTTCCACGTTGCGGCAACCGCGGCCTCAATTTTCTCTCAGGTCGTCGTAGCCGCCGCCGCCGCCTTCTTTCTGCCCACATAACTACGAATTTTTGCACATTTTTGGTTTAACTTTCGCAATTTGCAATTGCCCATCTTAGCCACGCACTGTTTGCACTCAGCATTCATTTGTTATTTGTATAATACTTTTGGTTTAATTTAAGTTCAAACTTTCTACTTAGAAACTGCAATACGCACACGAAACGGATATCAAACTCCAAGTAAAGTGAATGAATGAGCAACTGAGCGAACGTGGCAAAATGCAGCGTGTTGCCACATGTCGTTTTTTGCAGTGGCAACGCTAAAAAACGCAGTGTGACCAAATTACATCGCTCACACGAATGGCAACGCTCTAATATTGTTGCCGTTTGTCATCTCTAGCGCCATTCACAACAAAGAGACTGTTGAGCGAGTGGTTTTCGTTTAGTTGTTTTTTTTTATTATTTTGCACGGAAAATACCCGTTCTCTGGCATTTCCGAAAGTCTTATCTATTAATAGCAAACATGCCGAAGCTAAAGAGTTTGCTGCCCAACATCTTTGGCGGCAACACCAACAACAGCAACAACACACCATCGGAGGGACGACTAGAAACAGATGCATTACCAGTTGATGAGAATGAAGATAACAATAATAGTGGCGCTTTGTCACTGCCTTCGCAGACGCCAACGGCATCAGCTGACCTAACCGAATCCGTGCTGCGCGAACTCTCCGATCCCAACTACAACTCGATGGATGTGGTGCAGTCCGCACAAATTCCAGGCTCCGCCCTGGTCAACAGCAGCAGCACCAGCAGTAACAGCAACACCATGAATACAATGAATGTGCATAGTGCGCAGCAACAGGTGGTCATGAACTTCTCGAATGCGAGCAACTTACACTTTGGCTCCGTTTATAATTTCAATCAAAATCTAAGCGCCTCCAGCTCTCGCAAGAGCAGCACAAGCGCCACCGATGAGGGCGCCATAGCAGCGTTGCAATCACCAGATGGAAAGCGACACTTGCCACGCAAAACCGTTAGCATTGTGGCAATGATGCAGTCGCAAGACGAACCAGATATGCGCATCCTGGACGCAGTAGCCACACATCTGGGTGAGGGCTGGAAGCAGATAATGCGCGAACTCGGACATTCCGAAGGGCAGATCGAACAGGCGATTATAGATCATCAGGCGCATGGCAACATCAAAGAGGTGAGTAGTAAACCTGAAGTATTGAATGAGTCATTCGATTAAGATCGCGTTGTTGTTTCTTCCAGGTGATCTACCAATTGTTGTTGCAGTGGGTGCGTGGCGCAGACGATGGCGTCGCCACCGTTGGACGGCTGACAACACTGCTGTGGGAGCAGCAGCATCGCGAGTGTGTGCAGCGCATGAAACTGGTTTGGAAAGCGCTTGAGAAACGTAAAACCTCCAGTTAGCTGCTAATCAATTAATTGCTGTGCTTCCCCCAAATCAATGTATGAACCAAACAGGGCATTTTTAAACGGCGATTCATTCGAAGCAAAGAACTCTTTGATGTTCGTCTTCTTTATGATAGTATGTGTTCTCCACCCTCGCTCTCCTCGTCCCTCAACATCACAGCACATACTATATATGTATACATATACACATCTTACTAACGCACGTTGAAACGTTTTCAAGTACATAGTTTGCGATCTCAGCAAACAAGCAATCCATTTGTGCAATAACTTTTGTGTGTGAACATTTTCGACCAAAACGGAATCGGCATTGTATAAATATATGATACAATATAACCTTCGAATAAGTGCCTTGAAGTCTATCCTCAAACGAACTTGATTTTTTCCTCTTCTGTAAAATGTGATATTTAAGTCGAACGCTACACAAAAGCAACACAATATTGTTATGCAAGTAATACACAATAAATATACGTTCCAAAGTGACGATTTATTATACAAATTATCAATTCAATTCCAGAGATTCAAACAATCTTTGTGATCTTTGCACTAAACATATCAATCAACATTTGCGCTCCATTGCCATTATTCGACTGATAATCCGGCAGCTGTTCCATGCGCTCCAGCCAGCCACTAAGCTTTGGATATTTGTCCTGCTCAATGGCCGCCAAACCCACCAGGCTGGACACCGAGGACACCACACTGTAGTCCGCAATGGTCAAACTGTTGCCACACAGATACTTTTGTGCCGCAGTCGTTGTGCCCAGGAATGCCTCGAGAAATGCATAAACCTCGTAGATGGCATCGATCTTGGCACGCGGCACTTCAGTCTCATTGAGACGGAACACCGGATGAGCTATATTCCGAATGCAGCCTTGAAAGATGACGCCCGACTCGAAGTGCAGACGTTGGTCGACCACAGCACGCTTGTGAAAATCCTTGGGATACAGCTCGTCGCTCTTGGCATATTTACGCACCAAATATGCCATGATGGCATGCGAATCCCAAATGTATTTGCCGTGATCATCGAGCACGGGCACCGTGTGCTGTGGATTCTTCAGTGTGTATTCCTTGTTGAACTGATCACCAGCTAGGAGATTGACCAGCCTGTACTCATACTGCAGTCCCAAGGCGTTCAAGGTCAATTTGCAAGCTCGGACCGGCGGACTTGCTTCCACGCCATAGAGCACTAGTTTTCCCATTGCGGTGTTGAAGCTTGAACTGACCGATTTCAACTAAAACTGTCTCGTTAAGCGATGTTCCGATTGCCGATCGTTGATCGGTGTTCGAAAAGTTTGCGCATTATTTACTATTTCAATTTCAATCCGCTGCGTTACGTATTTTGTACTCGATTCTAGGGTATTTGTTTTTGTTTTCATCTGTCATTTGCATATCAACAATTACATTTTTATTATTTTTACAAATATTAAGGCAATAATCGAATTTGTTTACAATATTGTTATTTTGTAGTGGAGAATTACAAATATTGTATTATAAATCTTCAAGTAAAGTTTGTATTCAAAGGCGAGCTTTAATGAAGTGCTTTAATACTTTGTAATTTGGTAGATTTATATTGTAGAATCGATTGTGTTATGCAATCATTGGTATTTGGGGTGTTTCTAGGAAAACCTTTTTATTAGCACCTTGTTGTTTTCAATCTGTTCGCTGCAGCCTTATCTTACACTATGATAACGCTATCAAGTCGATCAAATTTGTTTGCGTTATGATAACGTATCAAATGGAAGCACGTGAAGTGCAGGCTCCTAACAACAGTTGTGATAAACAAAGTATATATGTATGTATGTATTTTTTTGTTGTTTTGTTTTGTTTTTGTGTGATAATATTTGCTTATCAGATAACAAACTCTGTCAAACATGATGTAAACACTCTGTTAGTTAACAGTCGATTTGCAATAGTTTTTGGCCTACTAAATAGGTTTTGGTTAAGCAGTTGTAGCTTAAGAGCTTTAAGCATCTCGTTACACCAGAGCGAATAAATCACATCGAACTTATTCGCAAAAATGTCTGCGTCAGATAAAGATGTGCTTTTTTTAACGTTTTTATTAGAAGAAGAAAAAGAAAAATGCGTGAGTATTAAATTCTTTATTTTTTATTGAGGAGAGATAAATTCTGCGCCTTTTCTTCTAGATCCGCCAATTCCTCCTCCATTATTAGCTTGGCGATCTTAAATTTAACTTCCACCTGTCTTCTTGGGCTAAATTTTTTTATTATATTCGCATGGAGCAAAAACAACATATCAATGTCGTCTGACCCCTGCGACATTGAAAGATGGGGTATTTCCTCTATGGAGGACGTAGCCCTTGGGTTAAACCCATTGATGCTTTCGTCGGTTAACACCAACGAAAGTGCTTCAGCTTCTGGTTCGCCTTCTCTTCCTTCAGTATTATGTGTTGAACACATATATGGACTTAACCACTCCATCTTATTCGCCCAAATCCACGGCTTACCAGCGTGCCGTGAACTGGGCTTCAAAGATTTTCCGTACCTGTCCCTCAAATTCTTCCATTTTTTTTTAATTTCATTTCCTAAAAATATAAAAAATAATAAATTTTAATTTTACAGATTCCTTGCAACTGGAGACAGTTTTAGTACAATTGGACACAGCCATAAAATATATGTATGAACTGTTTCATTGTACAAAAACTGAACTTAATTTGATAAAACAATATAATTACCACTTTCTTCCAGCTCCAATCCAATTTCGTCCCATATTTCGTTTTTTTTAGTGGTGTTTTTATATTCGGGGTGCTCCGAATCATATAATATTTTATTTTTTTTTACAAATTCGATAATTTGCTCCATATTAATTCTTCTCCGCCAATTGTTTTTGTACGAATTCAGTATGCAGCTTCACTTTTGCTCTTGTTTACATTAGTGCACGTGAGAATGGGAAAAGACATTTGAAAAAAGACAATACGCATAATCATAAGCATGATAAATATTTTTTCAATAAAAGTGAATGATTATAAGTTAATCATCATAATCGCTCTGGTTTGAGAGATGCTTTATTCGCGCCGCTGCGATTAATTCTCGCCGATTATTTATATCAAAAGTTAAATTATTTACAAATTTTATTATTTATACATAATAAATAATAATAAAGATTTATTTATTAATATTTGCGTTTTGAATTTTGATTTTATTTAATTTATTATTATTTTTTATTCAAATAGCTTATATTTAGAGTATGACACTGAATTAAATTATTTTTATTTTTACAATAAAAATGTAAGGTTTTAATTAAACTATATAAATATGTATAAGTAAAAATGGAATTTAAAATAAAAAAATTAGAAGATTATTCTCAATTCTAGCATTAAGAGTGATAAGCCGCTATTTTGGCTTCAATTAAAAGAATAAGGGTAAATTTACCTAAGATTAGGTCGAAACTAATTGCAATTAATCGCTTCATATTCATCTATAAGGTAGATTGAAAAATCAATACTTTTTGAATGCAAATCAAATGTTATAATTAATCCTACTAATAAAATTAAGATACAAATAATTCATCTTAAACATCAATATATATATAGGAAAATATTATATATTTTAAAAATGAAAATTATTGAGAGAATTAAGGCAATTTCTACATCAAAAATTAAAAAAATAATTGTAATTAAAAAAATCGAAGGGAAAAAGGTAGTCGAGAAGAATATTTTGGATCGAATAGATAGATAAAATTGAAGCTAAAGTTATCACAACTATGGAAATTAATATAATAATTGATGCAATAAAAATAATTGAAAAAATGAGTGCATTTTTGTTTTTGTAGATGCTCTGTGCTTATGGGTAAGCATGGGAAACAAAAACAATTTTGCTTGTTTCTCCATTACATCTCTTTCCGTCGTCACGCTTCGCTGACCGCAATGTATTTTGTTTTTGTTTTTTCCTCGAACACTATGAAACTTTTTTCACTCTGACAGCGCAAATCGACATCGGGCCGTGCAAATCGAAAACTTTTTCACACTTTTCGTTTGTAGTTTTTGTTCATTTTTGTGCGTCCACGAAGCGAGATCCAGGCAACACAAAAATGTTGTGGAAATCGCTGATTGCGTTGTGCGTCATTGGAGTCGCCTTGGGCGAGCAAACGCCCGTTTTTCTTTGAGGCGCCAAAAGCCTGTCGAAGCCATCGCTGCGCACTGTACCAGCGTCGAGAATCCCTCCAAAGCACTGCGCTCTGCGGCCACCAAACGTGAGCACAACACCATCGATGCCACCGACAAACTGGCTAATCCCGTCAAGAGTGAAGTAGGCTCAGCTGTGTTTGTGACCTTCGACGATGCTGCCGAAACTCGTGCCGCCACTTGCAGTCGCACGATACCGCCATTGCTGCAATCAGCAAGAATCTGGAGTGCAATGTGGTTTATCTGTATTTGGCTGCACCAACAACTGCACCAACTGTGCAGCGTCGAGTGCGTCGTTGGACTGCCGCCGAGACCACTGGCTACCACTTCGCCAGCAGCTATCAGTTTCAAATCACCTTTACAAATGTTCTTTACAACAATGAGGCACTTACTATTGCCTCTATGGCCGTCACGCTATCAACCACGGCTGGAAAATCCATTACCTTCGACCTCAGCTATAGCAGCTCTAATGGCTACTATACCCTGAGCAATGCTGTATACGACGGAACTGCACTGTACACTCCTGGCGTCAACGCACCCACCACATTCTCATACACCTGCGGCAATGCCACCTGGTATGATAGCACGAAAAACAAACTGCAGTGGAATTCGCTGCAACTGCAGGCAGGATTCAAAACCGGCGCCGACATCGTTGCCTTTGGCGATTTATGGGATTGCGATGGCTTCGTTACACTCGGCATTCTGATGGGTCTGTTTGTGCTAGTCATTGTGCTGGTCATTGTGTTCCTTGGTCTGTGCTGGATGATGGATATCAAGACAATGGATCGCTTTGACGATCCCAAGGGCAAGACCATTACGATCAATGCCAGTGCTGATTAAGCAAGTGCAGCATTACAGAATTCATTACTGTTTCATTTACCGTTTTATGTTTTCTGCATCATGTTTACTGCCACATTTTGAAAAGTGCGCGTGTATTCAATAATCATTCCTACCTTCAACTACATAATATGTAATCGATATTATACTTTAACAATATCTATAACAAAACACAAAAAAAAAGAATGGAAATTAGCACTCACGATTTATAAATCATATATGTTGAGTACAATCCCGTATATGTACAATTTGCGAACCCAAAGATCGCGTTCGAGCGAAGGATCCGAATCACGTTCAGCATCAAATTCCTACCATCGAAACACACGTGACGACCCTCGCATCAGACCGATCTTTGTGGCCGATAAATTGTTTTGCTTGCTAGGACTTTAATTGAGCTGCTACTGTGTTTGCTGCTACAATTTTGCTGAAAGGCAGTATTTCATTATAAGTTAAAAGTCGAAAGAAAATGCACAAAAAACATAAACTAAACTTAAAAAAGACGCACAATGCTTGTGCGTGTGTGTGTGCGTGCAGCATTGTATTTGTGCAAGTGTGTGTAGAAAATGCAATTGTTTAATTTAAATTCTAAGTCTTTTTTTCATATTGTAGTTATTGTTTATCAGTATGCGAACATTCATAATTTATGCCCTTGTATGATAATTTATCATTTGTATGTACGCTCTGTACCCTTGGTTCGCTCGCTATCTATGTGTGTATGCGAAACTCCAGCGCCCAAAAATAAAGTTTTTCAATTGTTTTACAAACATACAAACAACATGCACTGGAACTTATTCTTCTGTCTGGGTTGGGTTTTGATTTATTTCGTGGTCGACCATCGTAAGTGTTATGTTAAATTTTTTGGCGGGTTAGAAAAATAAGTGATGAATTGGAGAGCACTTTTTTTTACCAAAAACTTTAAATGTGAAGTACAATGCGAAATATGCTTCGTAGTTCTGGAAAAAAAGGCTCAAAAAAATCTCATAAAAAATAAAACTTTGGATAAAATAAAAAGAATTATTGTCCATCGTAATCCAATTGTTACTGCGTAAGTGTGAAATCCTTGGTAAGTTACTTCTCGAGATACATCTCGTCATCATTGATAAACTTTTTAAATTGAAATTAAATTTCCTAAATACAAGTGAGAGGGCTACAGTCGAGTGTGCTCGACCTCTACCCATTTTGAATAAAAGCAAAACATTGCTGTAATAATCTCAAAATATTAAAAAAAAATATTCATGTATTCTCGATCAAGATTTGAACTCAAGAACCACCGACCGGGTGGTTAAAAAAAAAACAAAGTTTACACCCCGAGCGGGCTCGAACCCGAGCACCACAAACGCTCGGCTTGCACTCCACCTGAGCTATCGCATTGCTTATGAACTATGTTATCTATGCATACAGATACTAATATGTATATACGTACGCGCATACATACAATACATACATAGCAGGCGTTTTTGCCCATCTTTAATAACATCCACAATTTTTATTTATAATTATTGTAAATACGATTAAAAAAAAAAAGTTTGTACCCCGAGCGGGCTCGAACCCGAGTATTCCGAGTACCACAACATGCAAATTAATCTATTCAGTTGTACTGAATAGAAAAAGTATATTTGTTTGTTGGGAGCTGCAAGCTTCCGCTTTATTCGGATATCAAATTAGAACTAAAGTACAAAAGTGGACTTATGCTGCAATTCAGCTAAGATGGGACAAAGCTTCTTTATGTTTACAAAACGGATGATGAAATCAAAGATCGAAGTGTGAAATGCAATTGTGTTTACAATTGCGTTTTGACATGTCAGCATTCGCTGTTGAGTTTACATTTAGGTTTGCGAATTATGATCTGGGCTTTACGTTAATTGTGTTTATGCTAAGGCATAATTGTTTACATAAAAATGACTGCGCAATTGGAATTGGACTAATTGGAAATATGCTGAAGTGAGAAATTGAAAGTGAGCTGGGTGATAACACCCCCCTTCCTAAGATAGTATCGTCCCCGATACTTAATGGTTTTTTAACAAATCTTCAACTTTTCGATTTAATTTACTTAAAGTATCAAGCTCTAATTCTTGATTTGGTAAATTATAATTTTGATTTTCAGAATTCTTTGATTTTAAAAGGTTACAATAATTGAAATATACGGGCCGGTACTTAAGAAGCTTTATCCCAAAAAATATTAAAATTAATACAAAAAATAAAAATGTTATTTTAGAATGGTTATTTTCTAAAGTGATAACAATTCTTGATAAAACGCTTATGTTTTCCATTTGTAATTCTGTGATATTAGTGGGTTGGTATTCAGTTATTAAATAGTTTGTAAATTTTTTGTCTTTTACATAGTTTAATATTTTTTCTTTTTCATTAAAATTACAATCATGTTTTTAAATGTAACTAGATAAGTGCCAATAAACAATGTTTCATTAATATAATTTGTTCCTGATACTAGCAGAGCTACATCTGTTATGATTTCTGTTGGTCTATTTTTTCAGTTAGTTTTATACAACTTGAAAATTTTTTATTAAGAAGGTTTACAAAACAATTTGATTCAAAATTGATTTTAGCAAAGCTATTAAATATTTCTTTTTTATATTTTTCGATGGCGTAAAAAGTGTTATTGCATTTAGCTACTTTGTTGTTTACAAATAATTTTCCATCTTTTTGAGCTATTGCTTTTGCGTGATATAACTTACAATTATAGTTAACAGTTGGATATTTTATATAAATTATGATTAAACCTTGATATGATATAATTGAAAAAGTCGAAACATCTAAAAGGTCTATTTTAGTAATGTTTAATTTTTTGTGATTAAAAATTTGTATCATATCATAATAATTTGAGTCTGTATTTTTGTAATAAAAATTCTTGATCGAGTTTAATATTTTTTAAAATTTTTGATACTTCGGCTACTTCTTTAAAAATTGCAGAATTAATTTTATTTTGTTGACTATTGTACGAGTTCATTGATTTTTGAATATTTATCATGTCATCATGATCTGGTGTTCCTGTTATCCATTTAAAAATGGTACCTAGCTCATTGACGCTTCGTTTAAAAACTTTGCGAGGTGTGAGTTGAGAAACAAGTTTTGATTAAATTTAATTCCATCGTTACTTCCCAATCGATAGTACTGTTCTTCTTTTTGAAAAATTTTAGTTCTTTTTCAAATATGTCATTATAAAAACATAAGTTAGTAACGTGGAAAACTTCTCCATATGTTTCGTATAATATTAACTGGTCTGTATCCTCTAGTAAGACGTAGTTCGAACCACAAATCGGTAGTAAAATGTATAAAATCATGTATATGTTCATGCTAAATAATAAAAATATATATATAAAAAAATATATTAAATAAGTAAAAATTATATTTAAAATTTTATGTTATCTTTATGAATTATTCTCTCACTGTTATTTATTATTACTTTATTTCCCAAGACTTCTTTAACAGCTTGTTATACCCGCTACCCATAGGGTAGAAGGGTATTATAACATTGTGCCGGCAGGAAATGTATGTAACAGGCAGAAGGAGGCATCTCCGACCCTATAAAGTATAAATATTCTTGATCAGCGTCAACAGCCGAGACTATATAGCCATGTCCGTCTGTCCGTCTGTGTGTCTGTCCGTATGAACACCTAGATCTCAGAGACTATAAGAGATAGAGCTATAATTTTCGACAACATTTGTTATGTTTGCACGCAGATCAAGTTTGTTTCAAATTTTTGCCACGCCCACTTCCGCCTCCAAAAAATCAAAATCGAATAACAAGCCTAATTTTAAAGCTAGAGTTGCGAGTTTTGGTATATACAATAATAACTATAGTAGTTATGAGTCCTGAAAATTGGTTACGATCAGATAAAAATTGTGGAAGTTATTAAAGAAATACTTTTGTATGGGCAAAAGCGCCTACTTACTAGGGTCTGAGTTACTTTGGCCGACAATCTGGTACATTGTGCCGTCTATGGTATATTTTGAATGGTGTACTATATCGATATCTCAAATATACCATTTGGTATATTTTTAGTATTTTTGCAGTATATTCGGTATATTTTGAAAATGATACCGCAATATTTTGCTTTTATTAAAAATGGGTAGCGGGTATCTCACAGTCGAGCACACTCGATTGTAGCTTTCTTACTTTTTTTTTTATATCAGGGTCTTAATTTATTTCTTTCACCATGTTTTTTCTCGTAAAGTGCTTCTCCCACATGATAATTTTTTGGTGTTCTTTTTACATTATGGTATTCTAACATTTTGTCTTAAGCTGTTTGAAGTTTGGCTGGTAAGTTGTCATGTTCTGTTTTATTAAACAATACGTCAGATGGTTTTTGCTGGGTTGTTGATTGAATAGTATTATTGTATTTTTTTTGCCACTCTGTATATGACCTTGGAACGATCCATTATTTTAAATTCCTCGTGAATGCAACGAGAAATTTCAATTAATGTTGAATGTACTCTTTCTACTTTACTATTGGTTATACTATGTCTGGGATCTGCGAAATAAATTGTTAAGCCTGCGCGATTCATAAGTGATTTAAATTGGGCTGATGAAAAACTAGGTTCATTATCCATCATATCCACTTTGCAAACGGAAAAACTGTAACGTGCAACGATATACACCGCAAGGGTAAACGGACGATCTGTGGGTGCGGGGCACGCTATAGTATCCGGCTCTAGCTCGTCGGCTTCGGGGGTGGTGGTCTTGCTTCCACAAATCTATCCTATTTTCGCTGCGCACTATCATTAACAAGATTAGAATTGAGCGTGCAGCGACATAAAGAAAATCTAGAACACTAACCGGAAGAGAAATAAAAAAAAAAAACTAAAGTTTCTATGTTTCTGCAGAGAAAGAGAGAAAGAAAGAGAACGAGAGAGAGAAGAAGATAGAGAGAGAGAGTAGAAGAGAGAGAGAGAGAAGAAAAGAGTGAGTGCGAGATTTAGGTTACCATCTTGCCACCGGTGTTACGTGACAATTAATAAAAATACTATTAATCTTTAGAACAACAAATTATAAATAAATTTATACAAATTATTTCAACTTTGTTTTCGAATTGGGAAATTTTCATTTAGTGCGAAAGCGCTACACTTTTTTTCCAATAATTTTTTTTTAACTTGTAAATTGAATTTTGTTTGTTTTGTTTTTTATATCAATTCCATAATTTAATTTAAATCATTTTTGTTTTCACAACACTTTTGATGAAGATTAGAGAAGATCAAAGATTTCACAAAACAAAAGTTGACGCTGGCAGAGGATTAAAGTTGGCGCCTAAAGGCGTTTCGTTGGCCAGGCGGTGGCCTGTAGAGGCGCTCCGCTGGCCGAAAGGGCCGTTGAGGGTGCTCCGGTGGCCGAAAGGTCCGGTGCAGGGGTGATCCGCTGGCCGAGAATGTCGGCACGGGTGCTCTGCTGGGCGAAACTGAAGCCTGCTGGGCGCTCCGCTGGACAAGCTGCGGCTTGTGAAGGCACTTAGTCGAAGCAAACCGGCTGTCTGCTTCGAAACAAGGAGCAAGGCCTTAAAGGTAACAAAATCAATCCTGCGAACACAATTTTGGTTAAACGGAGTCCTCTTACGACATAATAAAACTTTTCTCTTACCAATTAACAGCAATGGCTATCGAAAAATCCCCACAAGAGCTTGATGCCTTTCGATTTAAATTTTCTATAATTATGCGTCTCTGTACGCCGCCGGTCATCAGAAAAATGATAAAACCGAAACCGGCTTACTCTAAGTTGGATGCACTTTAAGCTTATCAGCAGTTTTACAAAACTGCTTAGCTTATCAGCTGCTTTACAGCGCCACTTTAAGCTCAGCTTAACAGCAGCTTAAGCTAATTCGACAGACTAAAAGTGCATACTTTTAGGATCTGTTTAACATGAATTTATCTTAAAAAAAATATAATGCATACTTTTACGAAGAACTTTAGCTGCCAAGAAAAATTGGACACTTTTAGGCCGTATCCAATTCACATTAGCGTCAGGCGCCGTTACAAAACTTGGAGTAATTCTAGTATGTACTTTATTTATACCCGCTACCCATAGGGTAGAAGGGTATTATAACTTTGTGCCGGCAGGAAATGTATGTAACAGGCAGAAGGATGCATCTCCGACCCTATAAAGTATATATATTCTTGATCAGCGTCAACAGCCGAGACTATTTAGCCATGTCCGTCTGTCCGTCTGTGTGTCTGTCCGTATGAACACCTAGATCTCAGAGACTATAAGAGATAGAGCTATAATTTTTTTTCGACAGCATTTGTTATGTTTGCACGCAGATCAAGTTTGTTTCAAATTTTTGCCACGCCCACTTCCGCCCCCGCGAATTTTGGTATATACAATAATAACTATAGTAGTTATGATTCCTAAAAATTTGGTTACGATCAGATAAAAATTGTGGAAGTTATTAAAGAAATACTTTTGTATGGGCAAAAGCGCCTACTTACTAGGGGTCTGAGTTGCTTTGGCCGACAATCTGGCACATTGTGCCGTTTATGGTATATTTTGAATGGGGGTACTATATTGATATACCAAACATACAATTTGGTATATTTTTAGTATTTTTTAAGTATTTTCGGTATATTTTCAAAATGATACCGCAATATTTTGCCTTTATTAAAAATGGGTAGCGGGTATCTCACAGTCGAGCACACTCGACTGTAACTTTCTTACTTGTTTCCATGTTAGATTGGTTTTCTATTTGTTTCACTACTAGAAATTTTGAATATGCATCTACGCAAGTTATGAATGAACATTTTTCTGCGTAAAAAATGTCAATGTGCAATTCTCGTTCTGGAATGGGTGCTGTAGATATCGGTATTAATTTGGGGTGCCTGTTATATTTATTTTTGTTACAAATTTCACAATAACGAATATATTGTTGAAGTTTTTTATATAAAGTTGGCCAATAGTAATATTTAAGAATGTGTTTAAGATTTTCATCGAATCCTCTATGTGTTCGAGCATGTGTCTCTTCTATAATTATTTGTTGATCATCTTTGAATTTTCTTGTCGAAAGGTATTTATTTGTAAAAGTGTTTTTAATAATATTTTGAATTTCATACAAATCTTCGGGAGTACAATGAATACCTGTTGTAAGATTTGGTTGGAGGAATTATTTTAAAATGTCAATCAAATTATCGACTGTATAGTATTCTATATTGTGCCTTGTTTTATTAAATTCTTCGTATTTCTCATGGATTGTGAATGTGCAATTGTTGTTTGAATTGGTTTTAAGGTTTATTAGTTTCCTCAATTATAATTTGATTACTGCTGTCAGCGGAATGTACTGTTTCAATATGGGACAACTCCTCAATGTTTTCGTTAGTTATGTGGTTTATAATAACTCTTGACAAAGCGTCTGCAACGACGTTTGTTGCTCCTAGTTTATAAAATATTTTCGGAGAAAATTCTTCAATAAGTGCATGCCATCTTTTCATTTTTGAATTAGGATTACGTGCAGATCCTACGAAAGAAAGAGGTTGATGATCTGTATGGATTTCTAGTTACTCCGTACAAATAATTTCTGTGATTTTTTAATGCCCAGACAAAGGCATATAATTCCCTTTCGTTGTTTGCATAATTTCTTTTTGTTTTATTCAAAGTTTTGGAAATGAAGGTAATTGGTTTATTATCTTGGGAAAGTACGGCTCCTATAGCAAAATCGGATGCGTCTGTTGTAAGGACACATTTCTTTGGCTTTGTTAATTCAACTGTTTTAATTAACTGGGATTTCAAGTTTTTAAAGGCCTCTTTGTCAAGTGTTATTTCTGTTTTCTTTGTAACTTTTCCATTATGGCCTTGTAAATATTTGGTTAATGGTTTAGCTAAGAAACCTCGTAGATCTCTTACATATATTGTTAGGCGGAGGAAAATCTACTATTGTTTTGACCTTCTGAGGGTCTGTTTTAATAATTTTGTGGGATACTATATATCCAAGAAATTCTATTTCTTTTCCGAAAAATTGAGATTTCTCTAATGAAATTTTCATGTTTGCATTGAATGAGATTTCAATGATTTCTTGTAAATCATCCGAATGTTGTTTGACGGTTTCTGAAAACGCTATTTATATTTTTGATGAATTTGATGAAAACCTGATTCTAAATCTATTGTTGAAAAGAATCGCGCTTTTCCAAGGTTAGATAATATTACTGTAGGATCAGGCATTGTATACCTGTCCGGAATGGTATTATCGTTCAGATTTTTTAAATCGATTACTAACCGATTTTTTGGAGTACCGTCTTCGTTAAAGCCTTTCTTTCCTACTACCCATACTGGAGAATTGTAGGGACTTTTACTGGTTCTTATTATGATTTCTGCTAACATCTTATTAATTTCCTCATTAACAAAATTGTTGCCAATATATTCTTCTACTGTATTTGTGTTATTCGAGAGTTGCAATCTTAACTCCGTAATTTGTTCTTGAAGAGCCCTAGTTTGAACCTGAGTATCAAGATCTGCCATCAAATTGTTGTTTAAAGTTATGTTTAATTTTTCAAAATCACTTATCAATTCGTCCAGGGTTTTATTTATTTATCTTACTTCTAAACAATTAAAACAAGCTCATTTGGCTCCCGTCAGGTTGGACCTCCTTCTTGTTGGATGATTTTGGACCTCCTTCTTTTAGATGATTTTGATATAGTTGTTTTTTTTTTATTTTTAGTTAAAAAAATAGGTTGAATCTTTGAAAACCTATTTTATTTCGTATATTTTTTTTAAACACACTGCGATATATTCACATAACTTTATTTGATGTTTTTATACCCGCTACCCATACGGTAGAAGGGTATTATAACTTTGTGACGGTAGGAAATGTATGTAATAGGTAGAAGGAAGCATCTCCGACCCCATAAGGTATATATATTCTTGATCAGCGTCAACAGCCGAGACGATATAGCCATGTCCGTCTGTGTGTCTGTCCGTCTGTCCGTATGAACACCTAAATCTCAGAGACTATAAGAGATGGAGCTATGCCCATACAAAAGTATTTCTTTAATAACTTCCACAATTTTTATCTGATCGCAACCAAATTTTCAGAAATCATAACTACTATAGTAATTATAGTATATAGTATATATATTCGTAACTCTAGCTTTAAAATTACGCTTGTTACTCGATTTAAAAAAAAAAAAATTATTGCTTTATCTCTTATAGTCTCTGAGATCTAGGTGTTTATACGGACAGACGGACAGACACACAGACGGACATGGCTATATCGTCTCGGCTGTTGACGCTGATCAAGAATATATATACCTTATGGGGTCGGAGATGCTTCCTTCTACCTATTACATACATTTCCTACCGTCACAAAGTTATAATACCCTTCTACCGTATGGGTAGCGGGTATAAAAACATCAAATAAAGTTATGTGAATATATCGCAGTGTGTTTAAAAAAAATATACGAAATAAAATAGGTTTTCAAAGATTCAACCTATTTTTTTAACTAAAAATAAAAAAAAAACAACTATATCAAAATCATCTAAAAGAAGGAGGTCCAAAATCATCCAACAAGAAGGAGGTCCAACCTGACGGGAGCCAAATGAGCTTGTTTTAATTGTTTAGAAGTAAGATAAATAAATAAAACCCTGGACGAATTGATAAGTGATTTTGAAAAATTAAACATAACTTTAAACAACAATTTGATGGCAGATCTTGATACTCAGGTTCAAACTAGGGCTCTTCAAGAACAAATTACGGAGTTAAGATTGCAACTCTCGAATAACACAAATACAGTAGAAGAATATATTGGCAACAATTTTGTTAATGAGGAAATTAATAAGATGTTAGCAGAAATCATAATAAGAACCAGTAAAAGTCCCTACAATTCTCCAGTATGGGTAGTAGGAAAGAAAGGCTTTAACGAAGACGGTACTCCAAAAAATCGGTTAGTAATCAATTTAAAAAATCTGAACGATAATACCATTCCGGACAGGTATACAATGCCTGATCCTACAGTAATATTATCTAACCTTGGAAAAGCGCGATTCTTTTCAACAATAGATTTAGAATCAGGTTTTCATCAAATTCATCAAAAATATAAATAGCGTTTTCAGAAACCGTCAAACAACATTCGGATGATTTACAAGAAATCATTGAAATCTCATTCAATGCAAACATGAAAATTTCATTAGAGAAATCTCAATTTTTCGGAAAAGAAATAGAATTTCTTGGATATATAGTATCCCACAAAATTATTAAAACAGACCCTCAGAAGGTCAAAACAATAGTAGATTTTCCTCCGCCTAACAATATATGTAAGAGATCTACGAGGTTTCTTAGCTAAACCATTAACCAAATATTTACAAGGCCATAATGGAAAAGTTACAAAGAAAACAGAAATAACACTTGACAAAGAGGCCTTTAAAAACTTGAAATCCCAGTTAATTAAAACAGTTGAATTAACAAAGCCAAAGAAATGTGTCCTTACAACAGACGCATCCGATTTTGCTATAGGAGCCGTACTTTCCCAAGATAATAAACCAATTACCTTCATTTCCAAAACTTTGAATAAAACAAAAAGAAATTATGCAAACAACGAAAGGGAATTATATGCCTTTGTCTGGGCATTAAAAAATCACAGAAATTATTTGTACGGAGTAACTAGAAATCCATACAGATCATCAACCTCTTTCTTTCGTAGGATCTGCACGTAATCCTAATTCAAAAATGAAAAGATGGCATGCACTTATTGAAGAATTTTCTCCGAAAATATTTTATAAACTAGGAGCAACAAACGTCGTTGCAGACGCTTTGTCAAGAGTTATTATAAACCACATAACTAACGAAAACATTGAGGAGTTGTCCCATATTGAAACAGTACATTCCGCTGACAGCAGTAATCAAATTATAATTGAGGAAACTAATAAACCTTAAAACCAATTCAAACAACAATTGCACATTCACAATCCATGAGAAATACGAAGAATTTAATAAAACAAGGCACAATATAGAATACTATACAGTCGATAATTTGATTGACATTTTAAAATAATTCCTCCAACCAAATCTTACAACAGGTATTCATTGTACTCCCGAAGATTTGTATGAAATTCAAAATATTATTAAAAACACTTTTACAAATAAATACCTTTCGACAAGAAAATTCAAAGATGATCAACAAATAATTATAGAAGAGACACATGCTCGAACACATAGAGGATTCGATGATAATCTTAAACACATTCTTAAATATTACTATTGGCCAAAATTGTGTTCGCAGGATTGATTTTGTTACCTTTAAGGCCTTGCTCCTTGTTTCGAAGCAGACAGCCGGTTTGCTTCGACTAAGTGCCTTCACAAGCCGCAGCTTGTCCAGCGGAGCGCCCAGCAGGCTTCAGTTTCGCCCAGCAGAGCACCCGTGCCGACATTCTCGGCCAGCGGATCACCCCTGCACCGGACCTTTCGGCCACCGGAGCACCCTCAACGGCCCTTTCGGCCAGCGGAGCGCCTCTACAGGCCACCGCCTGGCCAACGAAACGCCTTTAGGCGCCAACTTTAATCCTCTGCCAGCGTCAACTTTTGTTTTGTGAAATCTTTGATCTTCTCTAATCTTCATCAAAAGTGTTGTGAAAACAAAAATGATTTAAATTAAATTATGGAATTGATATAAAAAACAAAACAAACAAAATTCAATTTACAAGTTAAAAAAAAATTATTGGAAAAAAAGTGTAGCGCTTTCGCACTAAATGAAAATTTCCCAATTCGAAAACAAAGTTGAAATTTAAATACAAATAGAAAATGAAAGTGCAGTTTTGTTAAACACAAGTAATTAAAAAAAAATGTAAAAGTGCGCTACAATACCAAAAGTTAAATTTAATTAGTAGCGCTTGTGTCTGAACACAAATTTAACAAACAAACAATTGCAACTAAAATCAAAGTATCAGTTAAATCAATTTAAAGCGAAGCGTTAACACACATGAAAGCAAATTATACGTGCGATCGCAATTATAACAAAACTATATCAATTTGTAAGAGTGCGATTAAAAAAGAAAAGAATGAAATTGCAAAAGAAAAATATCAAAACAAGAGTGCTAGAAAATTGTAAAGAAAAGAATGAAAAGAAATGTATAGTTGTTCAAAAGCAAATCGGAAATAAAAAGAAATTCATAAATTTATTTATAATTTGTTGTTCTAAAGATTAATAGTATTTTTATTAATTGTCACGTAACACCGGTGGCAAGATGGTAACCTAAATCTCGCACTCACTCTTTTCTTCTCTCTCTCTCTCTTCTACTCTCTCTCTCTATCTTCTTCTCTCTCTCGTTCTCTTTCTTTCTCTCTTTCTCTGCAGAAACATAGAAACTTTAGTTTTTTTTTTTTATTTCTCTTCCGGTTAGTGTTCTAGATTTTCTTTATGTCGCTGCACGCTCAATTCTAATCTTGTTAATGATAGTGCGCAGCGAAAATAGGATAGATTTGTGGAAGCAAGACCACCACCCCCGAAGCCGACGAGCTAGAGCCGGATACTATAGCGTGCCCCGCACCCACAGATCGTCCGTTTACCCTTGCGGTGTATATCGTTGCACGTTACAGTTTTTCCGTTTGCAAAGTGGATATGATGGATAATGAACCTAGTTTTTCATCAGCCCAATTTAAATCAGCTATGAATCGCGCAGGCTTAACAATTTATTTCGCAGATCCCAGACATAGTATAACCAATAGTAAAGTAGAAAGAGTACATTCAACATTAATTGAAATTTCTCGTTGCATTCACGAGGAATTTAAAATAATGGATCGTTCCGAGGTCATATACAGAGTGGCAAAAAAAATACAATAATACTATTCAATCAACAACCCAGCAAAAACCATCTGACGTATTGTTTAATAAAACAGAACATGACAACTTACCAGCCAAACTTCAAACAGCTTAAGACAAAATGTTAGAATACCATAATGTAAAAAGAACACCAAAAAATTATCATGTGGGAGAAGCACTTTACGAGAAAAAACATGGTGAAAGAAATAAATTAAGACCCTGATATAAAAAAAAAGTAAGAAAGCTACAATCGAGTGTGCTCGACTGTGAGATACCCGCTACCCATTTTTAATAAAAGCAAAATATTGCGGTATCATTTTCAAAATATACCGAATATACTGCAAAAATACTAAAAATATACCAAATGGTATATTTGAGATATCGATATAGTACACCATTCAAAATATACCATAGACGGCACAATGTACCAGATTGTCGGCCAAAGTAACTCAGACCCTAGTAAGTAGGCGCTTTTGCCCATACAAAAGTATTTCTTTAATAACTTCCACAATTTTTATCTGATCGTAACCAATTTTCAGGACTCATAACTACTATAGTTATTATTGTATATACCAAAACTCGCAACTCTAGCTTTAAAATTAGGCTTGTTATTCGATTTTGATTTTTTGGAGGCGGAAGTGGGCGTGGCAAAAATTTGAAACAAACTTGATCTGCGTGCAAACATAACAAATGTTGTCGAAAATTATAGCTCTATCTCTTATAGTCTCTGAGATCTAGGTGTTCATACGGACAGACACACAGACGGACATGGCTATATAGTCTCGGCTGTTGACGCTGATCAAGAATATTTATACTTTATAGGGTCGGAGATGCCTCCTTCTGCCTGTTACATACATTTCCTGCCGGCACAATGTTATAATACCCTTCTACCCTATGGGTAGCGGGTATAACAAGCTGTTAAAGAAGTCTTGGGAAATAAAGTAATAATAAATAACAGTGAGAGAATAATTCATAAAGATAACATAAAATTTTAAATATAATTTTTACTTATTTAATATATTTTTATATATATATATTTTTATTATTTAGCATGAACATATACATGATTTTATACATTTTACTACCGATTTGTGGTTCGGACTACGTCTTACTAGAGGATACAGACCAGTTACTATTATACGAAACATATGGAGAAGTTTTCCACGTTACTAACTTAAGTTTTTATAATGACATATTTGAAAAAGAACTAAAATTTTTCAAAAAGAAGAACAGTACTATCGATTGGGAAGTAACGATGGAATTAAATTTAATCAAAACTTGTTTCTCAACTCACACCTCGCAAAGTTTTTAAACGAAGCGTCAATGAGCTAGGTACCATTTTTAAATGGATAACAGGAACACCAGATCATGATGACATGATAAATATTCAAAAATCAATGAACTCGTACAATAGTCAACAAAATAAAATTAATTCTGCAATTTTTAAAGAAGTAGCCGAAGTATCAAAAATTTTAAAAAATATTAAACTCGATCAAGAATTTTTATTACAAAAATACAGACTCAAATTATTATGATATGATACAAATTTTTAATCACAAAAAATTAAACATTACTAAAATAGACCTTTTAGATGTTTCGACTTTTTCAATTATATCATATCAAGGTTTAATCATAATTTATATAAAATATCCAACTGTTAACTATAATTGTAAGTTATATCACGCAAAAGCAATAGCTCAAAAAGATGGAAAATTATTTGTAAACAACAAAGTAGCTAAATGTAATAACACTTTTTACGCCATCGAGAAATATAAAAAAGAAATATTTAATAGCTTTGCTAAAATCAATTTTGAATCAAATTGTTTTGTTAACCTCCTAAATACAAAATTTCCAAGTTGTATAAAACTAACTGAAAAAAATAGACCAACAGAAATCATAACAGATGGTCCTCTTCTAGTATTATGAACAACAAATTATATTAATGAAACATTGTTTATTGGCACTTATCTAGTTACATTTAAAAATTAATTAATTAATATCAACAGAAGAATTAGCAAGAACTACTCCAATAAATAAAAATACAAATCCAAGAGCTCATAAAATTGCAGGAGAATAAGATAATTGAGCACCGTGTAATGCAGCTAATCAATTAAACAATTCAATTCCAGTTGGGACAGCAATAATTATTGTAGAAGAAGTAAAAAAAGCTCGTGTATTAACGAATATTCCTATTGTAAATATGTGGTGAGCTCACATAATAAATCCTAATAATCCAATTGCTAGTATACCATAAATTATTCAAAGAGATCCAAAATTTTCCCTTTTACCTGATTCTTGACTAATAATATGTGCAATTATCTCAAATCCTGGTAATATTAAAATGTAAACTTCAGGATGCCCGGAGGGGGTCTCCCCCTTCTGCTGGGTCAAAGAATGAAGTATTTAAATTTCGATCAGTTCATAATATTGTAATTGCCCCAGCTAAAACAGGTAAAGGTAAAAGTAATAATACAGCTGTAATCACAACAAATTATACAAATAAAGGTATTCGATCTAAAGTAATTCCCGATGATCGTATATTAATAACAGTTGTAATACAATTTACGGTCCCTAAAATTGAACAAATACCGGCTAAATGTAAAGAGAAAATTGCTAAATCAACAGAAGCCCCTAATGAGCAATCCCCGATGATAGGGGAGGGTAAACAGTTCACCCTGTTCCAACTCCATTTTCCACTATACTGCTGAATAGATGTAGGGATAGAAGAAGAAGTCAAAATTTTATATTATTTATTCGAGGAAAGGCCATTTCTGTGGCTCCTAATATTAAAGGAACTAATCAATTTCCAAATCCTCCATTTATAATAGGTATAACTATAAAAAATTATAATAAAAGCATGAGCTGTAACAATTACATTATAAATTTGGTCATCTCCAATTAAGGCTCCTGGGTGACCTAATTCTGTTCGAATTAGAATTCTTAGGAATGTTCCGTCTATCCCGGCTCACGCTCAAAAAAAAGGACAGAGTTCCAATATTTTTAAGATTTGCTGAAAATAACCATTATCGCGATTATTGATTAAGTGGCTGAAGTTTAGGCAATAGATTGTAAATCTATTTAAAAGAGTTATTCTTCTTAATCATTTATACAACAAATATGGTCTTATAGACAATAATGATATCAAAATGCAATTTTGAAGGTGTAATATATTACAAAGGCTTAAAGGAATTCTTATATTTACAGCATTGAAGGCTATTAATTTGTTTAACTTAAAGCCTTATAATATAACATAAAATAATGAAATTAGGAACAATCCAAAAATTGAAATAAATCTTAATACTAAATGTTTGAAATTAACGAATTAACGTAAGAAACAAAATGATAAGCTGGTAACTCTAAGTTAAGCATAAATTGATATGGCATCCTTGTGTTGAATTTCATCATATACTTAGAATATTGCGAAATGAAGTAGTTCGCTTTGAATCGTTAAGAAGAATAGAACACAGCAAATGAATTGACTGTCAAATAAACGTTTAAAATAATTTCCACGAAATCAACTCTTGTCTTTTCACTTGTACTACTGCGATCTGATCGTTGGACCAAATTCCAACAGGTTATGGGCCCTGTATCCCTTGTGCAAGTAAATTAGACAGAAAGTGCTGTGAACAATAAGCCGTGAAAAATGGCAAGTGCGTTCATTAAAATAGAGCCGTTAAACGCGGAGAACTATGACACATGGAAGCGATCTATGTGCATATGTAAACGGCTCAAAATTGTGCCCAGATGCGGGGGCTGAGCAAGCAGCTTGGAAAAAGCAAGATGAGAAAGCTTGTGCAATCAGCCCATCTGAATTGGCCTTAATCGAAAACTGTGGATCGGAAAGAGAATATTGGTTGAAACTGCAAGAAACGTTTCAATCGAAGGGACCAGTGCTTAAAGCCAGTTTGCTCAAACATGTAGCCTTGTCCCGTATGACTGAAGGTAGCGACGCGCGACAACATATAAATGATTTCTTTGATGCAGTAAAGAAATTGAAGGAAATTGGAGTAGCCATTGGCGACGATCTACTCGCGATTCTTCTGTTATATAGTTTGCCGGATTCCTATGAAACATTTCGATGCGCAATAGAGACACGTGATGAATTGCCAAACCCCGATATTCTGCGTGTGAAAATATTACAAGAATCAGAAGCGCGTAAAGGCAAAAGTGAGCGCGAAGAACAAAGTGCGTGGTATGCAAATCGCCGAAAAGGCGAAAAAGCAGAACAAGTAAGAAAGCTACAGTCGAGTGTACTCGACTGTGAGATACCCGCTACCCATTTTAAATTCAAAATATACCATAGACGGATCAATATACCAGATTGTCAGCCAAAGCAACTAAGACCCCTAGTAAGTAGGCGTTTTTGCCCTTACAAAAGTATTTCTTTAATAGCTTCGACAATTTTTATCTGACCGCAACCAAATTTTCAGGAATCATAACTACTATAGTTACTATTATACATACCAAAACTCTAGCTTTAAAATTACGCTTGTTATTCGATTTTTTTGATTTGCGGGGGCGGAGGTGGGCGTGGCAAACTCCATATTTTACATTTTTATTACCTTCAAAAATTTGGATAATTTTGTTTTGAAATTTATTGTACTGATGATCGTTATATTCACTGAATATTCCTACTTTGCCTTTTATGATATGATGCTTCAAAATTTCTTCCATTCTATTATCGAGATCATTTAAACTTAAATAAATTTTCTTATTTTTATTCTTATATTCAAATTCAATTGTTTTTTTTATCTGTCAGAATGATTTGTATCTTAAACCTATTAACAACTGTTTCTAAATTACCTAAAATAATTGTGTCCACAAAGTCTTCAGCTTGTGTATGTTGTGTACCGATTTCATCAACATTGTTTTCTAAAGAGCTACAGGATTCAGCTGTATTTACGGCACAAATTTCATCGTTACTTATTCGACTTAAAAAATCAGCTACCCGGTTATCTTTTCCTTTGATGTACGATACGTTTATATTAAATTCACTGAGCGTAACAAGCCATCTATAAAGTATTTCATTTAGTTCTTTTCCGTTATATTTAATTAGCAGCCACTTAAGTGGTTGGTGATCGGACAAAATATCGAATTTAACTCCATAGAGATATGGGCGGAAATAAGCTGTTTCCCATACGATAGCTAGTAGTATGGAAAAATAGTTTTCTCATGATCATTCAATGTACGGCTTTCGTAACAAATTGGATGATTATCTTGTTGCAGAACCGCACCTAAAGCAATATTACTAGCATCAGTAATAAGCTGAAATTTCTTTTTGAAATTCCGGATATTTAAGTACTGGTGCCTCAGTTATGATTCTTTTTAATTTTTCATATGCAATTATGAAGTTGGGTTCGTTAACATCTATCTTGGCATCCTTTTTAAGTCATTTAATTAATGAATAAGCTACTTGCGAGAAATCCTTTATAAACTTTCTATAGTACCCTGTGATTCCTAGAAAAGCTCTAATTTGCTTAATATTTCTCGGAATTTTAATCTGAAGAATGCTGTTAACTTTTTCTCGGCCTAACTCCTTCGGGGGTTAAAACATGACCTAAAAACTGAGTTTCTTTTGAAAAGAATTTGCATTTGTTGATTTGAATCTTAAGATTTGCTTCAGAGAGTTTTATAAAAAATGTACGAATGTGGCCAACGTGTTCTGGTAAACTAGTAGAAAAAATAAGAACGTCGTCAAATTCTATTTATTTCTTCTTTTAAGACTGTGTTTATGAGGCGTTGAAATGTGGCAGGAGCGTTTTTGAGCCCGAATGCACTGTGGTTGCGTCCATAGGCCAAAAATAAAAAAGTCATAGCAACAAAAATGTACGAAAAGTAAACAAATCGTTTCTAAATTGTCCAACCTTTTTCATGGCAAACTAGATTTTTCTGGATATCTAACGGTTCTTTCTAAAAATAGAATTGAAGTTGCGAGAAGGTAGTCATTTGCACAGCACAGCTTGCGCGCATCGCGAATTTTCCACAACAAAACCGAACTTTGAAGTGGTCAGTTCATTTATTACGTGTCCAAGTTAATAATATTTTTAATGGATTTTGAAGTTGAAGGTATTTTCTAAAATTTGAGATATTATAAAAAAATGTACGTGTTTAACTTTTTTTGTTATATTAATGTAAGATGGAAAGGGCGATGAGTCGGTGTGAATGGACATCGATATATCGGTGTGAGCAGATATCGATTGGTCGACGTAGAAGTATCGAGTAGCCGGCGAGAGTAGAAATCGGAGTCGACAGAAAGGAACAAGCAGTACGAGAATAGGCGGCAGCACGAGCAGTACGAGAACAGCAGGAGTACGAGAACAGCAGGAGTACGAGCCAGACATCGTCACGGGTGGCAAATTTCGACACTCGACTCACACCCGTACTTTTAAGAGTGCGAGTGCTACTCGTGCACTCGCAAACCGAGTGAGAGATACACACTTATTCAAAATCATGCGAGTGCTGCGAGTATGAGTCATTGTCATACTCGAGCCTTTCTTGCACTCGCCTATTCGGCACCCGATCATTTTAGGCACTCGGCTTGCACACACTTGTGTCTCGCGGGTGGTTGTTCTTCGTGCAACCGATCATTTTAGACACTCTTGACGAAATGCTCTGACACTCGCGAGTGTTTTGCTCAAACACTCGCGAGTGTTTGATCAGACACTCGCGAGTGTCTGAGCAAATACTCGGGTGTTTTTCCCCCACCCCTATTGATGCTTGTGTGTCGCGGCTCGCGGGTAGATTTTATGACTTTTGACTTCTTTGAATGATTTTTGGGTGTTTTTTTACTTTGACAAATGGTCAAATAAAATATCAGGTGGTTTTTCCTGAAATTTATTTTTTACATTCTTATTATAAGCATAAAAATAAAACAGATTAGTTGTATTTTTACTTGTTTTGTTCCTTATCAATATATAAAAATTCTTTAAAATTAAAATTTAATTTTTATTGGCTAACCAACCTCGGCTTTACCCGAGTGCATAGAATCACCGATCGCAAATTGCCGAGTATGCCTCGGCACTCGCACTCGCGAGTGTAAGGCCCGCGATACACTTATTGCTCATGAGTATAAGGCTCGCGAGTGTGTGTATTTTTGGCCACTCGCACTCGCGAGTGTAAGGCTACCGAAAAGGCACATGAGTAACGGGTGCACCCGTTGAGTGTGTATACCCGTGCCGTTCTCTGGTACGAGCAGAACCGTGATCAGCAGTAAAGCAGAACAGCCGTGCGTGTCATCGTATTCAGCAGTATTTCAATTATCAATAATCAATTATCCTAAAACTTACATTATAACTTACTATATTATAATAAAACTAAGGCAACTAGCCTTATATTTGGGGGCTCGTCCAAAAAAACAACAGAATTAAAAGGCTCGTCCAAAAAACAACAACAACAGAATTAAAAGGCTCGTCCAAAAAAACAACAGAATTAAAAGGCTCGTCCAAAGCAGCAGCAGCAGAATTAGAAGGCTCGTAAAAAAAAAAAAAAACAACATACGTGAATTGCAAGCGGTTGTGAAATTCTTGAAAAAAGCACCGTTAGAGCTGTATGTATGTATATGAGTGAAACAAATTCGAAAAAAAAACAGAAGAAAAGAAAACCAAAAAGCCGGCAGTAGTGCAAGCGAGACAACAATACTCGCTGCGATCGCGCCAGAGGATAGCAGATGAATAAGAAGCTGGAAAAAGTGTAAAGACGATGGAGAATAAAGCTGAGAAGAAAGAGAGCAAAACCACACATGCAGAAATGAGTATAATGACCGAAAATAATGAAATGCTGCAGCAGCTAGTACAGCTGTTAACGCTGAAAATCCGAGCTGACGAAATACAAAAAGATGAAGGAAAGCTGGTAGTGGAAAATTTTGCAAAAATTATACCCGAGTTTGATGGAAATAATATGCAAGTGGTGGCATGGTTTCAAAACTTTGAGTTGAACGCAGACGCATACGGACTCAGTGACAAGCAGAAATATGTCCAAGCGCGCGCCAAGATGACTCGTACAGCGGCACTATTTCTGGAGTCAACGGCAGTGTTCGAATATAATACATTACGAACAAAGTTGATTGAAGAATTTGCTAAGGGAAACGTGTCAAGCGCCGAAATTAATAGGAAATTAGCTGAGCGTGTGAAACAAAAAGACGAAACTTTTCACGATTACCTGCTGCAAATGAAATGTATTGCTGCGCGTGGAGTTATAGACATACAGTCAGTGATAAAGTACGTTGTGGATGGTTTGAATCTCAAAAGCGACTTTAAATTCACTTTGTACGGATGTTCGTCATTTAAAGAATTGAGAGAGAAGTATGAAGTCTATGAGAGTAACCAAACGAATGAGAAAGAAGAGAAACGACAAAATCAGCCAAGTAAAAACAAATATAGCGCACAGCCTAAAACTGAGAAGAAGCAGCATTGTTTTAATTGTGGCGCAAACGATCACCTTCGAAAAGATTGCCAGAGTGAGGTTAAGTGTTTTCGGTGCAACGAAAACGGGCACATGTCAAGAAACTGCAAGGCTGCACCTAACATGAAAGTTGTATACGAGGACCGTCGACTAAAAAAGCTGCGAATCGCTGACGTTGTGGTAGAGGCGCTAGTGGATACTGGAGCTGACGTCTCAATAATTAAAGAGGCAGTGGTCAATAAAATTAGTGGCGTCAAATTACAGCAGAGCGTTTCAACACTACGAGGTCTTGGAAGAGGTATGACTCGCCCTCTGGGTCAATTCAATGCAGAGGTGAAGATCGACAAAATGCAGCTGACACACAGGTTTCTAGTTGTTCCGCAAGATGCCATCGCCTGTGATGCTTTACTGGGATACGACTTCGTGGCAAAGTTTCGAGTGCAGATGACAGCAGCCGGCTACGAGTTTTCTCCCCCTGCTGGGGAGGAAACTGTAGAATCAAATCAGTTAAGTATTATCAATATTTTAGAAACCAACACTGATATTGATACCTCTCCGCAATATAAAGGAGCAGTGGAAACAATGATTGGCAATTTCAATGCGATGAAGAAAACAGCTGAGTGCCCAATTCAACTCAAGATCCTTTCGGCAGGCACCCAGTCGAATTGCTGTTAGCGAGGCTGAAGCAGTAAAACATCAAATCAACGAGTGGCTGGATACAGGCGTAATTCGGCAGTCCACATCTAATTTTGCTAGCCGCCTAGTTGTTGTCAAAAAGAAGGATGGAAGCAACCGCATTTGTGTCGACTATCGCCAGTTAAACAAAATGGTTCTCAAAGACTGCTTCCCAGTACCGGTGATTGACGACGTGTTGGAGAAACTGCAGAAGGCCAAGTTTTTCACCGTTATGGATTTGGAAAATGGTTTTTTCCACGTGCCGGTGGAAGAAAACAGCAAGAAGTTCACAGCTTTTATTACGAAGGAAGGCCTTTTCGAGTTCAACCAACCACCATTTGGATTTCGTAATTCGCCAGCGATTTTTATTCGATTTGTCAACCATGTTTTCCAAAAGCTGATAAACGAAGATGTTTTAGATCTTTATATGGATGACATAATCATACATGCAGTCACAGCAGATGAATGCCTGAGGAAAATGGAGCGCGAGTTATACATTTGTCACCACTTACCACTTCCCCATCTCATTTGTCACCACTTACCACTTACCCAACACTAACACATACAAAGCATTCCATTAGATCGGGATTGCGATCGTCAATTATGTAAACATAAACATCCAAGCACTATAAACTAATAACCCAAACTGGGACTGCTAGCTTCTTTAACGTAAACATAAACAACCAAGCTTGCACTCCAAAGTCAGAATATGTTAACGTAATTATAAACAACTCAGACGGTTTGGCTGCCGCCAACATCCAAGTATAAAATAACACTTCTTGCACAACTTAACTTCAGTTTGTATCAATTCTCTGAATAAACCAGTTCAGCACTACAGCACTGTGTAAATTCTTATTTATTGAAAATACAACTCATATATATATATATGTCAAACATATATAACTGGCGCAGCCGGTCTGAACGGACGGATAAATTAATAACACACTAAGAAGTAACATTTGAACTAGCTGAAAAGGCATAACAAGTGTTATCGAAAGTGAAAAAGTTAAAAAAAAAAAAAAAAAAACAAAACACACACTAAGAAGTGATATTTGAACTTAGCTGAAAAGGCATAACAATTATCGCCAAAAGTGAAAAAGTGTAAAACAATAGTGGCATAAAAAAGGACAAAGTCATAATTGTGCAACTAAACTAAAAACTAAACAATCCAGTGGCAATTTAACAATCAAAGATAAATCTAAAAAAAAAAAAAAAAAAAAAAAAATATATAAACTTTAAAATGGCAAACGAAAATATAAACGAAATGCAGAATTGCATTCAGGCTCTCACTCAAATTGTTGTTCAACAAATGCAACTACCAAATGCGAACTCAAGAACAAGAGCTAGAAACCAGATTGAAAAGGAAACTCGATATCTTCCAACATTTACTGGACAAGATGGTACTCTCCATGGATTCATTGCTTCAGTGGACCAGATTATGCAGGAATATGCAGACGATGCGGATCAGGTTTTCAGCGTTATATTCAACACGAAGATTCAAGGACAGGCAAGAACAGTTCTCACCATCAACACACCGACAACGTGGGAGGAATGTAAGGAGAAATTGCGACATCATTACCGGCCAAGAATGGACCAAATGGGTTTGACTAGGAAGATCAACAATCTCAGAGTGACATCTATTAAAGATTTAGATATTAAGGTAAGGTACATAGTGGAAGAAATAACAGACTTTGCTGTATTTGAAAATAATGAAAGCTTAGTAAATATATTAAGTTCACTATTGATTCAACGAATAAAAGAATTAGCTGCAGGCTCCATGGCAGTCTCGCTAATGCCATTAACAACAGTGCAAATGGTTAGAAATGAAATTGCTAAATATATCGGTCTAAATTTTGGAAATTTAAATCAAAGATTGTTAATTCGTAAAAATACCGAGAATGACTCAGGTAACAATATTGATCAAAGAAATAATAATAATAACAACAATAATAATAATAATAACAACAATAATAATAATAAAAACAACAATAATAATGGCAATTTTCCAAAAAGTCAAAATACTAGGAGACAATATAACAATCAACAACAAAATAGGAATAACAATACTAATCCACAATACAATCATAACTATAACAATAATCAACAAAATCAGAATACTAACAATAATCCACATCAATATCCAAATAATAATTACAATAAAAATGAAAGTCAAAATGTTAGACAGAATCCCCCAGAGGCAATGAGTGTTGATTATATAATTGATGAGGATAATAAAAGTACAACAAGTGAAATCCCTAAAGATTTTTTTACCCAGTAGCCTCGGATGAAAGAAAAATGTTAATAGAAGGAACAATTGAAGATTGTAAATTTACTTTTTTGTTAGATACTGGATCCACAATTAGTATATTAAACACAAATAGAGTGCAGGAAAATTTTTACAAAATAATTGAAAAATATTCAAAAACAATTCATACAATTAATGCAAAGTTTGAAACTAATAATTACTTAGTTATGACAGAAGCACCAAGAGAATTTCAATATTCTCCACAAGTTCGTTCAAGATGGGTGGCTTTACCCCTGGATAAATCATATGATTTTCTATTGGGTATGGACTTCATCCAAAGAAACGTTCAATTTATTGATTTCAAGAAGAAAACAATTAAACTGATAAATGATGCTGAAATTCCATTCCATTCCAAGCATCCTGAAGAGGCTTGTGTTTTGGAAGTAAGTGAAATTGAAAGCTTTAATTTAACAGATTTAAATTTAGAAGAAAAGGAAATTATTACCAATCTAAACAAAAGATTTAACAAGTTATACTATAAAGAAGGCGACCAATTGACAAATACAAATACAGTGGTACACAATATAAGAACAATAACGGACCAACCGATTAATTCGAAAATTTACAGGTGTTCTCCAAAATATGAAGAAGAAATTCGAAAACAAATTTTAGAAATGGAAAGAAACGGCATAATAAGAAAAAGCAGAAGTAAATACAGCTCACCTATATGCATGGTGCCAAAGAAAATAGATAATTCAGGAGTACAAAAATATAGATTATGTGTAGACTATCGTCGATTAAATCATGTAACAATACCAGACAAATATCCGTTACCTCTCATGGACTCAATATTAGACAAACTTGGTAGGGCTCAATATTTCAGTACATTGGACTTAGCAAAAGGTTATCATCAAATCTTGATGGCTGAAGAAGACATAGAGAAGACAGCATTTGTTTCACCATTCGGACTTTATGAATACGTTAGAATGCCATTCGGACTAAAAAACGCACAAGCAACTTTTCAAAGATTAATGAATGATATTTTAAGAGATTACATAAACAAAATATGTGTAGTCTACTTAGACAACATTTTAATATTCTCAACAACACTCGAAGAACACAAACATGCTTTAGAAAAAATTTTTAGAAAACTCCAAGAACACAGATTAAAAATACAAGTAAATAAATGCTCATTTATGAAACAAGATACAGAATTTTTAGGACATGTACTCAGTAAAGACGGAATTCGACCAAATCCAAAAAAGATACAAGATATTTTAGCTATTCCAATCCCAAAAACAGAAAAACAACTAAAAGGTTTTTTAGGCATGACTGGTTTTTATAGAAAGTTCATAAAAGATTACTCAAAAATTGCATACCCTATAATCAAATATTTACAAAAAGGAAATAATATTAATAAAAATGACCCAGAATTTATAGATTCTTTTGAAAATTTAAAAGAACTAATAAGCTCACATCCAATTTTGAAATTCCCAGAATTCGATAAACCTTTTACATTAACGACAGATGCGAGTGATTTTGCAATAGGAGCAGTGTTATCACAGCAAACTCAGCCAATAGCATTCGTATCTAGGACCCTAAACAAACACGAAAAGCAATACAGCGCGACAGATAAAGAATTTCTGGCAATTGTGTATGCCGTAGACTACTTTAGGCATTACCTATATGGCACACAATTTACAATTATAACTGATCACCAACCAATTATGTATTTAAATAAAAAATACAAAGGGAAAGACCTCAAGGACAAACATCAAAGGTGGATATTGAAACTACAAGAATTTGATTGTGATATCAAATATTTAAAAGGAAAAAATAACAAAGTGGCAGATTTCCTCAGTAGGCAGGAAACAGCCCCGCTTATAGACAAAGAAAATATTAATGAATCAAATTTAGCATTGACAGACACAATTCACTCAGCAAACGAGAACGAACCAATAGATTTTTATATAACAGATGATATAGTTAATAAATTCAAAACTCAAATCATTATCACATATTTAGCAACAGACAGTATAATTAAAAATAAAGGCAGAAAAATTATTGAAATTAATCCAGCAGACGACAATTTAGAAATAGAACAGAAACTCTTAAACAATATTAATAGGGGAACTATTGGCATATATTCAGAAGTACCAGATTCCATTTACTATAAAGTACAATGTATTATAATAGACAGTTTTAAAGACACGAAAAATATAAAATTCTTAAAATGTACAAAACGAGCAGTAGACATAAATGACGAACAGGAACTCCACAAACAAATAGCTTTATATCACACAAAAGAATCCCTACATAGTGGCATGAACGAGACATTTTATAGTTTGAAAGACAAAATTTATTATCCAAAATTTAGAGAGCACATTAACTTAGTTATATCCAACTGCACAAAATGTAGAGAAATTAAATATGACAGGAAACCGATCAAAGCAAAATTCAATATCACAGAAACTCCTCAAGAGAAAAATGAAATAATTCATATAGACATTTTCCATATCAAACACCGATCATTTGTTACAATCATAGATAAACTTACAAAATTTGTAGCTGCATACAATATAAAAGATAGGAATTGGAGGGCAAAATTGCAAATTATAATAGAGCAATTCACAAAATTTGGCAAGCCCAACAAAATTATTATGGATAATGAATTTAGATCAGAACAGATTCAAAGTTTCTTAAATAAAGAAAAAGTCGAGTTACATTTAACAAAACCAAACTCGCACACAGGTAACGCAGACATTGAAAGACTTCACTCCACGTTAATAGAAATTGTCAATAGCATAGATGAAGACATCTCGATAGAATCAAAAATTCAAATTGCTGTTAACACTTACA
The DNA here is from genome assembly GCF_009650485.2 of Drosophila albomicans. Lineage (NCBI taxonomy): Eukaryota > Metazoa > Arthropoda > Insecta > Diptera > Drosophilidae > Drosophila > Drosophila albomicans. Next base: position 18,070,413 of record NC_047629.2, on the reverse strand, counting down.
ATAATAGGTATCACACAACTATAAAATGCTCCCCAAACGAAGCTAAAAATACAAAGAACTCACAAGACCTTAAAGAAATAATAAGCGCTAACAAAGAAAAAATCATAACAAAACTAAATGAAGAAAGAGAACAGTATGAACAAAAAAGAGAGGAAGGACCAATTAAAAATTACAAAAGATTAAGACATAAAGATGAGCCGTATTTTAGATACGCCAAACTAGAAGATATTCATCCATGTAATATCAAAAGACCATTAAAAATGGAACAAAATTAAAATACATGCACATATACATTAACAGTTTTAGTAATAAATACATATATATATACATTTTTTTTCTTTTACTCGCACTTTCAGAATATTTTATTAATCACTTTAATGATTTTATCAATGACACATGCTAGACTGCATGTGGTTCCAATTCAAGAGGAGGCAGGATATGTCCCTATACATATGTATTCTACAGCAATTGTAAATGAAACTATTATAATTCTGCACATTATTGACATTAATCAAATCACTATAATAATCAATAAAATATACGACAATATAAAGAATATCGAAATAGCAAATAAGGAAACATTAATTGATGAAATCGAATTACTAAGGGCAAAAGTAAGTTCTATCACTCCATCAACACGAACAGAAAGAGGTATTTTTAATGGAATAGGCACCGTACATAAATGGCTATTTGGCCTTATGAACAATGAGGACAGGGAAGAAATTATAGAACACTTAAATATAATAGATCAAAGTAATCACAATGCAATCACTAACTTAAACCAACAAATTCACATTAACAACCATTTTAATAATACTATTAACACATTAGCAGGCATAATCCATCAAGACAGAAATATGATAGAACTTCTTTCAGCCAAAATGAATAACCAAACAAAAGAAACAATAAAAAACATATTATTCAATGATCAATGATCAAATGAGAACTTTAAAAAATATTGAAGAAAAATTAAATTATATTCAAGAAACCATTGCATCAGCAAAAAACAATATATTTTTACCAGAAATATTATCAAAAGACGAAATAAATAAATTTAAAATAGATTTTTATAAAATTAAATTAATCAGAATGGGCATATTAAAATATAAAAACAACGCAATTGTCATGGCAATCAAGCTACCCAAAAATTGTGTAAAAACAGACATCAAACTCATAACTGCAATACCTAACAGCAACAATATTCAAATTGATCAAGAAAATTTACTAATTACTCAAATTTGTAATAAAATATACGATTATAAAGAAAATGTAATTTTAAGGGAACTAACATTAAGTAAAAGCTGCACAATAAACAACAATTGTAAATTCAAATTCAACAATAAATCCAGTATAGAACAAATAGATGATGAAACAATAATTGTAAGAAACAGTAAAAACGAAAAATTAAAACAAAATTGCGATCAAAGAAATATTACATTAAATGGAAACTACTTAATACAATTTGTTAACTGTAAAATTCAAATATTATCTGAAAACTTTGCAAATGAACAAATAGAATTTTATGATAGATTTTTTTACCCAACAAACTTATTGAACCAATCTTATAAAAACACAATAAACTTTGAACACTTCTCAATACAGAACTTTGAAAACTTAAAAGAAATCACAGAATTAAAATTTCATAAAAAAATAAGTTATGGCATTTCAATTACATTTGCAATTATTATATTAATATTAATATTTTACTTGTGTATAAAATTAAGACCTAATAATATTCATGTTAATTTTAAAAGAATTCAGGAGAATTCAAATTCTGGCGATGGAGGAGTTATACATTTGTCACCACTTACCACTTCCCCATCTCATTTGTCACCACTTACCACTTACCCAACACTAACACATACAAAGCATTCCATTAGATCGGGATTGCGATCGTCAATTATGTAAACATAAACATCCAAGCACTATAAACTAATAACCCAAACTGGGACTGCTAGCTTCTTTAACGTAAACATAAACAACCAAGCTTGCACTCCAAAGTCAGAATATGCTAACGTAATTATAAACAACTCAGACGGTTTGGCTGCCGCCAACATCCAAGTATAAAATAACACTTCTTGCACAACTTAACTTCAGTTTGTATCAATTCTCTGAATAAACCAGTTCAGCACTACAGCACTGTGTAAATTCTTATTTATTGAAAATACAACTCATATATATATATATGTCAAACATATATAACTCGCGTGTTTAGCAAGTCAGCAGAGTTTGGGCTGAAAATTAAATGGAAAAAGTGTCATTTTCTCCAGACGAAAATCCATTTTCTCGGCCATATAATTGAAGACGGGAAAATCAAGCCAGGAATAGAGAAGACGAAAGCTATCGGAAAATTTCCAGCACCACAGAATATTAAAGCCCTGCAGTCATTCTTGGGTCTCACTGGATTTTTTCGGAAGTTCATACGAGGATATTCTCAGATAGCAAAGCCGTTAACAGATCTTTTACGGAAGGATGAGAGTTTCCGAATGGGGTCTGCTGAGTTACAGTCGCTGCAAAGGTTGAAAGCCGCACTAACCTCGGAGCCTGTATTGAGAATCTATGACAGAGATGCCAGCACAGAGCTCCACACAGATGCCTCGAAAGATGGATTTGGTGCCACATTGCTGCAGTGGTACGATGATCAACTGTATCCTGTTTGCTACTGGAGTAAGAAGACTACAGAAGCCGAGTCGAGAAAGCACAGTTATATATTGGAGGCAAAGGCCGTTTATTTGGCGCTTAAAAAGTTTCGCCAATACCTGTTGGGTATTTCATTCAAGTTGATTATCGACTGCGCCGCCTTCAAGCAAACCCTTAAGAAGCAGGATGTACCTCGCGACGTGGCAGAATGGGTGGTGTACATGGAGCAGTTCGATTTCGAAGTAGAACATAGGCCTGGAAACCGATTGAAGCACGTCGATTGTTTAAGTCGCTACCCACCCCAAATAATGGTTATTTCGACTGAAATTTCTGCCAGACTGAAGAAAGCACAGGAAGGTGATGCCATGGTAAAAGCGATTTTGGAGATCTTGTCCAGCCGCCCATATGAAGACTTCAAAATTAAGGGATGCCTATTGTATAAAGCTGTCGAAGGAACGGATGTGCTGGTGGTCCCAAAGGTTATGGAAAAGGAGATCATCACAGAAGCACACAAAGCTGGCCATTTCGGTACCCAGAAGACTATGCATTCCATACAACAAAACTATTGGATTCCACATTTAGAGGGAAAGGTATCCAAGGTCATCAGTAACTGCGTCAAATGCATCATATACAACAAAAAATTAGGCAAGAAGGAGGGATTTCTTTATAAGATCGACAAAGGAGCGGAACCGTTGTATACCGTACATGTTGACCATCTGGGAGTAATGGATGTAACGACCAAGCAGTATAAACACATTTTTGCAATTGTGGATGGCTTCACAAAATTTGTCTGGTTGTATCCAACTAAGACCACGAGCAGTGAGGAAGTTCTGCAGAAGCTGAGGAATTGGTCCGACGTTTTCGGAAATCCTTGCCGAATCATTAGCGATCGTGGATCGGCATTTACTTCAGCTGCATTTGAGTCGTATGTTAAGGAGAATGGAATCGAACACATTTGGAGCACCACCGGAGTCCCAAGAGGAAACGGCCAAGCCGAACGCGTTAATCGCTCAATTTTGGCCATAATCTCAAAGCTGTCTGCAGATAAGCCCGACAAATGGTTTAAGTTTGTACCAAAGGTGCAGCGAGTCATCAATGGTACTACGCACAAGTCTACGAAGCGATCACCATTCGAACTTATGTTTGGCGTTAAGATGAGAAATGATGCCGATTGCAGAATTCTACAGATGCTAGATGACGAAATGTACAACAGTTTCGACGAGGAGCGACAGAAGACTCGGCAAGAAGCGAAAGATGAAATACAGCATGCACAGGATAACTACAAAAAAGCGTTCGATAAGAACAGGAAGAACGAACATGGCTATAAACTTGGAGATCTCGTTGCCATTCGCCGTACGCAGTTTGTGGCTGGTAGGAAACTAGCTAGCGAATATCTGGGGCCATATGAGGTCACGAAAATAAAGCGTAGCGGGCGATATGAGGTGCGTAAAGTTGGTAACACAGAAGGGCCTATTAATACCGCTACAAGCGTCGACAACATGAAGCTATGGCGTTATGCTGAGGTCAACGAAGAAGCCTGGTCATCAGAGGCTGATGACTGAATCAGGGTGGCCGAATGTAAGATGGAAAGGGCGATGAGTCGGTGTGAATGGACATCGATATATCGGTGTGAGCAGATATCGATTGGTCGACGTAGAAGTATCGAGTAGCCGGCGAGAGTAGAAATCGGAGTCGACAGAAAGGAACAAGCAGTACAAGAATAGGCGGCAGCACGAGCAGTACGAGAACAGCAGGAGTACGAGCAGAACCGTGATCAGCAGTAAAGCAGAACAGCCGTGCGTGTCATCGTATTCAGCAGTATTTCAATTATCAATAATCAATTATCCTAAACTTACATTATAACTTACTATATTATAATAAAACTAAGGCAACTAGCCTTATATTAATTTGAAATAATACCTGTTTTTTGTCTATATTTTGAACGTCTTTTTTATGTTTAGCTAAGGTTTTAGTAGTGACGCCACAGAATGCCACAATTAAGTTGTATACCAATGTGTTTGCCTGGCTCTAAAGGTAATAAATGTGTAAATTTTTTTTGCCGAAAATTGCCGATGTGCTTACAATCGTAAAAATTCTAACACCGTCTTAACATTTTCAGGGTCAGTTTTGCACTAAAAAAATTTGTTTTCGTTCGTGTGCTTGTTGTGCTGTTGCCCTGTCTTCGTCTTTTGAGTTTGTGTTTATCAACAGTTTTTCATTTATTAATAGTTTTGATTTATTTTTTGTTTATTCCCTTGCTTTAAATTTTAATAGGTTCTTATAAGCGTGTATTCTCACGTTTAGATGTTTTTAATGTATGGTGCAGCGAAGAAGGTAGCGCCGTTGAAAGGCGAACAAAATTGATTGAAGTTATAGAAGCAAATATTATTAAAAACGGCTATATTGTTGATAAGAGTGAAGTGTCAAAGCGAATTGAATACGTTTGTAAGAGGATTATAACGTTTTGGGTTAATTACAAACGCATGAAATCTTCAATTCTCCAATATCAATCTGATTGGTTGAATGAAAAGGAATCAATACCGATAACATGCGCCCAATCAACATCAAAAAATCTGAGCCGTTTGTATGGAAGCTATATGATACGATTTTTACAGTGTGTTTAAAATATTTTTTATAGATTTTTGGAATTTTCACGCATGTACATCTTTGATCTTTGGTGTACAGAAGTGGGCACGAATGAAGAAAAAACTCGAAGAGTAACTAGTTTGGTAGAAGAAGCAGCAATATAATTTAAATATAATATATATATAGTATATAGTATATATATAGTATATAGTATATATATAGTATATCTTGGATTCTGTTATGAAATTTTACTACTGTAACTCCACCGGAAGAATTTTGGCGCACAATCGGCATATAAGCCATAATAAGGTTGTATGGGAGCTATAGGATATAGTCCTCCGATGTATCCAATTTTTTTACTATATATACAAAATATTTTTTTAAATTTTTGGGGAAAATTTCATAACGATATCTCAACGGGAAATATTTTTGGCCGCGGCTTCATACAAGCCCAACCACTGTGGAATGGCGTTCGATTAAACTCGTAATGCCCGTGAGGAGTAGAAAACGCTGTCTTTTCCCTGTCTTGTTCCTGAACAAGAATTTGGTGAAAGCCTTTCGCGAGATCTATGGTAGAAAAATATTGAGCTCTTCCTAACTTATCCAATATACCTTCTATATTTGGGATAGGAAACTTATCATCTACTGTGTTTTCGTTCAAGTTGCGATAGTCAATAACTATACGCCACTTTTTCGTTCCACTATTATCGACTTTTTTTGGGACGAGCCATAGAGGGGCATTATATGGAGAATTGCTTTTACGTATTATTCCTGGATGTAGCATTTCTTCAATTTGCTTATAAATTTCTTGTTCATGTACTTGAGGATATCTATAAATCTTACAATATACAGGTTTTTCCACTACTGTTTTTATCTGATGCTCGATAATGTTTGTATTGCTAAGACACTGACCTTCAAGAAATATTAATGTTTTAAATGTACTTAAAATTTTAGTTAAAGCATCGTTTTCCTCTTGATTTAAATCATTGAAAAGAAATTTTTGTATTTTATCATCTATTTCGATTGGTTCGATTTGGTTTGCCTCATCAGAGTACGGTGAATTCTTTTGAAATTGGATAATATTATTATTAATTGTAATTGTATTGTGATAAAAATCAATAACAGCATTTAATGGCTTGAGAATATTCTGACCTGTTATAGCATCGAACGATTTGTTATTAAATGTTGCCAATTTCCAACTCATTGTTGCATCTTCTTTAAATTCAAGAGGTAAATCAGTTATAATTTCTTGCGTTATTAGCGATTTTGAATTCAGAGATGAAAATGATATTGGATGCCGCAAAGTTCTTCGAGGATATTGTACTAATTTATTTCTATCTAATATGGAAGTTGTTGAACCAGTATCAATCAAGGCTGTGATTATTTCATTGTTTATAGTTAAGTTAATTAAGGGAAGTGATTTTTCGAGGCAACTATATGAAAATTTGCATGGCAACAACAGTTCATTGGCTCTGACAGAAGTGATTCTTTGATCTTCGTTATTATTTTTAAATTGGTTACAGTTAGTTTTATCTACCTCGACATGATCGATTTCCATTTTTGAAATATGGCTTTGTTGATTTGTACCGTTCTGATTTGAATTTAAATTTTGTGTTTCTGATCGAAAGTTCCATGAATAAGCTTTTACATTTTGGAAATTATTGTTGTGATTTGCATTCTGATCTTGATTATTATAATTTACTTTGTTAAATCGGTCTCTTTGATTATTTGTATTATGATAGTTTTGATTTTCCGTTTTGTTCGGTTTTTCATTACTTTGAGAAAATTTTGTTTTAACATTTTGGGTTCTAACAAGACCTTCAGTTTCCAATAAATCGAAAGCTTCTCTTAAATTTTTTACATTTCTATTAATTTTGACTGAAGCTAAATTTACATCAATATTTTTCAAGAATGTTCTTAACATAGCTTCTTCAACATTTTTGGGACTAAACTCAGAATGCTTTTCGTTATCATATTCGTATTTTTCATTAATTTTACACATTATACTTCTTAAAGACCTAAATTACTCTGTAATATTGTTATTATTACTTAGCATAAACGCTTCTTGGTAAAGTTGATTATAGGACTCCTTTACGTCAAAATTCCGAATAAGAATCCTCTTGATATCATCCCACGACGGCTCGGAGTTCTCGATGGTTCTCACAACATGTAGAGCTCCGCCTTGGATTTTGTTGAGTACGACACGGTGAAACTCGTAGGCTCCTGCAGTAGTTGTGGGAGGTAATACCGAAAATATCATCTCCACTTCACGAATGAATGATGATAGAGCTCTTGAATGGTCTCCTCTGTATTCGTGAATGTGGTGGGCATCCTTAAGAATATCCCCAAACGATAAAGTAAAATCGTTTGCCATTGCTCGTAGTCAAAATGAACCGCCGTTGAGTTCTTTAGAACGTATAATATTCTAACAGAATTAGATCTGTTAGTTCTCGTCGGTTATCGATACCAAAAGTTCTTATGATACGATACCAAATGTTCTTATGAACTTGTCATCGAACCACTTATGAACTGAATGAGTTCGCTCTGAGATGCTGGTGTGTGCAATTGTTGATTTATACATACAATCACATATGCATACAAATATAAGTACAGTTTCGAAATGCCGGCACGCTGCACAGAAGAAAAAATTTTTGCTCCAGATACTTTGTTGGTCTTTTTCTTCTCTGGTTCTCTCTTTGTACACACTTTTTCGAGTCTTTTTCTTTTCTTTTCTTCCTTTTTTTTTCTTTCTTTCTGAACACACTTTTGCGAGTCTTTTTCTTTTCTTCCTTTTTTTTCTGTATACACTTTTGCGAGTCTTTTTCTTTTCTCTAGCCGGTATGTTTTAACAAAACGTGCCTTTTCAGGTTATGTGTCTTTTGCACAAGGTAAGTATGTACATACATATGTAATTTGCACAAGCACCAATTCACTCAACACTCCACTTAAGTGGGTATTTTAATGTTTTTGGTTACTCTGTCGGCTGCGTTTTGTTAACAGAGTTATGTTAACTTTGTTTTAAATAAAATTAATGTTTTATTTATTTTTTTATTAATTCACTTTATTTTCTTATGACTTCAATTTATTTGCTGTAGCGTTCTTGCTCGCATCTGCTCTTCAAGTGAGTTCAAAAGCTTTTCTATGTCTAGTACGTGATTGAGAGAGCTTGTGATCTCTCTCTCTTGTTAGATGTAAAACGAAGAGAACGAAAGCTCTGAGTACTCTGTTGAAGTAAATCGAAACCAAATGAGAAGAACGGACAAAACGAAAGTAAAGCACATATTAAAAAGGAAGCACTAAATCTATGTGAAAACGTGTACAACATAGAAGGAAAAAGTAATATGTGGTGCCTCGACAGCGGTTGTAAGGCACACATGAGCTCTAATAAAAATATGTTCGAGAACGTTGAAGAAATCGTGAAAACATTGCATTTGGCAAATAAAAATACAGCAATGGTGAAAGCTCTCGACGACGTAAATATCGAAGTTGAAAAAAGTCTTGTATGTATCTGAGCTACGGCAAAATCTGCTGTCGGTTTCCCAAACCACTGACAAAGGTAATGAAGTGCGTTTTCGTAAAAATGAAGCAGTTATTATGAAAAATAATAAAGAAGTGTGGCTTCGTGCAAAAAGATACGGAAACCTGTATTATTTGAATGCCGAAGCACAAGCGAACAATATATGTATGTAAATTACAAAGAAAGTGATATAAATATCTGGCATAGCCGTATGGGCCATTTAAATGAATGTGATCTAAGGGGCATGTCAAAGACTGGGAAAGTGCACGGAATGATTATTGGCGAGAACGCAAAGATGTCGAAGTGTGAGATTTGCATAAGCGAAAAGCAGACAGCAAGCCACTACAAGAACGCGAAGGAAAAGAGGTCGATGCAGCCATTGGAAATCGTCCACAGTGATGTGTGTGGACCAATGCAAACCCAATCGTTAAGCGGATATAAGTATTTCGGAACGTTTATAGATGATTATTCTCGTTATTGCTCGATTTATTTTCTAAAACAAAAATCAGAAGTATTCGAAGTATTTAAATTTTATAAATCTTCTGCTGAGAATATTACAGGCCACAAAATCAACAAGTAAGAAAGTTACAGTCGAGTGTGCTCGACTGTGAGATACCCGCTACCCATTTTTAATAAAGGCAAAATATTGCGGTATCATTTTCAAAATATACCGAAAATACTAAAAAAAAATACTAAAAATATACCAAATGGTATATGTGGTATATCGATATAGTACCGCATTCAAAATAAACCATAGGCGGCTCAATATACCAGATTGTCAGCCAAAGCAACTAAGACCCCTAGTAAGTAGGCGTTTTTGCCCATACAAAAGTATTTCTTTAATAACTTCCACAATTTGTATCTGATCGCAATCAAATTTTCAGGAATCAAACCTATTACAGTAATTATAGCATATACCAAAATTCGTAACTCTAGCTTTAAAATTACGCTTGTTATTCGATTTTTTTGATTTGCGGGGGCGGAAGTGGGCGTGGCAAAAATTTGAAATAAACTTGATCTGCGTGCAAATATAACAAATGCTGTCGAAAAAAAATTATAGCTCTATCTCTTATAGTCTCTGAGATCTAGGTGCTCATACGGACAGACGGACAGACGGACGGACGGACAGACGGACATGGCTGGATCGTCTCGGCTGTTGACGCTGATCAAGAATATATATACTTTATAGGGTCGGAGATACCTCCTTCTACCTGTTACATACATTTCCTGCCGGCACAAAGTTATAATACCCTTCTACCCTATGGGTAACGGGTATAATGACGTCAAATTTATGAATGTTTCAAGAGTTATAAGATTCAAAAGTCATTTAAATTAAAAATAAAATCGAATAAATCGCTAGCGAATCGCGCGCGAATAATCCGCGAGCGAATCGCGCTCGAATAAACCGCGGTTGCGCAAGCGAATCGCGAGCGAATTATTCGCGCGATTTATGTTATGTTATATTTTTAAAATATTTGAATATAATAATTGAAGTATTATTAAATTTTCTCGCCCCGCGATTTATTCGCTTGCGATTCGCCTGCGATTTTTGAAAAAAAGTTCAAACCTTAGTTATTTAATAATAAGGCGAATCGCTAGCGAATTATTCGCGCGATTATTCGATTTATGTTATGTTATGTTATGTTATGTTATATTTTTAAAATATTTGAATATAATAATGGTTTATTCGCGCGCGATTCGCCTGCGATTCGCCCCGCGATTTATGTTATGTTATGTTATATTTTTAAAATATTTGAATATTATAATTGAAGTATTATTAAATAAATAACGCGCGATCCGCCTGCAATCCGCTTGCGATCCGCGTGCGATCCGCGATTGAAGTATTATTAAATAACTAATAATACTTCAAATATTTTAAAAATATAACATAACATAAATCGCGGGGCGAATCGCAGGCTCCGCGATTTATTCTTTTTTTTATTTATTAATTTAGTTTAAATAATTTTTTAATTATTCAAAATATTTTAAAAACATAACATAGCGATTTATTCGCGCGCGATTCGCCAGCGATTCGCCTGCAGGTTAGTTATTTAATAATACTTCGCTCGCGATTTATTTGTAGTATGTGCATGTATCGAGGGTACACTGTACCAATAATTAACAGCAACACTGAGTTGTATTGTATAAATAAGCAAACTCAAGTGGACGTGAAATACGATCACCCACTTCTGCTGCACGCTGGGACAGCATTCGAGCTAAGTCAGCATTCCCATGCTGACCACTTACAATATATATACATATGTATATGCCCATAAGACTCTCTCTCCAGAACATAGTATATAAGATACATATTCGCGCGCGATTCGCTCGCGGATCGTAGGCGGATCACACGCGGATCACACGCGGATCGCAAGCGGAACGCAGGCGGATCGCAGGCGGATCGCAAGCGGATCACAGGCGGATCGCAAGCGGATCGCAGGCGGATCACACGCGGATCGCACGCGGATCACACGCGGATCGCAAGCGGATTGCAGGCGGATCGCACGCGGATCGAAGGCGGATCGCACGCGGATCGCAAGCGGATTGCAGGCGGATCGCACGCGGATCGCCTGCGATTTTTGAAAAAAAGTTCAAACCTTAGTTATTTAATAATATATATACTATGTTCTGGAGAGAGAGTCTTATGGGCATATACATATGTATATATATTGTAAGTGGTCAGCATGGGAATGCTGACTTAGCTCGAATGCTGTCCCAGCGTGCAGCAGAAGTGGGTGATCGTATTTCACGTCCACTTGAGTTTGTTTATCTATACAATACTACAATATAACGCGATTCGCCTGCGATTCGCCCCTCGATTTATGTTATGTTATGTTATATTTGTTATACATATGAAGTATTATTAGTTATTTAATAATACTTCAATCGCGAGCGATTCGCATGCGATTCGCAAACATTTCAAACATTTTCTCGCCCCGCAATTTATTCGCGATTCGCATTTATTCGCGCGCGATTCGCTCGCGATTTATTCGCATTATTATTTAAATGATTTTTGAAAAAAAGTTCACACCTTAGTTATTTAATAATACTTCAATTATTATATTCAAATATTTGAAAAATATAACATAAGTTGTGTTTTCAAACATTTTCTCGCCCCGCGATTTATTCGCCTGCGATTCACTCGCGATTTATTTGCGATTCGCATTTATTCGCGCGCGATTCGCTCGCGATTTATTCGCATTATTATTTAAATGTTCAAACCTCGATTCACTCGCGATAGCACGTGGATCGCAGGCCTGCGATCCGCCTTCGATCCGCCTGCGATCCGCGATTGAAGTATTATTAAATAACTAATAATACTTCAAATATTTTAAAAATATAACATAACATAACATAAATCGCGGGGCGAATCGCAGGCTCCGCGATTTATTCTTTTTTTTATTTATTAATTTAGTTTAAATAATTTTTTAATTATTCAAAATATTTTAAAAACATAACATAAGTTGTGTTTTCAAACATTTTCTTCAAGCAACTTAAAATAAGGGACATTTTTCTTGGTCAATAGAATATCATAGACGCACTTGGACAAAATATTGAAAAAAAAAACCTACTTATTCGCTACTTATTCGATCCGCGTGCGATCCGCTTGCGATCCGCGTGCGATCAGCCTGCGATCCGCTTGTGATCTGCCTGCGATCCGCGTGCGATCCGCCTTCGATCCGCGTGTGATCCGCCTGCGATCCGCGTGCGATCCGCCTTCGATCCGCGTGCGATCCGCGTGTGATCCGCCTTCGATCCGCGTGCGATCCGCGTGCGATCCGCCTTCGATCCGCGATTGAAGTATTATTAAATAACTAATAATACTTTAAATATTTTAAAAATATAACATAACATAACATAAATCGCGGGGCGAATCGCAGGCTCCGCGATTTATTCTTTTTTTTATTTATTAATTTAGTTTAAATAATTTTTTAATTATTCAAAATATTTTAAAAACATAACATAAGTTGTGTTTTCAAACATTTTCTTCAAGCAACTTAAAATAAGGGACATTTTTCTTGGTCAATAGAATATCATAGACGCACTTGGACAAAATATTAAAAAAAAAACCTACTTATTCGCTACTTATTCGATCCGCCTGCGATCCGCGTGCGATCCGCTTGCGATCCGCTTGCGATCCGCGTGCGATCCGCCTGCGATCCGCGTGCGATCCGCGTGCGATCCGCCTTCGATCCGCCTGCGATCCGCGTGTGATCCGCCTGCGATCCGCCTGCGATCCGCTTGCGATCCGCGTGTGATCCGCGTGTGATCCGCTTGTGATCCGCGTGTGATCCGCCTGCGATCCGCGTGTGATCCGCGTGTGATCCGCTTGTGATCCGCGTGTGATCCGCCTGCGATCCGCTTGCGATCCGCGTGTGATCCGCGATTGAAGTATTATTAAATAACTAATAATACTTCAAATATTTTAAAAATATAACATAACATAACATAAATCGCAGGGCGAATCGCAGGATCCGCGATTTATTCTTTTTTTTATTTATTAATTTAGTTTAAATAATTTTTTTATTATTCAAAATATTTTAAAAACATAACATAAGTTGTGTTTTCAAACATTTTCTTCAAGCAACTTAAAATAAGGGACATAATAAGGGACATTTTTCTTGGTCAATAGAATATCACAGACGCACTTGGACAAAATATTCGCGCGCGCGATTCGCCCCGCGGTTTATTTGCGAGCCGCGATTATACTTCAATACTTTAATTATTACATTCAAATATTTTTAAAATATTACATAAGTGTTTTCAAACATTCGCCCGCGATTTATTCGCGTGATTTATTCGCGCGCGATTCGCTCGCCATTTTTTCGCATTATTATTTAAATGATATTAGAAAAAAAGTTCAAATGCAAAAACCTTAGTTATTTAATAATACTTCAATTGTGTTTTCAAACATTTTCTCGCCCCGCGATTTATTCGCGCGCGATTCGCTCGCGATTCACCCGTGATTCGCCTGCGATCCGCTTGCGATCCGCGTGTGATCCGCCTGCGATCCGCGTGTGATCCGCCTGCGATCCGCGTGTGATCCGCCTGCGATCCGCTTGCGATCCGCGTGTGATCCGCGTGCGATCCGCTTGCGATCCGCGTGTGATCCGCGTGTGATCCGCTTGTGATCCGCGTGTGATCCGCCTGCGATCCGCGTGTGATCCGCGTGTGATCCGCTTGTGATCCGCGTGTGATCCGCCTGCGATCCGCTTGCGATCCGCGTGTGATCCGCGATTGAAGTATTATTAAATAACTAATAATACTTCAAATATTTTAAAAATATAACATAACATAACATAAATCGCAGGGCGAATCGCAGGATCCGCGATTTATTCTTTTTTTTATTTATTAATTTAGTTTAAATAATTTTTTTATTATTCAAAATATTTTAAAAACATAACATAAGTTGTGTTTTCAAACATTTTCTTCAAGCAACTTAAAATAAGGGACATAATAAGGGACATTTTTCTTGGTCAATAGAATATCATAGACGCACTTGGACAAAATATTCGCGCGCGCGATTCGCCGCGCGGTTTATTTGCGAGCCGCGATTATACTTCAATACTTTAATTATTACATTCAAATATTTTAAAAATATTACATAAGTGTTTTCAAACATTCGCCCGCGATTTATTCGCGCGCGATTCGCTCGCCATTTTTTCGCATTATTATTTAAATGATATTAGAAAAAAAGTTCAAATGCAAAAACCTTAGTTATTTAATAATACTTCAATTGTGTTTTCAAACATTTTCTCGCCCCGCGATTTATTCGCGCGCGATTCGCTCGCGATTCACCCGTGATTCGCCTGCGATCCGCTTGCGATCCGCGTGTGATCCGCCTGCGATCCGCGTGTGATCCGCCTGCGATCCGCCTGCGATCCGCTTGCGATCCGCGTGTGATCCGCGTGTGATCCGCCTGCGATCCGCTTGCGATCCGCTTGCGATCCGCGTGTGATCCGCCTGCGATCCGCCTTCGATCCGCGTGTGATCCGCCTGCGATCCGCGTGTGATCCGCCTGCGATCCGCGTGTGATCCGCGTGTGATCCGCGTGTGATCCGCGTGCGATCCGCCTGCGATCCGCGTGTGATCCGCCTGCGATCCGCTTGCGATCCGCCTTCGATCCGCGTGCGATCCGCCTTCGATCCGCGTGTGATCCGCCTGCGATCCGCGTGTGATCCGCGTGTGATCCGCTTGTGATCCGCGTGTGATCCGCCTGCGATCCGCTTGCGATCCGCGTGTGATCCGCGATTGAAGTATTATTAAATAACTAATAATACTTCAAATATTTTAAAAATATAACATAACATAACATAAATCGCAGGGCGAATCGCAGGATCCGCGATTTATTCTTTTTTTTATTTATTAATTTAGTTTAAATAATTTTTTTATTATTCAAAATATTTTAAAAACATAACATAAGTTGTGTTTTCAAACATTTTCTTCAAGCAACTTAAAATAAGGGACATAATAAGGGACATTTTTCTTGGTCAATAGAATATCATAGACGCACTTGGACAAAATATTCGCGCGCGCGATTCGCCCCGCGGTTTATTTGCGAGCCGCGATTATACTTCAATACTTTAATTATTACATTCAAATATTTTAAAAATATTACATAAGTGTTTTCAAACATTCGCCCGCGATTTATTCGCGCGCGATTCGCTCGCCATTTTTTCGCATTATTATTTAAATGATATTAGAAAAAAAGTTCAAATGCAAAAACCTTAGTTATTTAATAATACTTCAATTGTGTTTTCAAACATTTTCTCGCCCCGCGATTTATTCGCGCGCGATTCGCTCGCGATTCACCCGTGATTCGCCTGCGATCCGCTTGCGATCCGCGTGTGATCCGCCTGCGATCCGCGTGTGATCCGCCTGCGATCCGCCTGCGATCCGCTTGCGATCCGCGTGTGATCCGCGTGTGATCCGCCTGCGATCCGCTTGCGATCCGCGTGTGATCCGCCTGCGATCCGCCTTCGATCCGCGTGTGATCCGCCTGCGATCCGCGTGTGATCCGCCTGCGATCCGCGTGTGATCCGCGTGTGATCCGCGTGTGATCCGCGTGCGATCCGCCTGCGATCCGCGTGTGATCCGCCTGCGATCCGCTTGCGATCCGCCTTCGATCCGCGTGCGATCCGCCTTCGATCCGCGTGTGATCCGCCTGCGATCCGCGTGCGATCCGCCTGCGATCCGCTTGCGATCCGCGTGTGATCCGCGTGTGATCCACCTGCGATCCGCCTGTGATCCGCGTGCGATCCGCCTGCGATCCGCCTGCGATCGCGAGTGAATCGTGCGCAAATCGCGGGTGAATCGCAGGCGAATAAATCGCGGGGCGAGACTAATAATACTTCAATCGCGGATCGCCTGCGATTAAATAACTAATAATACTTCAATTATAATATTCAAATATTTTAAAAATATAACATAACATAAATCGCGGGGCGAATCACAGGCGAATCGCGTTATATTTTTGAAATATTTTCAAAAATCATTTAAATAATAATGCGAATAAATCGCGAGCGAATCGCGCGCGAATAAATGCGAATCGCGAATAAATCGCGGGGCGAGAAAATGTTTGAAAACTCAATCGCGAGCGAATCGCAGGCGAATCGCGGGTGAATCGCAGGCGAATCGCGAATAAATCGCGGGGCGAGAAAATGTTTGAAAACACAATTGAAGTATTATTAAATAACTAAGGTTTTTGCATTTTAACTTTTTTTCTAATATCATTTAAATAATAATGCGAAAAAATGGCGAGCGAATCGCGCGCGAATAAATCGCGGGGCGAATCGCGTGCGAATGTTTGAAAACACTTATGTTATATTTTTAAAATATTTGAATATAATAATTAAAGTATTGAAGTATAATCGCAGCTCGCGAATAAACCGCGGGGCGAATCGCGCTCGCGAATAAATCGCGAGGCGAATAAGTAGGTTTTTTTTTTTTTTCAATATTTTGTCCAAGTGCGTCTATGATATTGTTGAAAATGTTTGAAGAAAATGTTTGAAAACACAACTTATGTTATGTTTTTAAAATATTTTGAATAATTCAAAAATTATTTAAACTAAATTAATAAATAAAAAAAAGAATAAATCGCGGAGCGGATTATTCGCGCGCGATTCGCTCGCGATTATTTATTTTAAGTTGCTTGAAGAATATGTTTGAAAACACAACTTATGTTATAATTGAAGTATTATTATATAACTAAGGTTTTTGCATATGAACTTTTTTTTAAAAATCATTTAAATAATAAATAAAAAACGAATAATCCGCGAGCGAATCGCGCGCGAATAAACCTCGGGGCGAATAAATCGCGAGCGAATCGCGCGCGAATAAACCGCGGGGCGAATAAATCACGAGCGAATCGCGCGCGAATAAATAAATTAGCTTAAACGTTGAAATCTTCCAAGAAACTTTAGAGGAAAGGCTGACTCCCAATCTCATACTGAATTCGGGTGAAGACATTGAAGAAGCTGTGGAAACATTCACGCGCAGTATCCATGATGCAGCAAACCTCTGCACTGCTCCGCATCACATTAGCTCAGCGCATGCACAGAGACCAAGAGGAGACAGACACCTGCACTCTGAAGAAATCACAGAGCAACTAAGAGTAAAACGTCGTTTACGAAGAGTTTGGCAGCTAAGCCGAAATCCAAGAGACAAGGCTGCTTTTAACCGTGCCAGCAAAGACATGAAAGCCCTCATCTATGAACTGAGAAATGAAGCTCTAGCAAAATATCTTCGACAAGCTGAGCCTAATGGTGTCGCTCCAACGAAGAAAAAGCAGAGACTTTTGCTTTTCATCTGCAGAAAACATTCACGTCCTTCAACTTATGCTCTGCCACGGATGTCATCAACACACAAGCATTCATAGAGTCGCCATGTCAAATGGATCTCCCGATTCGAGCAATTCAGGAAGATGAAGTTATAGGCATAGTGTCTAGCTTAAAAACAACTAAAAGTCCCGGTTACGACGCTATCGATGCTGCAACTTTAATATGTTTACCTCCATCTGCAATTGCGTTTCTTACGGTGATCTATAATGGCATCATTAGGCTCCATCACTTCCCCTCACAATGGAAGTGCGCGGAGATCATAATGTTACCAAAACCTGGGAAGCCTGAACAGGATCCTGCCTCCTACCGTCCCATCAGCTTACTGACTATTCTGTCCAAAATATTCGAAAGAATATTTTTGGCCAGGCTATTGCCGGTGCTGGAAGACGGCAACCTAATTCCAGAGCACCAATTTGGATTTAGTTGTCAACATGGAACCCCTGAGCAATGCTACCAGCTCCATTCTACCTGCTGCTGAAATCTTACCTGCATAGGCGCCTATTCTTTGTTAGATGCGAGTGGGCTGAGTCCGAAATTTTTAAATAAAAGCAGGTGTACCCCAGGGAAGCGTGTTAGGACCTATTTTGTATACCCTCTTCACTGCAGACGTTATTGCTACATACGCCGACGACACAGCATTTTTAGCCACCTCAATGGACAATGTAGCAGCATCAGCAATCCTGCAACTACAACTTACAAAATTGGAACCGTGGCTGCTAAGATGGAACGTTGTCGTCAACGAAAATAAATCAGCACGCATAACATTCGCCACTCGCCCTAAAAGTTGACCAGAAGTCCAACTGAATGGTACTACACTGCCTGTAGTCAAAAAAGTGAAATATCTCGGCCTAACACTTGACAGAAGACTAACCTGGGCAGATCACATCAAAAATAAAAGAAAACAGCTGAGTCTGAAACTTCGACAAATGAAGTGGCTGCTGGGCTACAGATCCCAACTGAGCCTCAGAAACAAAGTCTTGCTGTGATATTAAAGCCTATGTGGACGTACGGGATTCAGCTTTGGGGCACAGCCTCAACTTCAAAGTTTGAAGTTCAAACATCGAAGTGCTGCAACGTTTTCAAAGCATTACTCTGCGAAGACTGGCCAAAGCACCTCACTAAGTTAGAAACTAGGTCATCCACAAGGACCTTGAGACTCCGAGTGTATCTGAAGAAGTTAAAAGGTACGCTTTGAAGTATCAGGAGAGATTGGAGCAACATTGTAACCCGCTGGCCATTAACCTGCTTGACAATAGCCAACATCGCCGACGGCTGAAAAGGCACCACCCCCTTGATCTCACCTTTAGACCACCCAAAGAGTGGTAGTAAATAAAGTTTTGTAAATAATCTCGTAAATACACGTAAAAAAATAAAAGTTTTCTGTCATTCTATTTGTCATATAATTTACTTATTATCTTTAGATAGATAGATTGTAAATAAATAAAGAATATAAAAAAAAAATAATAATTCCAGGTTTGTTTACATAAATTAAAAATGTAAATAGTAAATTTTACTTATTCGTCTTAATGTGGTGCCGGACTACAAGGCAGTTGAAAACTATGTTAAGGCAGCTAAGGAGTGATTTCTTTGAGCAAAAACTGGCAGCACTAGACTACACGGTTGACGCTACCTACTCGCTCTGAAGATGCACAAAAGCCTTGAAAAGACAACCCTTCAGGCAGGTTCCAGTACAGTGCCCTAGTGGTGGCCTTGCCAGAAATGAAGAAGAACAAGCTAATGCGTTTGCAGCCCACTTAGAAGCTCGATTCACACCATTCGATTTTACCTCAACGGAACAGGTCAGGATCACGCAACACCATCTACAGACGGGCTCTGCAAATGTCACTTCCCATTAAGCCAGTGAGAACTGAGGAGATATGTGACATCATCAAATCATTAAATACCAAAAAAGCACCTGGCATAGATAGGATATGCCATCGCACGTTGAAGGTTTTGCCAATGAAGGCTATACTCTCTATTGCTAACATTTTCAATGCCATACAGGTGTTTCCAAAGCAGTGGAAGATGGCTACGATTGTGATGATTCACAAACCAGGCAAACCAGAAGCTGAAACAGAATCTTATCGACCAATAAGCCTGCTCCCATCGTTATCGAAGGTATTTGAACGACTTATTGCCGATAGACTCCATGATGTCATGAGAGAGCGTCACATCTGGCCGGAGCACCAATTCGGTTTTCGCGAAGGGCACAGTACAGTGGAACAAATACACAGGCTGGCAAAACATATCCTGCAAGCGTTTGATGACCTAGAGTACTGCAACGCAGTCTTTATAGACATGCAACAAGCCTTCGTCAGAGTATGGTACGATGGCCTTCTGTGTAAAATAAAAATGCTGCTACCTGCTCCATTCTATGGAATCTTAAAATCGTATATGGATAGACGCGAATTTAAGGTCAGAGTTAGAGACTCATTTTCTTCAACAAGCCAAATGAAAGCTGGAGTCCCGCAGGGTAGTGTCTTAGGACCTCTGCTGTACTCCCTATACACTTATGACCTACCCATCCCAATGGGTGCATATATGGAAGATCCCTCCAAGGCTCTCATTGCAACTTATGCGGACGACATTGCGGTATTATACAACTCTCCAAGCAGCGTAGAAGCTGCAAACGGACTCCAAGGATACCTGGATAGCTTGGCTGCTTGGTGCAGAAGGTGAAATCTGAAGGTTAATTCCACAAAAACAGTTAACCCGTGTTTTACGCTGAAAAGATTAATCTCCACCACTCCAGCTATTCACTTCGAAGGCGTGACACTGGAACAACCTACCTCTGCGAAATATCTTGGTATCGTTCTAGACAAGAGACTCACTTTTGCGCCACACTTAAAAGCTGTCACCAAGAACTGTGGCCAAAGGCTACAGAAATTGCGCTGGCTGCTCAACAAAAGAAGCAAAATGTCTATTCGCGCAAAAAGAGCAGTATACATACGTACATTGCATAGTGCCAATCTGGATATATGGAATGCAGATTTGGGGGAATGCTGCCAAATCAAACTACAAACGCATCCAAGTACTGCAGAATAGGGTGCTACGGCGAATTACAAACTGCCCTTGGTACGTGAGAGGATCCACCCTACACCACAATCTGAAAATACATTATGTAGAGGAGCAGATTGGCAGACACACAAGCCGATATAGCGATAGGTTGCTAACTCATAAAAGCAGACTCGCTAGGAGACTACTACCAGCTAGACCGTTGAGGCGATTGAAGCGTCAAGGGTTTGCCAAAACGTTCACCCAATAGTAAACTTCTCAGAAACACCTTAAACTAATATGAGGTTTGGCCCAAACATAAACATTTCTTGTACCTGTGTTGTTATAGTACTATTTTGTTCTTGATGTACTGGTTCGATACTTAAATAAAAAAGCTAATTAAAAAAAAAAAAAAACTTATTCGTCTGTTGCAATTCTCAAGTGGTTCTAGTATGTTGTTGATAAGGACTTCTTCCTCTTATCGAAATACAATATGTTTCTGGTGTATAGAGAGACTAATTGAGTGAATTTTCTTCGAGAATCGCCATCTCTTCCTCCATTATCAATTTGGCGTATTTAAATTTAATTTGCGCCTGTCTCCTAGGGCAAAATTTTTTGATCGTTTGCGCATGAGCCAAAAACAACATATCTATGTCGTCTGGCCCCTGCGACTTTAGATATTGTGTTATATCCTCTACGGAGGACGTAGCCCTTGGGATAAACCCATCGATGCTCTCGTCCGTTAACGCCAACGAAACTGCTCCATCTTCTGCTGGTTCGCATTCTTCTCTTTCTTCACTTATATTTGTTGAACAAATATATGGACGAAACCACTCCATTTTATTCGCCCGAATCCACGTTTTACCAGCGTGCCCTGAACTGGTCTTCAAATATTTTAGCGAAAGTGTCTCTCAAATTCTCCCATTTTTTTTTATTTCATTTCCTAAAAAATAAAAAAATTTATTTTCATTTTACAAATTCCTTGCAACTGGAGACAGTTTTAGTACAATTGGACACAGCCATAAAATATATGTATGAACTGTTTCATTGTACAAAAACTGAACTTGATTTGATAAAACAATATAATTACCACTTTCTTCCAGCTGCAATCCAATTTCGGTCCATATCTGGTTCCTTTTTATATTGTTTTTATAGTCGGGGTGTGCCGAATCATACAATATTTTATTTTGTTCTACTAAGTCGATTAGTCGCTCCATATTCATTTTTCTCCTCCAATTGTTTTTGTACGCATTCAGTATGCAGCTTCACTTGTGCCCTTGTTTACATTAGTGAACGTGTGAATGGCAATGACATTGCGGCAGCGGCGCGAATAAATCGCAAAGGGAACGGCGCGAATTAGCGCAGCGGCGTTGTAGCTTAAGAGATTTAATCATCTCTCACACCACAGCAAATAAATCGCAGCGGTAGCGGCGGGAATATATAATTACATTGCGTCTTATAAACGTATGCACTAGAGGTCTGCATGAATACAGTCAAAGCAGCATTTGGTACTCTCACTCAAAGTTCTGAGTCAGAACTTCTGACTGACTGAGTGAGACATTGTGTAAAACGGATTTGGCAAATGTGGTGAAGGCATGAGTAGAAAATTTACCGTATCCGAACGGCGAAGCAATGCAAGAATGAGTTTCGCGACCGAGTACTCGGTTAGTTGTGCGCCGCATTGGCGATGTCAAATTTTTTGCGTGTTTGTTTTGATACCCGCTACCCATAGGGTAGAAGGGTATTATAATTTTGTGCCGACAGGAAATGTATGTAACGGATAGAAGGAGGCATCTCCGACCCTATAAAGTATATATATTTTTGATCAGCGTCAACAGCCGAGACGATCTGTCCGTTTCGTTGTCTGTCCGTTCGTCCGTATGAACACCTAGATCTCAGAGACTATAGTAGATAGAGCTATAATTCTCAGATCAAGTTTGTTTCAAATTTTTGCCACGCCCCCTCTCGCCCTCGAAAATCAAAAAATCGAATAACAACAAAGCTAGAGCTGGTGTATACAATAATAACTATAGTATTTGTGAGTCCTGAAAATTTGATTGCGATCAGATACAAATTGTGGAAGGTATTAAAGAAATACTTTTGTATTTTTGTACAATCTGGTACATTGTGCCGTCTATGGTATATTTTGAATATTGTACTATATCGATATCTCATATATACCATTTCGTATATTTTCGTATTTTTGTGGTATTTTCGGTATATTTTAAAAATAATACCGCAATATTTTGCTTTTATTCAAAATGGGTAGCGGGTATCTCACAGTCGAGCACACTCGACTGTAGCTTTCTAACTTGTTTATGTTATTGGCATGCTCAGTTTAAAAGAATGCAATATTTCGTTCTCCAATTACAAATTTGTATGGCATAATTCCAGGTTTGTTTACATAAATTAAAAACGTAAATAGTAAATTTTACTTATTCGTCTGTTGCAATTCTCAAGTAGTTCTAGTATGTTGTTGATAAGGACTCATCCGTCAGTCGGCAGTGGGCTGGAGGAAATTTGTATTGTTTCTTCCTAATCTGACCTAAAATTTATTTAATTTGAAGTGTTGTTATCAAATGTAAATTGTGATGGAATGCTATTGGTGAATTTTTCTCAAGAATCGCCATTTCTGCCTCCATAATCAGTTTTGCTATTTTGAATTTGATTTGTGCGCCTGTCTCCTCAGACTAAATTTTTTTATTTTATTATTATTATTATTATATATTATATTATTATTATGTTCCATATATATTATTGATGCAGAAACTTCGAAATAGAGAGACTAATTGGGTGAATTTTCATCGAGCATCGCCATTTCCTCCTCCATTATCAATTTGGCGATTTTCAATTTAATTATCGCCTGTCTCCTAGGGCCAAATTTTCGAACTGCTTCCGCATGCGCCAAAAACAACATGTCCAACTCGTCTGAGCCCCGATATTGAGTCATATCCCCAACGGAGGACGTCGCCCTTGGGATAAACCCATCGGTGCTGTCCGCATCCGTCAACGAAACTGCAGGTTCGCATTCTCTTGCTTCACTTCCATTTGATGAAGACATATATGGGCGAAACCTCTCCATTGCGTCAGCCCAAATCCATGATTTTCCAGCGTGCCGTGAGCTGGTCTTCACATATTTTGCATATGTGTCCCTCATATTTCTCCATTTTTTTTTATTTCATTTCCTAAAAATATAAAAAAATAATTATTTTTCATTTTACAAATTCCTTGCAACTGGAGACAGTTTTAGTACAATTGGACACAGCCATAAAATATATGTATGAACTGTTTCATTGTACAAAAACTGAACTTGATTTGATAAAACAATATAATTACCACTTTCTTCCAGCTCCAATCCAATTTGGTCCCATATCTGGTTCCTTTTTATATTGTTTTTGTAGTCTGGGTGCGCCGAATCATACAATATTTTATTTTGTGCTACTAACTCGATTAGTCGCTCCATATTCATTTTTCTCCTCCAATTGTTTTTGTACGCATTCAGTATGCAGCTTCACTTTTGCCCTTGTTTACATTAGTGCAGAATGGCAAAAGACATTTGAGGAAAGACATTACGCATAAACAGCTAAACGCATACACGTCACATGTGATGATTTTTGATAAATATTTTTTCAATAAAAGTGGATGATTATAAGTTAATCATCATAATCGCTCTGGTTTGAGAGATGCTTTATTCGCGCCGCTGCGATTAATTCTCGCCGATTATTTATATGAAAAGTTAAATTATTTACAAATTTTATTATTTATACATAATAAATAATAATAAAGATTTATTTATTAATATTTGCGTTTTGAATTTTGATTTTATTTAATTTTTTATTATTTTTTATTCAAATAGCTTATATTTAGAGTATGACACTGAATTAAATTAATTTTATTTTTACAATAAAAATGTAAGGTTTTAATTAAACTATATATATATATATATATATATATATATATGTATAAATAAAAAGGGAATTTAAAATAAAAAAGTTAGAAGCTTTTACTGCAACACCATACTTCCTTATTGGAGATTATTCTCAATTCTAGTGATAAGCCGCTATTTTGGCTTCAATTAAAAGAAAAGGGTAAATTTACCTAAGATTAGGTCGAAACTAATTGCAATTAATCGCTTCATATTCATTTATAAGGTAGATTGAAAAATCAATACTTTTTGAATGCAAATCAAATGTTATAATTAACTACAACCCTAATTAATTTGATCAATTTAATATTCCTTGATTTCATTCATGGTATAATCCTACTAATAAAATGAAGATACAAATAATTCAAGTTAAACATCAAATGAAAATATTAGAAAATTTAAAAATTAAAATTATTGGGAGAATTAAGGCAATTTCTACATCAAAAATTAAAAAAATAATTGTAATTAAAAAAATCGAAGGGAAAAAGGTAGTCGAGAAGAATATTTTGGATCGAATACACATTCAAAAGATAGATAAAATTGAAGCTAATGTTATCACAACTATGGAAATTAATATAATAATTGATGCAATAAAAATAATTGAAAAAATCAGTGTTTAAAAAACTGCAGTCGAAGTAGCAGAAGTCGCAATGTTTTTGCTTTTCACTGCTTCGACTGCGGGCGACTTCTTAAAATGAACAGTTGCTTCTGCTTCTGCTTCTGAACAAATCAGAAGTCGCAGTCGAAGCAAAAGCAGAAAACGATCGCCGACGAAAAGCGAATCAGCAGCACAGCAGACGCCGTGTAAAAAATTTTGATTTTGCTTTGCTGCTGCTTTTGCGAGGCAACGCAAGTCGAAGCAGCAGCGACTGCTCGACTTCTGCAAGTCGCCAGCAGCAGCAGTCGCTGTTTGAAAATTTTTGATTTTTCTTTGCTGCTGCTTTCGATTCTACAAGTCGCTATATGTATGTCGCAGTCGCGACTACTGTCGAAACTACTGTCGCGTCTGAATTTTTCTGCTTATACTGTTTGATTCTTGTGCATCAAGAGATTTAATTATCTCTCACACCACAGCAAATAAATCGCAGCAGTAGCGGCGGGAATATATAATTACATTGCGTCTTATAAACGTATGCACTAGAGGTCTGCATGAATGCAGTCAAAGCAGCATTTGGTACTCTTACTCAAAGTTCTGAGTCAGAACTTCTGACTGACTGAGTGAGACATTGTGTAAAACGGATTTGGCAAATGTGGTGAAGGCATGAGTAGAAAATTTACCGTATCCGAACGGCGAAGCAATGCAAGAATGAGTTTCGCGACCGAGTACTCGGTTAGTTGTGCGCCGCATTGGCGATGTCAAATTTGTTGCGTGTTTGTTTTCATACCCGCTACCCATAGGGTAGAAGAGTATTATAATTTTGTGCCGACACGAAATGTATGTAACGGATAGAAGGAGGCATCTCCGACCCTATAAAGTATATATATTTTTGATCAGCCTCAACAGCCGAGACGATCTAGCCATGTCCGTCTGTCCGTTTCGTTGTCTGTCCGTTCGTCCGTATAAACACCTAGATCTCAGAGACTATAGTAGATAGAGCTATAATTCTCAGATCAAGTTTGTTTCAAATTTTTGCCACGCCCCCTCTCGCCCTCGAAAATCAAAAAATCGAATAACAAAGCTAGAGCTGGTGTATACAATAATAACTATAGTATTTGTGAGTCCTGAAAATTTGATTGCGATCAGATAAAAATTGTGGAAGGTATTAAAGAAATACTTTTGTATTTTTGTACAATCTGGTACATTGTGCCGTCTATGGTATATTTTGAATATTGTACTATATCGATATCTCATATATACCATTTGGTATATTTTTAGTATTTTTGTGGTATTTTCGGTATATTTTTAAAAATAATACCGCAATATTTTGCTTTTATTCAAAATGGGTAGCGGGTATCTCACACTCGAGCACACTCGACTGTAGCTTTCTAACTTGTTTATGTTAAAAAGAATGCAATATTTCGTTCTCCAATTACAAATTTGTGTGGCATAATTCCAGGTTTGTTTACATAAATTAAAAACGTAAATAGTAAATTTTACTTATTCGTCTGTTGCAATTCTCAAGTGGTTCTAGTATGTTGTTGATAAGGACTCATCCGTCAGCCGACAGAGGGCTGGGGGAAATTTGTATTGTTTCTTCCTCTTATAGAAATACAATATGTTTCGGGTAGGCACTTAAATCATCTGAGCTAAAATTTATATTTGAAGTGTTGTTATCAAATGTAAATTGTGCTGGAATGCTATTGGTGGAGTAACTGGGTGAATTTTTCTCAAGAATCGCCATTTCTGCCTCCCTAATCAGTTTTGCTATTTTGAATTTGATTTGTGCGTCTGTCTCCTCAGACTAAATTTTTTTATTTTATTATTATTATTAGTATTATTATTATTATTATTATATATTATATTATTATTATGTACATGTATATTATTGATGCATGAATTATTGATGGGTGAATTTTCATAGAGCATCGCCATTTCCTCCTCCATTATCAGCTTGGCGATCTTAAATTTAATTTGCGGCTGTCTTCTCGGGCAAAATTTTTTGATGGTCTTCGCATGGGCCAAAAACAACATATCTATGTCGTCTGACCCCTGCGACTTTGGAATTTGGTGTATGGAGGACGTAGCCCTTGGGTTAAACCCATTGATGCTCTCGTCTTCAGCTTCAGGTTCTGGTTCGCCTTCTTCTCTTTCTTCACTATTATATGTTGAACACATATATGGACGTAACCACTCCATCTTATTCGCCCAAATCCACGGCTTACCAGCGTGCCGTGAACTGGGCTTCAAAGATTTTCCGAACCTGTCCCTCAAATTCTTCCATTTTTTTTTAATTTCTTTTCCTAAAAATATAAAAACTAATTAATTTTCATTTCACAGATTCCTTGCAACTGGAGACAGTTTTAGTACAATTGGACACAGCCATAAAATATATGTATGAACTGTTTCATTGTACAAAAACTGAACTTGATTTGATAAAACAATATAATTACCACTTTCTTCCAGCTCTAATCCGATTTGGTCCCATATCTGGTTCCTTTTTATATTGTTTTTGAAGTCGGGATGCGCCGAATCATACAATATTTTATTTTGTTCTACTAACTCGATAAGTCGCTCCATGTTTTTGTTGATTGTTTATTGTAACATAATATTATAATTATTATTATTATTTTTATTATTATTATTATTATTGAGAGACTAATTCTGCGACGTTTCTTCGAGATCCGCCAATTCCTCCTCCATTAACAGTTTGGCGATTTTAAATTTGATTATCGCCTGTCTCCTAGGGCCAAATTTTCCAATTGCTTCCGCATGCGCCAAAAACAACATATCTAACTCGTCTGAGCCCCGATATTGAGTTATATCCCTAACGGAGGACGTCGCTCTTGGGATAAACCCATCGGTGCTGTCCTCATCCGTCAATGAAACTGCTGGTTCGCATTCTCTTCCTTCACTTCCATTTGATGAAGACATATATGGGCGAAACCTCTCCATTGCATTCGCCCAAATCCACGGTTTACCAGCGTGCCGTGAACTGGTCTTCAAATATTTTGTGAAAGTGTCCCTCAAATTTTTTTTGCTTAAGCAGTTGTAGCATCTCGTTAAACCAGAGCGAATAAATTGCAGCGGCAGCGGCGCGAATAAACCGCGGCGAACTTATTCGCAAAAATGTCACGTTGTTATTAGAAGAAGAAAAAGAAAAATGCGTGAATATTAAATTCTTTATTTTTTATGATTGTTTATTGTAACATAATATTATAATTATTATATTTTTTATTATTATTATTATTATTATTGAGAGACTAATTCTGCGACGTTTCTTCGAGATCCGCCAATTCCTCCTCCATTACCAGTTTGGCGATTTTAAATTTGATTATCACCTGTCTCCTAGGGCCAAATTTTCGCACTGCTTCTGCATGCGCCAAAAACAACATGTCCAACTCGTCTGAGCCCCGATATTGAGTCAGGGATGTGACGGAGGACGTCGCCCTTGGGATAAACCCATCGGCGCTAACCTCCTCATCCGACAGCGAAACTGCAGGTTCGTATTCTCTTGGTTCACTTCCATTTGACTGAGACATATATGGGCGAAACCGCTCCATTGCGTCAGCCCAAATCCACGATTTCCAGCGGTCTTCACATATTTTGCAAATGTGTCCCTCATATTTCTCCATTTTTTTTTATTTCATTTCCTAAAAATATAAAAAACTAATTAATTTTCATTTCACAGATTCCTTGCAACTGGAGACAGTTTTAGTACAATTGAACACAGCCATAAAATATATGTATGAACTGTTTCATTGTACAAAAACTGAACTTAATTTGATAAAACAATATAATTACCACTTTCTCCCAGCTCCAATCCAATTTGGTCCCATATCTGGTTCCTTTTTATATTGTTTTTGAAGTCGGGGTGCGCCGAATCATACAATATTTTATTTTTTTCTACTAGCTCGATCAGTCGCTCCATATTCATTTTTCTCCTCCAATTGTTTTTGTACGCATTCAGTATGCAGCTTCACTTTTTCCCTTGTTTACATTCTTTTGTTTTTATTATTTTTTTTATTCAAATAGCTTATATTTAGAGTATGACACTGAATTAAATTAATTTTATTTTTACAACAAAAATTTAAGGTTTCAATTAAACTATATAAATATGTATAAGTAAAAATGGAATTTAAAATAAAAAAGTCAGAAGCTTTTACTGCAATACCATACTTCCTAATTGGAGATTATTCTCAATTCTAGCATTAAGAGTGATAAGCCGCTATTTTGGCTTCAATTAAAAGAATAAGGGTAAATTTACCTAAGATTAGGTCGAAACTAATTGCAATTAATCGCTTCATATTCATCTATAAGGTAGATTGAAAAATCAATACTTTTTGAATGCAAATCAAATGTTATAATTAACTACAACCCTAATTAATTTGATCAATTTAATATTCCTTGATTTCATTCATGGTATAATCCTACTAATAAAATGAAGATACAAATAATTCAAGTTAAACATCAAATGAAAATATTAGAAAATTTAAAAATTAAAATTATTGGGAGAATTAAGGCAATTTCTACATCAAAAATTAAAAAAATAATTGTAATTAAAAAAATCGAAGGGAAAAAGGTAGTCGAGAAGAATATTTTGGATCGAATACACATTTAAAATATAGATAAAATTGAAGCTAAAGTTATCACAACTATTGAAATGAATATAATAATTGATGCAATAAAAATAATTGAAAAAATCAGTGTTTAAAAAACTGCAGTCGAAGTAGCAGAAGTCGCAATATTTTTGCTTTTCACTGCTTCGACTGCGAGCGACTTCTTAAAATGAACAATTGCTTCTGCTTCTGCTTCTGAACAAATCAGAAGTCGCAGTCGAAGCAAAAGCAGAAAACGATCGCCGACGAAAAGCGAATAAGCAGAAGCAGCAGACGCCGTGTAAAAAATTTTGATTTTGCTTTGCTGCTGCTTTTGCGAGGCAACGCAAGTCGAAGCAGCAGCGACTGCTCGACTTCTGCAAGTCGCCAGCAGCAGCAGTCGCTGTTTGAAAATTTTTGATTTTTCTTTGCTGCTGCTTTCGATTCTACAAGTCGCTATATGTATGTCGCAGTCGCGACTACTGTCGAAACTACTGTCGCGTCTGAATTTTTCTGCTTATACTGTTTGATTCTTGTGCATCAAGAGATTTAATTATCTCTCACACCACAGCAAATAAATCGCAGCAGTAGCGGCGGGAATATATACAGTATGTCAAGAAACTCTTTACACACTGAAAAAAACACATATTTTTTGACTTTGCATGCAAAAATAACGCCTTTAATTATTATTTTTCAATATTTTTTTAATGCAGATCTATTATTTAGCAAATTTCAAATTAGTATGTACAAAAATAAAAACAATACAACGAAAGGGAAAATTTTAAATCAACAAAATATGAGTTTGCACATTTTTGACACTGTCAAGAAAGTGTTTACACACTTTAGTTTTCGATTCTGTTTTGTTCTATTTTTCGTAAAAACTGTACTTTATTGTTATCTATGCTAATGCACTATTCGCTATTTTTGCATTCCTTTTCATTAAATTGCGAAATCTTGCTACGCACTTGTCAAAAAGCTGATTTTTAAATTATTTGACATGCCTGGAGCTGGTTTGACTTTTGACGTTACCCAATCGACTTATTATAGTCACCAAATTGGAAAATCTGTAGATTAGCTAGTGGAGCTTATTGGGGTATCGCAAAAAATAATTTATAATGCTCCAAATCGATCCGAAAATTAAGACAAACTGCAAGCAAAGTGTGGAAATGGTCGAAAAATGGATATTGACGAGCGGGCAGACCGCCTTATTATGGGCATGGTTCGTCAAAACCCCCAAATTTTGATCAGAACCCACGCCAAGGAGTTGGAAGAAGGGTGTGGCACGGTCGATTCGCATGAAACCGCCCGTCAACTAATTCTGTGGAACAAATACTATTTTCCCAATTTTACTGTCAGAATGATGTTGTGCTGATGTAAGGCTGTTAACGGCTTGTGCCATACTCTAGTTGGTCAATCATTGTAGTATATCATTTTTTTTGGTTTAGACATAGAATACGACGTCATCCCAATAGTTGTCCGGCGTGATTTTCATGTTAAAAGCGAAAATTTAAGCGTTTTCAACATTTACTTTCGAAAACAGTTCCCTCTTACGCGCAACCGTTTCAACGGTTGAAGAGTATTTGTTTCGCAGAATTAGTTGCCGGACGGTTTCATGTGAATTGATCGTGTCACACCCTTCTTCCAACTCCTTGGCATGGGTTCTGATCAAAATTTGGGGGTTTTGACGGACCTTGCCCATAATAAGGCGGTCTGCCCACTCGTCAATATCCATTTTTCAACCATTTCCACACTTTGCTTCCCGTTTTTCTTCATTTTCGGCTCGATTTGGAGCATTATAAATTATTTTTTGTGATACCCCAATAAGCTCCACTAGCTAAGCTACAGATTTTCCAATTTGGTGACTATAATAAGTCAATTGGGTAACTTCATAAGTCAATCTAGCTCCAAGCATGTTAAATAATTTAAAAATCAGCATTTTGACAAGTGCCTAGCAAGATTTCGCAATTGAATGAAAAGGAATGCAAAAATAGCGAATAGTGCAGAAGCATAGTTAACAATAAAGTACTGTTTTTTCTAAAAATAGAACAAAACAGAATCGAAAACTAAAGTGTGTAAACACTTTCTTGACAGTGTCAAAAATGTGTAAACTCATATTTTGTTGATTTAAAATTTTCTCTTTCGTTGTATTGTTTTTATTTTTGTACATACTAATTTGAAATTTGCTAAATAATAGATCTGCATTAAAAAAATATTGAAAAATAATAACTAAAGGCGTTATTTTTGCATGCAAAGTCAAAAAATATGTGTTTTTTTCAGTGTGTAAAGAGTTTCTTGACATACTGTAATTACATTGCGTCTTATAAACGTATGCACTAGAGGTCTGCATGAATGCAGTCAAAGCAGCATTTGGTACTCTTACTCAAAGTTCTGAGTCAGAACTTCTGACTGACTGAGTGAGACATTGTGTAAAACGGATTTGGCAAATGTGGTGAAGGCATGAGTAGAAAATTTACCGTATCCGAACGGCGAAGCAATGCAAGAATGAGTTTCGCGACCGAGTACTCGGTTAGTTGTGCGCCGCATTGGCGATGTCAAATTTTTTGCGTGTTTGTTTTGATACCCGCTACCCATAGGGTAGAAGGGTATTATAATTTTGTGCCGACAGGAAATGTATGTAACGGATAGAAGGAGGCATCTCCGACCCTATAAAGTATATATATTTTTGATCAGCGTCAACAGCCGAGACGATCTAGCCATGTCCGTCTGTCCGTTTCGTTGTCTGTCCGTTCGTCCGTATGAACACCTAGATCTCAGAGACTATAGTAGATAGAGCTATAATTCTCAGATCAAGTTTGTTTCAAATTTTTGCCACGCCCCCTCTCGCCCTCGAAAATCAAAAAATCGAATAACAAGCGTAATTTAAAAGCTAGAGCTGGTGTATACAATAATAACTATAGTATTTGTGAGTCCTGAAAGACAGTTTTAGTACAATTGGACACAGCCATAAAATATATGTATGAACTGTTTCATTGTACAAAAACTGAACTTGATTTGATAAAACAATATAATTACCACTTTCTTCCAGCTCTAATCCAATTTCGTCCCATATCTCGTTCCTTTTACTATTGTTTTTATACTCGGGGTGCTCCGAATCATAGAATATTTTATTTTGTTCTACTATCTCGATAAGTCGCTCCATGTTTTTGTTGATTGTTTATTGTAACATAATATTATAATTATTATTATTATTATTTTTATTATTATTATTATTATTATTGAGAGACTAATTCTGCGACGTTTCTTCGAGATCCGCCAATTCCTCCTCCATTAACAGTTTGGCGATTTTAAATTTGATTATCGCCTGTCTCCTAGGGCCAAATTTTCCAATTGCTTCCGCATGCGCCAAAAACAACATATCTAACTCGTCTGAGCCCCGATATTGAGTTATATCCCTAACGGAGGACGTCGCTCTTGGGATAAACCCATTGGTGCTGTCCTCATCCGTCAATGAAACTGCTGGTTCGCATTCTCTTCCTTCACTTCCATTTGATGAAGACATATATTGTCGAAACCTCTCCATTGCATTCGCCCAAATCCACGGTTTACCAGCGTGCCGTGAACTGGTCTTCAAATATTTTGTGAAAGTGTCCCTCAAATTTTTTTTGCTTAAGCAGTTGTAGCATCTCGTTAAACCAGAGCGAATAAATCGCAGCGGCAGCGGCGCGAATAAACCGCGGCGAACTTATTCGCAAAAATGTCACGTTGTTATTAGAATAAGAAAAAGAAAAATGCGTGATATTAAATTCTTTATTTTTTATGATTGTTTATTGTAACATAATATTATAATTATTATTATTTGTAGAAGTTACGTTTTGGCTGGGTGTGTGTGTATGTATTCAAAGAAAAAGATCGCCGAGCACGTCTGCTGTGTACGAAATTTTATTTGCGACTGACATCGTTAAGTTATCGTTACAATCGGTTAGTGTTACAATAATCGATATACGCACGCAATGAATCGAACACATAGTTTCAATACCCTTCCTCATTGCGAGCACGTTTACAAATATTTACTTCAAATTCATTTTGTTAGTAAATTCTGTATGTTTGAGTTTCTGCAGATTCTTGGTTAAAATGTCGGCAATCATCAAATCTGTAGAAACGTATTTCAATGTTACATGCCCTTCCTTAACGACGTCTCTTACGAAGTGGTGGCGAATATCAATATGCTTAGTCCTAGCATGATGGACTGGATTCTTCGCCAATTGCTGTGCACTCAGGTTGTCTCCATACAAAAAGGTTGGAGTGCTTTCATCACCGCAGCCAATCTCTATAAATAGTCGCCTCAATGCAACTGCTTCCTTGCATGCGGCTGACAAAGCCATGTATTCAGCCTCCGTGCTGCTGAGTGCCACGCTGTGCTGCTTCTCGGATTTCCATGAAATCGCTCCTCCGGCCAGATAGAAAACGTATCCGGTATACGAACGTCTATCCGTGTGATCACCTCCCCAGTCGGCGTCGACGTATCCAACAAGCGCCTGCTCGCACTTCTTATAGTGAAGCTTTAACTCACTTGTTGATGCCAGGTATCTTAAAACGTGATTAACACCTGCCATGTGTTCGCTATGTGGATCCTGATTGCGTTGTGCCAACTTTGCTACAGAATGCAAAATGTCTGGCCTTGTAGTCAATGCTACCCACATCAGCTCACCGATGATTGATTGATACTCCTTGGCATCCACTCTACGACAGTCCTTACTATCGCAAGCTACCTGATGTCCAGCCTGTAAAGGCGTTGCTGTCGACCTGCAGCTCTCTATTCCATGTCGCTTCAGCAACTCCTGAATATACTGCGTCTGACTTAGGGTGATTTCGCCTAATTCACCTTTTCTTCCGATCTCCATTCCAAGAAATTGATGCAATGGACCCTTGTCCACACACTCGAACGCCTCTGAGATCTTGGTCTTGATTGCTTTCAACTCATCTATATCCTGGGATGCAATAATCAGATCATCTACGTACACCAATATTAACGTTAGATGTTCTCCGTTATTCTTCTTGTATAGACATGGTTCGTTGTCACATGAGATGAAACCAATTCCTGTTAAGACTCAATCCAGCTTGGAGTTCCACTCCCTTCCAGATTGTTTTAAACCATATATGGCCTTCTTTAGACGTAAAACTTGCTTGGAATCGCATTGACCGGGGTATCCTTCAGGTCTTTTCATGTAAACTGTATCCGTTAAAGTGCTGTTGAGGTACGCCGTGCAAACATCCATCTGATGTAAATGCAACTTTAACTCTGCAGCCAGAGCTAAAACAATCCGCATACTCTCTAATCTACAAACAGGCGAGAATGTCTCGTTATAATTAACGCCATACTGCTGTGAGCAACCTTTTGCCACCAGCCTTGCTTTGTAGCGCTCTACTTCGCCACTTGGTCCTCTTTTGACGGTATACACCCATTTACAGTTGATCGCTCGCTGCCCTTTTGGCAACTCCGCCACTTCCCAGGTTTCGTTTACCAACAGTGACTTGTGCTCTTTATCCATGGCCTCACGCCAAAGCGATGCATCAGCTCCTCCAATCGCCTCCTCGTAGGTTTCGGGGATGGGGATCTCGCCAGCAGTCGCAGCTCCAAGTAGATTAAACTGCTTACGAGGTCGCCCACGCATGCCCGTGCGAACTATCCTTGGCCGTCCAGGACCTACACGCACGTCTTCCTCTGCGCTGAGGAACTCATCGCTGCCATCACTATTTCTTATGCCGACGTTAGCTTCGTCGTCTGAGCCGTTGCTATTTTTTATGCCGACGTTAGCCTCGTCGTCTGAGCCGTTGCCGTTTTTTATGCCGACGTTAGCCTCGTCGTCTACACCATCGCCATCAGCGATCTGATCCTCGGATCCTTGAATGCCCATTGGCATATCAAATATAATCGAAGCCTCTCGATTCTGCTCGGTATCGCCAAGTTCGCTAAACAGCACGTCCCTCTTTTCGACCACTTGCCCTGTGCTTGGATCGTAAAGCCTGTATGCTTTGGCAGTCCTGGAATAACCCACCATGCGGTATTCCTTGCCCTTAGCGTCGAACTTATTTTTTCTGTGGCCTTTCTCCAAAGCTACTGCAAAAGAACCAAAAACTTTCAAATGTGAAATTGAAGGTTTTTTACCATTCCACGCTTCCATTGGCGTCATGTTCTTCAGTGCGCTAGTTGGTGAACGATTTCGCAAATACACCGCTGTGTATACTGCCTCTCCCCACAGTGAAATCTTCATTCCAGATTGT
Organism: Drosophila albomicans; assembly: GCF_009650485.2. NCBI lineage: Eukaryota > Metazoa > Arthropoda > Insecta > Diptera > Drosophilidae > Drosophila > Drosophila albomicans. Next base: position 18,034,472 of record NC_047629.2, on the reverse strand, counting down.
ACCAGCAAGCATCGTGACATCTCAACTAATGTCCGATTTGCCCTCTCCGCAACTCCGTTCTGCTGCGGTGTGTACGGCACCGTCAGTTGCCGTGCTATGCCATTCGCCTTCAAGTACTCGTCAAAAACTTTGTTTACATACTCGCGGCCGTTGTCGCTGCGAATGCATTTTATATTCTTGCCAGTTTGCCGTTCAACAAGTTGTTTGAATTCAACGAACTTCGTGAACACTTCGTCTTTGCCTTTTATGAAGTACACAAACATGCGCCGTGACTTGTCATCGATGAACGTCAAGAAGTATCGATTGCCGCCTATCGATTGTGTATCGAATGGCCCGCAAACATCAGTGTGAACTAGTTCCAATACTTCGCTCGCCCTCTGTTCAGATGACTTAGGCTGATGTCAGAGTGCGAGCGAGAAGCGATGCGATAATATTGGGCGAGAACGAGCGATAAACCACTGCAACCCTTTTCATATGCAATCGCTCGAAAGATGTCAGAGTGAGAGCGAAGCGAGTTCAAGCGAGAAAGCGAGAGCAAAGCGAGAGAGTAGTTTGCAACCTGCTTTATCGCTTCAACTCTCTCAGAGCGTACGATTGTTTTCTTGCATTCTGTGCTTTAATTACCGTTTATTTTCAAACCTTACAAAATAAATGTAAATCGCTTCTCGCAAAGCTCTCACTCTGACATCTTCTCGCTTTGCTCATCGCTTCTCGCGCGCACTCTGACATCAGCCTTAGGGAACTTCTGAGTGTGTATTTTACTCAGCATGCATGTTTCACATGACCCATTGGATGTGAAGCTTATTCCTTCCAGTCCACGCACCATGTTGTTTTTCTCCAGATCCTCCAAGCTACGATAGTTGAGATGACCGTACCGCTTGTGCCATAAAGATCCATCAATATTACCAGCGCAAAAACACTTGCTTGTTTTGTTTTCCTTCGTTTCCTTTTGCACGCATTCGCTTCGACATTCTGCTTTCTTGTGACCACGCTTGCCACACTTAAAGCAAACTACGTTTTTCGTCGAATTCCTCTTTATACCGTTGTTCTTATTTGTAACGGTGAATGCCTTTTCGTTGTTGCTTTGCGGTTCTGCCTGCGCTTTGCGCTCTACTTCTTCCTTCACTTTTATGCATAGAATTTCATAACTTGGCAATTCGTCGCGCGTTTCGATCGCCACCACGAAATTCTCATAATTTCTTGGAAGACTGGAAAGCAGAATGATTGCTCGTAGCTCGTCACCAATCTCTATCCCAACTCCTGCAAGTTGATCAAGCACTTCTCCAAATGTCTGCAAGTATCCATTGACATCTCCACATTCTGACATTTTAAGTCCCAACAACTTCTTGTACAGTGCGACCTTCCGTACTGGTCCACTAGGCAGATGCACTTCTTTAAGTTTTGTCCAAGCAGCAAACGACGTTGTACAGTTCTTTATATAGCTCAACTGTGATGTTTTCACACTTAGTGTGATCATGGCCAAGGCCTTACTGTCTTTGCCATGCCAATCAAATCCTTCGCTAGCATCCTCGAGCTTCAGAGCACCCGATGCCAGCTGCCACAATTCCGCATGTACCAAAACACACCGCATGTGAATGCACCAAGAATCGTAATTCTTTTCTTCGAGTTTTTCAATTTGGTATAGGGAATTCATTTTTAATCGTATTAAAAATTCACTTTCGGTCGCGTCTCTTGTTCGTTAACAAGTCCAACTTTTCGTATATGTACATACACAAAGGCACCGCGCGCGCCTGGGCCCATAACCTGTAGAAGTTACGTTTTGGCTGGGTGTGTGTGTATGTATTCAAAGAAAAAGATCGCCGAGCACGTCTGCTGTGTACGAAATTTTATTTGCGACTGACATCGTTAAGTTATCGTTACAATCGGTTAGTGTTACAATAATCGATATACGCACGCAATGAATCGAACACATAGTTTCAATATTATTATTATTATTATTGAGAGACTAATTCTGCGACGTTTCTTCGAGATCCGCCAATTCCTCCTCCATTAACAGTTTGGCGATTTTAAATTTGATTATCGCCTGTCTCCTAGGGCCAAATTTTCGAACTGCTTCCGCATGCGCCAAAAACAACATGTCCAACTCGTCTGAGCCCCGATATTGAGTCAGGGATATGACGGAGGACGTCGCCCTTGGGATAAACCCATCGGCGCTAACCTCCTCATCCGACAGCGAAACTGCAGGTTCGCATTCTCTTGGTTCACTTCCATTTGACTGAGACATATATGGGCGAAACCGCTCCATTGCGTCAGCCCAAATCCACGATTTCCAGCGGTCTTCACATATTTTGCAAATGTGTCCCTCATATTTCTCAATTTTTTTTTTATTTCATTTCCTAAAAATATAAAAAAATAATTATTTTTCATTTTACAAATTCCTTGCAACTGGAGACAGTTTTAGTACAATTGAACACAGCCATAAAATATATGTATGAACTGTTTCATTGTACAAAAACTGAACTTAATTTGATAAAACAATATAATTACCACTTTCTCCCAGCTCCAATCCAATTTGGTCCCATATCTGGTTCCTTTTTATATTGTTTTTGAAGTCGGGGTGCGCCGAATCATACAATATTTTATTTTTTTCTACTAGCTCGATCAGTCGCTCCATATTCATTTTTCTCCTCCAATTGTTTTTGTACGCATTCAGTATGCAGCTTCACTTTTTCCCTTGTTTACATTCTTTTGTTTTTATTATTTTTTTTATTCAAATAGCTTATATTTAGAGTATGACACTGAATTAAATTAATTTTATTTTTACAACAAAAATTTAAGGTTTCAATTAAACTATATAAATATGTATAAGTAAAAATGGAATTTAAAATAAAAAAGTCAGAAGCTTTTACTGCAATACCATACTTCCTAATTGGAGATTATTCTCAATTCTAGCATTAAGAGTGATAAGCCGCTATTTTGGCTTCAATTAAAAGAATAAGGGTAAATTTACCTAAGATTAGGTCGAAACTAATTGCAATTAATCGCTTCATATTCATCTATAAGGTAGATTGAAAAATCAATACTTTTTGAATGCAAATCAAATGTTATAATTAACTACAACCCTAATTAATTTGATCAATTTAATATTCCTTGATTTCATTCATGGTATAATCCTACTAATAAAATTAAGATACAAATAATTCAAGTTAAACATCAAATGAAAATATTAGAAAATTTAAAAATTAAAATTATTGGGAGAATTAAGGCTATTTCTACATCAAACATTAAAAAAATAATTGTAATTAAAAAAATCGAAGGGAAAAAGGTAGTCAAAAAGAATATTTTGGATCGAATACACATTTAAAAGATAGATAAAATTGAAGCTAAAGTTATCACAACTATTGAAATGAATATAATAATTGATGCAATAAAAATAATTGAAAAAATCAGTGTTTAAAAAACTGCAGTCGAAGTAGCAGAAGTCGCAATATTTTTGCTTTTCACTGCTTCGACTGCGAGCGACTTCTTAAAATGAACAATTGCTTCTGCTTCTGCTTCTGAACAAATCAGAAGTCGCAGTCGAAGCAAAAGCAGAAAACGATCGCCGACGAAAAGCGAATAAGCAGCAGCAGCAGACGCCGTGTAAAAAGTTTTTATTTTGCTTTGCTGCTGCTTTTGCGAGGCAACGCAAGTCGAAGCAGCAGCGACTGCTCGTCGCCAGCATTTTTCTTTGCTGCTGCTTTCGATTCTGCAAGTCGCTATATGTCGCAGTCGGGACTACTGTCGAAACTACTGTCGCGTCTGAATTTTTCTGCTTATACTGTTTGATTCTTGTGCATCAAGAGATTTAATTATCTCTCACACCACAGCAAATAAATCGCAGCAGTAGCGGCGGGAATATATAATTACATTGCGTCTTATAAACGTATGCACTAGAGGTCTGCATGAATGCAGTCAAAGCAGCATTTGGTACTCTTACTCAAAGTTCTGAGTCAGAACTTCTGACTGACTGAGTGAGACATTGTGTAAAACGGATTTGGCAAATGTGGTGAAGGCATGAGTAGAAAATTTACCGTATCCGAACGGCGAAGCAATGCAAGAATGAGTTTCGCGACCGAGTACTCGGTTAGTTGTGCGCCGCATTGGCGATGTCAAATTTGTTGCGTGTTTGTTTTGATACCCGCTACCCATAGGGTAGAAGGGTATTATAATTTTGTGCCGACAGGAAATGTATGTAACGGATAGAAGGAGGCATCTCCGACCCTATAAAGTATATATATTTTTGATCAGCGTCAACAGCCGAGACGATCTGTCCGTTTCGTTGTCTGTCCGTTCGTCCGTATGAACACCTATCTATCAGAGACTATAGTAGATAGAGCTATAATTCTCAGATCAAGTTTGTTTCAAATTTTTGCCACGCCCCCTCTCGCCCTCGAAAATTAAAAAATCGAATAACAAGCGTAATTTAAAAGCTAGAGCTGGTGTATACAATAATAACTATAGTATTTGTGAGTCCTGAAAATTTGATTGCGATCAGATAAAAATTGTGGAAGGTATTAAAGAAATACTTTTGTATTTTTGTACAATCGGGTACATTGTGCCGTCTATGGTATATTTTGAATATTGTACTATATCGATATCTCATATATACCATTTGGTATATTTTTCGTATTTTTGTGGTATTTTCGGTATATTTTAAAAATAATACCGCAATATTTTGCTTTTATTCAAAATGGGTAGCGGGTATCTCACAGTCGAGCACACTCGACTGTAGCTTTCTAACTTGTTTATGTTATTGGCATGCTCAGTTTAAAAGAATGCAATATTTCGTTCTCCAATTACAAATTTGTATGGCATAATTCCAGGTTTGTTTACATAAATTAAAAACGTAAATAGTAAATTTTACTTATTCGTCTGTTGCAATTCTCAAGTGGTTCTAGTATGTTGTTGATAAGGACTCATCCGTCAGCCGGCAGAGGGCTGGGGGAAATTTGTATTGCTTCTTCCTCTTATAGAAATACAATATGTTTCGGGTAGGCACTTAAATCATCTGAGCTCCCTAATCAGTTTTGCTATTTTGAATTTGATTTGTGCGTCTGTCTCCTCAGACTAAATTTTTTTATTTTATTATTATTATTATTATATATTATTATTATTATATATTATATTATTATTATTATATATTATATTATTATTATAACTTACTAATTCTGCGACGTTTCGTCGAGATCCGCCAATTCCTCCTCCATTAGCAGTTTGGCGATTTTAAATTTGATTATCGCCTGTCTCCTTGGGCCAAATTTGCGAACTGCTTGCGCATGCGCCAAAAACATGTCCAACGCGTCTGAGCCCCGATATTGTGTCAGGGATGTGAAGGTGGACGTCGCACTTGGGATAAACCCATCGGCGCTAACCTCCTCATCCGCCAGCGAAACTGCAGGTTCGCATTCTCTTTGTTCATTTTCACTTGTGTGGGACATATAGGGGCGAAACCGCTCCATTGCGTCAGCCCAAATCCACGGTTTGCTAGGGGTCTTCATATATTTGGCAAACGTGTCCCTCATATTTCGCCATTTTTTTTTTATTTCATTTCCTAAAAATATAAAAAAATAATTATTTTTCATTTTACAAATTCCTTGCAACTGGAGACAGTTTTAGTACAATTGAACACAGCCATAAAATATATGTATGAACTGTTTCATTGTACAAAAACTGAACTTGATTTGATAAAACAATATAATTACCCCTTTCTTCCAGCTGCAATCCAATTTCGGTCCATATCTGGTTCCTTTTTATATTGTTTTTGAAGTCGGGGTGCGCCGAATCATACAATATTTTTTTTTTTTCTACTAGCTCGATCAGTCGCTCCATATTCATTTTTCTCCTCCAATTGTTTTTGTACGCATTCAGTATGCAGCTTCACTTTTTCCCTTGTTTACATTCTTTTGTTTTTATTATTTTTTTTATTCAAATAGCTTATATTTAGAGTATGACACTGAATTAAATTAATTTTATTTTTACAATAAAAATGTAAGGTTTTAATTAAACTATATAAATATGTATAAGTAAAAATAGAATTTAAAATAAAAAAGTTAGAAGCTTTTACTGCAACACCGTACTTCCTAATTGGAGATTATTCTCAATTCTAGTGATAAGCCGCTATTTTGGCTTCTTGCTCAGACACTTGAGTGTTTGATCAGACACTCGGGCAAATACTCGGGTGTTTTTCCCCCACCCCTATTGATGCTTGTGTGTCGCGGCTCGCGGGTAGATTTTATGACTTTTGGCTTCTTTTAATGATTTTTGGGTGTTTTTTTACTTTGACAAATGGTCAAATAAAATATCAGGTGGTTTTTCCTGAAATTTATTTTTTACATTCTTATTATAAGCATAAAAATAAAACAGATTAGTTGTATTTTTACTTGTTTTGTTCCTTATCAATATATAAAAATTCTTTAAAATTAAAATTTAATTTTTATTTATTATATAAGACATCAAATAAATACACTACACAAAGCCAAAAAATAGTTTTCGAATTTAAATTTTCAAGAAATAAAATGAGTGCAAGAACAGCGCACCAGCAATAACAAGAACAATACAAAAAGCCGACGGCATTTCTTGCATCTCAATATACATACATACAAACGTACATATGTATATACATACATACAATCGTGCCGGCCCACTCATAATTTTTTACCAAGTGTATCGGATACACTTACCCATAACCACCGGCACCGGCTTTACCCGAGTGCATAGAATCACCGATCGCAAATTGCCGATTATGCCTCGGCACTTGCACTCATGAGTGTAAGCCTTTCGATACACTTATTGCTCATGAGTATAAGCCTCATGAGTGTGGGTATTTTTGGCTACTCACACTTATGAGTGCAAGTATACCGAAAAGGCACATGAGTAACCGGTGCACCGGTTGAGTGTGTATACCCGTGCCGTTCTCTGCTTCACACTCAACATAATCATGGCCAATGCCTTCTTATCCATTGCCGTCCTATTGGCGCCTTCGCTTGCGCCGCCTTGTGGATCCTCGGACACAACATCCCATAGCTCTGCATGTATCAGCACACTCTTCATTTGGATGCTCCAAGCATCATAATTGTTGTCCTCCAACTTTTCTATTTGACACATCGCACTCATTTTGCTATTTGTGTCACACCACAATTCCTTGCGAATGTCTTTATAATTTCACCACAGTTCGTAACTGCGCACTTCTATACTAAGCCTTGCCTGGGCCCATAACCTGTTGAACCTAGTTGGTTCGGCAAGAAAGTCTTGGCTGAAACGTAAAATAAAACACGTCGTTCTGCTTTAAGTATTTATTCGCAACTGTGTATATTAAATGTTAGTTAACATAATTATGTGCAGTGCAGATGTTAATGTTAATGCAATGCTACTTTTAGTTATCGATATTCATATGCGTACATTGATATTTTTAACAAAAGTTAATCCGGTAAATAAAGGGTATCAATAAATAAATCCAGCCATAATTGCATAACACATAATGAAAATGAGCTACTACATAATATGTATCGTGAAGATTAATATCAACAGAAGAATTAGCAAGAACTACTCCAGTTCCCCCCCCCCTCCAATCCCCCTACAATAAATAACAAGTAAGAAAGCTACAGTCGAGTGTGCTCGACTGTGAGATACCCGCTACCCATTTTTAATAAAGGCAAAATATTGCGGTATCATTTTCAAAATATACCGAATATACTGCAAAAATACTAAAAAATATACCAAACGGTATATTTGGTATATCGATATAGTACCGCATTCAAAATACACCATAGACGGATCAATATACCAGATTGTCAGCCAAAGCAACTAAGACCCCTAGTAAGTAGGCGTTTTTGCCCATACAAAAGTATTTCTTTAATAGCTTCGACAATTTTTATCTGACCGCAACCAAATTTTCAGGAACTACTTCATAACTACTATAGTTACTATTATATATACCAAAATTCGCAACTCTAGCTTTAAAATTACGCTTGTTATTCGATTTTTTTGATTTGCGGGGGCGGAGGTGGGGGTGTCAAAAATTTGAAACTTGATCTGCGTGCAAATATAACAATAGCTCTATCTCTCGTAGTCTCTGAGATCTAGGTGTTCATGCGGACAGACACACAGACGCGATCGCGAGCGAATCGCGCGCGAATAAATCGCATGGGAATTACGAGCGAATCGCGCGCGAATAAATCGCGAGGCGATATTACTTTTACTTTATTACATATTACTTTTTCCTTCTATGTTGTACACGTTTTCACATACATTTAGTGCTTTCTTTTTCATATGTGTTTTATTTTCGTTTTGTCCGTTCTTCTCATTTGGTTTCGATTTACTTCAACAGTCGCGCGCGAGATGACCGATTTTATTGCATGTACAACATTTTCTCGTTTCTCTTTGGTCTTTTTATACCCGCTACCCATAGGGTAGAAGGGTATTATAACTTTGTGCCGACAGAAAATGTATGTAACAGGTACAAGCGTAATTTTAGAGCTAGAGTTGCGAATTTTGGTATATATAGTATAATAGTAACTATAGTAGTTATGAAGTAGTTCCTGAAAATTTGGTTGCGGTCAGATAAAAATTGTCGAAGCTATTAAAGAAATACTTTTGTATGGGCAAAAACGCCTACTTACTAGGGGTCTTAGTTGCTTTGGCTGACAATCTGGTATATTGATCCGTCTATGGTATATTTTGAATGCGGTACTATATCGATATACCACATATACCAATTGGTATATTTGTAGTATTTTGCAGTATATTTGGTATATTTTGAGAATAATACCGCAAAATATATTTCTTTTATTCAAAATTGGTAGCGGGTATCTCACAGTCGAACACACCTGACTGAAGTTTTCTTACTTGTTTTCAATTTGCGGGGGCGGAAGTGGGCGTGCCAAAAATTTGAAACAAACTTGATCTGTGCGTAAATATAAACAAAATTGAGCTCTATCTCTTATAGTCTCCGAGAACCAGTGTTTCATACGGACAGACGGACATGGCTAGATCGTCTCAGCTATTGATGCTGATCAAGAATATATATACTTTATAAGGTCGGAGATGCCTTCCTCTACCTGTTACATACATTTCCTGCCGGCACAAAGTTATAATACCCTTCTACCCTATGGGTAGCGGGAATAAAAAGAAAAAAATCACTTTACACCAGCTAGCACGCATGTAATCGAATAATAAAAACCGAATTGGATCGAATGAGCAATTTAAACACAATATACAACACAAATTGAAATTAATTACCTAAGCCGTTGACGCGAATTTAAATGTCATACATGTCATACACGTCATACACGTCATGTATGTCATACACGTCACGTATGTCATACACGTCATGTATGTCATACACGTCACGTATGTCATACACGTCATGTATGTCATTCATGTCAGGTGTGTCATACACGTCATGTATGTCATTCACGTCAGGTATGTCATACATGTCATACATGTAATACACGTCATACATGTCATACATGTAATACACGTCATACATGTCATACACGTCATGTATGTCATACATGTCATACACTTTTATATTATTTATATTACGTGTATTATGTTTGATATCGATAAACGATTAATCAAAAACACGACAAAAGTGTAACGATGAACTTAAATCTTTGTATGGCGATGAAGCGCCATCCTATAGCCTTATGAAAAACTGGTTTAATGAATTTTATCGTGGCCGATGCTCGCTCGAAGACAAAGGTCGTCCAGAAACAGCCATTGCGCCAGAAAACATTGATGCCGTGCGTGAACTGATAATGCCAAATCGTCATGTGACATATCGTGAGATAGAGGCATCCTTGGACATTTCTTTTACCAGAATACATTCGATATTGCATAAACACCTGATCGTAAAAAAGGTTTGTTCTCGATGGATCCCCCACAATTTGACAATTGCTCAAAAAAAGGCTTGTGTGGATTGGTTGGATATTTACAATTAACAATTACCAACATGTATGACATACATGACGTGTATGACATACGTAACGTGTATGACATACGTGACGTGTATGACATACATGACATTTATGACATACATGTATGTATGATACGTCATGTATGTCATACATGTAATACATGTCATATAATTCCCGAAATTCTCTCTTCAATTGAGGTAATATAAATGAAATAAACGAAATTCGCGAAAATATAACAATAATACATATGTACTAATATTAAAAATATACCAAATGGTATTTTTGTTATATCGATATAGTACCACATTCAAACAAGTAAGAAAGTTACAGTCGAGTGTGCTCGACTGTGAGATACCCGCTACCCACTTTTAATAAACGCAAAATATTGCGGTATCATTTTCAAAATATACCGAAAATACTAAAAAAATACAAAAAATATACCAAATGGTATGTTTAGTATATCGATATAGTAAACCATTCAAAATATACCATAGACGGGCACAATGTGCCAGATTGTCAGCCAAAGCAACTAAGACCCCTATTTTGCCCATACAAAAGTGTTTCTTTAATAACTTCCGCAATTTTTATCTGATCGCAACCAAATCATCAGGAATCATAACTACTACAGTAGTTATTGTGTATACCAAAATTCGTAACTCTAGCTTTAAAATTACGCTTGTTATTCGATTTTTTTGATTTTCGGGGGCGGAAGTGGGCGGGGCAAAAATTTGAAACAATTATAGCTCTATCTCTTATAGTCTCTGAGATCCAGTGCTTCACACGGACAGACAGACAGACGGACAGACACACATACTGACAGACGGACATGGCTAGATCGTCTCGGCTACATATGTATGACATACATGATGTGTATGACATACGTGACGTGTATGACATACATGAAGTGTATGACATATCTGACGTGTATGCATACATGACATGTATGACATACGTGACGTGTATGACTTACATGACATGTATGACATACATGACACGATATAGTACCACATTCAAAATATACAATAGACGGCATAATATGCCAGATTGTCGGCCAAAGCAACTAAGACCCCTAGTAAGTAATTTTTATCTGATCGCAACCAAATTTTAAGGAATCACAATTACTATAAATATTATTGTACATACCAAAATAGCTCTAAATTTACGCTTGTTATTCGATTTTTTTTTATTTGCGGGGACGGAAGTGGGCGTGGCAAAAATTTGAAACAAACTTGATCTGAGAATTATAGCTCTATCTACTATAGTCTCTGAGATCTAGGTGTTCATACGGACGAACGGAAAGACAACGAAACGGACAGACGGACAGATCGTCTCGGCTGTTGACGCTGATCAAAAATATATATACTTTATAGGGTCGGAGATGCCTCCTTCTATCCGTTACATACATTTCCTGTCGGCAAAAATTATAATACCCTTCTACCCTATGGGTAGCGGGTATGAAAACAAACACGCAAAAAATTTGACATCGCCAATGCGGCGCACAACTAACCGAGTACTCGGTCGCGAAACTCATTCTTGCATTGCTTCGCCGTTCGGATACGGTAAGTTTTCTACTCATGCCTTCACCACATTTGCCAAATCCGTTTTACACAATGTCTCACTCAGTCAGTTAGAACTTTGAGTGAGAGTACCAAATGCTGTTTTGACTGTATTCATGCAGACCTCTAGTGCAAAAGTTCATAAGACGCAATGTAATTATATGTACGCGCCGCTGCCGCTGCGATTTATTCGCTCTGTTGTGAGAGATGCTTAAAGCTAAGAGAATAATCGCGCTGAGTCATTGCCAAAGGTGTAGGAAATTAAGAGACAGCAGCGGCATACATTATTGCGCTTTTGTTTTTATCGGTTGGAATGTATACAAAAAAAATAAACCGGCTGGAAAGCTTTGAGAAAATTTCATCAAAAACTTGTTCAAAACAGTCTTGATTAAAATGATAATTTTATGTATTTTTTTTTTTATGCTATTAATAAATTATAAGAATACGTTTTTAAGTCATTACAAATTACACAAATGTTATTAATAAATTACAATAATATTTTTTCAAGCTGCTACCGTAAAAGTTGCCGTTTTAACTTTTGCGATAAAGAGTTTAGCCCCATTAGAATTTTCCGAATAATATGGCAGCTCTTCCATGCGCTTAACCCACGCACTCAACCTTGGCCACTTGCTGGACTCAATCTCAACATAAGCTTGCGATGAGCTGATGGTGGAAATTAAACTAAAGTCAGCAACAGTTAGTTGATTGCCAGCCACATAATCATTGTCCTTCAGGAAGGCTTCCATAAAGTCATAGACCTCGATGAAAGCATCGATGCGCTCCTTGGGCACCTCCTTCTGACCCATGAAAAGTACCAGCCGGGTGATGGCCCGCAGAGTGCTGATAAACACGACTCCGTTTTCGAAGTGCAGACGCTGATCAACCACCGCACGCTTCAGCAGATCCTTCGGATACAGCGAATCGTCCTTGCCGTACTTGCTCACTAAATAAGTGATGATGGCATGTGAATCCCAGATAATCGCATCGTCATCCTCCAACATTGGAACAGTGTGTTGTGGATTCTTCTTCTTAAGAACCTCCTCCAACTTTTGGTCCTTTGAGTTGGGAACCAACACGACATAATCGTAGGGCAGTTGAAGGGCAGCCAATGTAAGTTTGACCGCACGACATGGCGGACTGGGATCGAAGCCGTAAAACGTTAATTTACCCATGTTGTTAGTGTTGTATTGAAAGCTGTTAACTGACTGACGAAGCAAGCGGCTCTGCGGCTTTTATAACTGGCTGCGTGCAAGAGAGCAATTAAGCAAAGAGAGCGAAGAGAGTTCGAAAAGTTTAGAAGTTGCTAGAAGAGTAAAGTTCAATTTTGGCTGTGTTTGGTGAAATTGCTGTTGTTGACACTATACTTAGCTCGTAGGCAACGCAATGTAAAAACACTGGTGCGATAAGGAAAGGTGAGTGCTATATATTTATGCGCTATATACTATATCGCTGAACCTTAAAAGTTTATTAGTATTGTGAATTCACTATCGGTAATATTTTTTGTCTATCAATACAGCGTATCTGACGACGAAAAACAATCTGAATGTTCTAATTGATTAGTTACTTTTGCTTTTTAATCTTTTTCAGATAACTTCCATTTTATTATAAAACATTCTTAAGAGAAATTTGTCTTTAATTTGTAATTTATTGATTACTGCTCAATAGTAAAGTTTGTGGCTTTAATTGCTTCAATGAATTGCTTCTTGCCAACATCATTCGCAGAGTAATAAGGCAGCTGTTCCAGACGCTTGATCCATGCAGTTGTGTTCGGATACTTGGTAACATCAATTTCCAGATAGGCAGTCAGAGAGCTCACAGAGGAGATAAGACTGAAGTCAGCGACCGTCAATTTATCGCCAGCAATGTAGTCGTGACCTTTGAGGAAAGACTCCACAAAGTCATAGACCTCGACAACAGTCTGAATCTTATCCTTGGGAATAACCTTCTGGCCAAGGAAGAACACACTCTTGGTGATGGCACGTAGAGAATTGGCGAATACGACACCAGACTCAAAGTGCAGACGCTGATCAACCACCGCACGCTTCAACAGATCCTTGGGATACAGTGAATCGTCCTTGCCGTACTTGCTAACCAAATAGGTGATGATGGCATGTGAATCCCAGATAGTCGCATCGTCGTCCTCCAGCATGGGAATAGTGTGTTGGGGATTCTTCTTCACGTATGCCTCGGAGAGATGTTCCTTTGCCACCACATTAACTGACACGATCTCATAGGGCAATTCTAGAGCGGCCAAAGTTAATTTGACAGCGCGGAATGGAGGACTGCGATCGATACCGTAGAGTGTAATTTTACCCATGTTAATATTTTAGAAAGTGACCATCTACTGACTGTTCAAGCACTTGCTCGTAGGTCTTTTATAGCGTTAATTTCGAAGAGAATCGTAACATTTAAGAGCAACATAATTTTCAAGAGATAAGTAAATTCACTGTATCTTTAAAGAAATGTTTCAAATGCAATAATTTGTAAGAAAATGAAACGAACGAAGTTCATGTTTTTTCTATAGATGAGCTTTGATAAATACTGTGCTGTGAACTCAACAAATATTTTCTTACGCTTCAAAGAGAATTTTAAATTTACTCTTAATGAAAGCTCAAAATAATAATGTATAGTATGTGTTATTCACTAATCGTTCCATTATCAGTATTATTATTTGGATGAATTTATTTTTAAATATTCTTCAGATTTTAAAAATATAAATTAATTTTATATTTATTTTCATTTTTACGGTGAACTTTGTATTTTTAAATGCTACTCAACATTTTTTAATTAATTACTGTTCAATAGTAAAGTTTGTGGCCTTAATCGCTCCAATGAATTGCTTGTTGCCAACGTCATTAGCAGAGTAATAAGGCAGCTGTTCCAGACGCTTGATCCATGCAGTTGTGTTCGGATACTTGGCGGCATCAATTTCCAGATAGGCAGTCAGAGAGCTCACAGAGGAGATAAGACTGAAGTCAGCGACCGTCAATTTATCGCCAGCAATGTAGTCGTGACCCTTGAGGAAAGACTCCACAAAGTCGTATACCTCGACAACGGTCTGAATCTTATCCTTGGGAATCACCTTCTGGCCAAGGAAGAGCACACTCTTGGTGATGGCACGCAGAGCATTGGCGAACACGACACCAGACTCAAAGTGCAGACGTTGATCGACGATGGCACGCTTCAGAAGATCCTTGGGATACAGTGAATCATCCTTGCCGTACTTACTGACCAAATAGGTGATGATAGCATGAGAGTCCCAGATAACTGCATCGTCATCTTCTAGCATAGGCACCGTATGCTGGGGATTCTTCTTCACGAATGCCTCGGAGAGCTGTTCCTTTGCCAGCACATTAACCGGAACGAACTCATAAGGCAATTCCAAAGCGGCCAAAGTCAATTTGACAGCACGGAATGGAGGACTGGGATCGATACCGTAGAGTGTAATTTTACCCATGTTGATATTTTAGAAAGTGACCAGCTACTGACTGTTCAAGCACTCGATCGTAGGTCTTTTATAGCGTTAACTTTCGAAGAGAATGGTAACTTTTAAGAGCAACATAATTTTCAAGAGATAAGTAAATTCACTCTATCTGTAAAGAAATGTAAGAAAATGAAACGATCGAAGTTCATGTTTCTTCTCTTAATGAGCTTTGATAAATAAAGCGATGTGACAACAAATATTTTCATACGCTCGAAAGAGAATTTGAAATGTATTAATACTAACACTCTTAATTAAAATTTAAAAGATTAATGCATGTGTTATTCACTTATCTTTCAACTACGATTATTATTTTTTAAAATTTATTTTTTAAATAATCTACGTATTTGTAGATATAGTCCAAAGTAATATATAACATAAGTTGATAGGATGTGTTAACATATTTACTAATTTTTTTTTTGTTAAAGATACAATTAAGTTTCATATTTATTTTCATCTTTAATGGTCAAGTTTGTATTCCTTACATACTATTCAAAATTTTTATATTGATCACTGTTCAATGCTAAAATTTGTTCCTTTAACAGCCGCAATAAATTGCTTGTTGCCAACATCATTCACAGAGTAATAAGGCAGCTTCTCCAGACGCTTGATCCATGCAGTTATATTCACATACTTGACGGGATCAATTTCCACATATGCGGGCAGAGAGGCGACAGTCGAGATAAGACTGAAGTCAGCGACCGTCAACTGATCCCCAGCAACATAATCGTGTCCCTTAAGGAAAGTCTCGACAAAGTCGTAGACTTCGATCAGAGCTTGAATTTGATCCTTGGGGATCACCTTTACGCCAAAGAAGAACAGATTTCTAGTGATAGCACGCAAAACATTAGCAAACACGACGCCAGATTCAAAGTGCAGACGCTGATCAACAACAGCGCGCTTTAGCAGATCCTTGGGATACAGTGAATCGTCCTTGCCATATTTGCTAACCAAATAGGTGATAATGGCATGAGAATCCCAGATAATCGCATCGTCATCCTCCAGCATGGGCACCGTATGCTGGGGATTCTTCTTCACGAATGACTCCGAAAGCTGTTCCTTGACGATCAAATCAATAGTAACGAACTCATAGGAGAGATCCAGAGCTGCCAGTGTCAACTTGACTGCACGAACTGGAGGACTGGGTTCGGCACCGTATAGAGTAATTTTGCCCATGTTGATATTTTAGAGTGTGATCAGTTACTGAATGATCAAGCAGTTGGCGATAGGTATTTTATAGCAATAACTACCGAAGAAAATCGAATTTCTTAAGAGCAACAACTTTTTAATGAGATAAGATATTTTGCGCGTATCATTCAGAAATGTTTCGAGTGGAATAAGTTGTAAAAATGCAAACGATCGATTCTGACGATTGAAGCTCTCTGATAAAAAAATTGCTTGAAAGAGAATTTAAAATGGACTGTATATAGTAATACTGTCAATGAAAGCTCATTAGATTAATGCGCTCATTAAAATACACCTATCTTTCAAATGAGATAATTATTATACGAGTATTGTTAAATGGATTTTTAAAAAATTTATGGATTTTAAGATCTGACTGATGCTAAAATTTATTTTGATTCATCGAATTATTATACATTTGGAGTCCCAATAATGATATACATAATAAATTAAATAGATGTTTCATTATATTTCTTCATTAATTTTAATATTTTCTTGATCTTCGATGGTAAATTTTGTGTTTTTGAGTGCTACACCGAAGTTTTAAATGCTTTTAAAATTTATCACTGTTCAATACTGAAATTTGTCCCTTTAACAGCCGCAATAAATTGCTTGTTGCCAACATCATTCACGGAATAATAAGGCAGCTGCTCCAGACGCTTGATCCATGTTATTATATTCACATACTTGATGGGATCAATTTCCACAAATGCCGGCAGAGAGCCGACAGACGAGATAAGACTGAAGTCAGCGACCGTCAGGTGATCTCCAGCAATATAATCGTGATCTTTGAGGAAAGTCTCGACAAAGTCGTAGACCTCAACAATGGCCTGAATTCGTTCCTTGGGTATTACCTTCATGCCAAAAAAGAACAGATTCTTGGTGATGGCCCGCAGAGCATTAGCGAAAACGACTCCGGACTCAAAGTGCAGACGTTGATCAACCACCGCACGCTTCAGCAGATCCCTGGGATACAGCGAGTCGTCCTTGCCGTACTTGCTAGACAAATAGGTGATGATGGCATGTGAATCCCAGATACACGCATCGTCATCCTCCAACATTGGAACCGTATGTTGGGGATTCTTCTTCACAAATGCTTCCGAAAGTTGTTCCTTCACGGTTAGATCAATAACAACGAACTCATAAGGAAGTTCCAGAGCAGCGAGTGTCAACTTGACAGCACGAACTGGAGGACTTGGTTCGATACCGTAAAGAGTAATTTTGCCCATGTTGATATTTTGTTATGTGAACAGCGACTGACTAATCCAGTTCTATGCAGGGGGTCTTTTATAGCGACTTCTTTGAAAGAGAATCCATTGATTTAAGAGAATGAAACAAATTTGGTGATAAGAGATTGGACGCAGAAATTTCATGTTTGCTAGCGAAATTTAATAATAACATACGTAATGCAATCCATCATTCATCAGCTGTGTTGTGTTTAAGAGGTCTATCAATACAATATACGATAAAAGAGAGATATGAACTGTAAAAATACTTTTTGTTTGTTTTTGTGTTTGTACCAAATAAGTAGATAATAATTTTCAATACTTTTCTGATAAGATTGTCTTCAAGGAAATTTCACTTATTATTTTCTATTTTTCTATGCATTCTTTAAATAATACACTCCTCTTATTATCTAATCGAAAATATAGTATAAGAGAAGTATTTTCATTTTATTTAGTATAAGTAATATAATTCCGTAATTTAAGTCGATAAAGAATTTATTCTTCAATTGTAAAGTTTGTATTTTTTAAAGCAGTTAAGAATATTTCAGCTCCAACCGCGTTTTCGGAGTAGTATGGCAGTTTTTCCATACGCTTAACCCAAGCTGTAAGCTTTGCAAACTTGGCTGCGTCAATTTTAACATAGCCCACAAGGGAACTAATTGGAGAGATAAGACTAAAGTCAGCAATCGTTAAAGTATCTCCAGCAATGTAATCGTGATCCTTGAGGAAAGCTTCCATTAGATTGTAGACCTCGACAATGGCGTCAATGCGATCTTTGCTCACAGGAGTTCCACAAAATGCCATCATATTTGTTCTTCGTATGGCATCGGCAAAGACGACGCCAGATTCAAAGTACAAACGTTGATTGACAATGGCACGTTTCAGCAGATCCTTGGGATACAGCGAGTCGTCCTTACCGTACTTGCTAACCAAATAACACATGATAGCATGAGAGTCCCAGATACATGCTCCATCATCCTCGAGCATGGGAATTGTGTGCTGGGGATTCTTCTTGAGATACTCCTCTGACATTTGCTGCTGACTGAAGACATTCACCTCCACAAATTCGTAGGGCAGCTGGAGAGCAGCCAGCGTTAGTTTGACTGGACGCACGGGAATGCTGGGATCGAAACCGTATAAAATAAGTTTTCCCATGTTGCTGCTGGTTTGCTAGGCGAACGTTAAATGATGCATCGCAGCGGCAACAGCGATATTATATGCCTTATATAGTGTTTGTTGGCATTAAAGAGCATGTAGATATTTAAGAGAGACATTGACAGTTGATCTAATCAAAGCACAAAGTGTTAGCAGTATATATACTCATAGAAAATGTGCCGCAGGGGGTATTATAGTTTAATGCGTAAGCTTGAAGCACAGGCAGCAGTAAAAAGCTTTACTTTATCATTATAAAATGTGTACAGTAATCAGGGCAAACATTTCAGCTCGCTTCTTGTAATATACAAATACATTATTTTTTCTCTAAAAACTAGTATATTATATTATGTTTCAAAGTACATTTTATTTCCTCTAATTTCATTTCCTAATCTAAAAAACTAAATATGAAAATACATAAAGTAAAGTTCGTATGAGTGTCTGCGCGTCTATTCGTATTTTTTCCCAAACATTTTAATCTATACAAATATCGAATAAAATGTTTGTCGTTGACTAGAATTGTTTGTGTTGTCATGACACTGCACTAATTGTTTGCCTATTTCACCATAAGAAAATACAAATAGATGTGTGATTATAATTCTAGATTATTCAATTATATTTATTTAAGATTCAATAGTAAAGTTTGTCGATTTAAGCACCGTTTCCAACTCATCTGCCCCAGACCCAGTGGCTTCTTGGTAGTAAGGCAACTCTTGAATGCGCTTTAACCAGGCGTTGAGTTTCGGATACTTGCTAGAATCCGGCACAAGCAATATCATCAAAGCCGAGATGGTGGTGATAATGCTAAAGTCAGCTATGGTTAGATCAGGTCCGGTTATATAATTGTTGCTGGCCAGAAAAGTCTCCAACAAATCGTAGGCCTCAACAAGCTCAGCAATTTTAGCCTTCTCAATCTGGGTTTTTCCAGCGAGGACGAGAGGTTTGGTGATGCCAAACCAAATGCTAGTGAAGAGCGTGCTGGAATCGTAGTGGAGACGTTGATCCACGATGGCACTTTGAAAGACATCCGAGGGATAAAGCGAGCTGTCTTTGCCATATTTCTTTGCTAAATAGGCTAAAATGGCGTGCGAGTCGGAAATGTATCTTCCATCATCTTCCAGCGTTGGAACAGTATGTTGTGGATTCTTCTTCAGGTATTCCGGCGAGTTTTGTTCTTTCTTGAAGGTATTCACAATCACATATTCGTAGGGCAGCTGAAGGGCGGCCAAAGTTAGTTTGACAGCCCGACTTGGAGGACTGATATCGAAGCCGTAAAGAATTATTTTACCCATGTTGTTAGCTCTATATTGAAGGTTGTTAACTGACCGCGGTTGCGGGTCTTTTATATCTGCCTGTTTTGTATAAGCTCGGCGGATCCACACGTGCTTGGAATCTGCCAGAAGATTGTGGCTTAATTACTGCAGTTTGTGAATGGTGAAATAATTGCTGATAACAAGTGTGTGGAAAATAAATGAAAATGATAGGGTTAACTGTAGTCGAGTGTACTTGATTATGTGATACTAGCTACTCATTTATGAGAACGGGTCTGATCTCTACAATGAGTAGAAACTTTTCTTATCAGTTTGCTTGCAGTTTCAGAATACATATAAATCCTGTTCACCCAATGTTATATTATCTAATTTATATCATCATTCTTTATAAATATATATTATACATATTTTCAATCCTGAAATTACCAAAATCATGTGTAAGAGAGAGTTTAAAACTATATTTGTATGTTTTTCCAACATTTACTAGCTCTATTTTTGTAGCTAATTATGTTAAATACTCTTTATTTTCGTATATTTTAAAAAAATCATGACGAAAATATAATTATCTTTTTAATCTTATTTTATAAATCGACATGTATGGATAAAAATAAATAAGTAATAAGTGTTTTAAATTTTTTTACAGAGTATTTCGTAGTCAACCCCATTGACCAGACCATTTTTGTTTGTTATTAATTGAGAAGGGAGTCAAGTAACGGAGATAGGTCAGAAACTTGGAAAGCTTAATTCATAGTCAGTTGTGCATTTCCAGTTGGTTATTTCTCTACACCTAGTCGCGTGAAACTATTTATTATCTGCTCTCTGTGTTGCTCTCTCTTTGCGCAAAGCTTTTGCTCTGATCTCTGCCGGTTTTTTTTTAGCACAGTAAAATGTTTGTCGTTGTTATGACTAAAGAGAACTTGTTTCTGCTGTATCGTCATGACACAGCGTTATTTTGTATGCTTTATGAAAAAATTGTTTGCGTGTTTTGTCATAAATGAGCATATTAAAGAGAAGCCAAAAATAAATGCCAGTGATTAAAATAAGAGATTGTTCAACAATATTTATTTAAGACTCAATAGTAAAATTTTTCGATTTAATCAGAGATTCTAACTGAGTGGCTCCAACGCCACTTGCCTCTTCGTAGTAGGGCAACTCTTTGATGCGCTTCAACCAGGCGTTGAGTTTTGGATACTTGCTGGAATCCGGCTCGAAGAAAATCATGAGTACACAAATGGTGGTGATGAAGCTAAAATCAGCTATTGTTAGCTCTGGGCCGGCTACATAATCGTTGTCACCCAGGAAAGTCTCGATTAAATCGTAGGCCTCTGCTATGGCAGAAATTTTGGACTTTTCAATCTCAGTTTTTCCCTGGAAGATAAGTGGCTTGGTGATGGACATTAAAGTGCTGGTGAAGAGCGTGCTGGAGTCGTAGTGGAGACGTTGATCCACGATAGCACTTTGAAAGACATCCGAGGGATACAGCGAGCTGTCTTTGCCGTATTTCTTTGCCAAATAAGCTGAAATGGCGTGCGAGTCGGCAATGTATTTTCCATCATCCTCTAGCATTGGAATAGTGTGTTGTGGATTCTTCTTCAGGTATTCCGGTGAGTGTTGATCTTTTGTCAAAGGGTTCACGATGACATACTCGTAAGGTAGCTGAAGGGCGGCCAAGGTCAATTTGACGGCGCGACATGGAGGACTGGCATCGAAACCGCTGAAAATAAGTTTGCCCATGTTGCTAGTTTGTTATGTGAACGATAAACGAATACTGAATGCATAAGCCGGCAACAAAAAACATTATATGGAATTCGGTTGCGAGGAAAAGAAAGAGAGAACAGGCAACTTTTTGAAGAGAGAGCTTAATTGTGAATCAGCTGTACACTCTACCAAGTGTGGGAAAGAATAACTATAATGAGTTTTTAACAAGTTCAGAGTGGCGCTCGCTAGGGAATTTATTAAAACACATTCAATTTCAATTCATAAGCAATTATATTATTAAATATGCAAAAGTAAAAAGTAGAGAATATTTATAATTGGTGTGACTGTGTTTGTTTACCGTTTGCTTGTTTTGCTCTACAAGTGCTTGACGCTTAGTGTGAGAGAGCGGTCTAGTTGACCACTGTGAGAGAGCTTTTTAGTGCTCTCTTTGCTTGGGGGCTTGCTAAATGTTTGTTCAAAGAGAGCTTGTATCTGCTGTGCAAACATTACACAGCACTATTTTGAGCTCTTCGCTTTGTATTTCACCATAAATTATCAAATCAAGAGACAACAACTGAATATGTAATGTCCACTTCTAGAACATTTCCAGCTCTTAAGCTTCAATTGTAAAGTTCTTCGATTTAAGCATAGCCTCAAATTGAGCCGCTCCAACTCCATTCGCTTCCTCATAGTAGGGCAATTCCTTCATGCGCTCCAGCCAGGCGTTAATCTTTGGATACTTGCTAGCATCCGGCTCCACAAAGACCATCAGACTGCAGATGGTGGTGATATAGCTAAAGTCAGCTATGGTTAGTTCTGGACCTGCGACGTAATCGTTATCGCCCAGGAAAGTCTCCACCAAATCGTAGACTTCGGCAACTGCATCGATCTTTGATTGTACAATCACCGTTTCGCCCAAAAAGAGAATTGGTCGGGTTAATGCTCGCAAGGAGCAGGTGAACATTGTGCCCGAATCGTAGTGAAGACGTTGATCCACTAACGCTCTTTGGGCATAATCCTTGGGATATAGTGCATCGGTTGTTGCATATTTACCCACTAGATAAGCGAGAATGGCATGTGAATCCCAGATGCAGGCATCGTCATCCTCCACTACGGGCACCGTATGCTGTGGATTCTTTTGCAGAAACTCGGGCTGCAAATGCTCGCCGGCTAGTAGATTGACTTGCACAAAATCGTAGGGCAAGTCCAGTGCCTTAAGAACTAGCAAACAGGATCGAGTTGGTGGACTAGCCTCCAGGCCATAAAGCGTAATCTTGCCCATATTTCTGCTGGTAATTGCGAACTGTTACTGAAGGCGAGGCCTGCCAACTGGGACCTTATATAGCCAATGGCCAGGAGGGCGTGGCATGAGCATGGGAAACTAAGCCTGCTGCGTAGAAGGGACACGTAAGTCCGAAACAAAAATGAGGCATTTAGGTGACCGTCATTAGGGTCTGGTCCGAGAACAAATCGATGGTCAAAGGCGAGGCGCAGTATTGTCAACAAAATTAGCATATTCGGC
The DNA here is from genome assembly GCF_009650485.2 of Drosophila albomicans. Taxonomy (NCBI): domain Eukaryota; kingdom Metazoa; phylum Arthropoda; class Insecta; order Diptera; family Drosophilidae; genus Drosophila; species Drosophila albomicans. Next base: position 18,011,464 of record NC_047629.2, on the reverse strand, counting down.
TCGAGTTTTAAAGCGGGTGTGTGAGACTTTAGCTGGGAATAAAATTTAAAATTGTGCGTATAATAAATAACTAATAACTATGAAAGTAAATGTGTGTATAAATTTAATAAAGTAAATTTTTAGAACATCAAGCTACCCCTTATCACACTTAAATACAGGGTACTTCCTACTCGAATCTTTAATTTACGGACGTAAATTATTTATGCATTTGGCACACGCAAAGTACAATTTCTTTATTGGTTGCTGTACTCAGCACTGTTAAAGGTAGCTCGACTAACGGTAAACATATAGTATATATAGTATATACTCATGACATATGCCTTGGAAGCTCTGAGCAAATATTGACGCACCTAAAGATACGAATCGTTGGCAGACTTAGTTATGTTATCTCTAGCTGTAGTATTAATAAACAATCAAGCAAAAACTTAAACTTGCAGCATTATGACGTCTTCGTTTGTTTTTTTCTTTTCTTCCACAGTAGTCCGAGTATCTAATCTTATCTAATCTGAATGCTTTAAATCAGCGTTGACTGCACTAAATTTTCGACCGCACATTCAGTTGTAAATCCGCTTTCAAGTGTGTTAAGTGAAGATCCTTCGAGAATGGTACTTGTACTTTATGGAACCGAATCAAGTGGACCAGTGCGTTCTGTGCTGCTGACTCTGCGCGCCTTGGAGTTGGACTTTGAGTTCCGGCACATTGATGTGACGGCTGGCGAGCAGCTGAAAGAGGATTACGTGAGAAAGAATCCACAGCATACGGTGCCATTGCTGGAGGATGGCGATGCCTGCATTTGGGACTCGCATGCCATTGCCGGTTATCTGGTGCACAAGTATGGCAAGGACGATGATGCATTGTATCCACGGGAGGCACTGCAGCGTGCCATTGTCGATCAGCGGCTGCACTTTGAGTCGGGTGTGCTCTACGTCCAGTGGAAACAGTTGAAGCATCTGCTTTTCCGCGAGAATGTCACCGAGCTGCCGCTGGAGAAGCTGCAAGAGATTTACGCTTTGCTTGAGCGTTTCTTAGCTGGACACGCGTACATTGCTGGTGATCAGTTGACCATTGCTGACTTTAGCATTGTGGCCACACTGAGCACTTTGCATCTCAGCTTTGCACCCGTGGATGCCGTAAAGTATCCCGAATTGAGCGCCTGGCTGTCCCGAATCTCAGCGTTGCCCTACTACGAAGAGGCCAATTTGAAGGGCGCTAGCCTTGTGGCGGAGCGTGTGCGTGCCAAGCTGCCCAAACAGTTCGACAAGCTCTGGCAGAAGGCGTTTGCCGACATTAAAAGCGGTGCGGGCAAACAGTAAAGTCAACTAATGAAGCCAATTAGCTTTGCTTTTTTATTTTTATTTTCATTTTTATTTTTTTGCATTTCAATAAAGCTCATGCACGAAAGTATTTGCTTGTCTGGCTCGTAGCAACAAACCCCACAGCTCCTGAACTAATCACTGCTTTGGTCTGCACACGCTGCTCGACTATGAAATACTCTGTAAAAAGTAATTGGGAAGCGAAAAGTTGCACAAGTTTTTAATATAAGTTTTGACAGTAGAGGGTATCATTTTGTTATAAGTATTCTAAAGGTAATAATTACATTTTACAACATTAAATCATATTTTGATGTAGAGTTAAAATTACAAGATTATTTAAATTTAAAATTTATTTTAAATGTTTTTAAAGCTTTTTAAGGCGAAATTAATTAGTATTTTATACCATTTTATCATTATAGTATTATCAAATAGTACTTTATACTATTTTATCATTATTTCTTGTTGAGCTTCCACAATTTTAAAATGGATTTTTATTAATGTTTGTTTTTTTAAACAGACTTTATAAGGAACTTTTACTTATTAATCCTGAAATTTATCATTGATTTAAAAACATTCTCTAATTTTTCCTTAATTTCAACATTTTACAATTTTTTTTTATGAAATTAAAATTGTACATTATTAGTTTGTATTATTTTACAATCATCAAATGCATTACATGAAATTCATTTCATATGTAGATTCTTCTAATAATTTGTTATCCAACAACTAGTTTTTTTTAGTTTAATTGGAAAGCTTAATTTGTTATTTTGTTCACAATATTTTAAAAATTATTATTTAAATGCAATTAGTCATATATTTATCTGGTTATCAGATCCATAGAAATTTTATATTATATATTATATACATATTTTTATATTTAAAAAAATATTTTTATATAATTTAAGGTTTATATGGTAACATTTTTGATTTTTCCACATCAATCTACCCAATTCAGTGCAGGCTGTCCAGGGTATAATTATGTTTGAAAAACTTTAAAACTTTTTGCGCTCATTAAAATTAAAAATTTTCTTGCTCGACTGCAAGCAGATAGAAAGGGAAGCAAAAAAAAAAAGGGCGAGAGAGCGAACGAACGCAAAAAAATCAAAATAAAAAAATGGCTTCGCAGCAGGACAGGACAGGGCAGGACAGGACGAAATGAAAAGCGCAAAAGTTTTGCTGCCGTGTCGTGCATGCGAAAGTTGTTAAATCATAATTAATTTATGACGCCGTCAGGCAGCGGAGTTCTTGGGAGTCAAGAGTTCGAAGCTGGCAGGACGACGCGTCGTGTAAAACACTCTCTTAAAATGGCAAGGAACCTGTCTAAATACCTGCTGCCTCCCTGCTGCCTTCTGCCTGCCAGCGCTTTCAGCTTCAACCCTCAAATCTAGCGCCAACCCTATGTCCTCACACTGTCACAACACACCGAAGTTATCCCCTTGCCTGCCATCTTTATGCGCCAACGTCAACGGCAACGACAACAGCAGCAGAAGCAGAAGTAGAAGTAGAAGCAGAAGCAGCAGCAGCAGCAGAAGCGACAGCAACAGCAAACTAATTGGTTTAATTTCAACTTTTACTTTGGATGTCGACGCTGTCGTCTCGCCCTATGCCACGCCCCGTACCACCGCCCACACCCTCAGCTAGTTCTATGCTTTGCCTTGGTGCATTTGCTTTAATGGTGTGTCTTTTTTTCTTCTTCTTCGGCATTTTACTTTTAGCGTTTTTTGTGTATCAATTTATTGTAGCATACTTTTAGGCATCCCCTTGAAATTCTTTTGCCTTGCGCAGTTTTTGTGCAAAGTCCATGGAAAGCCGCTTAAATACGGACTTTAATCCCACTGAAGCACTATTCAGATTTGGTGCAAAGTAAAAATAACCATCACAAGGAATGAAAGAGAAAAGTCCAGCGTAAGTTTTATTAAAATGCTAAGCAGATTTTGGCAGAAAATGTTTGTACTTGATTTTCATTTTTAGCAAACACTGCAATTCGTATAAACTATTATTTAAGAAATCGTTGTTGTAAAAAGCTTAGAGAGCTTAAACAGTAATTAAAAGCAATTTTAATTTAAAAAATGATTGTAATTTCAATAATAATTTGTATAATGTTTATAATCTCATTTAAATTATTTGTACTTAGAAATGAACGAATAAAAACGCTTTAGTCGAGTCCCTAAAATTGGCGAAAAAATGAATATACATACATTTCACATTTTTGTTCCTGATAAATGGATGTTCCTTCTGATAAAGAATATGTATGCATACAATATATAGTTAACGATACTTTCTTCTGGCTGTTACATGCGTAAATTTCTTATGAAATCATAAAACCATAAAAAGCCTTGATGTTGGAGTTTGAATCTTACGTTCAATATTATTACACATATCCATACGAATATAAATATAAAAATAATTTTAAAGCCTTGTGATTTATTTTTAATAAACTTAAATATGGCAAACATATTATAAATACATTTATTTCTGCTAAATCGGGTGACATATGACTCGTGACGCTTGATCGAAACCGCATTAAAACTACTTGAAACGCGAGTATATAAGGTCTCAAGAGGACTTCATAATCAAAGTATTTTTTGAAACGAACGACGAATGAAAACAACCACAGTTGTGTTCCTGATCTTCACCTGCCTTTTGGCTGTGATTTGCTACAGTAATTATTAACTTATTATTGTTATTAGCATTCGATTAATCTACTGAATTATTAAATGTTTATCCTCAGATGGGGTGAATTCTATCAGGCCACAGGGTTCTTTCTTTATACCGACAAAAAATCAATGCGAAGAAAAAATTAATGGATTCTGGACATTTTTGGGAGTAACAAAAATTGTACCTTGCAAAAATAGTACAGTAGTGCATTACAATGAGAGGATAATAGTGAAATATATACAAAATACATAAAGACTATAAAATAAAATGAATTGAATTAATAGTATTTTTTTTAATTAATGGTTTTGCTCTGTTTTGGTTTCACTTCGATACAATATCGCGTGACTGAAAAAATATACCGAAAATTGGTGTTCGATATTTCTACGTCTGTGTTCGATATTCTCATATATTAATATTTTTAATAACGAGATAAACAGAGTTTTGGTGCTGTGGAAACGAGACATTAAACAAGACATCAAACATCAAAATATTTTTTGCTTTGTGTTTAACTTGTATACATTAAAATAAATATAAACAAAATAAAAATAAATGTAATTCATTGTTTTGCTCGCGGTTGATATTTCTGCAACAGGTGACGTATGAACCGTGACGACTGATCGAAACCTATAAATCAAACAAAGTATATATAATATATTCTTGATCAGCCGACACGATCTAACCATGGTCGTCTGTCCGTCTGCCAGTATTAACACCTAGATCTTAGAGACTATAAGAGTTAGAGCTATATAAATATATTACGACAGCATTTGTTATGTTTGCACGCAGATCAAGTTTGTTTCAACTTTTTGGCACGCCCACTTCAGGTCCCACAAATTAACAAAACTCGAATACCAAGAGTAATTTTAAACCTAGAGTTGATATGTACAGTAAAGGAAAAATAACCATCACAAGGAATGAAAGAGAAAAGTTCAGCATAAGTTTTATTAAAATGCTAAGCAGATTTTGGCAGAAAATGTTTGTACTTGATTTTCATTTTTAGCAAACACTGCAAGTCGTATAAACTATTATTTCATAAATCGTTGTTGTTAATAGAGAGCTTAAAAAGTAACTAAAAACCATTTTAATTCAAAAAAATGTTTTAATTTTCAATAATAATATTTAATACTTATAATGTTAATTATCTCATTTATATTAATTGAACTTAGAAATGAACGAATAAAAATGCTTTAGTCGAGTCCTTAAAATTGTCGAAAAAAATGAAAATACCTTTTACATTTTGTTCCTGATAAATGGATGATCCTTCTGATAAAGAATATGTATGCATACAATATATAGTTGATGATACATTCTTCTAGCTGTTACATTTGTAAATTTTTTATGAAATCATGAAACCATAAAAAGCCTCAATGTTGAGTCTTACGTTCAATATTATTACACATATCCATACGAATATAAATATAAAAATAATTTTAAAGCCTTGTGATTTATTTTAAATAAACTGAAATATGGCAAACATATTATAAATAAATTTATTTCATTGTTTTGCTCGCGGTTGATATTTCTGCTTTATTAGATGACGTATGAACCGTGACGTCTGATCGAAACCACGTTGCAGCTACTTGAAAATTTGAGTATATAAGCTCTTAAGAGGACTTCATAACCAAAGTATTTTTTAAAACGAACGAGCAATGAAAACAAGCACAGTTGTGTTCCTGATCTTCACCTGCCTTTTGGCTGTGATTTGCTACAGTAATTATTAACTTATTACTCGTGCTAATATTATAGTCTATTAATCTATTGAATTATTACACATTTATCCTCAGATACGGTGAATTCGATGAGTTCAGGTGGTGCATTCACTATAGGACAATTATCACCATTCCGAAAATGTGAAAAAGACTTTGAAGGTTCTTTCTCCATTATTCTTAAAATTCTTGGTGTAAAAAGAATTGTACCTTGCAATAATGTGGAAAACTCCAAATTCATTAAATGATGAATATATATAATTAATAAAGTTTTATTAATTATAAAATTAAATTTATTTTAATTATTGTGTGTTATTTGATTGAAAAATAATTACTAGCTTCTTTTATTTATTTATATCACATCTATATAATTTTTTCATTATATGTGATGATGATGCAAAACAGCTGCGCAGTGCACTGAAGTGGTGTAATTTGCATATAAACAGTGTAATTTTTGTCATGGAGAGTCCATGGGGCAAATGCAAAATTTGAAATGAATTAAAAAAAAAACCCAGAAACATTGAGTTTTTGGTGCTATTGGAAGGGGGCATTAAACAAGCCATTTGACTTGCATACATTAAAATATAAGTAAATTTTGTTTCTAAATATAAAAAATAAAATTAAATGTAATTCATTGTTTTGCTTGCGGTTGAGATTTCAGATTCATTAGGTGACGAATCGTGGCGACACTCGACTGTAACTTTCTTACTTGTTTAAACCTAGAGTTGGTATGTACAATAATAACCATAGTCTTTGTGATTCCTGAAAATTGGGTTGCGATCAGATAAAAATTGTCTAAGTTATTGAAGAAATACTTTTGTATGGGCAAACACGCCTACTTATAAGGGTCTTAGATGTATTTGCTGACAATCTGGTATATTTTGCACTCTATAATATTATATATCTTGAAAGTATTACTATACAAATATACCAATTATACCGCTTTAACCATTTTTTTTTTATATTTTGTGGTATATTATTTCGGTATATTTTGAGCTTAAAACCGCAATATTTTGCTCATATATTTATATTTAATGGATAGCTGGTATCTCTCAATTGAGCACACTCGACTGTAGCTTTCTTACTTGTTTAATTTGTGTTTGACTTAATATAATAATAATTTTTTCTATAAATATAAACAATATAAAAATAAATTTAATTCATTGTTTTGCTCGCGGTTGATATTTCAGATCCATCAGGTGACGTATGCACAACGTGACAACTGATCGAAACCGCATTAAAGCTACTTGCAGCGCGAATATATAAGGTCTCAAGAGGACTTCATAATCGAAGTATTTTTTAAAACGACGGAGCAATGAGAACAAGCATAGTTGTGTTCCTGATTTTCACTTGCCTTTTGGCTGTGATTTCTTACAGTAAATATAAACTAAATTATTATTATTACTATAGTCGACTAACATATTAAATTCTCATGTACATCTATCCTCAGATGCGGTGAATTCCATGAAGCCACAGGGAGCATTCGGTGTAAGGGGACCATCACCATTCCAAGATAAAAGGAAAGATGTTTTCACAATTATTGTCGATTGGTTTTCTAACATATTTAAAAAATTTAGTTGGTAAAATTAAACCAGAGCGCGACTATTTTGTGAAGTGATATTTTGTATGTGCCGTCAATAGCATATTTTTTTGCAAATGTTGTTTTAAAGTATTTATAGTTTTTACTTATAGTATTAATTAGAAATTATGTTCTATTTGCTTTAACTTCAGTTATGTAATAAATTGCCAAAACTCAACAACAAAATAACTTTATTTTGGGTAACTGTGAAATATTGTTCATTAATAAGATTTCGTTTTTAATGTGTGATTAAATTATGCTTCTTGCTCTCTGAGTTTGAGCAATACCTTGAAGTATTTCATGTTTATATTTGAAACATGCTGAGTGGAGGTTTAGAGCTGATTTTAAACTTTGCTTTGTGGTTAACTATTCTTGTATAGCTTCGCAGTTTTCAATTGCGATTATAATGTATACTTTATGGGCTTGGAGTTTATTTATAAAACATCAATATAGAAATTTAAGAAAGTAATATGAATATACAAAATGTTTCACTTTATTCCATAACTAATTTCATTTTACAACTTGAACTTTATGCTGCGCAGTATTGGATACTTTTCGCCAGCGCATTGACCGCGAAAATCGTCCAGCGACAGATCATGGAAAGCAACACCACCCAAGCGCCTGGCTTGCGAGTAGCTCGCCTTAATGGCCGCCGAAGTGGGATCCTCATAGCCCACCCAGAGACCTGGTTCGCCATTATCGCCAGCCGAGCGATAGGCATAGATGCCAAAGCGTTTCGTTGGATCGCCAACTTTGCGCAAATGCTCGTTATTCTTATCCTTGCCCTGACCAAGATGAAGCTGCAGTTGCTCACAGATCTCGGGCCAGCTGAGCAGACCCGGAATGAGTGTATGCTTGCCCCCATCAGCGGCACCCTCAGTATCCGGCACCGGAGGATAACCCGTGAGACCCGAGTCGCGGCTCATGCGCCAGGCGCGACCATAGCTGGCGATGCCAATGTTTAGCTGCTGTGCATTGGCCGTGCTGTTCAGCCAATACTCCACTTGATGAGCCACATTGTGGGTGAGATCGCGTTCGGGCATCTCGTGAAGCGGAGCTACCACATCCGCTTGCTTGGGATCACGCTGTGGCGTATGGAAGTCATAGGTGCCCAGGTTAACAAAGTCCACGTACGGCATCACAGAGGGAATATCAATGAAAACTGAGAGGAAGAGTGAAAGCGTATTAGCGTATTAAGAAAGGTACAGTTGAGTGTCCTCGAATATGAGATACCCGCTACCCATTTTAATGAAAGCAAAACTGTGCGGAATTGCTCTCAAAATAAACCAAATGAATAATACTAAAAATATACTAAAGGTTTCATTTGGTATATTGATATAGTATCGCATTTATACCACATTGTCGGCTAAAGCAACAAAGGCCCGTAATAACTTTTACCCATACATATTTCTTAAACAACTTCTACAAGTTTTACCTGATCGGAACCAATTTTTGAGGAATCATAATTTACACTTGCAATTCGATTTTTGTGGATTTGCGTACAAAGATAACAAGTGCTGTCGAAAAAAAAATTATATCTCTATATCTTATAGTCTCTGAGATTCAAGTGTTCAAACGGACGGACGGACGGCCAGACGGAAAGATAGACAGACAGATAGACGGGTATGGCTATGTCGTCTCGGAATATAAAGTATTTATATTGTTGATCAGCGTCAGCGGACGAGACGATAGGGTTTGAGAGGCCTCCTTCCTGTAACATAGTTTTCCTGCAGGCACAAACTTATAATACCCTTCTACTCTATGGGTACCGGGTATAAAAACAGTTTTGCTACCTCGACAACTTACGCTGTGGATCCACATGTGGCAGCATGCTGAGCGACAATTGTTTGCCATTGCGTTGCAACTCCACTCGCAGCTCTCGCACCAAGGCGGCGAACTGCGTCTTGTGCTCCTCGGCCTTGGCATCGATGGTGTCGCTGCTGAACAGACCCTTGAACGATGACCAGGCGCGTCTGAAGGCGCCCTGCTGCTTCTTGGGACGCAGCTTGGGGAATTGCCAAGCCAAATCGATGCCATCGAAGCCATATTGACTGAGCTCAGCACTCACGCTGGCCTTGAAGTTGTTCCTATGCTCCGGTTGCTCCAGCAAGCTGAGATATTTGCCATTGTCCGGCTCGCCAAATTCATTAATATCCCGATCGCCGCCAACGGAGAGCAAGATGCGCAAATGCGCGTACTTCTTACGCAGTGCTGTTATCTGGTTATAATGCTGGCGATTGTAGGTAAGCTCTGGATGCAGACTCTTGAGTTTATAGTTCGAGGCATCGATGCCCGCATAGCCATAGATCAAGTAGTTGCAAAAACTCAAAGCTGGCTCCAGCTCAGGCAGTGAAAGTTGTGCAGGACCTGAAAGCAAGAGAAAACAAAGGCAAATATTATACAAGTAGAGATAACCTCAATAACCCCAACACTTGACACACAAAGATTAGACAGTAATGCGCTCTCGCTCTTCTCTGTCTCTTTCTTACCTTCACGCACAAAGCTTGCCGCATCATAGTAGCAGACCAGTTTGCCCACCTCAGCCAGAGTCACCTGGCTGCAGCCCAGGCAGAGCAATGCTCCAAGGAAGAAGACCCAACTGTGGGCCATTTATTGTTACTCTATGTATGTACTGCTGTCGTTAAGAATCAATTTAAAACTGAGCGATGACATAAAAGTCACAGCTAATGCCGCTCGAATTGAAATTGAGTGCAAAAACAAAGCATCGACGTGGTTTCGAAAACACTTCTTATCGCCTCTAAAAAATCACAAAGTATTGAGCATAGCAAATACACATTTGTTTGGAGTTTATAAAAATAATCTGTTTGGCGCCGCGAGTAAACATTGAGTGCAAAAAAAAAATTAGACTGTTTCAAAAACAAATCTTATCGCCTCTCTTTCTTGGAATCGCATTAAAAGAAAGCGATCAGATTCTTATAAAATTGTGTTCTTAAAATTAGACCACTTTTTATGTCATTAATAAGATGTTTTATTAAGAGTTCTTAAAAACTAAGATTTACTTTCCTACTTCAATGTTTTCGTGATTAAGTATTCAGATTAAAATTCTAAGTAAATGATTTCATAAGTTTTATTTTAGAACTTTTTTTTTATCAGCACAGTGAAAGTATTTGCTTTAATATAGCGTCTACATAATTTATTTTTATGCAGCGATGTGTAATGAACACATTCAAGTAAATTTGATTTGTTATTGTACTAAATTGCTGCGCCTTGAATTAAGTTAGTTAATGTATAAAGTATAATCAATAAAATACATATTTCTCATTTTATTTAAAATAAATTTTCTTAAAAACTTTGTTAATGTCTTATTCAAATCGTCAAAACAAAAAATAAATAAAAAATTCAATTTCACTGAGATTTCTTGGAAAATTGAAAAAAATGTATGTATGTCTTATTCCATTTTATAGTACATTTTTATACCCTATGGTTAGAGTATTACTATACCCATATACCAAATATAGCCTTTGGTATTATGGGGGTATATTAATTTAGTATATTTTTAGCATAATTAATTGTTCAAATTGTAGCTTATTTAGTAGTTTTTTATACTAAATGTATTATACATTATGAGTACTATTTTTTCTCTTTTATTAATTAATCAACATATGATTGGGTTATTTTATTTTATGTGCAACACAACGTAATTAATATGACTGTAATCACCCAATGATTTCGGCGTTGTAGTTCATCATCGTCTAGAGTATATAAAGCACACATGAGCCACAGCAAAGTAATCAAAGTATTTTTGTGATCGAACAAACGATGAGATCAGCTTCAGCTGCGCTATTGTTTATGTCCTGCCTTTTGGCTGTGATTTGCTACAGTAATTATTAAGTGATATTTGATAAATCTTTTTTTGCAATGACTAAATTTTTTCAGATGCGGTGAATTGTACAAAACCACATGGCGCATTCGGTGTAGAGAGAGCAACAGGCGATCCGCAGAAAAAAACAGAACTTTTTACAATAATTGTTAATTGGATATCCAGTTTTAATCGAAATTTGTAAAATGAACTTTTATACACATTTGCTATAAATAAAGTTTTTTCCCCCTTCGTTAAGGGGTTTTCTTTATTTATTTAGTTATTATTGTTTTTATTCATTTATTATATAAATATATTTATTTGCAAAACCTTAAATCGAAAGCTTTAACTTTAATTATATATTTTCTGGCGACTACTAAACGACAAGCGGCAACAAAAATAATATTCCACATATAATTCAAAATAGCATTAAATTAATTATATATAACTGAGGCAACGAGGCTGATTAACAGCATTTCAATTAGAATGTGTGATTAAAACATCACGCTCTCTTGTTGTGCTCGCTTCATATGAATTATCTCCTTATATGCCTTAGTCTTATTTTCTTTTCTTTCTATTTCCATTCCTATCTCTCTGGCTAATGTGCCAGCAACCACCAAACACAAATCCCTAACATCAAGGGAGGAGAGATGGATTTTAGTGTGTTATAGCTCGTATCAACAGTGAGTAGGCTTTGCGATTGCTTTACCACTACAAACACACAAACAACATGTGGGAAAGTTACAGTCGAGTGTGCTCGACTGTGAGATACGCGCTAATCATTTTCAATTAAATGTAGGGCGGTATTATTCTTAAATTATACTAAATTAGTATACTGAAAATTACTGAAATATACTATTTTTCAAAAAAGTACTGAAATATACTAAAGTTGAAATTGATATTTATAATAAATTATTATAGCGAAGACTAATTGGTATATTGATTTACCATTAGATTAAGCATATTGTCATATACTAAAAACTAAAATATATCGAAAGCTATAATTGGCATATTGATACACTGTTACATACAACATTATATTAAAATACTAAAATATACCAAATGTTATAATTGGTACATTGATATACTGTTACATTTAGCAAATTGTCATATATTAATATACTCAAATATACCGAAATTGGAATATTGATAAACTATTACATACATCAAAGATATACCAAAATCTATAATTGGTATATTGATATACTATTACATATAGCAGATTATTATGTGAAAATAACTTTTAAAATTTTCATTTGATTGAAACCAAATTTTCTGGAATCATGAAGTATAAGTTATTGTTCTATGCCAAAAGCTGAGATTCTAGCTTACAAATTATAGGTCAATTTCTCATAGTCTAAGTCGCTATCGTCTCGAGGATATGGAGTCAAAGATGTCGCCTATGTTACATAAATTTTCTGTAGGCACAAAGTTATAATACCCTTCTACCCTAGCGGGAAGCGGCTATAAAAAGAATGAAAGAGATGGAGAATGAGTGAGCGAGAAAGCGAGAGAGAGAGACACATGTTAGTATTTTCGTATTGCTGCCATTAAGTTGCTGTCGCTTTGCCAACGGCATTTTTGCCTCAGTCTCTTTGCTTATGTCACTTAGCCCACAGTTTCAGCTCCCGCCCATTTCTCGAAACTCCCTCTCGCTCCGCATCCCTAATTCTATCTCCACAATTCCCAGCAGACAATAATGTTTTTGTGCTGCGTGTTGTATACGCAAAGCTTAAATACATTAAAGCATTCGTTGTTGGCAAATGATGAGCTGTTGTTGTTGCTGCTGTTGTTGCTGCTGTTGTTGTTGTTGTTGCTGTTGGTATTGTTGACGATGGCACTTAAGCAAGGATGAGTGTCCTTCTGACGCTTTTACTTTGTGTGTGTGTGTGCCCTGAACGCTTTTGCCAGTTGATTAGCAATTTTGCTCACGTGGCGCTATTTGTTGGCTTCGTTAGTCGAGAGTGTGAGATGAACGCAAGCGGTGGGGGAAATGTGTTGACTTCTACGGATTCCGCACAAAATTTATTTGCAGAAATTGTGTTAAAAGAATTTGCATGCTGCATGCTGTGGAATTATTTTGCCCTCTCTCTCACTCTCGCTCTCACTCTTTTCGCTTTCTTTTTGTCTAGCGAACTCGTTTCAGTCGCTTTCTTGCTTTGGCCGCAAGTGGCAGCTCTCAGGCGCTTAAGCAAATCCTTTTAGTAATTACTTTTTGCCCCCAAGCGACAGTTACGACAGGCCAGCTGCTGTGCTCTGTGCTGTGTCGCCTTAATAGATTCATTCCCAAGCCATGCGAAAAGCCACTCAGTGTGAGATGCCAAGGCCCAGCGACTATGTAATATGTTCATTTAGCTGTTTGGCTGCTTAAATATATTATGTGGCCACCCTCCCCCCATTTTTTTTATGGCCAAGCTTTGAGTTTTGCATAGATATAACGTATACGACGCGTTGGCTTTGTGAATGTTTTTATGGGGCAACAAAAAATTTCCGCTTCCGTTTTTTGGTTGCGGCGGCGTCACCGGAAAATCTACATAAAAAACACGAATTTTATGAAAAGCCAACGCACACATGCCACAAGCTATAAAACTAACCGCAACAAAAAAAACAAAAAAATGAAATACGAACATGAAAAACAAGAAAGTGAGAAATCAACAGAATATTTCAAATATGACTGCTATGCATAGTCGCTTAAGCAAACAGTCAGCCAAGTGCACACATGTTCATGGGACACGCCCAGTTGCCCACTCATCCTCACACACACAAACACACCACCGCACACACACTCCACAGGTTGACAATAAAACGCTGCTCGTAATAATAAACTAATAGTGCCCCAGCTGCTGAGCAATCCTGCGCTTTCTCTCTCTCTCTCTCTTTGTGTTCTCCAACTACCGACAGCATGCACTGCACACATACACACACACACGCCTCTACACGTATACATTTATTTTGCTGATATATGTGCTGAACTTTTGTGTAGCCTAAGTTGCGGCTCTTAAGTGTATATGCTAAACACTTGTGGGGAATTACTGAATTGTAGCTAGATAGGTTTAATAGTAAGAAAGAAAACTATTTTGAAATCGATATCCGAAAATAAAAGTATTTAGCCTTAGTAACATTAAAAAAAATCTACTAAAAAGTATTTTATTTATATTATATCAACAGATTACCGGTATAGCTACGGACCTCTATTGGTCAATATTCCGCATCTCCTAGAAGCCGATTCAACCTAACCTAACCTAAACTTTAGAAACAGATGAAGTCTCTAATCATAACTACACAAAGTTATGGAAACTAATTCAACTTATTTTAAAAGTTATAAAGCTCAAAGCATGCTTATGTCTGCCTGATTAACAAGTATGTACATTAACAACAGAAAGCTTTACAATTTAGCTTCCATATTAAGTTTATTAACACAACTGCAAATTAAGTTTAGAACATATCTGAATGGTTCAAATCATCATAATAAAATCTTCGGTATTAAATTAAACCTTGAGGATTTGCAAGTATTTTCGCTCTATAATATTTTGTTCCTTCCATAGTTTTTGTATCTCTAATCTAATCTTTTTAAATAATAACACTAATTTGGCTTGTACACATTTTTTCAATATCTTTAATAATTGAGTCTTGTAAATATCCTTTCATATATTAAGTGGAATAGATTTCAATTAAACCTCAATTGCTGTATAGAATTTATATAGCACTTTGGATGTTTATCATTGAAATAGTAAATTTTAAAATAATTTTAATGTAAGTAAAAGTGCGTCTAACCTAAGGCCAGCATTGCATACAGTATACGAGTATATTTATAAATTAAAAGCTGCACCAAATTATATTTGTACTTTTATTATGTTGATCATATTACTAATAGCTCTTGTATCTAGTTATATATAATTTAGTTATCTCTCAATTTAGTAAAAAGTTAAATTTCAGTTTTATGTTAATCCATTTTTTGCAACTTTCTTTTTTAAAGCGAAAGTGGTGCTATTTGTATTTGATTCTGGAATATAACATTCTTGAATCAAGATTTTAGCCTTAAAATGAAATGTTCTTAATCTAATTTAAGATTTGTTTATAAGATCGGAAAACATCTTAAAGCAAGATTTTCAATCTTCTTTTTAATATAAATTTTTTTCTCTCTCTATATATGTACAATAAATCTACAATTTAATATTTCTATTTCCAGAGTATTCGTATTTCGACTAGTGTGAATTTCTATTCAACTCAAAGACAGCAAAATTATAGTGTGCGCAGTCATGGCATATTTTCACACCAGCTTGAGTAAATAGACGCACACCCGCTCACACACACACACAGCTACACAAAGACAACTCCCACAACTCTCCGGCAACAGCAAGTGAAGCAAACTGTTAGCTAATGGGCTTTTGCCTCAAACCTTAAGCCGAGAATTGCTTAAAATATGTGTGTGTGTGTGTGTGTGTGTGTGCGTGTGTGTGTTGTGTGAGTCTTTAATACAGCTGACCTCCCCGTCGATTGGGTGATTAACTTTTTGGGCAACATCTGCCCGCTGCCTGGCTTGAGTTGAGGGAGCTTGTTTGCCGTAATTAAATTGTTAACGCACACGTGTCGACTAGGCACATTTTATTTTATTTTTTTTGCTGTGTTTCGGGTTGGCTTTTTGCGTATTTATGCATGTGCATGGGTTCATTTAAGCGTAATGCTTTTCACGTTGACAAATGTGGCAACGGCAACGACGGCGACGGCGACGCTAATCCACCCAAAGCCAATCTGTGAGTGTTAAGGCAGCGATTGGGGGATTGGGTAAGCATGAATATATTTTTTTTTTTTTTTTTTTTTGGTTTTGCACCCCGGCAGGAAAATCTTCAAAAAGATGCCCTCTACCTCCTGTAGAGGGGTATGTGCGATTCTTACGCACTAAAAACCTCCGTATGCTCTTCTGTCCTTTGTAGGCTCACCGGGACTGTCAATTAAGTTATTACTTCGGTGAGCCGGATGGTGTGCTCAGTGCACACAATCGTCAGTGTGGCTTGCCTCTTACGGCAAGCTGCGAATAAAGAAAGTTGTTGTTGATCAGCTATAGACTAGCAGGTCTATTAGCTATCTCGTCAGCTCGGACCTGCT
This sequence comes from Drosophila albomicans, assembly GCF_009650485.2. Classification (NCBI taxonomy): domain Eukaryota; kingdom Metazoa; phylum Arthropoda; class Insecta; order Diptera; family Drosophilidae; genus Drosophila; species Drosophila albomicans. The sequence goes on along the minus strand of NC_047629.2, from coordinate 17,995,282 downwards.
TCATAATGTTGACTATTAGGGTCTGTCCTGTCTTCCAGGACTCCTCGTCTGCCATCATTGCAGCCAGAAGACCCCTTGGGCTTATCGTCGGCCCTACAAGTCTACAGATTTGCTCTCTTTCGTTAGTAAATCTCGGGCAATGTAGGAGCACGTGCTCGGCCGTCTCCTCGTCGTTTATGCAGTAAAAACAGTAGGGAGTATCCACATGGTTGAATCGTTGAAGATACCCTCGAAAGCAGCCGTGATCCGTTAGGAACTGTGTAAGATGGTAGTCCAGCTCCTTATGTTGACACTTGATCCAAGTTGCGATGTCTGGTAGTAGCTCATAGGTCCATCGCCCCTTTCTTGATGCTTGCCATCTCCGCTGCCACTCCTCCAATTGGCGCTCGTACGCTGTCGTCCGGTTTACACCTTCGCGAATTTCCGTTAGAGCGTTTATCTCCAGGTCTACTGGTAGCATACCTGCGAGAACCAGCCCCGCGTCCTCTGAGATGGTCCTAAAGCCTCTGATAAGCCTTAGAGCCATGGTTCTGTAGGTTGCCCGCGCCTCTTTGAGGTAAGACGGTTTTACCGTAGCTCTACTCCATATTGGTGCTGCGTACAGTAGAGTTGCCTTCGCAACCGATGCCAACAGTTTCCTTGCTGGCATTCTCGGACCCCCTACGTTTGGCATCAACCTACTCAGGGCGGCGGTCGACATAGCGGCCTTCCTACTAGCATATTGCACATGGTCCCTGAAGTTGAGTCTATGGTCAATCATAACCCCCAAATATTTCAGTGACCTAGCTGATTCAAGCTGTATTCCGCCTACCGTTATATATAGCGCCTCTACTGCCTTTCTGCTGCTTAGTAACACAATTTCTGTTTTCTGGGCTGCAATGTTTAACCCGACACTCTCTAGCCAATCAGTGGCAGCTCTGATTGCATCGTTGCAGGTGGTTTGTAGAACAGTCAATGTTTTGGCTACGGCTGTAATCGCCACATCGTCCGCGAAGCAGTGCAAATTAGCGTTCCTTGGTTTCCTTACATTCAGGATACCATTGTACATGATGTTCCACAGGATTGGACCGATCACAGATCCTTGTGGGACACCAGAGGTAACTTGGTACTTTTTGGGGGCTTCACTAGTTTCGTACCAAAGGACCCGCTCTCGGAAATAGCTCCCAACAATATCCCTGAGATATTTAGGGATACCCATGTTACCCATGGCGCTGAGGATGCTGGTCCACTTAGCCGAGTTAAAGGCGTTTTTTACATCAAGGGTGGCTATCGCGCAGTATTCCTTCGCTCCTCCTAGCCATCTTTCACCGTCCAGCGCGTTTTGAGCGATGTTTCGGACGTCAGCCAACGCATCAAGGGTGCTTTTCCCCTTTCGGAACCCGTACTGTTGGTGCGATAGTCCACTGGGGCCCTCAGTGATCGCCTCCAGTCGGCAGTATATAATCCGTTCGAAAAGCTTACCCACTATGTCTAGTAGGCATAGGGGACGGTAACCACTGGCAGTGTTGGGGTTACCTTTACCTTTGGGGATGAGAATAAGCCGTTGGTTTTTCCATATTTTGGGGAATATCCCTTCAGCAAGGCACTGTTGGAAAGTGTTGCTGAATAATTCCGGCTTTGCCTCCGCTACGGCTTTAACGACGATTCCTGGTATTCCGTCCAAACCAGGAGCTTTGCTGGGCCTTATCCTTTTAGTGGCTTGCACTATTTCCTCTGGAGTGATGGCAGGAAAAGGAACGCCAGGGGTAGGTTCAGCCGGTTGCCAAAGGGAATCTTCTTTCGGGAACAGTTCCTCTACGATGGTGGCCATTGCACCGGGCTCCATTTGTAGCTTACCCGCCGAAGTTTTTAACTTTTTATAAACAATTTTATATGCAGAGCCCCATGGGTTCTCGTCAATACTGTCGAGCAGATCCTTAAATGCTCCAGCCTTCGCTATCGCAATTTCCCTCTGTAGTGCCGCCCGAGCTGTTCTGTGACGGTTCACTAATTGCAGGTGTTCGTCACGTCCTCTCGCCCGCTGAGCTCTTCTTCTTGCTGCGAGGCACTCCGCTCTCAAAAGTCGCAAGGACTCGCTCCACCAGTAAGCAGGTGGCTTGCTCCTGTTTGACTTTTTTCGCGGCATTGTAGCATCGCACGTCGATACCAGCAGTCTCGTCAGGTTTGTGGCCATATTTTCTGCTTGGTTAGCTGGATTCTCCAGGCCTTCTATTATATAAGATAGCATCTCTTTGTCCAGTTTCCTCGTGTCCCACATTCGACCTAGTGTATTCCTTCGAAGCCTATGTGTCGCACTCGTCATTTTAATGTTGATGAGGATCAGCGCATGGTCACTCAGCGTCTCGTCCTCCAGAACTTCCCAGGTGGCATTTACTGCTAAAGCCCTGCTAGCGAAAGTGACATCAATATACGATGTTCCTCTGTCATTGTCAAAGGTCGGTTTGATTCCATCGTTAAGTAGTACGAGGTCGAGCAGGCTCATTGTGTTTATCAGTGCTCTTCCACGACGATTCGATATTCTGCTCCCCCATTCTGTGGCCCAGGCATTGAAGTCCCCGGCTATCACTATCGGGCTACGCCCTCTAGCGTGGCGCGCCAGCATGTCGAGCATGTCTTCAAATTGCTCATGGCTGTCGCTTGGGGGGGCGTAGCAGCTGTAAAAATGAATCCCACTCAGTCTCGCGTAGGCGAAACCCCGTAGGGGAGGGGACTGTACTTCTTGTACATGGATTCCGGAGCAGCGTTTGATCGCCGCCTTTCCTAATCCGTCCAGTATCATGTCTGCATTCCCTCCACTTGGAATATAGGGTTCACTTAATAGCAGAATATCTATATTGCGTTCCACTTCGGTCTGCCGCAGTAGGCTCTGGGCAGCCGCACAGTGGTTAACGTTCAGTTGGGCAATCCTAACGAGTTCTTGCATGTTGCTGGCTCTTTTCTTCTAAGTGTTTTTTGGCCCTCTGATAGGTGGGGCATGCAAAACAACCGGTCGCATGATTTAGATTCTTCCCTTCGCCGCAGATCAAACAATTCGGCTTAGCTGTGCATCCCTTGGCCTTATGCCCTTTGGCCCCGCACCGTAAGCAGCAGTCCGATCGGTCTACTTCCTTACAGCTACTTGCTTGATGCCCGTAATCTAAACACTTAAAACATCTTATAGGCCTAGTGTCTTGGGTGATGCGACACCTTGACCAGCCCACTGTAATAGAACCCTTTTTTAGTACTGTTATGGCATCGTTTACGTCTAGCAGTACCGTAGCTATTTGGGTCCCGTCACGCATCCTTCTTAGTCCTTTCACATTCGGACTAGAGATCGTCGGGAATTGGGCCTTTAAACGTTGGAGAAGGTCCCCCGTGGTCGTTGCCTCATCCATGCCACTGCATTTCAGTGCAGTTCTTTGCATGCCTGAACGTACCGTGGCGATGTTGCTGAGGGAGTTTGCAATGCCTTCGCGGATCTTGCTCACTCCACCCGCAGATTTACCATCCAGTTCCAACAGTAGGTCACCTTTCTGCGTCCTCCTGATTTTACGGACGTGCTTGCCTATTTCGTCCAGCCCAGGGTCCCCTTTTAGTTGACGCAATATGTCAACGTAAGAGGTGTCGGCAGTTTTTTGAATTATCACTGCCTCGGGTTTCCTGCGTAGCTGTTTGGGTTTGACTCTATTTTCCGCTTTGGAATTGCGGATAGGTGCTTTAGTAACCTCTGCATAGGTTGTCACCTTGGGCGCATTGGCCCCAGCCTTCACGGTAACATGCTCCCTCCTTAAAGGTGTCGCTTTTGGCGTCTTTTTGTCCTTAGCGACTGGGGGGATCTTCTTTTTAGAGGATACCACTGTTTGGGTAGCGACGTTCGTGGCAGGAACATCTTTTGGTCTACCCTTGTGGAGATCCATCGCTCTATTGTTGAGCGAAGCCAGTTCTGATATTGCATCTTTGGACCCCTTGGTGACGTGTCGCTGGGTCTCAAAAGCTGCCACAAGTAGATTAATTCTACTTTGCATTTCGTCCAATACCTCGCTGAGGTCCGAATTGTGCCATGCTGTCGTTAGGTCCAATGGGCGAAGAGGCGAGCCCGGAGGGGTCTTGCTTCCTGCCTTTGGAATCGGCACGCTGATGTGATCGGTGGTAACCTTACTTGTAACATTAGATGCTTGCGAGGCCAAGTATGCCACCTCTTTAGCATTGCGGTCGCTGGATATCGACGGCCGGGGGCCCGCTTGCTCACCCCTCACAACCGCCGGTACTGGGCTTCCGACACCCTGCACCGTAATTTTAACTCCTCTATGACCTTCCATTTGGTTAATTCTAACCGGTGCATTTTAACCCTTCTGCCAGGGGCACTCCCTCTAATGAGATGGTGTAGCTACCCTACAATCTAGCCGCCCACTATGGGTCAGACGCTAACCAGTATACCGCCCAGTCTGGGTACAGACGCATACTGGATTTTTAATAAGCCATTCGGTGATTACTCACCGGCAGGCCGCCTTCTCATCTTAGCCAGCCCCCCTGTTGGGTAACAAAGGGGCTGTTCCCAGGGACGCCGCGTGGAGGCGATGAGCTGCTTGAGTTTAGCCAGGTATGGATCGCGCTGGGCTTTGCCATGTTAAAGCCGCTCAGCAACTTTACCATACTAGCATCACCCCGACATGAATATATGTACGAGTGTGTGTGTGTGTGTGTGTGTGTGTGTGTGTGTGTGTGTGTGTGTGTAAGCCATGACAGCCATTTTCCCCCACACCCGCCGCGCTCCGCACTTTGCATGGCTTACGCCCTTAGCTGGTGTTTTTAATGCTTCATTGGCTTAATTGCCAGCCAACAGCAGCCACAAGCATACACTCACATGCACACATACATGCACACACACACACACAGACACACATGCACACAACTTTTCCACGATGAAAATGAATTCAACCACAAACACGTTCATTTACCTTTTATAGATACACATACTCCAAAAATTCTCACACACTTTAAATTTGTGCTCGAAATTTGTTTTCATTAAATTTTGCGTGGCTTGAACATAATGCTGATTATTTACGCATAAAATAATGCACAACATTAATTTCTACTCATTTTCTATTGATAGCAAATTGCAGTGTGTTCATCAAGTTTTTGTGCTAAACAAAGAAATGATGAGAGAGCAGCATTAGAGAGAGAGAGATGAATACTGCACTTAAAACTCAGCACAATAATCTGAGTATTATTTATTGTATTTTCTCTTCAAACAGAGCTTATAAACAACGTTCATAGAAAATATCAATTTGCTATTATTTTGTATGCACATTTTAAAAATGATTAAATAAAATGAAAAATAAAATCGTAAATAAAAATTATATAATGTCAAAAATAAAGAAATGCTAACATTTAAAGAATCTAGAACAAAATTCGTTAATTTTAAATCTTTTTGATCTTAAAACAAGATTTTTGAAGGTCGAAACGATGATTGAAGAACAAAATCTTGTATAAAGATTATTTCAAGATTTTTTATTAAAGTCGAAAAGTTCCTAAATAAAGATATGCAATCTACTTTTCAATGTAGTATATTTATACTTTAAGGGACAGTAAAACACTATTCATTACATATTTAATGGTTGATTTTTATTATTGATAATTTATAGTTTGAGCTTAACTATGAATATAAGCTCATTTATTTACAAGTATTTTGCAAGTGTAAGATTAAAAACCATTTTTTCTGTAACATTTTTTATATTTATTCTTTCCAAAAACTACTTTTAAATATGATTCATTTTTTACAAATTTAGTTTTACTTAGCTATTTTTGGACGATATTTTATAATTGGAGTTTAATAATCAACGATGAGAGATAATTTCTAAGAAACGTGTTTTCAAACTCAAGAAATAATGCATAAAATCAAATGTAATGATTCCGATTTCTGAAAACTAATATTTTAATAGGAATATTCTAAAATTTAAGGCATATATTTTAGGAATTATTTAACATTCTAAAATTGACCTTAAATGACATATTTAATTTAGGTTTCTTTTTAGCAACATTTTTTTTGGTCTACAATTTTTTAAAAATAATTTTAAAAATTAGTATTATAATAGAATTATCCTTATTTAGTATACTATACAATAATCGTCTTTACATATTTAAATTTTTATATTTTCACTTTTATTTTAGCTTTTGATTTAGTACTATCGATAGTTCATAGTTCGAGCTTTCAACTCATATAGTTGTATAAAAAATCAAATGCAATATTGTGTATTTCCAATGAAAATTATAGTGTTATCAGCCTGAATAGACACCACAATCGAATAGCATTCTTCTAATACATACAAACATAATACACACATGTCATTTTCTCAGTGCGCAATTGAATACAACGTTTAACAGCTGAGTGTAATGTGTGATTAAAGCCGTCATTACATGAACGAGTTAGGCTATAAAAGCTGCTTCTAGACAGCGTTTAGTGTTTAGTTTCAAATTGCAAGTCGCATTTCGAGCTTATAGGAAACATGAAGTGGTTATCGTTGGCTTTTCTCCTCGCTTTGTTGGCACTCGCAAGTGGTAAGTTGTTGTGGTTGAGGAAGAGGGGGTGGAATAGTGTATGCAAATAATAGAATTCATGCATAAAATATGTATAATTTATTTACTTATTTTTTTTCTGTCTATATTTTGCTTTTATTTACAGCTAATCCACTGCAACCGGGAAATGTAATCATCAATGGCGATTGTAAATACTGCAATATACGTGGCGATTAATTAATTCAACAACCAGCCAGTGATTGCTATTTATGTCGATTGAAATAATAAGGGAAATTTAATTAAAACGAGTGTTTTTGTTTTTATGTAGTCCAAGCCTAATCTGTTAATGCGCACAAAATGCGTTTCAATTGAAAGGCAAATTTCTATTTTTCAGCAAACAACATCAGATGAAATTTCAAGTAGCCTTGAATCAACGAGTCTCCTAACAAATTCTGATGCAATTCCCGTCGATTTATTGTTATCTATAGGTTCACTTTGCGGTCAACGACGATATTCTCAGTGTCAAGATTTATATATAATCAATATATAAATTTGACTTTACTTTTGTGCATGACTAATCCATCAAAGGTTGACTGAGGAATTTAAATAAATGAAACAATTATGTAATGAACAATTTATTGAACAAAAAAGAATTGAACTTTCAGTTTTGTCATAGGCAATTTTATTAATTAAGGATCATTGGCAATTTTCTTGGTTAACCTCCATGAACATTGCAATGACGGCAATCGCCGTTGATGACCACATCAGGTTTCACAGGGGAAGCTAGAGAAGAGAATCGAGTTTTAAATTAGTATTTTGTAATTATAATTGTTGTTCTTGAAACTTACCACTGGCGAAAGCCAAAAGGCCCAGGACGAAAACAATTGAGAAAAGTTTCATTTTGTTCTGTGGTTTAGTTAACAAGGTTTGCAGTTGAACTAATGCCAATTGCAGTCAAAGAGTCGGTTTATATAGCACTTAAAGCAAAAGTGTTTTTCCCGAGAAGCGCACAAATTGTTATTACAATATTACATTGATAGGTCAGCAGAAGTAGACAGCTTGGAAATGCCCATTTAAATGAGTATTTCCCACAGATAAACACATTGGTTCAGTGCGTTGATTGCGATTGCATGTGACGTTTAATTACAGCTTAAGGTATTGAGTACAGTGAACACTAACTCAGGTGAAGCGTGATGCAAATATTCAAGTTGAGAAATCTAATAATACTTATTAGAGTTTAGAGTTTATTTAGTCAAAGCAAAGCTTAATGTTACATATATTAAGCTATATATTAAATGGAAACATTATGTCATTACTTTTGTTTATTTTAAACATGAATCAGAAGCACAATTTTAAATATAAATATAAGAACCATCTGTTAAACGTACCTTAAAAGTTAGAAACGCTATTTGTTTTACAAAAGCGAATTGTTTAATTAAGAGACTACTTTTCATCGCTAAACCAAATCTAGGAGTAATTGCTAAGGTGTCCGCTTAAGAAAGGTGTCCGCTTAAAAGAACTGTGCATTAAGCGAGCTTTCACTGCTTGAGTAAAACATGCTATGTGAAGTCTAAACATGTATACGTGATATTTCGTATACGTAATATACATATGATTGAGGTAAACTTTTTGTATACGCAATATTTGACGTAATGCATGTTTGAGGTAATAAATGCTATTTATTAGGAATATCAAAATAAGGAAAATATATTTTTATAAAAATATATATCAGCATTCCCCACAGCCTGCATTTGCTTGCAATGCATCTTTGTTGTAAAATATGTACATACGTATTTTACGTATACACGTATATTACGTATACGCAATCAAACGCTAAGTCAGAAATATATTGTATAAGCTGTATATTTAGCTTTACATTTCCCTTTATGCTGTGAATAAAATGTTAAATAAAAACAATCAAGAATAAATGCATTCAATGCGAATAAATTCGATTTTGATTTGTGCTTATAACACATTATTTATTTAATAATTTCTTTAGACAAACTTAGTGCGGCATATTGCGTAGCAAAGCGCCAATAGAATAGTATAGGAGACCAAAAGCCGCAGCGCCAGTTGTCAATCTCTGAATAGTAGCACCTGAATCACGGACAGGAAAAGGCGTCTCGGGCACACCATCTCTGTTACAGTCTACGCACTCTCCCATGATGTAAACCTTGCCAGGCTCAGCTTTAGAAATAAATACAATTGAATAAGATAATTGTGACTATGCGAGTTATTTTGTTTATATTACCAAAAGTTACAGCCAAGATGCAGCTGAATAAAAGGAGCACTAAAGCCAACGAATTCATGTTGAATCTGATCGGAAAACGCATTGACGATCGTCTACTTATAAAGAAAAATACTGAGATAGTGAAAAATTGAATATATACGAAGCTCGTGTATTGAATTTCACAAAGCAAGCATTTAAAATTCATCTGAGTGTGAAATCCTCTCTGAGTAATTTTGTATATTACGAAATATTTAAAGTAAATCACGATTCGCAATTCTTTATATTACCCTTACATTTATTTTAGACGGGTATAAACATTATAGTGAGCAATTGATTATAATGAACTTTGCAACAAAGTATATTGTTATTCCATAATTAAATGATTTTTTATTTGGAAGCATAAAAGGAAATTTGTATCTCAGAAATAACATATTTCTGATATTTATAATTTGCACTTTTATTTTTTATAAATTGGATTAATGTCATTACGGCTTGGAGATCAAGAAATACAAAGGTTGTCAAAGATGCTGAATGATAAAGTACCAGGCTACTAAAATATAAGCTGTATAAATAAATTTAATTAGGTAATTGTGACTATATAAGGTAATTTGTTTATATTACCATAAGCCGCAACAAAGATGCAGCTGAATGAAAAGAACAGTAAAGCATACAATTTCATGATGAATCTGATCGGCACGCGAATCAACAATCGTCTAGTTTTAATGAAAACTAATGTGATAATAAAAATTTCAAGTATATTGCATCTGACTGTGAAATATCCGGCACCGACTTTAGTATATTACAAATTGTTTGAAATAAATTAATGTCAGCAATTTTTATTATTGCCCTTCTATTTTCATACCCGAGTAGAAGGGTATTTGCAACTTGTGCCTGTGCATATGTATGTAATTGGTAGAAGGAAGTATTTCCTAATATATATTATATGTATATATATCTTCCCTTGCATTGCTTTGTTGCTTTGATTGACAATCTGGAATATTTTGTACTGTATGGTATATTTTGAATGTTCTACATTAATATACTAAATATAGCTTTTGGCATGTATGTCGCATTGGTATATTTTGTGCTCTATGGAATATTTAGTTTAGTATATAGTAAAGTAAATATAATAAAATGTACTGCATAGCATATTTTTTGCTTCCTTAATACAATTTTTTAAACTTTTAAGACTACAAAGCAATCTCGAGGATATCCAGAGCTCTAGCTTAAAGTAATGATTTTATATTCCTAAAGAATTGAAAATAGTTATGCCATAAATTGTCAATTATTTTTTTTCGATCATACATAAAAGCATGTTATATTACAATGTCTATGAAAATTACAGAGTATTGCGTTCGACTACATTAAGAAATAATATTTTCTGCAGTCAAATAAACGTCACTTTATTTGTTGTTATCAGTTAAGCAGGTTTCCTTTGATTGCACTTTAGAATTGACTCGTATTCGTGTTTTTCAGTGTAACACGCTGTGGAAACAGGTTTATATATTGTCAGCATGCTTTACAAATTTAACATATTGTTAAGGCGGGCTTTGAAAATAATATTCGATTAGCATAACTGCAACACTGCATTGCAAACTGGGATCAGCTGCAATCCATCGGACAACAGTATAAATAGAACTTTACATCGAGCTTATTCTGTTTACAAAATGCAGCGCTTGGTATTGTTAACTGTCTTGGTCTTGGCTATATTGGCCATGTTGGCTGCTAATGCCAATGGTTAGTATGTAGAAATATTGTTATGTTGTTCTCATACTCCGATTATAACTCTTATCTAACTCTTCCACCTAATTTCTACTTTAGCTGGCAAAGTAACCATCAGAGGCCAATGTGTCGATTGCAACCGACCGGAAGAGGAGAGCACAACTCACAAATCTTCAGGCAGTCAGGATCATGCTGCTCATTCTTCTGGTCAAAGTAAAACGGCTGCTCCTCCAGCTCAGGCCGGCAACTCCGAGATATCAACACAAGAGATATCAACACCAAATCGCTTTAAACGCCAATGGGGATAATGCAAACTACAATATATATGAAACTCGTGTATTGAATTTCACAAAGCACGCAAGTAAAAGCATCTGAGTGTGAAATACCCGCTAAATAAATTTGTATATCACAAAATGTTTAAAGTAAATTACAATGCCCAATTCTTTATATAGCCTTCATATATTTTTCAGACGGGTATAAATATTATAGTAAATAAACGATCGATTAGATTAAGCTTTTGCAACAAAGTATATTGTTATTGAATAATTAAATGAGATTTATTAATTGGCAGCATAACAAGAAATTCATTTCTTAGAAATAATATATTTCTGAAATTTATAAATTTCATTTTCTATCTTCTATAAATTGCATTGTCATTACGGTTTGTAGTTCAAGAAATACAATGGTTACGAAAGATACTTGATAAGCTGAATAATAAAGTACCAGGCCACAAAAACATAAGCTGTATAAATAGGTAAAGATTCAATTAATAATTGGGAGTATGTGAGATATTTTGTTTAAATTACCATAAGCAGCAACATAAATGCTGCTGATTGAAAAGAACAGAAAAAAATACATTTTCATGATGAATCTGATCGGGAAGAGAATTGATGATCGTCCACTTAAAATGAAAACTATAGACTTAATGAAAATGGCAATATATATAAAATACGTGAGTTGTAATTCATGAAGCAAGCAAATATAATGCTACTGACTGTGAAATACCCGATACCCAATTTAGTATAATACAAATTGCATAGAATAAATTATGCTTCTCAATTTCTTATATTGTCCTTACATTTTTATTCAGACAGGTATAAATATTATAGTATTATATTGTGTAAATAATTGATTAGAATGTTGCTTTGCAACAATGTATGTTTTTATTCAATAATTAAGTGAGAATTCTTAATCAGTAGCATAAAAGGAAAATAAGAGGAAAGACTTTTCGGATTGGAATTCAAGAAAGATGCTTGACAATCTGAACAAGGAAGTACGCAGCTCAATGAACATTGTTTTCATTGATTGAATTCAAATGTTAAAAATGTGATATGGAAATTAAGAAACTGACAAGTTCAGAACTGCATCAAAATATTCCATAAATATAATGTATCTGGTTTAATAAGTATTATGCAGAAAATGCAGCATCAAACGTTTATTATTTAAAAAAAAAGGTTAAGTCACAAAGAAATAATATAATAAATATACTATTAAATTTTCAATTCAGAAAATAAACGTATTCTATTGCAGTTAGTTGTGTGCAATTGTGTTTGATTCCTGTGTTTGCAGCGATTAAGCCGCACGGTTTTATACAATTTGTAGTATTTAAAAAAAATATATATATAATAGAATAGATCTACTTTATATGTTATATGTACATAGTATATTGAAATATACTGTAATAAATAAAGAAACTGCTCATGATCTCATCGTTCGTGATCTCAAAAATGATTAAATTATGAATCGCTGAATTGTGTTTAAATTGACGAAAACTTTTGTGGTAAATTATTTTGTAGTTTTTTTTATTTATATTTATAACTGAATTACGCAATCAAATTAGTCGATCATATTATCACCAAATAACAAATTTGTAAATTTTTGTTTCTTCGTTTGCAATTTCAAGCGATACAAACACAGACTTTCAGGACTCAAGCTTATTGAGATCTCTCTCTTGCACTGAAAATTTAATATTCCTAAAGAGTTGAAAATAGTTATGCCACAAATTTGGGATGTTTTCGATTTCGTGCATAAAAAATGTTATATAATAATGTCTTCTGTTAAGATTACAGAGTATTGCATTCGACTAGATTAATCAATCAAATTCTCTGCTTAAATCATTCAGTCTAATAAACGTCACTTTATTTGTTGTTATCAATTAAGCAAGTTCCCTTTGCTTATACTAATCGCATCAGAATCGTCTCGTACTCGTGTTTTTCAGTGTAAATCGCTGTGGAAACAGGTTTATATATTCTCAGCATGTAAAGCATGCTATCAATTTATTGTTAAGCTGGGCTTTTCCAATAATATGTGCTTAGTATAACTGCAACACTGCATCGCAGTCTTAAATCAGGTGAAACCCGTCGGGCAACAGTATAAAACCAACGTTACATCGAGCTCATTCTGTTTACAAAATGCAGCGCTTGGTATTGTTAACTGTCTTGGTCTTGGCCGTGTTGGCCGCCAACGCAAATGGTTAGTATGTGAAAAGATTGTTGAGTTGTTCTCATTCTCCGATTATAGCTCTTATCTAACTCTTCCACCTAATTTCTACTTTAGCTGGCAAAGTAACCATCAGAGGCCAATGTGTCGATTGCAACCGACCGGAAGAGGAGAGCACAACTCACAAATCTTCAGGCAGTCAGGATCATGCTGCTCACTCGCCTGGTCAAAGTAAAACGTCTGCTGCTCCAGCTCAGGCCAGCAACTCTGACTGGTCACAGCAGCTATCAAATCGCTTCAAACGCCAATGGGGAGGTCAGCAAGTGATCCGGTTTGATGGAGATGATGGTGGCTTCTCTGGAGGTCGCTCAGTGACTACGATCGATGGACATGGCTATCCTGGCACAGTGGTGCGCAATAGTGATTGTGTTGGCTGCAACATACGCGGCTAAATCGACGATTGTTACGTCATTTTGCTGGTGACTAAAACATAATTAATAAATTGTTTTGTTCATTGTTTAAGTGCTACTGTTGTATATGTGGTTTAAAGCGATTTTGTATGAAATTTCTGTAGCATTTTCAGCAAGGCAAGTTAGAGAAGCATATAAAATGATCACACTAAATCTATTGTTGATCTCAGAAGAACTCGTAAAACTTTGATGACAAAGATGACTAAAATACAGAAGCATCAATATGCATTGTAGAAAGTAATCACTTTAGTAGTGTATTTTAGTCATCTTTGTCATCAAAATTCTACGAGAAGCTCTTCTGAGATCAACAATGGCAATTTAAATATCAATTCAGTAAACAATCTCCAAGTCATTGCATTCGTAGGCTTTCTTCTCTTCGTTGTCACATATATAATCCATGGATTATACAATTGTGCATCCAATGGGATACAACTGTGTCTAAAATTTGACTAAATGTCCAAAATGGGTTTGAAAATGTCGATGCAAAAAGTTTTTGTGTTATTCGAGAAGGCAAAGCTAAAGTAATTAGACAAGTCGACTGGAAAATACACAAAGATTTAGTATAACCATAGCATCATGTGCAACATTTGAACCATAGGCAAACTTTTGACAGCGGCGTTAGAAAAGTTTCGTAAATTGTTCGGCAAATTAAATCGAAATATATTTTGTTTGTAATTTTACTAAATACACATATACATATATCTTCTTAACATAATTGTCATTAATTTCAATATAATTATTAAACCTATAAATCCTTCCAAAATCTTTCTAAAAATTCTGTGTTGCTGCAGCTTTTCAATTTTAGCATTTTTATAGTACTATAAAGTACTAAATATAATAAACAAAAATATATTATATAGATGTTAAAGCAACAGCAGTTTAGCTTAGCTTTGTATTTGAGAAAGTAAATGGCTGCAGTTTTTTTAGATACATTTAATTATGTTTTTTTTTACTATACAATAAATTAGAATAAACCAAACAAGAGTTTAATAATATAGAAATTATGAAATGACAAAATTCAAAATGTAAATATATTTCTCTCTAATAAATCTTTATATACACACACTTAAACACATTTTGAATCGTGTTGTTAAGTGTTGCTTTTTGAAATATATAGACTCTATTTCCTTCATTTGTATATGTAAACAGACTCTCGATGATTACAGCTTGTCAATCTTAATTTACATCATGCATGTAGCGACCTCTTGCTGTCAGTACAAAATCAACATTACAACGAGCACAACGAGTCAAGTTCAGCTTAAGAGAATGCAGTGCATATCATTGATAATGGCCTTGATTTGTGCCATGTCGATCCTCTACGCAAATGGTTAGTTTAGCTATCACGAAAAGTGGCTAATTACAAACAAGCTGCTGATCTTTCACTAACTCGCTCTCTCTCTCTTTGTGTGTCTTTCAGCTGGCAGAGTGACCATCAATGGCGCTTGTGTGGACTGCAATCGACCCTATGCTCAAGATAGAACGACTCGAAAGCCGGCAACTCGCTATGGTAATCGCAGTCCAACATACAGCCGTCGTCCTGCACCGCAGCCGAGGAGGAATGATGACTGGGAGATGGATGGCTGGACTATGCATCAGACTGCCAATGGAGGACAGCATATGACATACGGTGGGGGACCAAGCTACAGATGGTAAAAGCAGCCAATGAATAACTTAAATGTGTAGTTGAAATAAAATACAAAAAGTTAAAATACCAAAACTAAATAAAAAATAAACCAAAAAAACGAAATCAGCTCGGCAGTCTCAACTTGAAAATCGATTAAAGGTTAATAAAGTTCATTTATATACATATGTTCATGTGTATTTTTTTTTGTCGTAGATTCGTTTGATTTGCTAACAACAACTGCCAATCAGTAGTTGATAAGAAACAAAGCTGAGTGCATTGTAAGGTTAATACAATTTTCTAAGAAATTAAATAGTTTCTTTGCACTTTGCTCATCTTTCAGCCAATAGCTTACAAAGTCTGCGTACATATAATATTAAAAATAACATGGTGATGAAACTTTTAATTTATTCACAGACTACATCTTTCAGCTAAGATTGGCAAAACTATCTTCCATAATGATTTATGTAAATTAAGTTTTAATTCATACATTTGAATATGTTTTTATTTATGATCATAACAGCTCAAAGATAAGGCGTCTTCTCAGCCATAAAATTGATTTTCTTATACTAAAATATTAAACGAGTTATAATATGTAAGAAGGCTGCTTTGAGTGTGCACTTTAAGTCAATAATAACTTTGACAAAACGGTATAAGAGTTAATTTTAATATATTTATTTTAAAATATCATACCAACAAAATACTAAAAAAATATACTAATACACACATTAGAGTCAATAAACGCAAACATCGTAAAAGCAGTATTAGCGATACAAATTTCTGCATATAATTTCTGGTATATACCAAAAAATATACTGATACCGTAGTTAGTTCTAAAGTTTTGGTACCGGGTATACAAATTCATACGTAAACAAACAATAGCAGTAAAACGATCAAAAAACAACAACATAATATACCAACCAAAAATACTAAAAATTCTAATACACATAGTTAAAGTGGTATTTTAGATAAAATGCAAAATAATACACCAACACAATACTAAAAAAATATACTGATGCTCTTTTGAAGTTTTTGTAGCGAGTATACTAATTCATACTCAAACAATCGATTACTCAATCGATTAAAGATTCCAAATAATATACCAAAAAATACCAAAAAAAAAAATATATATATATGTATATACATATATATACACACAGTTAGAATCCTCTTCTAAAGTTTCGGTTTCGAGTTTAAAAATTCATACTCAAATAAACAAAAGCAGTACCAACAAATACTAAAATATACACAGACCTCTTTAGACACAAAATTATAATACCCTTCTACCCTTTTGGCAACGGGCATATTCTTACCAACCAAAGCAAATACTTGCTGCAGCGAGCAAAATATATGTATAAAATATATTGATAATAATGATTCTCTTAAATCAGCAGGACTGGCGCCAAGTCAAATATTCAATGAGCTGTCTAATGGAAAAACAATGCGCATCAAAGCTGCAGCTGCAGCAAAGTGAAGCACGCCATGGGATTTACTAACAGATTCGTGGGCAAATCCCCGCTCCCAGTTTTGGTGTCGTAATTTCCAGTCCCCAACTGCGGGCTATAAAAACTGATGCACAATTTGTAAACTCATTCAGTTTAACAAGCGCATCACACACAATATGAAGTGGTTTTCGTTCTCGCTGCTGCTTGCAGTATTTTCAATGTTTGCGCTCTTGGAGGCAGCTCCATCTGGTAAGTACTTCTTAATATAATTACAAAACATAGATGAGAGACTAATAAGAAGTGTATTAACAGGTCAAATACGAGTACGCACCCAAGTTACACAGCGAGTGCATGTGAGAAATGGCAACATCAAGTGGAATGGCGATTGTCACAATTGCAACATACGCACCACAAAAAACACTGCTGAAGTGACGAGTACAAGGCGCAGAGAATTTGTGCGTCGATTCTAATATCTAGTAGTAGTAATAAATACTTATTTATGTCCACAAAAAAAAACACAACAAGAAAATGTGCGTCGTTTTGTTCATAATTTTGACATTGTTATAAATCACTCAAGCTCAATGGCTGCGGGGCATGAAGCGTGTGTAGCACACAGTTTTATGGTTCATTGCTAAAATATTTTACGGGACGTGCATAAAAATTGCCATCATATTTGAGTTTCGGCATTGCAATCGAAGACTGAACCCTTTGCCACCCATTTTGCCCTTACACGTGTTTCTTTGCTACAAATTTTTATGGAGCGTCGACGTCGATGTCGTCGTCGTCGTTGCTGTTGTTGTTGTCGTTGCCATTTCCGTTGTCCTGTGCCATAAAAGCAGTCGTTTCCTTTAGCAGCTTTTCTTCTTTTGCCGTCTTTTTTTCCACATTTTTCTTTTTATTGCCAAAAACGAAACCAAACCGCTGTGCGCCTGTAAATGACTCCCCAGGCACCTTTATATTGACTCGTAAAATTGCGACATTTAGAGCAACCCTCGGTAAGCAGCTAAAG
Organism: Drosophila albomicans; assembly: GCF_009650485.2. Taxonomy (NCBI): domain Eukaryota; kingdom Metazoa; phylum Arthropoda; class Insecta; order Diptera; family Drosophilidae; genus Drosophila; species Drosophila albomicans. The sequence goes on along the minus strand of NC_047629.2, from coordinate 17,977,851 downwards.
ACACACACACTAACACACACATAGATCTCTGGTATGCAACCCTCGCGACACTCGTCGAGCCACCCGCACTTCCGGCCATTTGTCTTTTGTGTGTGTGTGTGTGTGTTGCCTGCTTTTCGGCGCGACGCGACGCGACGACTTTCTTAGCGTTTTAAATTTGATTTTTATTTCCCTGACAGTTATAGCCGGCAACGATTTTTATGGACGAACCGACCGTCAAGGGCTGCCTTCTAATTTATTTGTGTATACCCTAGCCCAAAGAACGGATATGCCCACATTGCCATAAAGTCAAAACAAGAACTGAAAAGCAACAAATCAAATACAGAGACAAATAAGTTGCATACTTATAGAGATAAACATGAAACGAGTTAGCATATTTTTGACCCCCACAAACACATATTACAGATCATTTACATTTTAAAATTTTTCTTTTATTTTGTCACCTTTTACAATTTTCAAATTGCAAGCAAAAGTCAATATAACTAAAGCAATAGCTATGCAAATGCAACCCTGTGTTTATCAGCACAACTTTAAAGTGGCGCCATCTATTGATATTTCTTGTGTCGCCAGCGCAAATCGAGCAAGCCTAACTTTGAAGCGTGAGTCTGGGTACTCTCAATAATAACTACAGTATTTATAATTCCGAAATTTTGTTACAATCGAATAAAAATTGTTGAAGATATTGAAGAAAGACTTTTGTATGGTAAAATACGCTTTCTGCAATCGGTAAACCATATAGTATATATTATACTGTGTGTATTTTTAGTATTTTTTCTGTATGTTATTTTGGTGTTGAAGTTATTTAAGAAAGACTTTTATACGCTTTCTGCAATCAGTATACCATATAGTATATTTTGTACTGTGTGTATTTTTAATATTTTTTCTGTATATTAATTCGGTATATTTTTATAATATTCTCTTATTGGAAATGGGTAGCGGGTATCTCACAGTCGAGTCCACTCAACTTTAGCTTTCTAACTTGCTTAAAATGCACAAAAATCTTTTCTAGCAAAGAGTATTTCGTCTTCGACTCTAATTACTTATATGTTTGACACTCATTTGTTAGACTTTTTCTATTGTCGTTGTTGCCAGCGACGGAAATTGACTTGAAAACGTTTCGACTTTACTTTTTTGTTGTTGTGCTCCTCAACAACAAAAAAAAAAACGAAGAAACAAAATTGAAATGAAGCATGTAAAGTCGAGCAATAGTTCTAGTAATCACAACATTCAATCGCACACACCCACAAAAGAGAGACAAGGGAGAGGGAGAGAGAGTGAACGGAGGGGGAGGAGTTGAAGCTATCAGCTATCAGTGTTAACTTTGTAGCCAGATTTTCACTTGACACATTCCCTTTATCCATTTTTGTGCTGCGGCCTTTTGTTATTTTGTTTGTATTCGCCGCGTTGGCCCGAAACTTTATTAATTTGAAATATGCGAGGCGCGGCAGAGAAGGGCAAACTTCAGGGTGCGGGGAGGGAGGAGTGGGGAACAGGGCGTGGCGATATGATTTATTGGACTTTTTAAGGGTACTCAAGCGCTCAACTTAATGGCAAACGTAAACGCGTACATAATTAATTTCATTTTTACTTTACATTGCGCATACGCCACATTGCCACATTGCACGTTGTTGTTGTCGTCGTCGCCTCTTTAAATGGACCCTTGAATCTTGCAGCTGTTCGCTCGCTCCTTTTATTTTATTCATTTCAATCTCATTATTTTCGCACTCGACTTGTTCATCCTTTTCCATTCGTTTGTCTTCTTGCCAACGAGAAAGTGGCTGGGCAATTTATTTTGCGTTTGCATTTTCATTTGTTGTAACTGAATTTCCGAAGCCCTTTGGCCAGTATTATTGTTAACCCAACTTCAACTTGCAACTCCTCCTTTGATGCACAACAGGACAGGACAGGACATGTGCTCATGTCGAGCGTATGATATAAATTATTGATTAATTGATGGCATATCTGCCACATCGCCAACTTCATTTAAGTCTAACCAAATATTTATGCTCGTATATTGTGGCCAATGAGAGACAAGCCGAAATGTAATTAACAAGTTTGCTTAAGATGTAAAATTACCTTCATAATATTGGATAGGAATTTACCCAAAAATATACGAATTTATTTCATGCTATTTTACTTAAAAGTTTTTATTTTTTATTTAAATCAAACTTTTATTATATTTTAATTTTCTTTACTGACAAAATCAATTCAGTTGAGTTCAAAATGTAATATTACCTTATAATATTGCAAGGCAACTTAACTCAAAAATACGATATTATTGCATGTCATTTTGTTTGAAGTTTTTATATTTTAAATTTGAATTAAATTTGTATTTTATTTTAATTCTCTTTCCCGACAAAATCAATTAATAAATGTGTTGAAGGTGTAAAATTATATTCATAATATTGCAAGGGAATTTACAATAGTAATTAAAAATAAAACAAAGATTATTTATTGAAATTTAACAAAAGCAAATTTTGTATTATAATATTAAATTAATAAGTACGCTCAAGATGCAAAACTATGTTCATAATATTGAAAGGGAGCTTAACACAAAATTATACATCATGCAATTTTATATGAAATTTGTTTTTTTAGCAATATTATAATAAGTAATTAAAAAGTGCGCTGAAAATGTAAATTATCATTTAGAGTACTGCAAAGAAACAGGCAAGATTTTTAAAAATATTATTTTATTACGCACAATTTTATTTAAACTTCATAAATTTCAAACAAATGCCAATTTCTATTAAATTTTTTGATATTTTATTGTGTTTTATTGATAATAGTATAAAAAAATATAAATACCAAACTGAGTATGTAAAATTACTTCTAAAATATTATAATTTATTTAAAAACTGAAAAGCATGATATAATATGAAGTTTATACATTATAAAAAGTGTAAATTTTAAATTATTGTAATCTTATTTTAATTTTTTTTTATAATACAAAGTTTTATTAATAATACTGCCAGAGAACTGATAAGATTTGTAAAACCAAAAAATAAGAATATATGTAGTGTATAGTACAGTTACAGTATTATTATAATACTACATTGTATTTGAAAGTAAGTAAGTAATTTCATTTTAAATTCATACATTTTAAGCAAGTGCAAAATTGAATACAATTTTAAGTTTTTTATTTTAATTTTCTTTCCTGACAACATTATAACAAGGGCGAAAAAAATGCATTCTGTATTTGCATAGAATGCATATTTAATAGCTTTGCATAAATTGCGTCTGCCATTTGCATTATGCATTAGTTGCACTTTTTTATTGAACATTTTTTGAAGCAAGCACTTTGCATTGTACTTTATTTAGTTATGCTTAGTTCCAGAAATATTTCATTTATTTGGCAATTTATTTACAATTTAATTGACATATTTGTTTAATTATTGATTTCGGTATAGTATAATAAATATACTGAATTCTGTCAGCATATTATTTAGTTAATGTTAATCTATCAATAAGCTCGCTTTAATGGCATTAATTAATTCAATAAACGCTGCTTTTATATTGAAATTAAGCTGGGTAAATATTTATTAGAAATTTATTCACATTTTCAAATGCATTAACATGTTATTATACAACAAATTTAATCTATCAATGTTTAGTAAATATCTCACACATAATCTTGCAGTTGTGGAGCTTTAATTGCACTAATTAATTCATTTAATGATGCTTTTATATTGAAATTAAGCTGTGTAAATATTTATTAGGAATGCATTCACATTTGAAATGTTATTATGCTAAGTCGAAAGCACTTTTATTAGCATTAGCTACAGCAAATTAAAGCAACACAAAGCTTTAAAAAACAGTTCAAAGCGAACTCTGTGTTTTGTATTTTAATTTTTTATTTTTCTACGAACTGAATACTCGAACTGTGCACTCATATTCAATCAAGTTCAGGACCACTTGATGTGCAGACAAACGAATTCCTTTTTTTAATTCAGTCGAGGACAACTGTCAGTTGAGTGGGGGAGAGTGGGAGAGTGAGAAGCATGTGGCAATCGGAAATCTAGATTCAATGCCATTCGACTGAATGTGGCTTACCCAGCGGACTGATTTCATTTTCGTAATTACCTCAACGGGTGTCTCGATGTCTCGGTGGTTGGCTTTGGCAGGTGTCTGAGTCTGTGGCTTAACGAGTTGATTAAATGCAGTAATTGATGCGAATGGCGAATGAGCTTTAAAGGTGCAAATGGCTGAACATGTCATTGTCATTAGACGGGCTTCACTATTGGGAATTTGCCTTTCGACGACGTCGTTGTCGTCGTCCTGGAGTGGACAGTGAGCATCAATCAAATAAGCACGAAATGCACACGTTTCATTTATAAATATTTGCGGCGAGGGTCGCACGACTTCACACACAAAAGGCATCAAATGACGGTGAAGGGAGTGAGCAAAGGGTTCAGAGTACACACACACACACAGACACACAGCCAAAAGGCAGAAATAAAAAATGATTTAAAAATTGAAAGGATTATGGGGACGAGCGGCAACGAAGCGCGTTAATGTTGATGCCGCCACAGGCAGTCAGCAGCAGCAGCAGCAGCAACAGCAGAGGGCGGCCAACAACAAAAAGGGACACACATTGTGAATACGGGGGGAGAGAGACGAGAGCTGAAAACAGACGTGAGATCCGGCTGCCAGACTGCCTCTGTCCTCCTCTCCCTCATCTCTCTCTCCTCAGTCTCCTTCCTCCTGCTGTCTGTTGGTGTCGCTGTCAGTCAAACAAAACTGTGCAAAAATCAACGAGGCAACTCGAAACAAAAACCAAGCTGAAAGTTTATGCCACGCCGCAACACTATGCTCTCTGCCTGTGCCCAGAGATTGAAGTGGAATGGAATCGAGTGGAGTGGAGAGAAGAGAAGCGGGGCAGAGGCAGAGACAGAGGACAACGTTGTTGATGGTCAACAATATAATTTGAACAGGAATGAAAAATAAACGCGGCAAAACTGGGCGGGCAATGGAATCTGCAGGTTCCCTCTTCCATCTGCCTCCATCGGAGTGTGTGTTCATGTTTTTTATACTACATATTTCGTTGCCCTGTGGACCAACAACACCAGCAACGAAAACGAACAAAAATAAAATGTACGTATAACTTTTGTATAAATCAAATCAAATATGTGAACAAAATGTTTTCTCAGTTGTCGCCGTCGTTATGAGACGAAAGCGCCAACTGAAATCGCTTTGTGTGAGCACTTTGTAGGTATTACGATAATATTTACAGCACAGTGTGCAACACAAAAAATATATATACATACATATATATACAGAAAATATGTATATAAAGACTGAATAATATCTTTATGACTTCCAGTTCAAGTATAATTCATTATTCATTCTTTGAGTGTTAATGTTTAAACTGTAATAAAATATTGATTTTACACTGTTAAGAGATATTTAAAGCTATTGTAGGGTGTGTTTTATTTAGTACAGCAGTGTGTATTTATTTATTTAGTACAGCAGAGAATCGAAGAGAATCAAATTAGCATTAGGAACTTAAAAAGTATGCATATTGTAATTTGAAGAATCTTACTTCTTAAGCATCATAATGATTTTTTCATAACGTTGCAATTTATATTTCAGTCACATAACTTATTATGACTTATTAACTTATTAACTAAGCATTGAATTTAAAAAAATTGAATTTGGCATTTCTGAAATTCAAATCTCCTTCTTATTATAATTAAAGTTTTTGAAGCAATTGGAATGCAGCTTCATATTTTGTTGCATAAATTTGAAAAATTTAAGGTACTATATTGATATTGTTTAGTAAAGTTTTGTTTATTTGATTAACAAAATAAGTTAATTTTTTTTTTAATAATAAATTTCAAAAAAAAGGTTTTGTTTTTTTTTTTTTTTTGTTTAAAGAAATTTTTATTTATTTAATCTATACATTCAAAAATCAATTTTATATTTATTCATCAGGCTTTTCGTATAAAAAAAGAGTATGCAAAATAAGAATTTCATTAAAAACCTTTTCGAGGCGCTTCCTATACTTATTTATTATAACTAAAATTTCCTTTTTAATCCTATTAGAGTTATTTATTATTTAAGTGAAAACAACTTTGATTTAAATGTAGAATAATTACATGATAGTTAAAACGTTTAACAAAGCTTAATTGCCTTTTTTAAAAACTGTTTATAATGTTTATACCCGCTACCCATAGGGTAGAAGGGTATTATAACTTTGTGCCGGCAGGAAATGTATGTAACAGGTAGAACGAGGCATCTCCGACCCTATAAAGTATATATATTCTTGATCAGCGTCAACAGCCGAGACGATATAGCCATGTCCGTCTGTCCGTCCGTCCGTCTGTCCGTCTGTCCGTATGAACACCTAGATCTCAGAGACTATAAGAGATAGAGCTATAATTTTTTTTTCGACAGCATTTGTTATGTTTGCACGCAGATCAAGTTTGTTTCAAATTTTTGCCACGCCCACTTCCGCCCCCGCAAATCAAAAAAATCGAATAACAAGCGTAATTTCAAAGCTAGAGTTGCGAATTTTGGTACAGATAATAATTACTATAGTAGTTATGATTCCTGAAAATTTGGTTGCGATCAGATAAACATTGTGGAAGTTATTAAAGAAATTCTTTTGTATGGGCAAAAACGCCTACTTACTAGGGCCTGAGTTGCTTTGGCCGACAATCTGGGACATTGTGCCGTCTATGGTATATTTTGAATGGTGTACTATATCGATATACCAAATATACCATTTGGTATATTTTTAGTATTTTTTTTTAGTATTTTCGCATACCGCAATATTTTGCCTTTATTAAAAATGGGTAGCGGGTATCTCACAGTCGAGCACACTCGACTGTAACTTTCTTACTTGTTTTTTTATATAATATGTTCCATTAATAATTGGCATGATAAAAATTAAACTACTGGAGAGGCTTATATATCAACTTAAATTCTGTTGACCTTATTAATGTGGAACAAACTAACTTACACTTTTTATTTTAATTTACTAACGAAGAGGTAGAATTAGCAATTATATAGTTATTTTAAGACTGTACAACTATATCCAACTCTGCCTTAAAGTCTTCCCTTTAAAAATATGGATGTACACCTGCAAAATTAAAAATAACACTCGTATTATTAATTTCTACCTTTTTTGTTTGTCATATAACTAATGATTTGTGTAATTCATATTACAATAACGCTATTTTCATATATAATTTACTTATTTGTTTATGTAATAAAGGATAATGTGGTTGCTTTTTAGAAAAAATGTTTAGCGGTATAAATTTTGAAAGTCTATTAGAAATATAGCAGCTGTATATAAATACATATCATGTACAAAAGTGAAAAAGGCTATTTTTGGCCTTTTTTTAATTAAAAAATTATTTAAAATATTAACAACTTATTTTTTGAAAATTTGTGCTTTTTATATATAGTAGAAATAATAAAAGATTATTGGAAAAATGAAATTAAATCGATTAACGTATTTTTACGAATTTTACATCACCTTAAAGTCACAAGTTTCAAACATGTATCCACTATATATTGTTGAATTAGTTTTCTTTATTATAGTTTAGAGTAGGCTCCTGAAAAATATATCGATTGTACAATATTTCTTCGAATACAATTTTAAAAAAATGGCCTGCAAAATAATGCCACATAGTAGACTACATTTGTAATACAACTATAAGTTGAAAGTGGTCTAAAACTAGTGTGCACAGTGGCACTTAGAAATAGATGATGTCTAGTATCTGTGCCACAGTTGCGTAGCTGTCCGTAACTGTTCTAGCTGTTCAATTTGCACTGTGCTCTCTCTCTCTCTATATAGAGATATATACATTTCTCTACATACATACACATACATACATACATATAGTATTTATGTGTCTGTGTTCCTTGTGCAAGTATAAAACTGTGTGCTGGGGATTTGCCGTTGTGACGATGAAACAGCTGCCATTGCTGCTGCTTGGCCAAGCTAGGAAAACTCAATTTATTGTTGGGCGCCGCAGGGCAACTGGTCGACATGACTCCCCGCTCCCCTCTTCTCCCACTGTCCCCTCGAGCAGATTTCTATAGCTTTCGGTTTTGGTTTTCGCCTTGTGGTTGTTTGTGTCTGTTATTTTTGTTATTGTTGTTTTTGTTTTTTTTTCTTTAGCAGCGCGATTGCCGGACTTTATGCCTTGGTCCCCTCTGTACAATTTTTGGTCTTGATGCTGACTGCTGAAAATTGAAAATCATAATCGCATCAACTTTGGCAGCAGCCGCATAAACTTTTCCCTTTTCCCAGAGCCATAGCAAAAGTTTTCTGTGTGTCTCACACACAGCCTGCAAAAGCTGAAAGCCTGTCGACGACTTCGTAGGAGGCAACATAATTTGCAGTAGATTAGTTACGCCACAAAAGGATCAATGGATACTCATAGTATAACCAACCATCTGCTGCACACTCACACACATTGTGTAGCTACGTGTGTGTGTGTGTATGTGTGTGTAACTGTGCTTGGATAACCTTTGCTCTCAGTTATTCAGTCTCTTATCGCACACATTCCATTACAATGCACCTATGTATGTTATGTAGAAACTCCATCGCATCCGTCATCTCGATTTCATTGTGCGATATGAGTGCTGAGCTTTGACAGCAGTTAAAAACATGCACGAATTCATTTTAAATTCCTTTTTTCAGCTTTAAGTATGCGCTATTGAAGTGAAGCAATTCAAATGTGTAGCAAGCGTAATAAACACTTTGCACATATTTTGATTTATTTCACAATAATTAGATGTCGAATAAAGTTAATTTCGCTGTTTGTTATTCTACTACTTTTGTTGGAATACGAAAGATATTATAATATATAATGTGTTAAACACATTATGAAAGATATAAAACAATATGAATGATATTATAATGTATGTGTTAAAAATATTGTATGATTAAATATAACATATGATATTATATATATTATATTATATTATATTATATTATATTATATTATATTATATTATATTATATTATATTATATTATATTATATTATAAAAGCGACGAGCTTATAAAACAAATTGGAGTTTCATTTAAAGTCATTGAATTAAAATCAATGTCGTAGCTAAGTTACTAATTTTTAGTTAACAATCGATTATAGAAGTATTAAAACTTTTTATGAAATCAAGCTCTTTTACCTTATATAATACTTATTCAGACTTAATAAACATTGGAGCATTGCTTTAAGTTATAACATTTTAAATTGTGTGCAGGCCTTTATGTAAGGTTTGCAAATGCATTAAAACTTTTAATAAAGCAAATTTGTAAAGTCTGTATATTCACATATGTATATGCTTTTATTTTATATGTATTCAGAGCAGCGAACTTAATTTTTTTAATCGTAGATGATTTTGCAAGTATTGTAAGCACATTAGAAGTGTTGTTAAATTTATTGAAAAGTTTGGCTGCTTATATTATACTTAATCAAAGTGGATTTTGCTAGTATTGAAGCATTCGATTATTTGTTTAATCAGAGGATTAAATATAACAAATAATTTTACGTTTTGAATTGTTTGCAGGCAATTTTGTAACTATGGCAAGTACATTAAAGCTTTTGGTTAAACAAATTAACAAGCTTAAAGCTCAACTATTTAGAGTTGTTCTCATATATAATATTTATTCGAAGTAGATTAGAAATTGTGCATATTAAAACCATTTTAATTGTTTTCAGACAATGTTGAAAGTCTTATAAGTAGATTCAAGCTTATGTTAAATAAAACTTAAAGCTCAACTATTTACATTTACAGGCGATGTTGGAAGTGTCGTAAGTATATTAAAGCTTTTAAATACAGCTTAAAGCTCCAACATTTTAAATTTTTACACTGTGCGTATCTATGCTTGTTAAAATTTAAAGTTATTTTATAGATTCAGAAAAAAATGTGATATAAATAATTTAACAAGCAAATAAAATTGGTATTTGAAGTAATGTTTATAGTATTTTTATGTACAATTATAGTACAAACTGTGAGCTAACCACAAGTGCTAAAAACAGACGAAAGCTCAAGCGAAGACTTCAAATGTTGCATTCCACACACACACATATATACACACGCACACATTGTCATTCAGGCCGCAGTCATTTTCAGCTATTCTCAGTGGTGGAAAACCACAAATACTTGCATCCGTATTTGCAGGAGTTTTCTAAGCAAACGTGCTACATAGATACCATTGGGTGCATGTGGCAAGTGTGGCAAGTGAGGCAGAGAACAATGCATGCAACATAAACAGAAACTGGCTGCAAAAAAGTTTTTCTGTATATTTGTATGTGTGTGTGAGTGTGGAGATGAGCTCAAGTGACGTTAACTAGTTGGTTGCTGCCAGTCGGAGTCTGCTGTTTGGTTGCGGCCTTTAAAGTTGCAAAGTTATTTGCCAGCAATCAGAATCAGTGCAGGCCGACAACTTGCCACAAGCTGCCAGTTTCAGTATCTCGTATATATTAAGTGGCTCGTCTCCAACGTCTGTTGCCCGTTGCCAGTTGCCAGAGTTGCGTAGGTTGCACTCACTTAGCTGGATGGTTTGGCTTGGCTCGGTTTGGCTTGGTTTGGCTTGGTTCGGTTTGGTTGAATTGGCTGCTTGGCAGCTTTAGCATCAGCATCAGCTTCGGGCTGCTTTGACTCGAATTAGCGTTGCCTTCTGCGCGCCCCCCTTTTTCGCAAGCAACATGATGTGGCAAGTTCTGTTCCTGTTGCTGCGGTTTTGTGCTGCGTAATTGTTGATTTTATGCGTAGAGAACGGAGCCATTAAGTCTTCTGCAACATGCGGCTACCGTTGTCAGCGTGAAATGCGTCAAATTACCGCATGGGTGAGTGCAAAACACGACAGAGGCCAACTTCGACTCCAACTTCGACTCCAAACAGTGACTGCAACAGCAACAGCAACAGCCAGCAATTAAGCACAACCAGAAACGGTTTCCATGCTGAAGCATCCTTGTCCAGCATCACTAATTAATGTCAATGTCAAGTGACGCTGCAATTGAAAACGCGCAACTTTCCGGCTTAGCTACTTTTTCACTTTGTCAAATAATCAACAGCAGCAAACTGTTTAATATGATTAACAAAAGCTGTTGCTGTTGCTGCTTCTGCTTTTTTTTTATAGCACACAATTTGTGTTTTGCGATAGAACAATAAAAAGCTTTAACTTTTAACACTTCATTTCACTTTAGCTGCCTCGTAAAATATACTTTTTACATTTATGTTGCCACCAAAGTTATATTCGCACATAAAATGTTCACTTTATTTAACTTTAAAATGAAGTTCAATATAACGTTACATAGAAAAAACAAAATTAACCATTAAATATATTATATGCAGCGAATGAATATTATTTACATAAATTAAGCAAAGTTTAACAATATTTTAAATTAACTTTAACTGAAAAAATAGAAAATTCTAAAAATTATTAACAACATTTTAAATTAATTAAAACTAAAATAAGTAAAAATTATACAAATTTTTAAAAACTACGGCTATTATAGAAATATTGCTTAAAAATTAATAATTTGCCATATTTTAACTAAATAGCTCAACATACAATTTGTGCTGAAGTATAAATGTTAACAAGAAAAATGAAGAATATTTAAAAATAATTATAAATTTTCATTTACTCAAATAACTGTATATAATACAATATTTTTAGAACTAAAGAACTTTACTATGATTAATTATTGATTAATAATTGCTCAGAATAATTGCCAAGTATAAATATTATTATTACAAAAAAAAAACACCACAAATAAATGTTAAATTAAGTTTACAGAAATAATAAAAAGATACACAATTTATTTAGAATTAAATGTGCTAATATAAAAACATTGTCAGAATGAAATACTTAGTGAATTTTAAATATTATTTACCAAAAAATGAGAAACAGTCTAAAAAAGTTATAAACTAACGTTAGCAAATTTAAAAAATTATAGAAGATTATATATTTATTTCATTTTAAGCTGTGTTATATCAAAATCTATGATAAATAAATAATCTAACACATTTTAAATAAATTTGTCAGCATAGCTACTTATAAAATATTAATTTCAGATAATTCGTAATTATTAAAAGACAGCTAAAAGGTAAATTAATCCATAAATAATGAAAAAAAATGAATATGCTACATATTATTATAAACTGCAATGCAATTAAAAAGTTGAAGTTCCCAACAAGTAATTTCATTTTAAGCGCTCCTAAAAGTATGCATTAAAAAAGTTGTTCGAGTACAAAGTGGAAATAATGTGTCAAATGAAGTTATTAAGGCAAAAAGGGGTGAGGGAAGACAAATGAATAAGCAAATAAATGACATGAGCATAAAGTGCAAATTAAAGCAAATTAAATAAAATAGAAAATATGTTCAGACTGTTGATGATGAAATTAATCTCGCCATAATTAGCAACTGGGCAGGATACAAAACAAAACCTGTGAACTGAACTCATTACATAATGAACGACCCAAAGCCACAAACAACAACAACAATAAGAACATCAAGCAAAATAATAAACGACAACAGCAAAACAAAAAAAAAAGGAACAGAGAGAAGAGAACACGAAGCGGCAACATCATAATAAAATTAACATTAAAGTGGCAAGGCAAAAGGGATCATAAAAATGAAATCAACGTATTAACTACATGGCAGACAGCATAACGCACACACACACACACACACACATAGTCACACTCATAACAAGCTCACGCCATATCCTCAGCCAGCAGCTGGGCAGATAAAACGCAACGAAATAAAATCAATTCAAATAAAAGCATAAATACGACCACAGGAAATGAAAATGACGATGACTCCGTTGTCGTATCTCCCCCTCTTCTCCTCCTCACTCTCTCTCTCTTTACCCCTCTTTGCGCTACCTTCGTTTTGTCTACAATTCTCCCCCTCAGGGTTGGGCCCGCAAGCTGACTGTAAGTGCTTGTGTGCGTGTGTGTGTGTGTGTGTGTGTGTGTGTGTGTACGTGAGGGTGGAGAGTGGAGGATGGAATACATGTAAGCGCGCATTTTACGGCACAAGCATTTTCGCTTAATAAAATGTTAAGTGGGGGAGAAAAAAGGGCGGCAGACAAAAAAGCGACAGCGCCACTGTGAAGTTGAGTTGAGTTGAGTTTGCTGTCTCTATGGGTGTGTGTGTGTATGTGTGTGTGTGCTTGGCAAAGGACTTGCACAGCAAGGCGGCAGACTGACAAAGCGACTAACTGACAGAGAGACAGACTGTCAGTCAGTGGGGCAGGCAGAGTCGTAAAATTATATTTACAACACAAACAAAGCTGTCGACAAGGCAGCAGCAGTAGAAGAAGAAGCAGCAACAAGAACGAAGCTGAGCACAATGATAAGCATGAAGCGGATGAGAAATACACACACACACACAGACAGACAGACAAACTCTCCTACTCACACTGTGTGTGTGTGTGTGTGTGAGTGCGTCGCAAAAAAACTTGAAGCGACTGCAAAAAGGGCGCCGTGTGCTTTGTTGAACGCCCCGACAAGAGATGAGACCGAGCCACCGAGCAATTTCCCGCACTCAAAAAATAACAATGGCGCGTTGAAAATATCCGCTTCCGTTCTGAAAGCTACCAAAAGCAGAGCACACACAGACACAACGACGAAACGAAAAAGCAAAAAAAAAAAAAAAAAGGAAAAGACAAAATGAGCGAGTGAGCCAGTAAGTGAGTGAGCGAGCGAGTCAGTAAGCGAGTCAGCGAGTGAGCGAGACAGTGCGAGAGCGAGTCAGTGTGTAAACGAGTCAGTGAGTGGGCGAGTCAGTCACTTGCTACTGCGTGGGCGTGTGTGTGTCTGTGTGAGTGCGAGCGAGAGAGCAAGCTACAGCATGCCAACGCAGCTGCGACTTTAACAACGCTGCAGCGTTGTTGTTGTTGCCTGCTTTTGGGGATGTGCAGAACGTGGAGATGACGATGGCGATGCCAAACGTCACACTCCAAAAAATTTAATTCAATTTGAGCACAATGAAATCATATTTTGCAACAAAATGTACAAAATTCAGTTCGAGTTTTTACTTCTTTTTCTTTTTCATTTTTATTTTTTCTTTTTTGAGCTGACAACTTGAAAATGCGTCTCTATATAAATACACAGACTGATAGATAAATATACATACATATCTATGTACATTCGTATATATTTATGTACGTATGTATGAATGTGTGTAGATGCTTATCTATAACTGCGACTGTTGGCAATTTCATTTCTATTAGCTTTAGCTGGACAACCAAAATGTGAAACAGGTATGTGGAAAGGGGAGTGGAGAGTGGAGAGCGGAGAGTTGCTGAGTAAAGTTGTAGCGGGGGAGGGGTTGCACAATATGTTGGCATAAATATTTATATGCTTGCAGCGGCATCACACAAAACGCAGTCGACAAGCCAAAGCACAAATATGCAAAGCTCTCTCTCTCACACGCATTTATGTGTTTGTTTGTGTGCGTGACTTTGCTTTATTTGCATGCATATCTACACATGTACACATGGCTGTGTGTGTGTGTGTTTGTGTGTTTGGGTGCTTGAAAATCACATTATGCCCGCTGGCAAAGCTTTGCCACCGCACAACGATGTCGCTGACTGTCTGCATGACTAACTGACTGAATGACTGACTGACTGACTGACTAACTCTCCATTTGTCGCTGTTGTATTTGCAAATGGCAACTTGGACTTGTCACAAGTTCCTTGTTCTCGTTCCCGTTCTCCTTCTTCTTTATTTTCTTGTTGTTGCTTTGGCTTTTGCGCCTTTTGCCAGTTGTTGTTCGAGCAGCAGGGAGAAGGCCTCGTTTATTTATTATTCATGCTGTGTGCTCCTTTACACCATTACAAGGACCTTGTGGCTGACGCTGCGCTCTGTTTAAATGGCGCATAAAATATTAATAGCTTCATTAGCATTCGCACAAATTTCACAAATTTAACGCACATAATTACATAATATTGAAGCGGGAGCAGCAAGTGCGGGGAGGCAACGCAACGATATGCAGCATTATCAAGCGACAAAGCGGCTTTTGTATGAATTATATACAATTACAAAACTGGACGCCCACACACACACACACACACACACACACACACACACACACACACACGGCCTTTTTTGGCCAAATTGAGGTCCCTTTGCAAGGCACTGAGCCGTAAACTGTTTGGGTGGCGGGGTGAGGCGGGGCTCAGGAAATAACAGTGACAGCAACCATTTTGCCTATGAGCCGTAGGATTTGAAATATTGCCAACACTGAGGAAAGCTGCTGGTCGATTTGTTGTTGTTGTTGTTGTTGCTGTGTGCGCAATATAATGAAAAATATTTGAACTTTTGCGAAAAGCGCACAAGGATATCAATTCCCCAAACACACAGACACACACACACAACTAAATAGGTATGTTTGTGTGTGTGCGTGTGTGCGTAGTCAAATCCAACTAGAATCAGAATCACAGCAATAAAATTGAAAGAGCGTGCACGAATGCCAATAGAAGCAAGAAGAAGAAGCAGCAAAAGACACTCACAAGGGAGCGGAGACAGAGTGACAGCGAGAGCAAGAGAGATAGATAGGAAGCTCTACGGTATATTAGGATGAAGCACAAACAAGTTTCTGCCAAAAAAAAAAAACAAAAATGGGGGCATAAAAGCAAAAAGGATCGAACTTGAGAATGCAAACCGTAGAAAGACTGACAGTCGAACGTTTATTTGCCCTTTTGCTTCAATGGCAGCAAAGGCAACGTTTCCAATAGGAATTTAAAATGAGAAACAAACACAGCACCAACAACAACAACAACAACTGTAACGATAAATACGACAAACATCATCATCAGCGATGGGAGAGCATGATGATGAGTAGAATCGTGCTAAGTAAGTCCAATTGGACATGGCCATAGTGGCATGTGTCATCGCAAGGCACGTGTCCTTTTTGCGCGGCCCCAAAATATTACATTGACTCTACAGCCAAAGTTACACAAAGGTCAAACGCAACATTATGGCTTTATTTTGCGCCTAATAAATCTCATTATGTCATTATGTGCTCGAGCGCAGCAACAACAACCATAAACAAGAAAACGCAGAGGTAACAACAACAACAAAGTAGCTGTCGCTTTCAAGTCGACAGTCAGCGTCGTTGTTGCCGTCACCGTAGCAGTCGACAGCGCAGTCAGCGTTGCCGTCGGAACGGCAACAACCAAACGACATGCCAATCAGTAATCAATCCGCACGCACATTGACAACGAGGACGTCGCTTGCGCTGTCCCTCTGCACCCCTTATGAACCAACCAACAAGCAAAAACAATTTGCAAAGGCATCAAATTAAAGATATCAAATTAACGACTATGAGATACCCTTTAAGAAGTATCAAATTATATTATTGATTCAAATATGCGCAAGCCTTCTCGACTGCAATAAGACAAACATTATTAGAGCTTTCTCAACTCATCTTAATCTAATTGGGAATATTTACACATTGACAGAAGCAATTATAATTCCTATTAGATCACGTATACCTTTCTGCGGGACTTGTTACATACTCCAACTTAATATTGGCAATAAGAAACTCTCAAAAGGAGTACCACCAATGCTGCCAAGTGAGACCACACGACGTCACTGTAAACAAAATGAAAAGAGATAAACATAGAGCGGCACTGCGCAACATGGCGTCAGCGGCAGCAGCAACACTGATGGTGCGCGAGAGCGAGAACGAGAGCGCTCAGAGAGCGAGCGAACAGCAAAAACGCCGCCATTAAAGAAATTCCTCTCAGAGAGCGCTTCGTGTATGTGCATGGGAATGCTTTGGTGTGTGGCATGCGTGTGCAAATGCCGCAGGGTTGTCACGTCGTGCCGATCTCAGCCAAACAATCAGAAAAATAATGTTGACATTCTATAATCAACTTGAATTAAATATTTGTTGTATTCACTAAAGCAAGTATTTGTAAATAGAAAATTTCATAAAACATTGCAGTTGAAATATTGCCTTGTTTACATGCTCAAATTTGCTGACAACCCTGGACTGCGCGCCGCTGTGTTGCCAGCGAGAGCCGCTCAATTTATGCGCTTTTTGTACGCGTTGCTCCTTCGTGGCGGACAGTACGGATGAAACACTGTCGACGCAAACTAGGCGAAAAGTTCTATGAGAAATAACAAAAAAAAGAGAAGAAAAACCATTCAACATTATTAGCATTAATTGTGTGCTAAACCAAAAGATTTCTATGAGCAATTAGGCAAAAGGTATAAGATCGCATTATATATGCCACAATAATTTATGCAAATAATTAAGTGCTCATGTTTTGTATATTCGCGTGTGTGTGTTTGTGTGCGAGTGTGCATTAAATTATTCAAGCAACACACTACAGCAAAAAAAAAAGTGTTGAAAAAAATTATCTTGCTCTTCACCGCCTCTCTCGTCTGTGTCTATATACATACATACGTACATATGTATGTACGTCGTGCCGCGTCTTTTGCTTCTGTCGCTGTGTGCGTGTGTATGAGTGTTTTAAGCAATTAACCAGCAGCAGTGTAGAAATGCCAAAAACGCATTAAAAATTATTACTCGTTGGCTGTCTGTCATTCAGAAGAAACAGCAACAACAACAACAACAACAACAGTACACAAGTGCTATTTGCCGCCGCTACTCATAAAACAAATTACCCACTTGGGCTTGACTGTTATGCGTGCGTGCAAATGTATGTGTGTGTGTGCTATAGTGTATGTGTGAAAAGAGCAGCGTAATCATCATCATCAGCAGTCGCGCTGTCACACAAGCATAGAGAGCTCCAAACATATGTATGTACTACTATGCACCAATACTAATGCTGTGAACAAAAAAGTAGTAAGCACTCGCCGCCGCAATAGTAGTAAAACGGCCAAAAAGGCAGTGGCAATATGTTGCCACCAACAGAAACAACAACAACAACGAGTACAACGCCACCAACAACAACAAACACAGCAGCCGTATAATACCGGAATAAAATTTCTATACAGCGCGGTCGTCGTCGTCGTCTTCTCTCTCGCTTGCGTTAGTGTGTGTATGGCTCTCACACTGTCGTTCTCTCTCGCATTCGCTCTCTCGCTCGCTCTCGTTTCGTGTTCATTGTAAGCTACACTGCACTGAGCGACAGTTTTTTTCGGCTATAACAACAATGTTGAGCAGCAGAAGCGGCGCAGCGACAACGTTGGCGTTAAGGCAACTGTTTGTGTGCTTGTGAATGCACACACACACATACCTTTGTATGTGTGTGTATGTATGCGAGGTTTTTTTTTATGTTTCGCACAAACATTGCGGTAGAAGAACGCAAAAGCCGACAAACGTTCGTCGCTGGTCGCTTAGTTGCTCTCACTAATTGTGACGTCTGCGCGCGTGCGTCGGGTCGGTTCGTCTGTCGCTCAGTCGCTCGGTCTGTCGGTCATTTTGTTGTACGAATACAACAACTACTCTCCGTGCATTTTTCACTTCAAGCTCTGCTCACTGCATTTGTATGTGTGCGTGTGTGTGAGTGCTCCAAACTCACAACCACACACATACACATACATATTTGCAATCGTTCTCGCCGCGCGTTCTCTCGCTCTCTCCTTCACTCACACAAATTGTCGTTTTTGTATTTGTAGCAGCAAAAAAAGAAAACAACTAACCTCATAAAAAGTTCATATAGTGAAAAAGTTAAAGAAAAAAAAACAAGAAAAATTTGTCAAAAAAAAAAAGAAGAAAAAGTAATAACAGCAAAAAAGTGTTTGTCGTGGCATACAGTCTCTACCCTTCTCGCTCTTGCGCTCTTACATAAATGGCAAATAATTCTTGAGATTGGCTACATCAAAAAGCAACAGCAACAACAACAGCGGGCAAAAAGGAAAGCTCTGCTGCCTACAACAACGCAAATTTGTGGATTTACATTTCCTGTGTGGTGCGGTGTGGAGTGCTGTGGTGTGGTGTTGTGTAGCAGCAGCAGCATCGTCGGCGTTTTTCTTTTGTGGATTATTACTCTACCTACAATCATCGGCTGCTCACTTGCGGGCCGCGGCTCTCTCACTCACTCGTTCGCTCTCTGTCGCACGCCAGTGCCAAGGGTCGCTGTGTGAGCAGGACAGCAGAGCCAGCAACGAAATCCTCGTTCGCACCTTGCTCTCCCCAACTCACTCAACGCAACGTAACGCAACGCAATTCGACTCAACTCAGCTCAACTCCAACCACTCACTCACTCCAACTCTTCCCTCACGCCAAAACAACAGCGACAACAACAACAACATTGACTGCATGCTGTCGTCTATGAAGCTGGAACGAGCATATCAACAGCAGAAATTGCGATTATTTTGGATTTATAAAAAGGCAAGTAAGCAAACCTAACCAAACACTCGATGCATATGTTTGTATGAATGTTTAGTATGTATGTATGTATGTATATATGTATGTAGAGACATGTGTATATTTGTTTAATGTGGCATGCTATAAATCCCAAAAGAAGGCCCCCATCCTCTCGCCGCGCGATGTTCATGCTGCTGTCTGTCGCAGTGACTGTTTGTATGTGTGTGCGAGTGAGATAGTCAGCGCTGGGAAGCTAGAGCCAGCGCGTGAGCGGGAGGGAGAGAATAATTGATTTCCAGTTTGATTAATTGCCGCTTGCTGCTGCTGCTGCTGTAGCTGCGAGGCGCATGTTTCTGTTTTTGTTTCTCTGTGTGTTGCTTTTTTTCTCGTTTCGTTTTTTCTGCCTCAAGTTAATGCCAATTAAGGTGTTTCAATTTAAGCCGATTTGTAATTAAATGGGTTTTGTTTGTTGACCCGCTTGCTCCCTGGCTTCTCCCCTCTCTGTCTCCATCTATCTCTCTCTCGCACAATGATTAGAAATTGACAGGCGACTGCGCAGCAATTTGGTAGCAAATGCTACATGTATAAACATGCAAAAACATGTCAAACCAAAAATTGCCATTTACAGATTTATGTCTGTCTGATTTAACTTGACGTTTTGCTATTCGATTATGATACACATTAAATAGCGTGGGAAGTAACGAGCGAGTTATTAAGTAAAATATTTTTTTCTCTCTCTCTCTCTGCTTCTTCATTTGTGCTGTGCGGTGGCGGTGACAGTCAAATGACGGCTCATTGAGTTTTTATTATTACGAATTTAAAGTGTGCACGCACACACCAATGAACACACGCACACAGCAAATGCAAACACAAACACAAATACAATAAGAGAAATTCCCATAAAAGGGGCGTCGTCGTCGTCGGCAGCAAACAAAAGGGACGAACAGAGCAAATAAATGCATAAATACAAATGAAAAAGGAATCACGCTGCCTAATGAAGCCTGCGGCGCGGCGCAGTCAGCGTCGGCCATGTTGAGAGAACGAGCGAATAAGCAAAATCTACCGAACGACAGACCGAACGACCGACCGAAAGACGAACGATAAACAAACAACGAGAGTGGAAGGAGGGAGTGAGGCCGAAGCACACACTACTCTCTGCTCAGTGCTCCCCTTTGGTCACTCTGTCTCGCTGTCGTTCTCGCTCGCTCACATTGAGAAAGCACAGCGTGTGTTTGTTTTTGTTGCTTTGATAAGTTTTTGCTTGGGCGTGTTTTGCATTTAGTTCAAATTATGAAATTTTAAGCAAGAATTTGCATGTGTGTGTGTGTGCGTGTGAGTGGCAGGTGTGGTTTGTTTGTGTGAGTGTTGGTGTGTGTGTGTGTGTGCTTGAGATAAAGACATTTATTTTCTTAACGATAAATGTACATATAATATGTACTATATTTATCAACTGGGAATTATAATAAATACAAGAGGCAGGAAATGTATCTGACAGATACGCCGCTGTGAATTGTATTTGCATTGAACATACAATTAAGCAAACGAACTGCGTTAAATGCTTTGTAAACATGCATAAACGCAACGACAGCTAGTCATCAGATACAGCTAAAGAAAGAGGGAGAGCGAGAGATATGAGATGCAGATAGAGAGATATAGATACAGCTACGGCTACAGATACACCAATAGATACAACAACAGTCAGCAACTATTAAGCGTCTATTAGACGCGCTCTTGGTCATAACATTAAAAATGCTTTACACAAATGGGCAACAGCGTCAGGCAACAACAAACTGAGCAACTGAGCAACCGCAAAGCCAAAAGCAAAAACAAAAAAAAAAAAAACTACAGGAGGAGGAGGAGGTGGTGGAAGAGGAAGAGGAGGTGGGAGCTTCCAGTGGCGCGCACAATCGTGACGCCAACTTAGTTACGGTCATTAGCACCAGCAGCGCCGCCAGCGACAGGCCAAAGCTGAGACCCGCTTGCCCCTCGTATGCCTCACACACACACACACATACACACACACAGAGAGACAGAGACACACACATAATAATTTGTCACACTGTCGGAGTCGGTGGCGACGTTGGTAAAAGTTGCCAGCAGCAACAGAAACAACAACAGCAACAACAATAACAGTCGCAGTTAAGACTTGTACAAGATACACACACACACACACATACTCAGATATACACGTTAACTGACTTTAGTTGGCGCGTTGGGAGCTTTTGCCTTTTCTGCAAAGTGTAATTGCCTTTGTTGCTGTTGTAGTTGTCGACGTTGTTGCTGTTGTTGTTGTTGTTGTTGTTGGTATTTGCCACCGTTCTGCGCTTCAGACGATAACAATTTCAACGCTACAAATGTGTCAATTGCCTGACAAAACATTCCATGTTCATACACACTCACACACACATACACATATATACGTGTATGTAATTATACTTAGTTAGTGACTGTTGGCTGCCTAATCATTTGTTTGATGAGCTCTTTTTGTTTTAATTAACAGCCCACAGCTTGAAATGTTAATGCGAACGCGAGTGTAACATAATGTGCAAATGTTAAATTACATTTTTCAAACATTAGCATAACCTCAAATTTGCAACCATAATTGATTAAAGTGATTGCTTCTGGGGAATTTCGACATGAACTTGTTAACTGTTATCTATCGTAAGGTAACACACGAGAATGTTTAACTACTGTTTCTTCAAAGATATTCGCCCCTAAAAATAGTGCTAAACTTTTCCACTTCGTGTTGTGTGTAGAATAACATCATGTTGATAACATGTTATTACAACTGTAAAGTGAAAATTTAATTGCAAGTTGTTAAGAAATTTGTAACGATTATTAGAGTTATATAGTATTTTATCACTTTCAATTAAAAGTGTAGCCTAAACTTTGATTGATCTGAGAAATTGAACTGTTTGAATCTTAGCTCCCGTCTCGATTCGTTTCAATAATAAACCAGTCATTGAGTGTACCATATAGTATACTCAATACCCACATTGCTGGCACTTAGTTGGCCATTTGTCAGGGCCCCGCCTCGGCGACACGATTAAAACCAAATTGATTTGTTCAATTCTCATAAATGTCTGACAGTGACAAACGTTTCTTGCGCCCCATTCAAACGCCCATGCAAATGAGCTGCAGCAGCTTTCAATTGTGCAAAATTGTGTGCGATAAATAAATGTAAAGCACAGCTAAAAAAAAAACAAACAAAACAAATCCCAAAACGAGACTTTTTTTCGCTTGAGCACGCAGCTTCAGAATGCTCCATATAAAAAAATAATATGATTAACAAATTTTGCGAGTTGTATTAAGCGATTTGGCAGAACTTTCGCGCTATAAAGCATATTTTAATTTGATCTAATCAATAACAATTCAAGCGCTGACAAAGCCATAATAATTTTTTCCACAAAACAATAAATAATACATAAGAAGCAAAAAACAATAATAAGAAAAAAAAAAAAGTTTATTGTTGCGAATATTTGCGCTGAGATTTGTTCAACATTTCATAATAATAAACGAATGTTAAAGGCCGTTTTGTGGCTAGCAATGAGTGTGGGAAGGGGGGAAGAAGGGGGAGGGGGGATGGGGGTATGGGGGTATGGCGAACGTGAAACGCGGCGGGTTTAGTAAAAACAAACAGTCCGCAATCAACAAGAGCGTCATTAAAAAAGCAAATTTCTGAACACGCTAAACACATGTACGCAAAAACAACAACAACAACACCACACCAGAGGCACGAAAGCGTTCAACGTTCACTAGATAATGTGGGCCAAGCAGCAGCAGCAACAACAAAACCAACAACAACAAAGAAAAAAACTTAATTCCCAACGACAAGAGACGAGACGCAAAGCGAAGTCAAATTGATTGTGATGATGTTTTGTTGTTGCTTATTTTGTGTTTTTTTTTGTTTTTTTTTTTGTCGGTTTTTGTATTTTTAAAGTATATGCGAAAATTGAGTTTGTGCTTGTGGCGAGTATCTTTGAGATATACAAGCCGCAACCAGGGCCATAACACACAGCGAGTGACGACGCTAAAGCGAGAGAGACGAATGGATGGACGGACAATGTAAATTGACCGCTTCGATAATTAATTTATGCTGCTCTCAGATACAGATACAGATACTGATTCGAGATACACAGATACATTTGCATATTTAAAGTGTGTGTGGGCGCACAACACAAAAAACAAAACGAATTAAAATAAAATCGAAAGACAAAAAAAATGAAATGAAAGCTCAATAAAAACCGCAACTTATATCATTTTGAACAAGTTTAATTTGATGTAAATGTTGGCCGGTCGTGCGACATTTTCAACGCCGATAACTCAATTTAACTGTCAGACGAAGGAGGGAGGGGGAAGGGATTGGATGACAGCAGCAGTTGATAGCCACTAATTCATGATTGAGGCATAAAATGTTCATAAATAAAAACAATTAATTATAACGTGTAAATATTGCGAATATCAGAAAACCGATAAACGTAATTAATATATTTTTTCATACATACTACTACAATATCTCTGACAGTAACAAATTAAAATGAAATGCAAACAATTGCTGATAAGCAATCACACATCAACAACAACTACAACAATGAGCGCAATTTTCAATGCCGAATGTGTTTTACGCTAACAAACAAATTGTTTGGTTTTTCCCAATATGAAATTTATATTTAAATGTAGTATTATTATAGCAAGAATTTCATTTTGCAAAGCAGCTGTTAAATACAAGAATTTTCAATTTACCATTTTTATTATTGTTTACAAAACTGCTCATAAAATCAAAAGCATTTGAAAGCAGTAGGGTATATAAAATATATAATTATGCAAACATTTGTCCATTGTGCGGAATGTAAAGTGCAAATAATTTATAATTACAAATAAATAAATTGCAATTATTTATGCTGCACACATAATTAAATCATTCAATTTGTCACTCAGCGGCAGAGAAAGAGAAATTACCTCCTGATGTGGATGAATCAGTTTTATCTTTATGGCAAAGCATAAAACAATTTAAAACGAAAATCAGAGCAACAGCTAATTACACTTGATGATGATGATGATGATGATGTTTTCAAAACCATATTCTAGAGAAACGTAATCATAATAATTCATATCTCTACAGCAAATAATAAAACTATTTAAAGAGCCTTCAACTTTGCACAATTCTCAATAATTTCCAATGCTAATTGTTGTTATGGAGATCACTTTGGATGAATGTTGTATACACTAGATAATCCGCATTTCTGGATAAATGCCAAAATGTGAGTTGTTAACACACACACACATACGCAAAATGTTATGTATGATGTTGCTTTTGTTGTGTGTCTTTTATTTTATTTATTTTTGTTGTGGTTTGTTTTTGCGTGTTGTTGTTGTCCATCTGTATCTAAATTGTGATCGCTACACGCGCCGTCATTTGAGGCCAGAAATAGCAGCTGGCAAACGCCATGCGCTAAATTTATTTTAGCAGCGTAATCAAAAAATACAAAAAAAATGGAAAAGAAACTCAAACAAACAAAAAAAAAAAAGAGAAATATTTGTGGATGTATGTAGATTAGCATATTCGATGCCCAGCTGTGCTGTTTAACAGTGTTAAATGATGCTGTTCAAGTGATTTACTTGCAATTTCCTTATATCACAACAGCTACGAGTAATTAACAGCCACTTAACATAACATGCAAATAGACCTTGCTGTTAACATGTCAATGTTAATAAAACCGCATAACAGATGATCTAAATGTTAAAAGTGTGAATCTCGATCTTAGCTTCGGATATTATACAAACAATGTAGAGAATGCTCGACTATGAAATACTCATTAATTTTGTAATGTAATTTAAACTGTAAAATATATTTTTATTCTAATTTAAATACTTTTTCCACGATTTATCTTCCTCCCGCTGAGTAATTGCTATATTAAGTCCTATATTTTGATTATTTCTTTTTTTCTGCATAGTTTTGCGAAGAGGCGGCGCCATTGTAAATAATAAAAGAGATAGAAAACGAAAAAAAAAACAAAATATTAATGGAGTGGCCATTTGCCGAACCCAGACGCGCAGACGATTGATTTTCCAGTGATATTTTGTGTGTTATTTTTGCCATAACGTACACAAAATAAAAATACTGAGATACCGAAATGAACAAGAGCCATAAAAATGTATCCAATAGATGGATGGTTGAGATAGAGTGGGGAGAGGGGAAACAGAGAGGGGGGGACGATATGACGGTGGCTTTTTCGTGTATCTCATAAAATTCACACTGTTTGTTTATTTAGCTAGCGGCTTTTGTGGTTGTGCTCTTTTGTTATTGCATATTTATTTTGTTGTCGCTGATGTTGTTGTTGTTTGGTTGTTGCTGTAGCGTCATTAACTGACAAACGGCGCTGTCTGTTTTTCTACTTCTTCGTCGTCGTCGTCGTCTTTGTTGCTGTGTTGTCTGGGCGTGGAGCAGCTGTGGAGTTTTTTTTTTTTAAGTGAATGGAGTTTTGGGGCATCGGGGTCGCAGACGTGGACGGGGCGTAGTCCATCAAGCCAAGCGTGCTTTTCAAATCAAGCAGCAAGTCTCTGTCTCTCTTCTCCAAATACCAAGCTAAGCAGTTTTTTTTTTCTTCTTTTTATTGTATGTATATAAGTATACTTATTATTTTTTTTCTTTCTGCATGCGGTTTAACAGCAACAATGAGAGCGCCTGCTGTGCACCGCCTGCTACTGACTGTCTGACTGACTGACTGACTGACTGAGGCTTTTACGGCCGTCCGCTGCGGTTGATTCTCGCATATTTATTTTGATATCTTTTATGATTCTTTATTTGGCGGCGGCTTAGCTACCCCGCCACGCAAATGAAACTCGACAGAAATGTAAATAAACGAAGCATGCAAGCAAGCAAAAAGCCAACAGCATCGGACTGACTTTGAAATGCCCTATAACAAAACGGGAGCTTAAAAGCCGATTCGATTGTCCGTCAACTGATATGAATTTCAGCGATTCATGCAAGTCATTTCATGCTTTTGTCAGAAATTAGCGTTGCCACTAAAAAACAATCTTCAAAATGAGCTATAAACAGCTTACAAGAAGCCTTTAAGCTGATTGCTACCTATAACGCTGAACGATCGTCGAATTATCTATTCGACATTTCAGCTGCTGGCGAAGTTGAGAGCAGCAATTAAGGTTAGCATTATTATATGATTAGCTGCATATTCAAAGACTAGAGAATTGATTTTAAATGTCAAACAAGTAAGAAAGAGATACCCGCTATACATTCTCAATAAAAGAAAGACAGTGTGGTACTATCATGTGAATATACCAAATTAATATACTGAAAACAGTAAAATATACTGAAATGTATATTTGGTATATTGATATAACAGTATATGTTGTCAATAATATAAAAATAGTGCGGTATTATCATGTAAATATACCAAATCAATATACCAAAAACATACTGAAACTTTAAAAATGTATATTTGGTATAACAATATCCGTTCTCAATAAAAGCAAGACAGTGTGGTATTATCATGTATTTATACCAAAATTAATATAATGAAATATACCGAAATGTATATTCGGTATATTGATATATTTGGTATATTGAAAAATTATAGCTCTCTCTTCCTTTTTTTTACAGTCTCTGAGATCCAAATGTTACGTAAATATTTTTCTACTTTAAAGGATCTTCATCTAAATTAGTTCCAATTCTTCATTGTCTATAATTTCCCCTAGTTAATATACCCTTTATGCTAAGTTCTTAAGTATTGTCTATTTCCCGTGGCTCGTGTTAAGCTTCTGAGGCACTTTTTGCTTAAGTTTTATGGCCATAAAAAGATTATGCCATATTATTTTATATTTCAGCAGTATTCCTATGAAAAGTTTTATTTACCCACGTTTATTTCTTTTTTATATATATGAATTTTTTATTTTGCTTAGTAAATTCGCATCTTGTCATTTTGTGAATATTGCGACAACTATTTACAATTATTCAACATGTTTGGGGTGTGGATCTTGATTATTTAATTGAAATGCATTTGGCAGATTTGCAATTTTCTTAAATTGGCAATTGTTAGATTGTGATTTGCATGATAATCATTATAGTCATTAGCTTATATGATTATTATTATTATTATTAGTATTGTTATTGTTGTGTAGATTTTCGTGTACGAATAGTTTTGTATTATACTATGTGTACACATGTTTATTATATTTCATTTCTGTTTTTCTCTTGGCAAATTACTTAATGTGGCTGCCTCACAATGAGGCAAATGCGAATGCAAATGCGACTTGTGATTAACATAATTGCCATAAATTATGGTGCCCCAAACAATTTGAAGTGTGGGGGCTACTCAAATTAGTTGCATTTAAATTTCGTGTTGCACTCGCAACCCCGCTTTGTTGCACGAAGAGAGAGCCAGCAACTGTGTGCCACTCAAGCGAGGGCAGTCTGATGAGTCAGCTGAAAGTAGTTGGTAATACGATATGCCTAAGCGTTTAACTTAAGGGATGCCCATGATTCATGGCTAAAAGCTTCTATAAAAATGCTTTGGCAATTTGTTTGAGCTACCCTCGAGTTTGTCACTTGGAAACTGGCTTCGCATTCCAAGAGTCGCAAGTCTCTGTGTTTGTGCCTGCTTGGCAACTCTATTGACAACGCATGTTGCGATTATTTATGGCAGCAGGCAGTTTGATTTCATTTCTCGCTCTCGCTCCCTCTCGAGTGCGAGTGCGAGTGCTAAAAACGCGTTTAAGTTAAACAACTTGCGAGATTAATGAGCCGCATATAAATCATGACAAAGTTGTTAAAAGAAAATTTTCGAATGAAGCGTAGCGTAGCGTAAACGAAATGAAATGAAATGAAATGCAGGCGCGTCGCTGTCGTCGTCGTTGCATATTTTAAGCACAAAACAACAGCAACAACAAATATTTACACGCCTCGCTGAAGGTGACGCAAAGTGAAGTGAGATGCGAAATGGGAGGTGGGAGAATGTAAAAGTCAATTTCACACTTGATTGCTGGCCGTAAATCAATAAAGCGCAAAGCGTTGGCGTTCACATCGATGTCGATGTCTGTTGTTGCTGATGCTGATGCAGTCACTGTCTAATTAAGCGCATCTAAGACGCGGTGGCAGGCAACGCTGCGTTGTCTGGGCGGCTACTGAAAAGCTGCTACTCGATACACACACAGTTACAGTTACTCACACCAACACACATACGTGCAAAGACAAACAGCATGTGCAATAAATCGCGTGCCGTTTTAACACTTTGACGTGCACAATTGAAAATTGCGAAACGGCTTTTTTTTTTTTTTTTGCTGTTTTGCTTGTTGCGCTTTCAGCTGCCTCAATTGGCGCGCCAAGCAAATTAGCTAAGCTTTAAAGAGAGTGAGAACCAAACAGACACACAAACACACAACAGCTTGGGGCTACAAAACGACGACGTCGTCTCATCGCTTGGCTGGGCAAACAAGCAGCACAGAGGGCAAAGAGGTAAAGCACAAAGCACACTCACTTACTACAGACCAAGTCAGAGTTAGAGTCACAGTTACACTTACACAATGCCAAAAAGGCTGTGAAAACAGACACCTCGTCTTCCTTTGTTGCCCTCCATTCGCTAGTTGCTAGTTTTCATACCCGTAAAATATAGAATAATAGGGTAACTAGGCGACAGCCTCAATTTCAGTCCATAATCCTGAAAATCTTAAGCGAACTAAGTTTGTTTTGACATGTAAATAAACTACCTATAATAATACCAACTATTTAAGATTAAACCGGTTTTTCATTAAATACTTTTTAAGGATATTCTAGAAACAATTTTTAATTCAAAAAATTTTGAAAAAAGTTTAATTTTGGGATTATCACTATCAGTTTTCTCTAAAATTGAAAAACGGTTCCTCAATTTCATCCCATAATCCCGAAAATCAAGTTTGTTTTAAAATTTAAATGAATTATCTATAATAATAATTAAAGTTATTCTAGAAACAATTATGAATTCAAAAATCCTCAAAATCTTAAGTTTGATCTTTGAATTAATATTATAGATTTGCTCTAAAATTTAAAAAGGATTCATTTAAAAAATATTTTAAGATTATTATTATAGAAATTTAGGTTAGTATTTTCTAAAATTCAAAAACGATTCTTTTAATAATGTGATTAAAAATATGAATAGTTCCTCAACGAATATTTTTAAGGATGAGATTGAAAAAATGTTGTAAAGCGATATTAATTTTCATTAAAATTTCTACTAAAATTCCTTGCAATCTAAGCGAGTATCTCGCAGTCGAGCACACTTCAGCAAACAGTTTTTTTCTCTCACTATTTTGTAGTTCCCTGCAGTTTTTGTTTGCCAATTGCAACGTGTTGTTTCTTTATTTTTTTTTGTTGCTTGTTTTAAAGTCAAGTATTTATTGTATTTGCACAGCACAGTGGTGCAAAGCAAAAGGAACAACAACACCAAAAAAAAGAGGAAAAATAAAGAGAATAATTTACGAGCCACACAAATAAGTTGTGTAAATATTTTGTGATTATATTTTGCGCTTACTCTTTTTATTATGAGTGCGCCCAGTGTAAACAACATTGAGACAAGATTTACCCAGCGCAAACAATTATACGGTGCAGATTTTATTTAAAAAATAGAAGAAGAAAAATAACACAGACAAAATGTGTTGATTGAAAGATTAGCGTAATGGGAAAATATTTTTGCTGAAGTCGCAAAACAAAATTAAGTTGTCTCAATCTATGCTCAACTTTCAACTCAGCTCAAAGTGCACAGAGATAACAACTTCAAAGGCAGAGAGAGAGAGAGAATGGAAATTATTCAAGAATAATTGAGCACGATTTGATTGCAATTGATCTTCGTTTGTTCGTTCGTATGCAAATTGAGTGCAGTTTGTAATTATGGGAAGAAAAGAGTGCTTCATTTTAATAGTCGCATATTTGTGAGCTTCATTAGGTAAGCACTTAAATCAGCAACTGTTTAACTAACTGTAAAAACAAAGCAAATCAACTAGTAAATTATACTAAAGCAGTTCGCCGACAAATTTGTCGCGCACAAGCCGCAAAAAAAAGCAAAGAAAAAAACAAACAACTTGTAATGTCGCCAAGAAGCAGAGAGGGAGAGAGAGAGAGAGAGAGAGCAACTGGCAACAAAATCAATAAAAATGTCGCGCTAATAAATTTAGTCAAGCGGAAAAAGTTGCAGTCCGAAACGGGAATTGGCACAAGGGGAGGAGGGTAAGGTGTGTAGGGGAGGGGACAGAAAGGGGAGCAGGCAAATGCTTAACTGGTTGACTTGCCTGTAAACGGAGATTAAATTAATAAAAATAATGACAACTGAGCTGATTGCGAGTCCGCGGTGTTAATTTTACACCCAGCTACCCCCCCTTTGTCCCCCTCAAAACACACACGCACACGCATTTTTTTTTGTTGCAGTCTGTGGCCATGTGGCATCTATGCGTTGCAAGCTTCGCCTTCTGTTCGCAGCTGGGAAATTTGTTGCTGCTGCGTGTACCAGCTTTGCAACTTGTTTCACAGCGGGGCACGCAGCAATGTGTTTCTCTCTCTCTCTCTCCCTCTTGCTCCCTCTCTCTCTCTCTGTCTTGAATTATGGACCAGTTGTTGGCTCAAGACTTTGGCTGGTCTCTTTGCCACTCTTGGCATGTCGTCTCCCCACCCCTCTCTACTCCCCCCGCCACTTCTCACTTAACCGAATTAGTTTCAATTGCAATTTTTCAAATGCCTTGCAACGAGGTTCCAAAAACGCGCAACTAAAATATGTACATATGTATGCAACTGGCTGGGGCAACATCATTATGCAGTTAGCTTATGGACACGGCCACTTAGCAGACAGCAGCGAGAAGAGCATTTAAAAACCATAGAGATGATCGCGTGCTTCAAAGTGCCGCTAAATTGATAGCTCCTCTAGTCTAATCAACAATCCCCATCGAATCCGAGAACACACAGTTCAAGTACGGCTCAAAGGCCTTTCAATCTTGCATTTCGAATACATATTTGATTTACTTGAAAACAACAAATCAACAAAAAACTGCAAACAATTATTATTATGAATCATTTAAACCTCGCAACAAATTGCAAAACATGATATGGGTATTTATTTGGTTCAGAGTTCAACAATTGTTGATTATCAGGCAAACTTTTCCATTATGCTGAAATGCTGAACTTTGAAATTGTGGAATTTATTTAATAGTTACATAGAATCCCAAGTTTTTGCCATTTATTAAATAAATTAATAGACGCTTGATTACTTTATTACAAAAAAGTGAAGGGATCAAAAGCAATCGCAATTTGAATAGCTTACAACATTTGAGATTATAAAAAACTTAGTTTTTGCAATTTATTAGATTAATGAACTGATCCTTTTTCCCTTTTTTGAAAAGTTAAGGGTCTGAATATAATCTTAAAGTAAGGAATAATCCATAATGATGAAAGTGCAAAATTTCTAGTTGAGCCGAAATCCCAATTTTTATTTTTGTAAATAAATTTACAGAAAAAAAGGAAAGAAAAGTATTAAAAAAGCATATCAATTGCAATAATTTTCATTTCTTTGACTTATTTTAGGTATTTTAATAAGTTTTATGTAATATTTATAATAGCTAGATGGTTGTAGAATTAACTCTAAAGAATTTCTAAAGCACTGGCTGCAGACTCCTTCGGCTTAAATTTTATTTATAATATATCGTTTAACACACAAATTTTTTGTATCGTGATTTTCGTGTCACGCTGCCATCTGCAGCCTTTGTGTGTTGATTTCATTTGTATTTCGTCTTAAAACGTTGTCATTTTGAACAGCAAATCTTTTAAATCGCCGACGACGCCGCCGCCGTCGGTCGGCTGTCAGCGCAATTTGTTGGAAATTTACTTATCTGCGCTGCAGTTGCAAGTTGCAAGTTGCAATGCATCCCCTACGCTGCTG
The DNA here is from genome assembly GCF_009650485.2 of Drosophila albomicans. Lineage (NCBI taxonomy): Eukaryota > Metazoa > Arthropoda > Insecta > Diptera > Drosophilidae > Drosophila > Drosophila albomicans. The sequence goes on along the minus strand of NC_047629.2, from coordinate 17,945,678 downwards.
TTTGTGGTGTGTGCTGTGTGCTGTCATGCAATTAATCACACACACACGGCAAACACTTCATGCACATTTACACGTCGTTTACCCACCCAAAAAAAAAGTAAACGAAAAGAAACAAATACTATATGAAAATAATTCATACGCGCTCTCGCTCGCACTCAGGCTGTCAGTCAGCATTGTGTGGTATTTATAATGCATTTTTAATGGTGCTGAAAATGTTTCCGCTTCGATTTGCTTTGCAGCTTTGCCAGCGGCTTAATTAAAACAAACAGCTTATCTAGGGTAGAGGGAGAGAGCGAAGGAGAGAGCGAAAGAGCAGAGGCAGAGGCAGGCGTTTGAAGTGTGGCATAAATTATATTACGAACTTTACATATCTCACATTTGTATATGCACGTTTTACAGTAGTCAACACACACACACACAGACACACGTATACATAAACTTGCATACTTACACATGTATGCATGTGTGATGAGCTTTGTAAAGTTTTATACTTGCTGCGGTGTGCTTAATGCCTTTTTACGGCATTTTAAAACTTTGCTCACTTGCATTTGCTTTTGCGCTAAGCCGCAGCTTACCAGCGACCGGATAACCAGCCACTGGAGTTAAGCAACGGCGCTCCCCATCTCGCTCGCACTTGCGCGCAGTGTGTGCGCGAAAGAGATGGACGAAGGAGAAGCACGAATACAAGTCGACAGGTCGACAGTTGCTTCGCTTGCTAGAGCCAAGGGCCCCTAATCGCTGTTGCTGTTGCTACAACAACAAGAACAGCAACAACAAGAAAGACTAAAACAACAACAACAACTGCAACTGCCCGTTTCTCTTCACTGTGAGCAGCAAAGAAATACAAAAGCAAAAGCAAAAAAAAAACATTTGCCGTTGTCTTCTCTTCTCTTGCTCGCTCTGCACAGCTCGTGCATGCAATCCACTTTTTGTTTAATATTAATTTTTCTCTCTTTTGCTTTTATTTTAGTTTTTATTTTTTTTTTTTGCTGCTGCTGTTGCTGCTGCTGCTGCTGCTATTCATGCCACGTTCTCTCGCTATGGGACAGCAACGTAAAAATTCTTCAGCTCGTTCTTGTTCTTTGTCTCTGTTGTGTTCGCTTGAGTTGTGTGTTGAGTTTCTTTTTTCTTCATTCAATTCAACTCACTCTCCATTCCCTCCTGCTGTTCCTTGTTGCTGCAAAAAATCATGTCGTTTTGAAAATTGTTTGTGCTCGTTCATGCGAAATATCTGCCTTAAATCCTGGGCTCAATTTCGGGGCCACAATTTGGGGAAACTGTGCGCATTTTTCCACCGTTAACTTTTCACGGTTTTTATACTATGTCATAACTCTTCCCGCGTGCATTCATATAAACACACGCATATTTTATTATGCGTCTTTATAATTTTTAAATGCGCTTAATAAAGCGCTCAATCTGCTGGAACGTGTAGCAGAGGAAGGGAGGGGGTAAGCAGCAACAGCAGCAGCAGTTGAGCGCCGGATGCCGACGCAGAAAAAGGTGAAGTGGTATTAAATTTCATATGCGTCGTTACTCTTGGCTCCTCTTTTGCTGTCGTCCCCCCTTCTTCTCGTAAACATTATTATCTACATAAGTGTGTGTATGTGTGTGTGTGTTGGGTGGCATGAGAGACAGAGTGAGAGAGAGAGGGTCAAAAGAACACTTAAGTCTGAAATTGGCAGCTATTCGCTTGGCTCTTTGCCTTCTTTTGTTGCTGCTTGGTTCTTGGATCGTTTGGGTCTTGGTCTTGGGTCTCTGCCCTGCTTGGCCCTGCTACGTTTGTTGCCATTGCCTTTGCTGCTTGTTCTACTTCGCTTCCTCCTCATGGGTAGAGTGGGGTATTATAATTTGGTGACAACTAAAATTGTATTTACAAGTTTTAGTAGTATTCCGAATTAGGAATAGTGTTGATAATTTGTATTATTTTGTATACATATTTTTCAATTGAAACATTTTTGCTAAATTTTGTAAAAAACTATATAAACTTTGAAGCAATATACATCACAAATATTAATATGCTGTATTAATCTACATAGCTGCTAAAAATATTTCTAAAATTGCATCTTTAATTTATACAAAAAGTTGCGCAATATATTTTGCCAAAGTAAATAAAATTAATATAATCTATATAAGAATATAAATCAAATAATAAATATAAAATATAATAATATAAATCAAAAAATAAATCTAAAAAATGTTTATATAAATATAAAAATATGTTCCATACTTAAGTACTGCAAGCTTAACTACAATTGGGTAATAAAGTTGTTTAAAAAATCTCGTTATATATTTTGTGTATTTCTTTCACTTTGCGTAAAGGGTATCTTCAAGTCGTACACACTTGACTGTAGCTTCCTTACTTGCTTATTTTTTCATCTTATTCTACTTCAGTTTCCCCTTTGCCAGCGCTTCATTCTTCGGCATCTACTTATGTCGACTTGTTATTGTTCGACATAATGGCAAAATATTGTATTGCCAACATTTTTGTGCTGCTTGGCTTGGCTTGTCTTGGCCTGCTCTGCTCTTCTCTCCTCTTCTCTGTTGTGCTGAGCTGAGGTCTGGTCTCAGTCTTGTCCCCTCCACTTCGTTGTTTTTTTTTTTATTTGTGCTTCTTTCTTGCTGCTCTGTTTCGCCTTTGCCGCAAAGTTGCGAAGCTCACTTGACAAATGAGCTTTGAATCTGCTTGAAGCTGTTCCACACACACACACAGAAATAAAAGCCATAGTAATAGCAGCATGTAGATGTTTAAGTTCCCCTTCTTCCTCTGCTTCAGCTGCTGCTGCTGCCTTGCCAACACAATGGCAATAAAGTGCGTTAACTTTTTGGCAGACAATAGATTTTATTTCTGGCACGGCGCATGGCACAATCCGAAAATGGCCCCAACGATTTTATGTACGTGAGTGTGTTATGTGTGTGTGTGCGTGTGCGTGTGCGTGTCTGTGTGTGTGGAATGGAATTGTTTTTATTATTGTGCGTTCGCCGCGGGGCAACTTTCGTGGCAGCTGCTGCTGCTTCAGTTTCGTGCGTGGGCGATGCGACACACGCGGCTTACAACTCTGATCAATTTAAAGTAAATTAAGATTTAGTGCAAAAACATTGAATTTGCGCTGATTTTCGCTGTCTACCTGTCTGAGCTGGCATTAAAATTCCCTGCTGTGTTCTTGCTGCTGCTGCTGTTGCTTTGATTTTCCATTACATAGCTCACAACATGCTGTCGCTTCGTTTCGTTTCGTCTTGTTTTGTTTCCTTCGCCATCCTCACAGCAAACACTGCAAACTTTTCTCTCTCTCGCTTACATTGCAAAACAACATTCGCATAGTTCACCACAATAAGTTTTATGTGCGACACGGACGCGCCCTATTCCTTGTTTTCCCATCTCTTCTTTCCACTTCAACTTCCCTTGCCTGGCACGTTGCCCTACTCCACACCAGTCAGCCTTCCAGCCAGCCAGCTTTTGTCTGTCCAGCACACACACACACACACAACCACACATTCTCATGTGTGGCTTATGCTTGTATGTGTGCGAGTGTGTGTGTGTTTAAGCTGTTGCCGGCGCTTTGTCCAAACCACACACAACAGCCTGACTGACTGTCTGCCTATCCTTCTCACCTCTCTTTCATTCTCTCTGCCTTTCGTTGTTGCTGTCTTTGTTGCTCGCTACTCCCTTTGCTGCATTTTGCAACTAGCATTGCTGATCATTTTACACACTTAGCGAAGCATACGTGTCTTGTTGTTGTTGCTGTTGTTGTAGTTGCTGTAGACTCTTAATATGCTTTTAGATATGCATCAGCAAAAGCTCCCTTTCTTGCTCTCGCTCTTTCTCACTCTCACACGGTGCTTGTAACTGAAGACGTTGCCCAGCACTGTCGTCGTCACCCCTTTTGGCATCGCATTCGCATCCATTGAACTAAAGTCTCTCTGCGTCGCAGTCGTTGTCGTTGTTGTTCTTGCTTTTGCTGTTGCTGTCGTTGGACTGCCTTTTGCCAGCTTGTGTATTTGTGCATTGAACTGGAAACGCGCAAAGGCCCCAAGCACACGAACAGTCAGTGGCAGTCGTTGTGGCAGCTTGGCAGTGTGGCAAGAGGCTGTGGCTGAGGCTGGGGCTGGGGCGAAGGCAACAGCACACAATTTGCATGCCAAACAGCATATAAAATATCGAAGCACAACAGAGCTGTACATTGGTTCTTAAGCTGCAAAAGTAAGGTGAAGTCAGTGCTTAAAAATAAAAGAAACCAAAAATATAATGAATCTGTAAACAATTGAAATTTGAATATTGTCATTTAATAAAAACAAGGATGTTCTATCAATTCATGTTTATTTCTGTTGATTGATTTAGTTAGTATTTATAAATAGGGAAAAATCATTAAAAAGTATTAACGAATCTAATAAGAAATTAATTTTACTAAATAATTTACTGAATGTGTATAACAAAAAAAAAAGAGCTCACAACCCAATTTTAGAACTCACTGTTGAATAAAATTGTTTTTACAAATCAATTGAATTAAAATGGAATAATAAACTTCTATTTACCCATTCATTAGGACATAAATCATATACTTAATTATTGATTGTGATAGCTTTGTGCCTAAAGCACTGACTATATTGTAAATTATTGAAATTATTATAGTTAATATTGTAAAAATAAATTATAATTTCCAGTACTCTCTTTTCTATTAAATGTAGTATTAAATACTTAAAATAAATTTAAAGAAGGATAATTTATCATAGCAATAGATTTTGTATATTGCTGCTTTTGTTCCACTGTGCCTTAGCCCATACCCTGGGCCATTCTTCATTCCTAAATCGCTTACCATAGCAATGTCTCTGGATTTTCATTTACTTCAAGCACACATATAGATATTTGCACTGCGTTGCTTTCCCCCCCTTCGTTTGGCCCCCTTCACTTTTCCTACGCACACGCATTCTACATGCCAGGCAATTGCCAGACATTTTATTTATTCATGCTCGGTTCTTATTCAATATACAAAATATGCATATGTGCCTCAAGTATCTGCGTATCTATAGCTGCCAATGTTGCTCTGTAGCTCTGTTTCTGGCAGTTGAATGCCACTTGAGGCTTGAATTGAGCGAATTGAACAAGCTTCTTTTTTCCAAATTTTTATTCGCATTTTTTCAGCAATTGACTCTTTTTTTGTGGGGATTTTAAAGCAGCTGTTGTGTTTTCACACATTTTCAAAAAAAAAAAAAAATTAATCCGTAAATCAATTAGTTTTTCTGCTACTTAACTCTGTCGTCTTCTCGTTGCGCCTTGTTGCACATCGCAATAAATTTTCGACGGCGTCCAGCGCTTGGCAAAACGCACTCAATCAGATGAAAATTAGCATTTAATATGCTTCGACTGCGGCTGCGGCCAATACTGTCCCCTGGGATATTCTTCCATTGAATATAGTTAGGAAGGAGGGCAACGGAAACCCTCCCCAAGGGATATACAATCCTGATGCTTGACTCGTCTCGTCAGCAGGCAGCAGGCAGGAGGAACAACGACAACAAGCGGAACCCTCCCTTGTGGCATTTCCGTGTTTAGTGCTCGATCTTTGTCTCCCCTCCGCTTATGCTGCGTCCTTTCTTTGGTTTCCTGTTTGTTCAGCAACTTTAACGCAAATAATTTTGTATGCTCATCGCTCACCCCTGTGGGCAAATTGATGGCAATCCTCACAGCGTCAACCCTCCGCACCCTGCACAAGCAAGCAACCCCCGGACAAAAGGTGTCAGCTACGTAATTATACGTGCCACATCCTCATTCGCAAATGCCTCCATCAGTTGCCTCCTCCTCCCCCCGTCCCTAGGCCATACCTACATACATCCATATAGACGGTCGCCTTTGCCTTTTGTATTTACCCGTGTTTATTTATTAAGCATATTTGTTACTTTATCCGTTCCACACTCTCGTCCCCTTTTTTCCCGTTGTCATTCCCATTCCTATTCCCAGTCCCATTCCCATTTTCATTATTCGCTCTTGCAGCTGCGCACAATTCGCCTTGGCGAAAATTGAGATTATTTAGTAACACATTTCGGTGGCATCCTTTTTGTGCTTTGCTCTTGATGTTTATAACAATTAACTGTAATTAATCCCAGCTACATTAATCAACTATATTCACTCTCCACTTCCAATCCGTCGGCACACCTTCGAAATGCTGATTACTTGAGTGGTTTTGTTGTTGTTATCATTTCAAGCAGAAAAGACGCAAACACAAGACCCACTCAAGTAATTAAGTTAACAGCAACATATTAATGTGCTTGACGCAGAACTTTGTAGACCTTATGAAAGGAGCCTTTAAACGCTGAATTTTTGCATTCATTTAGGGCAAAATGTAGCAATGAAGCGATTGTAGAAGTTACTTAATCATACTTATCTAAAATATGTGCTTTTGAAGCTCTCTTTGTTAAATTATGCGCTTTAAAAGCTTCACAATTGATATTCAATCAATTTCTTATTAAAATATAAAAATATAAATCTTTTCGAGAAATCATTTAATGACTAATCTATAGCAAATATAATATTATCATAAGAACTAAATTAGTTGGTAGCTTTACTTGCAGCTTTCATGTCCTTTTAAATCTCTCTTTGTTAAAAAATGCGCTTTAAAAGCTGAACAATTGATATAAAATCAATTTCTTACCAACGTGCAAATATAAAACTTTTCGAGCAATCATTTTATGATGAGTCTTTAGCAAATATATTATCATCATAAGAACTAAATTAGTTGGTAACTTAACTTGCAGCTTTTATGTGCTTTTAAAGTTCTCTTTGTTAAAAATGCGCTTTAAAAGCTTTACAATTGATATTTATTAAATTCTTTTTTTACTTACACTACCAACGTGCAAATATAAAACTTTCTGAGCAATCATTTTATGATGGGTCTATAGAAAATATAATATCATCATAAGTACTAAATTAGTTGGTAGCTTAACCTGCAGCTTTCATGTGCTTTCAAAGCTTAAGTAAACGATTACTTTCTGCACAAGCTGCTATAAATAAGCTCTATGAATATTCTAAAAGCGAAGTAAGCAACTTATTACCGTGGTCACATACTTGACTAGCAATGTAATGAATAGCAGCTCTGGGTATAAGCTTCGCATGCGGATTACTGCAAGTGAATAACAAAAAAAAAGAGCCGCAAAGAGTGGCAGCTTCTCTCCTGCTTGTGCAATTACAAAAGCACCGCAAAAAAATATGAGAAGAGGGAACACAGACAACGGGGAGACGATAGGCATGTGTGTTCGCATATGCAGAGGGGAAGGGAAGTGAGAGGAGGAGGGGAGCTGACTGGAGGCTGGCAGCGCAATCAGTGAGCCTTCGTTTTTTTTTGGAGTGGGCAGAAATATGAAAAAGAGTTGAAATAAATTAACAGAACTGCCAACAAGAGACTCGACTGCGTTTTTCTTACTTCATTTTTTCGTTGTTGTTGTTGTTCTTTTGCCTTGTCTGAATTTGAATTTTAAGCTGGCGAAAAAAAAAGTAGAAAAAAAAAACAAAAATAATAAAGGAAGAGTTGCAAAACGTGGCGACTGCTCTGACAAAATGTTTGCAGGACATGTCGACAGTCAGTCTTTCAGTCTGGCAGTTAGTCAGTGAGTTAGTTTTGTTGCTTTGGTGTAGTCGATGCGTTGTTTCTTCGTACGAAAAACAAAAACAGAGGAAAAACTCTGCCAAACAATGGCATAAAAAACATGAAAAGCATACATTACACGCTCGAAATCCCCAGGGGTTATACTCGAAACACACACACAGACACACACAGATACTCACACACACACTCGCATACATGGAAACAATAACGAACGAAGCGCACACAAAACGTATTCTGTGCAAAGGCAACCTCATCGTTTTTGAGGGCACACACAACGCGAAGCGGGGTGGGGGAAAGTGAAGCCTCTTCAGGCCTTTCAGTGCGGCAATCCCGGTACTCAGAGAGAAACCAGGGACTCGGGACCAGGGACCGGGAACCCATGACGTTGATAATATTGTTGTTCACATGTCGAGTTTTATTGTGTGGGGAACGTGGAACGATGCACAGACAGCGAGGGGAGAGAGGAAAGAAGTGCAGAACTCGGAGCAACAGCAAGAGTAAGGGAAACACGTCTCTGACTGAAGTACGTGGCATGTGCAGTATTTTATACCCTTGAAGTGCTCAAGCAAAGAGAGGTATGCTCTGTTGTCATGCCAAAATAAGTAGTATATGTTTTGCAATTTATTTTTAATCTGTTTGCAGATTGTAAAACTGTTGAATCATCGAGTAATTATACTATCGAGCGGCTTAATTAATCTCAATAATGATAATGAAATGTTGTTCGTTCGCGCCAATCATTAATCAGCAATTTAATGATCTGACCGACCATATAAAACGAGTCTATGATTATCAATTAATTTTGATTTCCATTGATAATTAAAATAATGCCATGAATTATGGCTTAATTTGCCAGCGAACAATTGGCAATAAATTTTATAGAAAGTACGAACGAAGCGAGCTGCTTTTTAGTTGCTTTTTCGGTTTACAGGGTATTAATTAGTGTGAGCATGCCCTGCAGTTGCCGCCTTGTTTTGTGGCTGATTGCCTTTAGCCAGGTTGTCGGACCAATTGGCAGCTACCTGTGAGTTGGCCTGGCCTCAACATCATCAGCATCGACATCGTCATCTCGGCATTGCTTCGCCTGTAATTTACAGCATATATGGGAAGGAGTGAAGGCAGCAACGAGCTTGGGCATTAATTGAAAGCGGTTGGGAGTTGTCGGAACTACTTAATGCGCTCTATACTGCCTGCTCTAAACGCCTTTTGCTCATCTAAGTATATATGTTATATGGGCTTGTTGCCAAAAGACAAACAAAAGCCGCGCTAATGCCACGCGTCGCATTTGTTGCCCAGTTTACAATTTGTGTGTTTTTGTTGTTCTTACAAATCTGTTGAGATATGGCAACCACAAAAAAAAAATACAAAATAAACCGAACTCAAACTAAAGTCCTAAACCCTTCAGAGCGAGAGGCAGCTGCCCCTTTTTTTTTATGGTTGCCTTGCCTCTGGGCTCAATCAAAAGCGTGTGCTTGCAGCATCCCAAGGGGCAAAGTCAACTTTGGGTAGCCCAAAAACATTCAACATTCGACATTCATTCGCATTCGCATTCGTAATTCCTATTCGCATTCACATTCATTACTTATGCAGTCAAAGACAGAGAGAGAGGGAAAGAGAGACTGGCAATCAACCCTTAGTTCCCTTGAGCAACGCTACCCTTAAGATATACTTATTTGTAACTCTGTTCTATTCTATGTTCTTCCCCTCTTCACGTTGCTCCGGCTCAACGTTAATCGTTATTTTGGCACTTTTTGCGTTCGCCGCTTCAGCGTAATCGCTTTCAAAGCGGGGCAGAAAAAGAAAGCAACGCAAAAGAAGATATATTTTTAAGGGCAACGGGTCTAAAGCACATTTTCAAATTATCCTCAATGAAATTATGAAAGCAAAAAGGGTCGCGCACTAAAAGGCAGCAGGGAAAAAAACCCGAAGGAAGGGAACGAGAATGGAGAGTGGAATGGTTTGGTTACCCTCGCTCGACGTCGACGACGACGACGACAAACCGCTTGAGTCAAATATTTTTGATGAGGGTCATAATTATAATGAAACAGGTCTTGCATACTGAGCGCGAACGAGACAAGAGGCAACTCTCTGTCCCCTTCTCCTTTCGCCTCTGTGGACGGGGCACATAATGCATGATTCATGCTGTCGAGACCCTTTTCGTCGTTCGATCCCCACTTGGCTCACTGGTTTTACCCTCGTTGGCCCGGCTTTTGCTTTTGCATTTGCTTCTGTTACATTTAGAGTTCCCCCTTTGCCACTGCAAATGGCGTTAAATTTTACGAAAAAAATAAGTTGAAATAAAACAAAACGAGGGACTCGACATTCGCCCTTTTGCACGCTCTTTCGTTGTCGGGTTGTCTGGTTGTCTGTGCTGTGTTTTGTGGGGTGACATTCGGTCATAATTAAAATAAATTTAAACGATTGCCTTGCTTTGATTATGTTGTTCCCGAAAACAGAAATAAAACGAAAAAAACAACTTGAGAGAAGTGTATCATCGGCGCACTTGTAAAATTGAAAAGTAATGCCACTTTGTCACTACATTGAGAACTTGCCCCGTGAGGCAATTATCGCTGCCCCTTTCCTGGTTTCGCTATGCTGCAATCAAGTTGTTTATGACGGGCGCAACTAACAACAACGTTTGAGGAACTCTGCGGCTATCCAATCTGCAGTTTTGCGGTCTGTCTGTTGTTGTAGGGTCTCTCTCTCCCGCCTTCCACATTTTACGTTCCTTTTTTATATTTTTGTTTTTTTTTTTGGCTTGCCACAAATCACGACCAGCAGCAGCAGCAGCGACATGCCTCAAGCTGAGCACTCAACCTCGGAACGCCAACTCGAAAACTCGGTAACTCGAAGCTCTCACAGCCATTAACACGCACACGGTGCCAAGACACAGTCGAAAGTCGCAGCAATCGCAGTCGGCTTCAGTAGGGAGACCTATCAGAGAAGCTACCCTCGAGTGTGTTCTCCCTGCTCTACTCTGCTCTGCTCTGCTCGTCTTTGGCGCGTCGACTACTTTAATAACAAAGTAAATATTGTTCATTAGTAAATATTTACACGCTCGTCGCACGTTTGCTCATATTAAATACGCGCTGAGAAGCGCAGAGGCGAGGCGAACCAAAGTCCCCAAGACTCTGTGTTTCTCGTTTCATTTCGTTTCGTATCGTTTATAGTCTGGTTTCCCAACTCGATACCAGGCCCACACACTCACACTCACACACACTCGTACACTGTTTGTTATTTATTTATGTTTTATTTATTTATGCGCATTCGCCTAGTGCTATCTGAAAATGTGCGTGTTGAGCTATTAAACATTTATCGATAATTTTTTACAGCTGTCCAAAATGCGGCGCAAGGGCGAGCGCCAACTTTGACAGACAATTCTGAATGACTGACTGAATAACTTTGACTGAGTGTGAGTGTCTCTGTGTCTGTGTGTGTTGAATGCCGCTTGTCTATTCCATAATTCATGAGACATTCCGAAACGAAAGCATTTAGAACACGCACATTTCATTTAATGGATCAGACACGCCTCAGTTGAGTTGAGAGCTCAACTTTTGGTGTCGCGCTAGGAAAATGATATGCATGAGTTTTCATGAGTTGCATTTTCAGCGTTGAAAGTAAAGTCATATTATTATTAATGATGGCGTTTCTATTACTAAATTGATAGCAGTAGCTCATCATCGGTAGGCTGCTATTCAAATGAAGAGATTATCATTACTTTTATGACAGTCGCTAAACGCGATGGGGATCTGAAATGAAACGCACTTTTTATGTATATCACTATCTAATCGGCATTTTATTGTATTTACTACAGCTCTTAGCACTTATACGCTGCTTGTGATTAGTCTCTATCACTACAGAATTTGATTAGAATTTTATGTGTCATACGCAAATGTTTGTCTGCTTTATGGCAGGCAATTTCAAATGCTTTAGCTTCAAGATGTCATACGTATTTCTTTGAGATTTAATGGGCTACAGATTATCATTTTTAGATGCCATGAGGAAATTGTATTTAACAAATGAGCTATCTACAGTTGAGTGTGCTTGACTGTGAGATACGCGCTTCCCATTTTTAATTAAAGTAAAACAGTGAGGTTTTATTCTTAATATATGTATACTTAATCAGAAATACCAGAAATACAAAAATATAAAAAATTCTTAAATTATACAAATTTGAGATATAACGAATAATAAAATATACCAAATATTTGGTATATTCATATACTATCACTCTCAAAATATACCATAAATTAAAAAAAGATACTAGAAGTTTTAAAATTCTTTCTTCAACAACTTTGAAAATTTCAGATAACAATTTGAGCAATCGCAACAACATTTTCAGACATCATAAAGACCCCCGAGAAATATACTAAATCAATATACCAAAAATACTAAAATTTACATAATTCTTAAATTATACCAATTTAATATAAAAAGAATAATAAAAATATACCAAATATTTGGTATATTCATATACTATAACTCTCAAAATATACCACAAAGTAAAAAATATACTAGAAGTTTTAAAATTCTTTCTTTCACTACTTTGAAAATTTCAGATAACAATTTGAGCAATCGCAACCACATTTTCAGACATCATAAAGTCCCCAGATTATAAATTTTATAGACGTAAATCTCATTTTTAGTGCGTAGATTCCTTAAAGAAGTGGATTTATGGGCTTTTCCTCAGATTAGCTTTAATTTCATTAGTTGCCCCTTTTATGCGTCATTCATGAACGTTGAACTGATGATGATTTTAACAGCACTTGCTAAACTCTTTCTTTCTTTAATTTTTTTTTGGGCCATGTCGTGAGCCAATAAATTAATTTTAACTGTTGATAACGTGCCACTGTGGCTACTGGGCAATAAACTGCACAAAGCATACACCGGATGTGTGAGTTGTTAACTTTAATATTATGGTGTATTTGTGTTGTTGTTGCTGGCTGTTGGTTGTACATTCCCAAATCTGAAGCGTGTCACTTGTCAACTAATTGCCATTAGGCGCCGCTAAATAATTTATACATTGCACACAAGCAACAATAAAATCGAAACTGGATCTGTGAGGGGCGCCAACACAAAGAGTGCAATACTATATAAGTATGTGTGTATAAATCTGTGTGTGTATGTGTGTTTGTGCATTAGTGTCATAATTTATTTCCATGTTGCACTTTTGAAGTTTTTGTGTGTGCGCGCAGTTTATGGTGCTGCAACATGCAACTTGCTGCCTGCCACACGGGAGGCAAGAAACCAAACCAAACCAAACCGAACCGAACCAAATTATAGCCAAATGCAATGCGGTCAACGTTGGCGAGAGAGGTGAGAGGGAAGAGAGGGGGGAACCATACCACACCACACCACACGGTCACTCACAAGTCCAATTCAAAATCCAAACGAAACGAAACGATATGAAACCCCCCGCCATGACACAAACCGCAAACGACGCCGGGCCAAACGTAACCACAGGCCATCGTCGTCGTCGTCATCGTTGTAGCCACTGTCCGCGGGTTCGCGCGGGTCGAGTCCGTCTCTCTCCTCCCTGTCTGCCTCGCTCCCCTCGCACTTTGTGCCATGTTAAATGCAACCGAAGCAACGAAGCGTGCAAATCATGTTAGTAGCAACCTCCCTCTTCGACTGCCTCCCTGCCTGCCCTCCTGCCTGCCAGCTGTCCCGCACCCCGCGCCGCACACGCTTTGCAATGCAAACGACCGCAGGGGTCCGATCCACAATCCACAATCCCCCATAGCCATAGCCCCTGCCCTAGCTTACGTCCACATTTGCCAGTCACAGGCCATAAAAGGTCGCCCTCTCTGTGCTGTGCTGAGCTGCTGCTGCCAATTGAGTGAGTGAATGGCTGGAAAGAGGGAGAAAGGGAAGAGAAAGGAAAGGGAGGTAAATGCCTGCTACTGCTGGCAATTGCTCCGTGGTGGACCTGGACATGACGCACAATGTCCGCAACATCGCATTTGCCAAATTGCCTATGCCAATGCGGGTATTTGGTTTTCGGTATTCGGTGTTCGGTGTTCGGCTTTCATTTTGTGGGGCGGCAATTGCGACTGCGATGAAGATTGTTGTACTTTGTCCCTGGGTTGCTCGCTAACGGACAACATAAGCTGGTTAACTGGCAGCAGCCCTTTCTCTCCTCTACCCTGCCTTGAATCCGATCCGATCTGACATCTGATTATAATTGAAGCGAACCCACGCCCACACAAACAGAAGGGAAAATACCCCGAGAAATGTCTTGTCGATTGAAAGATGAGGATTAAGTGAATTTTTATTGAATGCAAAAGCGTGAAATCACAATGTTGTTCATGCCCATCGATAGCACAACGTGTGAAGCATGCCACTTAAATTGGCCACGATTAACGCGAGAGAAATCGCGCAACACCAAATTGTATTTAGTTATAGGCAATCGCACAAAATTATATACATTTTGTATTTATAGCACTTAAACAATATATATTGTTAATAATACACTGTACACGGAGTTCCATTATAATTGCAATCATCCAACCGAGCAAACGTAACAAAAGTTGAACGCTATTGTTGCTCAATGTTATCTATAGATATAGATTATAAGCTTTACAATCTGTTGTAGAGTTTATAAAATCTCGTTTTTATTAGTCATCAAGTGCAGTTTATTAAATATATTTATTTATAATCGTAAAGAAAATGTTCATACAATTTGATTACTTTGTATATAACGTCAATTAATTTACTAATAAAATTGAACTTTTCAATATTAAGTTTGTTCTGATAAAGGGGCTTAAATAAAATATTTTATCGTATATTTTACCCTTCTTATATTGTCAACAATGTTGGCTTCTGTAATTATATTTCTTTTAATATATTTACGTTCAAATTAAAAGAACGCACGTGAGTTTGTAAAGTTTAGAATATATTAGTTATCGGAAATATAACTATATTATAGGTGGGAATTTATCTCAGACAATTTACCTTTATATGAAGAAATATATAACAATTGTTGATACGAAAAAATTTACTTACTTTTGTATTAAATGAAATTGTTTCTTCAAATCTATTATTAAGAACTTGGTCAAAAGTTATAGATTATACGCCAACTTCTTGTCCAGATAGTAGTAATTAACTATTACCGAACTGACTAAAATACCACTAAAAAATGTAGTTTTCTTTATTAAAAAATTTATAAAACCAAAAAAATACCAATTTTGCATTAAATAAAATACTTTATCGTATGCCTCCAGGCTTTTATCATCTTTAATTTAAATATATTTTAATCTATTCACATTCGAGAGAAAAGAACCTGGTCGATACCTCGATTTATAATCAAGATCATAGTATCATCAATAATCAACAAATCTGTATTTTCTTTATAAAAAAATTTCACAAAATTGCATACCAAAAAATAGACTAATTTTGCATTAAATAAAATACTTTATCATATGCTTTTTATCGTCTTCAATTAATATTTCTGCTAATCTATTCACGTTAAAATCAAAAGAACACCGTCAGAAGTTATACAAGTTATGAATGGCATAGTCACTGTTCAAATTTCATTACTCGAACTTAAGCGTGTGTTATCAATAATACTCGTACACTATTTACGCAAGTCACTTGAGAAGGTGTGAACATAAACATTTCCATTCGAAATTCCTGCGTAAATTGAATTCGTGTGAATTTGAATGGGTTGTGAAGTGCATGCGTGTGTGTGTGTTTTGTTTTCCCAACTTGAACCTATTAATTGAAGCACTCAAATGTGAGAGAGGAGGTTTATTGAATCGATTTATTCAATTGCTTGAACAATTTGTTAATGACAACATTGCCACATTGCCACATTCTGAGCCATTTACCAGTTGTTGCAAGCTGCTGTTGCTGCTGTTGTTGTTGCTGCTGCCCCTTGTCAACTGTGTTACGCTTGGAGAAGCGTGGAGAAGTGAGTGTGACTGCCCCCTCTTGTTGTTGCTTTCTCGATATACAATGTTGTGTATCTGCCTCTAGATGTGGCAGTTAACCCAAATCTATCAATTACATTTCGAGTGCAGAGGCAAGCAAAGAGGAAGTAAAGGGAGCAAAGGCAGCGAAGCGTGCGACATGGCGCCAATTTTTGTGGCCATTGATAGCGAGCTAGCTCTCGGAGACAGAGTTGCTTTTGACATGCGTATTATTAAGCATTTAATGCGCTCAACTGTGAAATAACAACAACAGCAACAACAACAAACAAGAACCACAAAAAGACCGCTAATAAACAATAAACTCACTCAACACAATTGAGAAGACGCTGAAGACCAGCAAAAAAAAAAACAGTAACCGACCATACAAAATGCACAAACAAAGCGAATCAACTGAATGACAAATAAATTTACAGTGAAAGAAGCTGAAAGAGTGCGAGATTTTATCGTCGAAACAATGCACTCGAAATACCCTAACGAAAAAACAGACTAAAGTATTTATCAAGCTGTTTAGAAATTTAAAAATAAAATACCCTAACGAAAAAACCAGGCTGAAGTATTTATCAATTTGAATATATATATAAATAAATGAAGCATTCTTTTAATGTATTTCCAAGGAAAGATAAAAGTCCATTTCTCTACCCTCTTCAATTTAGATTCACACATGTTTAAACTCTCAACATAATTGCCTTTAATCCCACAAAGCTTATCGATTCGCCACACTTTGCGCTTTAAAATATTAATACTCTGCGTGAGAGTATGTTCCCTAATTGATATGCATATATAATGCAACATAATGTTTGACTGGGAAAATTTGTCATTTATAATAAAAGCGTGGCTAATATCAATAATAAATGACTGAGCATCCACAATGGATACAAAATTCAGATACACAGAGAGAGACAACAACAACTATGACTAGCTGTCTAGCTGTATGTATGCTCTTGGCCAATTTAATGGCCATAATTTTGTTGTGCGTGTTGTTGTCAATGTTGTTGTTATTGTAGTTGGTTGCCGTGTTGTCTGCGACACAAAATCAAATTTAGTGACATGAAAGCACGTCAAAATGAAACGAATGACATGCGAACAAGTTAACAAGCGCACAGATACTCACACTCACACACACGCACACACATGCTTATGGCAAGTGACATGTGAATGTATTTGTAGACGAGTGTATGTGTGTGTGTGTGGGGGGCACAACAGAAACAGATCGCCTTGTATCTGTATCGGAGACAGACCACCCGCAAAGGCAAAGTGCGCTGAACGAGTGACAGATAAAACAGACGGACGGACGGACAGACAGACGGACGGACAGACAGACAGGCAGGCGGACACACGAGCGTCAGCTTCAGAACCAGAGTCAGAGTCAGCTTCAGAGTCAGACGTGCGGTACATTAAAAACCGCAACAAAAAAAAAAAAACAACTACAGAAAAAAAAGATACTCGCCTTGTTTGCTGTTTATTGCGTTTATTATTATTGTTTTCGGTTTCGGGGTTTGTTTGGGGAATCGAGTTCAGTGCGCTTGAAAGCGCATTTTGTAACCCAATAAGCCGTGCGGAATTTGATGACAGTGTCACAAATCGTAAATGAATCCCAAGAAAACTCGGCAAGGGATTATTGTGTGCAGATAAAACAAACTTAACAAATAGAAACTGACAGCCATGAGAAGCAAACAGAATGACTGCGAAAAAAAGTAGTTGCTAAAAGTTTTTGTGTTGTGTGTGTCTCGCAAAGTATTTTTCCACTTTGAAAATGCTGTGTGGTTGTCAGAGTAAGCAGCTTCCATCACATATTTTGTTTAGAGAAGTATCTACTTCAGAGTTTAATAAACATAAATTCCATCACTTTATGCTTCATGTTTCAATAAATCAGCCTAAAGATTTGAATGGTTAAGCATAACATTTAATTGCTCCTTCCTCATAAAGAATTTGCAGCAAAGTTAAATAAATTTCAATTGTATGATTGGCAACTTAGATCTTTTATAAACAATAAAGTATTTTTAAAATAGAAAAGTATCTACTGCAAAGTTTTATTACGTTAAATTTCAGCATATCTGGTTTAAGTATTCCAATTCAAATCAAATATTATCCTTTCCCACATAAAGATTATGCTGAAAAGATTAATAAATCTAAATTCCATCTTATAAGTCTTACGTATTTTGAACAAATTACATTAAATTAAATTATCTTTAAAATTAAAACGTATCAACTGCAAATTTTTATTCATCAAAGATTAATATACTTTAGCATAATATTAAATTGTCTTTCCCTCAGAATCTGCTGCAAAGTTTAATAAAGTTTAATTTTATCTTATTAGTATAGCATATTTTGAACAATTCAAATCACATGTTATGTGATGTTATGTGTAAAATAAGATCTTCTCTAAACAATATTATTATTAAAATTAAAGAGCATCTATTGCAAAGTTTAATAAAGTTAAATTCCATCCTACAATGATTATGTTTTTTTGAACACATGAAATCAACGATTTATATACTTTAGCATAACATTAAAAGCAAAGTTTAATAACACTTTATTCCACATATCAACCTTGCATATTTTGAACAAATCAAACAAGTCTCTCTACTGCAAAGTTTAATAAAGTTGAATTCCTTTAATATTATGTTTATGTATTTCGAACAAATAAAATCAAAGATTAATCCACTTTAGCATAGCATTAAGTGGCTCTTCCCTCATAAAGATAACTCTTTACTAGTTCTACATCATATCTATTTCAATTTTAGCATATTATTTGAATACCAAAATCATTGTAAAATAAATTAAGGAAGCTTCATACCATTGAGCGATAAGCCTCAGAATAACTGCTACTGGTTTTCAGTTTAGTTTATGTTTTGAGTTGCTGCCACACAAATATGGCAAGTATGTGTCTTAAATGCGATATATTTATGTTAGTTGAAAGCTCATTGGTTAATGGCAAACATTGCTTGCTTAGTAGATAATTTATGCAAATGCCATAAATTCATGCATTTTGTGTGTCTCTGTGTGTGAGTGTGTGTTTTATTGAACCTGAATCGCGTTTGATATCTCTACACTTGATATGCATAATTAATGATACAACATAAGCGAGATTCGCAGACTGCATAAATCACACCAAGAGAGCGCAACTAAAGAGAGACAGATAGAGAGAGAGAGAACTAGAAATCGTTTTCGCAATCGAAATCAAAACAAAAACCACAAACACACAAAAAATCCTCACTTCTCACTCCACTCATTAGGTGAGTGAACTGTGGGCAAATCGTTTGCGATTGTGTCATTTTGTGGTTAGCTATAGCTAACTGGTTAAATATAATATAAACACAATATATAGTATAACATTGTGTGTGGCTTTTTATTTTGGGGTTGGCAAAAGTCAACTTTTGGCAAATATTCTTTATTCTTTATGCCACATTGAGAGTTCTCGTGACAATTTATTAACACTCCAAGTCCAACTATAGTACAATATAATTTGCATATGCAAATTGATTTTGTTGTTGTTGTTTTTTTTTTGTCGTGCTACACACGGAATCAAAGCGTTGCTGTTGGCGTATGTTGAAGCTGCCGGTTTTCAAGTGGCGCCCGCCTGGTTTCGCATCCACTCAATTAATTATTTAAATTGCAGCAAATAAAGCAGCATTTAATCAATATACGAGCTGTTCACATTCTCGTTGTTCTTGTTTAGACTATTTAATGACAGCTCTTTTGGCGCACCTCGGCATACAAATTTGTTGCATAAATTAACGAGTTGAGTGTCGAGTGTCGAGAGTCGAGAGTCTCGAGGCCGTACTCGCAATGTCTCTATATTAAGTATACGCCCCAGTATCCGCGCGGGTTGTCAAATGTGACACAGCCAACCTCTTTGCCTCCGCCTTCTCTTCTGGGCAATGGCCAAGAGTCGTGCAATTGCCAAAAAAAAGCACTAACAAAAGAAACAAAAAAAGAAAATATACAAAAAATTGGGGAACTGCAAAAAGTCGACAAACTATTTGCCAACTGGTGGAACGACTTTTGGCTTAGCAGCGACGCGATTGCCTGACAGACAGACAGACAGACTAACCAACCAACCGGCTGACTGTCTGTGCAACATTTCAAGTGCCTGGTTGGGGCTATAATTAAATTGTTCAAGTGCTGGCAACACTTTTGGCACTTGGCGTTGCTCAATTTAGCAACAGCAGCAGCCAGCGCCGCAGCCGCAGTCGTTGCCGCAAATGCTGCAGCAACAACAACAATTGAACAACGCCCACAATTATTGTCAGCCGCAATTTGCATTTGTGCCGCATAATTTGCAACGGCATTTCATATTGTTGTCTCTCAATTCCATAGATGGTATTGGCCATCTGCCAAATCAGGCCTAAAGCACAAACACACACATAGATGTAGAAAGAACAATTGCCCTAACTCTGTGTGTATGTGTAAATTGTGTAAAATGTTTTGTTGCCTGGGCGTGTCCAAGTGCAATTAGACAAATTGCTTTATTTGTAGCACTCGAGGCACATTCACTCTCTCTATCTCTCTCGAACCACTCAAATAGCACTCACACTCGCAGTCATATTCAAATATGTGTGTTGTACTCGTATTATTCACAGCAGGCAACAACAAAAAAGGCACCCAACACTCTTTCGGGGCCACGTTTATTAACCTTTTGAACTCATTTCAAGCGACTCATCAATTCAATTTTTATAAACACAAAAGAGACCCAGCCGAGTGCCGCACACAGCCGCAATGGCAGTCGACGTCGCCGTCGCCGTCGCAGTCACCGTCGCAGTCACCGTCGCAGTCACCAGAGTCTGCCCCGCGGCAGAAAAATACATAACGAAAACGAAAAGAGGAGAAACAAAAGAATGAAAGCTTCTGTTGATTGTGCGCGACTCTGAGATACCCGCTACCCACCATTGTCAATAAACGTGCAGTACTTTTCTTCAAATATATACTAAATGAATATACCAAAAATACTACAAAAATACCAAGTATATATCATGTTGAGTATGAGTAGAACAGTACAGTATTATTCCTAAAATGTGGTATTATTCATAATATATATCAAATTAATATACCAAAAAAATCTGCTATATTTTGAAATATACTAAATATATATAATTTTCAATATGAATAGGACACTACAGTATTAATCCTAAAATGGGGTATTATTTATAAAATATATGAAATGAATACTAAAAAAATACTGATATATATTAGAGTATTCTAATTATATACTATTTATAATAGTATGTATATACTACACGGGTCCGGACACACTTTCTTCTACCTGATGCATCTACTGTATACACAAAGTTATAAAACCCTTCTACTCTATTGGTAGCGGGTATAAAAATAAACAACAAAAAAAAGTAGAATGGCAAAAACATTGAAATTTCTCTACCCTTTGCCAACCCTTTCTAAATGTGGCTTACAGCTTACAGAGCATCTGCGAGTCGTCACAGTAAAACACTTTGAACTCTCAGCTCTGGGCTCTGGGCATGGCTTTCGGTTGTTGGACCTTTCGCTGGGGTAACGGTTGCTCGTTGCTCGTTGCTCGTTGAGGACAACTCAAATGGGCGGCAGTTGAAACATTTTTCATTTGGCTGCCACTCGACGTCGTCGTCGTCGTCGAGGGGAATGAAGCAAAAAGAGCTGGCGCAAAAAAGCAACGGCAACTTTTCTCATTGTATTTTAGTTTTGAGCTCTCTGCTGGCCTGGGTTTTTTCTTTTGGCTGTTGCTCAACTTTATACACAGTTTTTTTTTCTTTCTTTTTTCTTTACATTTTTTTTATATTTTATTTCCGGTCATTAAAAGTCAATCTCGAGAGCTTCATAATGACATTGTCGCCGCACTGTGGCCGGGGCTAATTGAAGCTACTTGAGGCGCCCTCAAGCCAACAAGAAGAATAGCAACAACAATAACGGACCGACTCAATTAATCAGCTCTCGACGAGTGAATTAAGTTATTTCACTGTTCACTATTCACTGTTCACTTTTCAGTTCCAGTTGCAGTTTCTGTTCATCTTCAAGTTCTCCACTTTCAGTTAGAGACGACTCCGACTCTGACTGACAGCTGTTGAGATTCATGAGCTGCTGCTGCTGCCTCTTGGTTGCTTCTTCCTTTCCGTAACTGATTTGCAATTGCTGCGTGGATTGGCAGGCGTGGCAGCAACATTTCATTTCTTTCTTTCATGCTGCTGCTGCACGATGACTTGCAGTTGCTTCGAATGTGGCTGCTGCTGCTGTTGATGGATGGCCAGAAAACAGTTAAATGACTGCGGCAGCCACAAGTGTTGTTCGTGTTCACTTGGCGCATTTGGAAAGTTGTGTTGTGCTGCTGCCAAAACGACTTGACCCAGCCAGCCATAAGGCAGAAAACATGCGGCCCTCAAACTGAACTTTCAACTGCTTGCTGCATGCCACAATAGATGACAGCAGCAGCAGCGACAACGACAGCGACTATCAAACAACTCGAAATGTCAACTTGAATATGTTGTTTTTATTACTTCGTTAGCTTTAATACAGATAACTGATGCCATACACATTTCGATGGCAAAAAACAACATCATGAATATTTCATGGCTCTTCACAGATTATACAGTCCATTATAATTGTACGAATGGCTTCGTTTTTTTTTTTTTTTTTTTTGTATAATTGTTTAATGCGGCCTGTGTTTAATGTTCATTGTGTGCTGCTGATGTTTAGCTTTTACAGTTTAATTCAGTAGTTTTTTATTGCTACTTCATCCAGCGTTTTTAGTTGGAATTCAAGTTGAGTACTTGGGAAACTTTTCACTTGGAGAATCTTCTAGTTTCATTGTACAAATAAATAGTTGTTGCAATAAAATATGCAACAAATCAGTTACATAAATTATGATATTTATAATGTACAGTACAAAAATGATTATAAATATTTCACACATTATTTACTCAGCAGCTTTACAAAATTTATTAAGCTTTGAATAACTTTTACAAATCATGTACATAATTTATGATGTTTACAGTTTAATAAAAAACAAAAATTATTACAAATATTTTACATTTTATTTACTAAGCAAACTTTCAGTGTTTATTAAGTTTGAATATCTTTTATAAACATTTTATTTTGTTTGCAATGTTAGCAAATTAAAAAATATTTTATATTTTACTTCCATAAACAACTTTCCTTGAAGACCTTAGTCACTGTGACTCATTGCAATAAGGAACTTTATTTGGTAGTTTAATAAAAAACAAATACTTAGCAACTAAATAAAGGTTATTTATTACATACATATTATAAACATTTTTTGTTTATTTGGTATCTAGAATACTTTAAAGAAAGCTGCAAATTTATTTGTGAAATCATAATGTAACTTTCCAACTTTTTCCTACACTTCTTTGAATACTTTGTCTTTGTCTTAAATTTATGAATATGAATCCTTTAATGGTGGTCTAACTTTTTTTTTATCAGATTTCTGCTTTTCATTTTTATATAATCGCAAAATGAAATTAGAGCTGAATTTAGGAGTTTAATTCCTTTTGATCAATGTTTAATTTTTCGTTTGTTTTTAAACAGTCTTTAAATATTTGCAAAACTCAAACTGACAGCTTTCACAGCTCGTAGATTTATATTTAAAGAAATTGAAGTGATTTGCGATTTGGCAGCTCAACTGCAAATTTTCTATGACTAATCTTAAGTCAAGACTGACTAACTACACAGGTTTGAGTTAAATCAATCAAATAATCCAATCAAATCCAATAAGCAGCTCAAGTTGACATCGTTATTTTTTTCTTCAGTTTTTGTTTTTGTTGTCATCTGCTGCTGTTGCTGATGGGGCGATTAAATGGATAAACTTGTAGCAAGGAGACGGCAACATTGCCTCCGTTTTGTTGCCATGTGACAGATGTGCAATTGTGTTGCCAGTCAGTGGTTGTGCCCCCTTCTACCTCCCTCTACTTGCCCCTTGTTTTGTTGCTGTTGTGCGTTTCCATTCAATTGTCATTGCGAATGTCAATAAATTATTTATGCGTCACATTAATTGCCTCAGTGGCAGCGGCAACTTTGGCCACATTGTTGTGTGTCTCCCTGTAATTGTGTGTGTGTGTGCAAGTGTGTGTGTATTTGTGTGTGTTTTGGTGTGCTCGATTATTTATGCCAAATGGCAGTAAATTGAATTTCAATGTTTACTGTGTACACAGAAAACGCGCGCATTTATTAAACGCTTGCCTGATTTATTATTTATTTTAATTATGTCTTGATTCTAACTAATTTCTCGCTTTTTCTCTCTTTCTCTCTCTCTCTTTTTGTTACAGGTGAGTGCACAATTAACAGTTGCCCGTCGATTGCGTAATTTGAGTAAGTTGCTCCAGCTGTTTTTGCGTTTTGCAAATTTGTTTAATTAAAAAACTTTTGCAATTAAAATGAGAACTGCTGAACTGCAGCTCAGCTATTTTTTTTTTTTTTTTTTTTGGAGGCCAAGCTAATATGCATAAATTGCACACAACTTTCGACCAACTTGCAACCGCAAGGATTACACACAAAGCCAACTATCAGTGTAGCTTTGTAATACCCTCTAAACTACACTTAAATAAATAATACACTTACACTTAAAAATATGAAAAGATTGAATGTCAATTCAATTGCTTAATACTTTAAAAGAAAATGTTAAGAGCACTAAAGTTCAACAAATAAATGTAAGGATTAGGTTCCTTGAAATGTTTGAAGAATAAAATATTGGGCGAAAACTTTATAAATGAAGGTAGAATTGGAAGAATTGAATTGATAATTGGCTTTATTAGAAAATGCTGATTATAATAAACAGATGAGTCCAAAAATGTAAGGAACACAATTTCAAATGTTTGTTTAAAACCTATTTCAAAGGTAGAATTCAACGAATTGAATTACTAATTGCTTCAATAATAAACAGTTTAATACATTTAAGGAACACAATTTAAAATGTTGGTTTAAAACTTATCTCAAAGGTAGAATTCAACGGATTGAATTGACAATTATTTATTTATTTATTAAAGGCATATACTATAAATTAATTTATAACCTAGCGTAATGATAATGACTTCAATACTGTATTAGAACATGTTAAGGGTAATAAACAGTTTAATAACAAAATGTAAGAAATTCAAATTAAAATGTTTGCTTGAAAGTTATTTGAGAAGTAGAATTAAAAGGATTGAATTGATAAGGAGCTTAATATCTTGTTAGAAAATGTTGAGGGTAATCAACAGTTTAATACAATATTAAATGTTTGATGGAACAAATATTAAAAAAAATCTCATACATGAAGACTTAGAACGTGAGATTAAAATAAACCTATTTCAAAGCAAAAATTGTTACATCGCTTCAACTTTAAATTTCTAATAATCAGACAGAGATTTTCGTTGCGAGGTATTGTTCAGTCCATCAAAGTTTGCGTTTATTGTTTGTTGGTTGTGTTTTTGTTTGTGTTTGTACAACAAACAGCAAATTTATATGCGCCACACATTTTCGTTATATTTTCTTCGTCTCTGTTTTTTTTTTGTTTTGTTTTGTGCTCTGCATTAATGAAACATTTCCGAGAGTGCCGACAAACGAAATTCCCAACCGCCCCCGAGCCACCCTGCAAAAAAAAAACCACCTCGTTCCATTGAAAATTGTGCGTTAGACAGCAGAAAATTTTCCAGGCAAAATGTAAAAGTTTTTCGTACAAACCGCACACACACACAGACAGCTATGAATACAGATTCAGATACAGCTACAGATACAAATACAGATACATAGCTACAGCTACATGGCAACCGCAAATTCTGTGGCACTGGCACTGAACTCTGTTGAAATAAACCGACAGCTACAAAAACAACAATAACAACAACAAGAACAAATAAGTTCCTGTTTTTGTTGGCTGTTCATATTTCGACTGCCCATTGCCATTTACAGAGAAAGAGAGAGGAAAAGAGTAGGAGATAGAGAAAAATTCTCATAAAATTATATTTTATTTGTGGCATTTTCGATTTCCATGAAATTTGTTGTTGATAACAAAATAAATTTAATTTCTATCTCTATTTTTTTGTGCGAATGTGTGTGTTTGGAAATTCTAATCCCTGAGCACCGAAATGAATTTTGATCAACAAAATTCTCAATAAATGCAATTTGCATAAATATTTCAAGAGTGATTTAAGGTTTCTCGTTGCGGAATTTATTTAATGAATTTTCAATCAGTTGAGAAACTCTAAACGATAAGTTGTCAACAACATTCATACTCGTAATAAATAATACAACAATACAAATAAAAGAGTAAACTGAAAACAAAATGAAAACAAAAGCAACTACAAAATGCCTGGTTGCCTAGAAGTGGTCGTAATTATGACTCAATTGGTCAGAAAACATATTCGAGGCATTATTCGAATGGCTTGGCAAATATTTGTTTACCTGTTCCGAGTCAAGTACAAATTGTTGAAAGCCAACACACACACACACACACACTACGAACACACACATAAATCTGGGCAAGTAATATAATTCGAAATCAACACTCAAAGTCAACTCAAGTGCTGAAGTGTTGTCGATACTCTACGCATATGTGCAGCACCTTGACTTTATCAACAAATTGACTGCCAGCATAACTTAGCTTTTATTGCATATTCTCAAATATTTGCTGTTTAACAGCAATCTACAAAAATATTTAAACTTATTTTGCATTTTAAAGTAAATTGAGTATAAATATGCCAACTTATACATTCCAATTCTCGAAAATAAAAATATATAATATTTTATTATTATACTATTCTCAAAAAATACTGTATTTAGTTAGTGTTTGATTCTCTAAAAATACTGCATTTTACTAACACTTTATACTGTAAAAGTACAGTATTTTATTAGTTCAGTATTTCAGTCAGTATTTTGTTAGTATTTTATTCTGTGAAAATATAGTATTCTATTAGTAATAAATTCTTTAAAAATACATTCATTTATGGGCATTTATTCTGTAAAATTCAGTATTTTATTCTGTAAAATACAGTATTTTATTCTGTAAAATTCAGTATTTTATTCTGTAAAATACAGTATTTTATTCTGTAAAATACAGTATTTTATTCTGTAAAATACAGTATTTTACTCTGTAAAATACAGTATTTTATTCTGTAAAATACAGTACTTTATTATACTTATTTTTGAAAAATATATTAGTATTTTTATACTATATTTGTTTAGTATTTTATTAACTAAACTATATACAGACTTAATGTGCATTTTAATTTCATGCTATAGCATTTTATTATTTCCCATTTTATGATGCTTTAAATCAGCTCAAATTAATCTTGTCTAATTGAAGCTGCAAATCTGTCTCAGCATTAGTGTATTTCAGCTGCCCGCTGCTTATGTTTTTTGTTCCACTAAAGCCATAAATAAATAGCGCACGCACCGAAGTTTTGACACCATTTGCATTTATATTTTGGAGTCACTGTCTTTCCTCCACTTTCCTCTTTTTTCCTTCCTCCCCCTCTTCGCATCGTTGTCGCAATAAAAAGATCGCATAAAAATGAAAATAAACTCAATGCGAATTTCATTACTTTTGCCTTTGCCCATTCATCCAAAAATGTAGCAACCACCCGTTGCCTCCCCTTTCCGTGCCTCCAACAAATTTCCAAGCGTACGCCTCCCTTGCTGCCCTTCCTGCCCTTCCCTCCATCCCCCCGTTAGGACCCCTACGGGCACGTCCGTAGAAGTTTTTTTTTTTTTTTTTTTTTTGTTGCTCATTTTTGTGTTTTGCATGCGCGCTGGCCATAAAATTTATGACATTTCGCACATTTGGCATACAAAAATGAAATACACGCCAAAATAAGCAAATGGAAGGCAAAACCAACAAACTCACACACACACACACACACACACACATACAAAGACGCATACGCACATAAAGCTGTCAGAATTACGTGTGAAAAATGCGGGCAACGCGAAGAATGAAATGAAAAAGAAACCAAGCAAGCAAGCAATCAGGCAAGCAAAAAAAACTACAAAAACAAATAAATAAATCCAAAAAGCGAGTAATTTCAATGAAAATTTTCAAGCCGCAGGCGATTTTAAATACACTTCCATCTCGCTCTCGCTTAAATTTAATAAACAAACAAGTTAATTTGTTTCACTCCAAAGCAACACACACGCACCCACAAAATAAACAAAAATTAATGAAAGCCACAACATTTTTTGATTGCACACCCCATAAAAGTTGCGCCACTTGAGAACGAATCGATCGATTTAGTTCTCCCTCCTCCCCCCGCATTCCCCAACCACAAATCTCTCACACAGCCCCCGCACAGTTGCCACCAAGAGTCAGCATCTAGTATTCCGAGTATAATTAACGGCACCCAGAGGCGGCGGCGAACATGTGTCAAATCATATTACGTTGAGAGCTCGAAAATGAAAATGCTTTAAGAGTGTGCTAAAAATACCTAAATTTATTACGATATACGACTTCACAGATATGCTGTAATGATTGACAACACAGAAAACAAATTAGTTTGTGCTATGTTATTTTGAAAGAAACTAGAAAATTTATGTATTTCATTTATTTATTATAAAAAAAAATATAACATATTTCAAAAATAAAAACTTAAACAAAAATTATCTCAAATTTTTATAAGAGATCTGGAAATAAAAATGCTTATGGGTTATAAAATACCAAAACTTATAATTGCATGCAATAAGAAATTAGTTAATGCTTATTATATTTATAAAAAAGTTTGTCTAAACAAGAACAAAACTAAGAAATTTATTTTTTATTTTTTAACAACAACATTCTTCAATTTCTTATTCAAGAAATCAAAATGCAAATGCTTTAAGAGGACTAAAAAAATACCAAAATTTATTAAGATTTGCTGCAATGTTTGAAACCAGAAAACAAATTCGTTTAAAACTAGAGAATTTATATATTTTATTTATTTATTTTATTTTGTCAAATAAACATACTTCAATTATGTAGTCAAGAACTCAAAACAAATGCTTTAAGAATGCTAAAAATGCCATCATTTTTTAGGATTTGGGTTCAACTATTAACCCAGAAAACAAATCAGTTGATACTCTCTTATTTATAAGGAAATTTGTCAGAACAAGCACTTGATTTTATTTAGTAAGAAAAAGTGTTGAAAACTTGGGAATATTTTGCATTTTTTTGAAAAACAGGCTTCAATTATGTATTCAAGATTTATAAATACCAAAAATATATTACAATATACGACTAAACAGATATGCTTTAATGATAAATATTATTTATGAAAATATTTGTCTAAAACATGTGCTTAATTTGTTTTTCAAAAGAACAACTGTTGAAAGCTTAAGACTATTGTAAATTGTTCTTGATTTTCATGTCATGTCTTCTTTACTTTTTCAGTATTCAACAGCATAAACTGAAAATACTTTAAGACTAAATAATGTTGTTGTACAATCTTTACGACTAACAAGATATCTCGTAATAATTGAACAATTTGTTGATGTTATTTATAAAGAAAATTTGTCAAAACAAGTGCTTGAGTGGTTGAACTATAAACATTATTATATTGTTCTGTTGAAAGACATGCTTCAAATGTGTACTTTTGTACGCCAAGAACACAAAGCTATGCACAAAGCATTGATTAATTGGATTTTGCATGCAATTTACCTCAGCTCGCTCAGCTGTTGAAGAATTCGAAATAAATTTCTATTAAAAAGTCATCACAAGCATATCTATATATTATATATACACACAAGCAAACACACCCTTGTGTCTTTGGCAGCAGCGTTTAAATGACAGCGCTGACATGTTCAACGCGTCGTATGCTCAATGTAATTTTTAAACTAAATAAATAATAATCGCGGCGGCGCTTTGCCAATGAATTTTTGATTTTCAAGCAAAAACATGAAATTTATCACGAGTGTAAACATATGTACACATGTATATGTATATATAGACATTGTGTGTTTGTGTGTTTATTTATAGTATACAGCCACGATGAATTATGGCGCTCGAGGCCGCAAATTATAACGAAAAGCTGCGCTAACCTAGCCGTGAGGATATGATGGATTTATCTGTGTATATGTGTAACGATCACAGTAAGATGATGATGATGATGTGCGAGATAATTTAATGAATTCATTTCAAAGAGCATTTACTATTCGTTTCTGCGGCTTTGGGATTTCCCCGCCATTGGTTTATTGTTATTATTTATTTGACTGGTGTATTTGTTTTTACGCTTCTTATTTTTGTTTCTGTCTCGCTTGTCTAATAAAATTCAACTTTATTACTGCAAAAATGCGGCGAGAAATTGTTGCCTGCTACAAATTGACGCGCAGCCTCTTTGACCACTTTGGGTAGCAAAACGCTAAAGTCGTTTTTTTTTTTGCTTTTTAATTTATTTAAATTTCAATTTCTATTTTGTGTTGTTGTTGCTTGTTGAGCTGCTCTGAGCATTTTATTTATAGCGTCTACAGTGCGTATGCGTATTGTTTGTTGTACATACATATATATTTAGGATCTTTTGTTGTGTGTTTAATTAGCTGCCAAAACGCCGCAAGGGAAAGAAAACAACTTGCTCGAAAATCTACTCGCAAATAAATTAAAATCACATGAAAATTTGTTGTGTGTCGTTTGTTTGTCGCGTTTTGCTTCTTAGCGAATTCTTCGAATTTTCCACTCTGCCACATTTGCATACCACACTTGACATTTGTGTCGCCTTCCCTGCGCGTGGGCGTGGCACACAGTCCCAAAAAAAAAAGCAAAAACAAA
Source organism: Drosophila albomicans (assembly GCF_009650485.2). Lineage (NCBI taxonomy): Eukaryota > Metazoa > Arthropoda > Insecta > Diptera > Drosophilidae > Drosophila > Drosophila albomicans. Next base: position 17,915,454 of record NC_047629.2, on the reverse strand, counting down.
GTTGTTTTGTGTGAGGCAAAAAGAAAACCAGAAATACGTATAAAGCAAAGCAAGCAGAAACAATGCCTGCAAAACAAAGCAAATGGCGCAAACAGAAAGTTGCTACCAACTGGCGTTGTTTAGCGACGCAAATGGGGGGGAAGGGCATGAGGCATGACAGTCATCAACTGTGTGGCACATGCAACACACAGGCAGAGAAAACTTTGACTGTCAAGTCACAAGCCAAACATTTATCACTGCCAAACAATTTGTTTGGTTTTTTATGCTCCGCCGCAACAAAGCAAAACTTGAGCTTTAGTTAGCTGACCTTTTATTGACATTTCTCTACGCAACTCAATAGATCAGTAGTAGAAATGAAAAGAGACGCAAATAAAATGCGTAGCATATAAATTAAGGTTATTCAGCTCTATCGAAGTATAGTAATTGCCAAGCAAACAAAATTGTAAAATACTCGTAAAAGTACGAGACACTTTTAAGGGTCAAAAGATGAGGCGCAACTCTTGCGTTTACCTCTTAAAAAACACATTTGATTGTAGGGTATATTTATGTGATGAGGTTTAACAGAGCTTAAGGATGGATTGTCCTTTATCATACCCTTTTTTTGTGTAGTATTTTATGCTGGGTATGCATAGAAGTGCGCACTCGGCTGCTGGTTTTTCATTTCCTCTTCTAGCACATAGAGAGAGAGAGAGAAAGAGGGAGAGAGCGAGCTAGCGAAAACTTTTCCCTTGAGTTCACTTAACTACTTCCTTCTGCCTGGCAACACAAAACTGAAGCACACTTCAATTCAATTTCAAACCCGCTCCCTGCACACTCCGCACTCCACTCTCTTCAGTAGTTCGAGTCCCCAATCTTGTTGCTGATGTCACTGCGCTATGTTGCTGGCGTCAAATACTTTAGCTACCCATAAGCCTTTCCTTTCCTTTCCTTTCCTTTCCTTTCCTTTCCTTTCGTTTCGGGGGCACAACGAAATCACAGAGAACTACTTCAAAACAGTGAAAAAGAAAATTGCAAGCTAAAGTTTGCCAAGTTGCAAGCTTTTTATCGCTGTGAGTGTGTAGGTTGCTGGAGAGAAATAGTAGCAGCAACAGCAGCAGCAGCGGCAGCAGCCTCCTGTTAAGTTGCCACTTCAGTGTCGCAGTTTTGCCTTTGAGTTTTTGGCCCAAAAGTTATCCAAATGTTGGCACTCAGCCCAGGCGACAGCTACATTGTTGACTGTCTGCATTTGTCGCAGCAGCAACGGCAAACAGCAAACAGTTTCTGGATACGCCCACGCGCCACATGACATGCGACAGCGACAACAACAACAACAGCAACAACATCTTTTTTGGCTGCTGCTGCTTAATTTGATTTTCACAACTTGGCGACGAGAAACATAGTTATTGTTGTTGTCGCTGCTGCTGCTGCTGCTGATTTGCATATATTTAAACGTGTCGGAGTTGTGCAGACTAAATTTTGTGTCTGTGGGCGTCAACTGATTGGTGGAAGACGCAGGGCAAAAGTAAAAGGCAAATGTTGCTGCCAGTGACAGCACCAACAGCAGCAGCCAAGAGCAGAGCAACAATAATGGCTACAATCCTTCATTACAGTCTCAAGTCTGAAGCTGTATTTGCAACAAGCTCTTGTCTCTCTACTTGCCACTTACCTCCGACTCCAATTCCGACTCCACTTCTCGCCTCGTCTTGCCACAAATAACAGTCGAAAGTATTTGCTATGCATAGCACACACTGTGTGTATATCCTTTTGTCATTGTGTGCTGTGAGGCGTGTATTAGTAGATACACAAACATCACACACACACAGATACAAACACACACACACACTCTTAGACTTGAGCACCTCGAGGCATTAGGCAAAAGTCTCTGCATCAAACTTTCAGTACAGCCATCCACCTGAAATAATCCTCACAATCCCTTTGACACATGTCTCCCTTCGCATCTTTCTCATCTCTCTCTTTCGCTCTCACACTTGCTATCTCTATCGTTTGTCTCTGCTCCTTGCTCATTTAATTATTCAGCATAGTTTTGTGCTTTTAATTAACAAAATGCAGTGCAGAAATGCGTAAAACTTTGCCCAAAAGCCACAGCAAATGAGAAGATGTTTGTGACAACCACTTCTCGTTCTTTCTCTCTCAACTTGATTTATTCAAGTTGCCTTCGCATTTCCGTCTCGTTCTCAAAGATTAACAATTTGCGCTCTATTAAAATGACAAATGCAACAAACTTTTGTACGAGAAATTCAATGAGAAATATATAGATAGGGATTAAATTACAACTATACAAGCTTATAAATTACTGCAGTTGCTGCAAGTTTTAATAGAATTCAGTTAGTGTAAGAGTATTTACTTAATACAAATTGTTTGATATAGATAGTATTATAATCAAGTTAGAAAGCTGCAGGCAAGTGTGCTTAAGATATACTCAGTAAATGCAAAACAGTGTGGTATTTTGCTTAAAATATACCGAATTAAAATACCGAATAAAATACCAAAATAATTTGCCATTATTCATAAAATATACTGAAAACCAAAAAATCCTTAAAAAGTAAATAAAATAAAAAGGAAACATTCATTGATTGAAATATTCATTGATGTTTTTTCTGTTCCTCGATTAATGTCATTAATTTTGCAAAATTCAGTGCAGTTCATAATATAAACATTCTTTAATCCCCTTACTATAAATACTGTTCCTACTTAACACAAATAAAGTTGGATAAGTAAACTTTATAGATAATATCATAAAAGAAAATTTTGAGCTTACAATTTCAGTGCTCGATTATTTCAATTGCTGTAAAATACTATTGCTGCAGCTCTATAGAATATAGTATCTATGTATAAACCCATAAACCCTTTACTAGAACTGCTGCTGTAGTTTACTACAAATTGTTAGATAAGTAAACTTTATAGTTAGTATTATAAAAAAGAATACTGTGCTTCAGTTACTTCAATTGCACAAAGTACAAAGTTGTTATTTCTGCTGTTAAGTTTTGTCTCTCTCACTATTTTTTTGCGCTGTCACAAGCAATTTGTGTTTATTATTCCACATAAAGGGTCAGTGTTGTGTTTGTGGTTGTTGTTGTCGTTTACTGTTGTTGTTGTTGTTGGCTGTTGGCTGTTGGCTGTTGACGGTTGCCTTATTATCGAGCAGTCTAACATGACAGAGTGCGCCACAAAGAAGCTATTATTTCATGTCGTTTGTGTTTTGGGTATTAAGTCGAAAATACTTTCGGTTAATTTGAGCCAAACATGCAATGTCATTTTGCTAGCTCCTGTTATTGTTGTTGTTGTCGTTGTTGTTGTTCCATAAATTATTGAAAAACCACAAAAGGGAAATGAAAATGTTTTTCCACGCACAGGTTAATTTGTTCAGTCAAACGCATTTGGGAATTTGTCAGTGGCTAAAATCAACATGGGAGATCTTATGCTTCGTGTGTGTGTGGCCAAAAAAAAGTTGGGAAAAAGTTAATAAAGTTGTGAAGCATAAAACCGGAAAAGTTGGTAAATGTGTTTTGTGCACAACCTTGATATTTTGATGTAGACTGTGATTTGGGCCAGAGTTCTAAATGGCAGCATAAACGGAACGGAAGAAAAACAAATGTGCCTAATTAGATATTTTCACTCTGGCAAAGAGCACAAACTTTAGCAAAGTTTGTAGATTAAATGTTATAAACGTATAACGAAAACATGAGTATTCAATATTTTTATGGAATTTTGCTTTTAGTTAGCTAAAGAAAAGTTTAAAGCACAATAATCAATCTGGTTTAGTTTTCACATGGCAAAATTGATATTTGTAATGGGAGACTTTTAAAATATTAATAGTCTTTAAAGATATGTGCTTTCTAAAGCAGAGTTCTGAGAGCAAAGTAATCAATCTTGTGTTTACATGTCAAACATTCCAAATGGAATAGTAGATTTTTTAAATATCCATCTAAGTCTTTAGAGGTTTTTATAATCATATATTATATATAAAATATGAGTATTCAACATTTTTATGGAATTTTTGGTTAAGAGTGCCATCTAATCAATCTTGTTTAGTTGTCTAAATTTGATATTTGTAATACGAGACTTTTGAAATATTTATAGTCATGGCAACAGTCAAATATTCGTAAATTTCACATAAATCTCTAGTTTGGTTTTTTATTGTCACTGTCATTTATTTATGCTGTAATAACAGATGACACCCTTGTGTCAAATAAAACAAGCTTATCGATTGGCGATAGCTTCTTTTGAGCACAGCTGATTTGATGTTTTCAACTATTAGATGGTAAAAAGCCCCTTCTTTTAAAATCCCTCAACTGCTTAAAGTGCTGAGCACGTGTGTTTGCGATTCTACGACTTGGCTATGTGCGACTTTTGTCTGCTACTTACACATGCCGAGCACGAATGACTGCCGCCTGATGCCTGCCACCAATTTCTCCCCTTCCTCCCCTGACTCTTTGGGGGTGGGTGCGATCGTCGTCGTCGTCGTCGACGTCGTCAGTGGCACTCGTCACGTTTCATTTGTGTCGCCACGCGTGCGTTTATTTAACCACTTTAACCTGAACATGCACACAATGTGAAGTTGCTGTTGCTTTGGTGGCTGCTTCTGTTGCTGTTGTTTTTTGGGGTTGTGTCGGGCGCAACAAGGGCGTCACAGTGTCTGGCCCTCGTGCCCTGTCCACCAATGCCCATTATAATACACTTGAACTTCATTATGCCTTCACTCTCCTTGCTGTTGCTGCTGTTGTTGATTCATAAAAATTTAATTTCTTTGGCAGTCTGTGTCGACCACAGACACGTTTTGACCCCCACAAAACAAGCTCGCACACACACTCACGTACATTTGATTTGGCAAACTCGCCGCCTGAATGACTTTATTAAAATTGACATTTAATTTATGCACTGTGCATAATTTAAGCACACAACATTTCCATCAAGTCATGTCGCCAGCTTTTAAAGCGCATTTCGTTTTATTTTTAGAGAGAGAAAATACATATATGTATGGATAGGACGTCGTTGCATAAATCCTGACAATGTCGAAACACACACACACATGCCGCAGCGAAACAAAAGAGTTTGGAACACGCCACGCAAAAGGTTTTCCTGTGGCAAAAACAATAAACAGAGCAAAAGCAAACGCCCAGCCATAGAGGAGAGCCAAAGGGTGACATCGGGGTTTCACTTTGTTGTTGCTGCGACACTGCGACAAAATCAACGTACGTCAGTTGTGGCAAACAACAGAAGAAAAAAAAAATATAGCTGAAAAGAAGGGTGGGCGTATATACATATATGTATTTGTGTGCGCCACAGGAAGCGCCACACAAGCTGGCAGGATATTTTATATAAGGAACAGACAGCAACAACGGCAGCCAGCAAACAGAACAGTAGCCAGAGGCCACAGAGGATAGGGATACAAACATACCATATAGCGTAGGGTCATGGACAGTGACAGGGAGGGAAAGGAGGTAAAGTGGAGGCAGTGCGGCAACCATTGTGAATTCCAGCTGGCTGGCGGTGCACGTTTTCATCTCTTCTTCTTCGCTCCTCCTCTCTTCTCTCGCCACAATTCTTGCGCCTTCGCAACCGGATATGGCATGCAGGGAGCTGGGAACGCGCATAAAAATATGGCCCTGGGTCGAGCTCGGGCCACGTTCTGGCCTGGCCGTATTCTGGCAGGATATGCTTCGCTGCTGTGCTGCTTGCTCTGCTCCTGTTGAGTCCTGCGCAGCCAGCAAAAGCTGCACAGTGTTGCCAAGTCAAGCGAAAGCAAGCGACTATTGTGGTTTAAAGTATAATATATAAATTTATGATTATTTCTATATTATAGAAAAATGCTCAAGTAGATGATTTAAAGCAAACTAAATTCATGTTGCAGAAAATTGCAGAAAAACATTATATAAAATAAGTCAAATTGCTAAACACAAAAGCAAAATGAAATTGGTAATCTTCATTATATAGAAAATTGATCAGGCAAATGATTTAAAGCTTCATTACAAGCAAACTAAATTGTTTAATACTCCACAAAAAAAAAATTGTAATTTCCAATATCATTTTTATTTGCAGAAAACTGCAGAATTACATTATTCAAGGCAAATTAAATTGCTAAACACAAAAACAGAATGAAATATTAAAATCGTTGATAATCTCAATAATACAGAAAAATGCTCAGGCAATTAATATAAAGCTTCATTTCAAACAAACTAAATTGGTTAATATTACAAAAATAAGTTGTAAATTCATAAATCAATTTCATTCTGTACAAAACTAAATAAATAATATAAAATCAAACTACACCAAACAAATCAAATGTTAGTCAATAAAAATTTCTTTATTTAGAAAAACTGGAGCGAAAATTATTTGAAACTTAATTTCAAGCAAACTACATTGTTTGTTAAAAAGTAAAGTTTGAAAAACTACAGAAACATGATTTAAAGCTTATTTTAATGCAAATTTATTTGAAGCAAGTAAGAAAGCTACAAAAGCAAAATACTGTGGTATTAGTTATATAATATACCAAATGCATATACCGCAAAATACTAAAAATATAGTGAACGCTATATTTAGTACATTTATATAGTACTACATTCTAAGCATGTCATACCAAAATATACCATAAAATATACCATATTGCTTTGATAACTTGTAATTTGCAGTAAACTACGGAAGAAACAATTTAAAGCTTTATTTAATGTGAATTTAAATATCAAACATTAAAAAAATAATAGTTGAAAGTATTAATTACTTCTCTATTGAAGAAAATTGCAGGAAAAAAAGATTTATAACTTAATTTAAGGCGAATTAAATTGTTGAACATTGACAGCACTTAAAATGTCGCAATAAATCTTTTGTGCCTATTATGAAGCAAGCAGAAATATATTTCGAATATATATTTGAGTATAAAATTAAATGAAAACGTATAAAGCATTTAATTTATGACAAAAAGCACATATATGTAAATACTTTATTGCCAAGCAAACAAACCAAGTCAAGTTATATATGCATTTCAATTGCTTTGTAACCACTGTGCAGCGCTCATACGCTTCATGTGTGTTGCTTTCCTTCCCAGCTGCCTTCCGGCTTCCTGTGCTAAGCTCTTGCCACCTACACAGCAGCAGCAAACACTGGCAGACAGACACAGAGACACACAGACAATGCAAGCCATACACGTCGTATACGTAATGCCTGATAAAATGCGAAATGCGCGAATAAAACCAGCTTTCAGTTTGTTCGTTTATTTGTTTGTTTGCTTATTTGTACCAGCCAGAAAGTGAGTGTGCTGGTGTGTGTGCGTGTGTCGGTGTGTGTGTGTGTGTGTGTGCAGCAGTCAAGCGGCAAATCAGCTTTAATATGACGCTGATGCTGCCGTTTATCCTTGCTTTGCCGCTTCGACTCCTGCTCTCATCTCTTTCCATCTCCATCTCCTTCGCTTTCGCTTTAATTATGTGCATATTGCAATTTACAATCACATTTTTAATTCAATTTGGCGCAGGACATAAACCGGAAATTGTTTATTTAAATTTCAATGAATGCGACCTCTCTTTTTAGCTTTTGCTCTTCTTTTTTGTTGTGTGCCTCATTCCACTGCTTTGCTTTCCTTTTTGCGTCCTGTGTCCTTTTTGCCAACTCAATTACTTTGCTGTGTTGTTATTGTTTATCTATTATAGACATTCTCCAACATTCTCTCCTTCTCTTCTCTGCTCTTCTCTCACTCTCGTTCTTTTGTTGTAATTTTAATTAGTGCGCCTTTTATGTTTTTTGCTGCTAATGACGACGACCCATTTCAATTTCTTACATTTACTGTAGCTAATAACAATAATGATCATAACCATAATGATGTTGGCCATCATGATGATGATGGTAATGATGATGACGACGATAATGATGAGGGCGTTAAGGTTGCAGCCCTCTTTTGTCCCAGTCCAGTTAATTACAGCGTTCAGCTAACTGAAATTAATACAACATTTTTCTCACTGTGCTTTTTTGTTTGCTGCTGTGTTGCGTTGAGTTTTTTTTCCCCCTTCGTTCGTTACGAGTTCCTTCAACTGTAACTGCCACAACAGCAATTGGCAGCTTGTTGTCTTGTGTTGAGTTTTTGTTGCAATTATTATTATATATTTTCTGTGAATTGTATTTTTTTTTTTTTTTTTTTTTGTTTTATTACAACTTGTGCTTGGTTTTGTTTCACTAAGCTCGTTTAGCAGTCCAACCAAATTGCCGCGTTGGCAACGCCCCCAAGCAGCAATCCCCAAGCCGGACTCACGCGATTTTAATGACACGCCACTTAAAATTTTAATCGAGCAAACTGCATTGGTTTCCACTGCAGTTGTATGTAGTATAATATTTAAGCCCTGCTCTGCTCTGCTTCCTCGCTTTGTTTTCGTTTTCGTTTCGTTCTTTTTTTTTATCGGTGTTTGCATTGATTATTGTTTTCTTGCATATTTCATTTATGCTGCTGTTGCTGTTACGTTAACAACATGCTAAACAAACATTCTCCATATACGTGCAAATACCCTGGAAAGCTTAGAATTTACTAATGATATGTATCAAACTGTATAATGAATTGAAAAGTTCTTAAAATAATATAAATTTATTTAAGGTAAATAAGTTTTGTTTTATTTTTAAAACATTGTATTTAAAATAGTATTTATATTTTATATGCCACTTGAAATTTTCAAACAATATATTTAAAATGGTATTTATACAAATTTTATATGTCACTTGGAATTGAATATATTGTACAAATGGACCTTTGTTACTTAAGCAGATATAGAATGAAACTTAGTAGAATGGCTTTAAATATTATGTTCTTCAAAGTTAATTATTAGGGTAAAAAGGCTCTAATTTATTTACTTGGGCAAACTAAACGTAAATGTAAACACAACATTTAGTTATCTTTGCATAGTTAGACACTCAGATAAATAAAAAACCCGAATTTCTTTAACAAATTTATCTTTTGCATTATTTTTAATAAAATTGAAAGTATAGTTCAATTTGAAATTTCCTGAACATTAAACAAATAAAAATTATAAACACAATCTCATAAATTTTGGAAGCCAAAGATTTAATTTATTAACTTGAGCTGATCTTCTGTACAAAACACAGTTATTAAAACTTCCCTTCTATGTTAACTAACATAAACGTTACATAGTCATGTTATTTGCAATGTTTGCTTTGCACTTCAAGTAAATATTTGCAGAAAATGCCCGAAAAATAATTTAAAAATGCTCATTTTTTGAAGCCAATTACCTTATTTGGATTTACTCTATTTAAAAAGTTAGTTTTTTCCATGTTGAACTATCTTTTCTCGAGGGTATTTTTGCAGTTGTATCAACTCTTCGTAGCTTCTCGCCACTTTTCTGTATTTATTTTCACAAGCTGCTAGTTTGTTGTTGTTATTGCTGTTGCAGTTGTTGTTGTTGCTATCTTTGTTGTAGTTGCTGTTGTCCGCAACAGCAGGACATGCTGCCAGACAGAGGCGGCAACTTTGGCACGCAATGGAAAGCCGCAGGAGGCGGTCAGCGAAATGAATAAGCACAAAAACACACATACGAACACTCGTATGCGTGTGTGTATGTGTGTGTGTATACTCTGTGCGTGTGTGTGCGCGTGTAATGGGCGTGTTCCGGTCGCCGCAAATCCCACAATTTAGAGGTGAGGCAAAATGACCAACAGACGGATGGACACAACAGGCCAGTCAATTTGTTGTTGTTGTTGCAGCTCAGCGCTTAAAATGGTTTTCAAACATGAATACAATGAGCGACCATTGTTTGACAACAACAACGGCAACAACAATTATTGCAACTTCATTGAATGCAAAAACAAAATACAGCAAAGCAAAAAAAAAAAAATTACTTTTTATTATTGCTGCAGTTGCTTGTTTTGCGCTGCTTTTTTATTGTTGTTGTTGTTTTAGCTGGTTGCCATTGCATTTCATGCCCCATGAAGCATGAAACAGCTCGCGAAATGCGCAACAACAGCAACAACAACACAAATTCAAAATAAAAACAAAAGCAAAGGCAAAAATTAATGAAATAAATGAAAGCGAACGAACGACATTCATAAATTTCAATTGCACACATATTTTTTTCTGCTCTGCCAATCTCCTCACTCTTTCTCTCTCTCTTTGATTTCTTTAATTGTTTATTGAAATGCTTGACATTAATTAACAGCAAATAAATAAAATGCGGTGGGACACGCCCACCGGTCACATAAATTGCAAATAGCACAAAAAAAAAAAACACAGAGACAACAACTAATGGAGAACGATGATTTAATGCCCCGACAGATGATTTATTGGACAGCTAAATTTAATGATACAGTAAAACTTCAATATGCTGTCAAATGTTGATTAGACAAAACTTTCTATACATATTTTGCAATTATTTCGTGTAATTTTCTCTTCATAATTAAGCGTTTTGCAGTATTTGCGATTAACTAATTTCAATCTCTAAGAATCCCGAAAGGCGAAATGAAATTTCCCATTCGTAATAAATTATAGTCAAGTGGCTGCTGCTGTGAGAGAAATGAAAGTACATTAGTTTTACAAAATGCCAGAAAATTATTGGCACTTCATCATAGCACATTAATAATAATGATCATGATAATGATAATAATGATGATGCACCTCATCATAATGAGCTGCTTTTAGCCAACCGCAAAATGTGTCGAAAATATTTGGCAAGCTACAAATTTCATACGCTGAATTCACGCCAGGCGGATATAAATCTTGCATCAAGAATTCTTTTTGCCAAGATTTGGCAATCTACCAACAGTGGGCTGAAAGCAACGCCCACAGCTTTCCCCCAGAGATAGAGAACATGGCAAATTGATGGGGCAACTTGGTTAACACGAGCTGCTTGTGACATGACTGAATGCCATAAGTTAATTATAAATATGAATGCATTTTTATGGAATAGTAAAAGATGTCTTTAAAGTTATTGAGTTGATTGTCAATTAATTCATTTCATATTTAAAACTTATTAAAATGAATGAAAAGTTTATATAGTTAAAGGTTTACAGAACAGTAAAAGCGCACTTTCATTTGATTGAATCGCTCGCTTTAATCTTTTTAAAACATCTTTCAAAAATGCAATTTAAATTGTGACTTATTCATATATAATACTTATTTTATAAGTATAGCACAAATTAATTTTAATTTAGATACTTAAAAATCTTTACAGTTTAGTTAAAAGTTCGCTTTCAATTTATTGAATTCCTTGCTTTAGAAATAAATAACATGCTAAAAATGCCCTTTGTTTGAAGAATTGGGTAACACTTTTTTTATTATTTTTCTTTACCTTCTACTTAAAATACTCTTTGTGGGTGACTTGTGTTTAAAGTAAAACAATTGCATTAAAAACATGTGGAATCAATTACAAAATGTCGATCCACTTGCTTTAGTGTTTTTTTAAGGAAATCTTCGAAACATCAATTCGATTATGTTATAGGAAAGCCTAATACTTATTTTAAATTAGGTGAATTATAATATATAGTGTTAAACATTCTTAAAATTTCCCAAATCTTTCCCCTTAATGTTTTTAGAACATCTTTGAAAACAGTAATTAAATCGTTTATAAAATATATTCAACACTTAAAATGCTACACAAAGTAATGATTATTAACAAATACATTGCTCTGAGTTGTCAAACAATTGTGCATCTGACACATTTCACTTAAAATATCCATCGTATAGCGCAGTAGTGAAAAAGAAGGCCATTTCATAGCTGACATTATTAAAATAGCCACAACATGTTGTCACAGTTGACAGATTGCTATCGAATGTGCCGATTGTCGTGTACTCGTTAGCTAAGTGCTTGATGATGTGTTTATGTGTAGTCTCAAACTGAATATTCAAATAGTATAGACAGTATTTATGGTGTATCCAATTAAAATAGCAACAGATTTCTCTCTCGCTCTGGATTTTCATTTTTGTTTCGATTTTGGTGTTTCGGTTTTTGTTGTTTTTTTTGTTTTTTGCGCCTCGACGATTTTCTTTATGCAAATGGAAACTGCGAAACTCCTTTGATCTTTTTTCGTTGGGTGGTGGTGATGTGTGGTTGATTGAACAACTTTTTATACACAACACACATTTGGGATCAACTATTTGGCGAGAGACTCGTATGCAAATGAAAGCGCTCCGTTTGCTAATTTGAGCAAATACGAGTAGAATGGAAAATTAAAATGAACACGAAATTGCTAATGGAAATGGGGGAAATGGAAAATGTCTAACGGAAACAGTCGTAAATTTGCATGTCACTAATTTTATTGCTGGCACGAAATACGCAAATAGAATTTACAAGAATTCCAACATTTTCAATGGGCTAGTCATAAATTAATACATTTATGCACTGTTCATAAAGAGTGAGGGAAAAAATTTAATAAAAATGTATACTAAGAAAAAATTTGTATTTTTATGGGCAGAAAATTGTTGAAGCTTATTCAACATAGAATTTATATTTTATTGTCATCAATTTATGGCTCGTGCAATTTAATCGTGAGTTTTTATTTTATGCAGATTTATTTGCGAGCGACAAAAACATTTCGTTTTTGTTTTTTATTTTACAAATATATAAATGCATTTTTAAAATGCATCAGCGTATAAATAATAAAATTTGTTGAGAGATGCAAATATAATTGCAAAAACGCATATAGAAATGTAGTAAAAATATTTTGAAAATCACAAAAAAAGGAATGTATGAAATATGCGCCGAAATAAATGATTTAAAGGGTAGTTAAAAAAAAAGGAAATATATAAAATGCTGCGAAATTTTAGAATTTCTTAAATTAGTTCGCTCAAAAAAAAGTACGAATGTTACAGTAGAATGTAATCGATTTTTACCCGCTGCAGTATTTATTTTAAAATATACCGAACCAATATACCACAAAGTACTAAAATATGTATGGTATATTTTCCACTCTATGGTATATTTCAAAGTAGTACTTTATCGATATACAAAAGGTTACATTTGGTATATTGATATACCACTACATGCCAAATATACCATATGGTGTAAAATATACCAGATTTTCAGCCATACAAATTTATTCCTCAAATAACTTCTAAAATATTCAATGTAAAAACTTAAATGTAATTTACATAATGTGAATTTAAATGTTTAGAGCAAGCTGTTAGTCAGATTTGTGTTTTGATATGGCCCGCAGCATTTCCCTTTTAGATTGATGAGTGGGTGGGGCAGGTAGCTGTCTGCTCTCCTCACACCTTTCACTTGATCCGCGCAATTAAATTAACTCGCGCCCAGTGAAACTGTCTTGTTGTGCTTATTCATTTGCCAAGCTAATTTGCTTAATCGAGCTAATCAATGCTGCCATCGTCGTCGTTGTTGTTCACTCCTAATGTGTGTGTGTGTGTGTGCAAAGGGGTCGCAAGACAGCCAAAGGTGTGAGCTGTCCGTCCGTCTGTCTGTCAGTCGCTGTAGTTGTTGTTGTTGTGCATTATAATAACAGCATTGGCTTATTGAGTATCCAATTGAGCTCTTTGGTGGGAGCCAAGCAACTGTTGGCCTACCCTAACAGACAGACAGACAGACAGGTATAAACACACACACTAGCACACACACACAGAGACACAGACGGACGGACAGACAGACGGACAGAGTGTGGACGGTGCTGCCCTCGTCGCGTAGTCGTAAAATGCAAATTGCATGCAATCAACGCGTTTTTCGTTTAATTATTATGAGAATTTTTCGCTGGCACGGAACGTGCCAAGTGCCCAGGCCAACAACAACAACAATAATAACATATGTGTGTGTGTGCAGGTTGTAGTTGTGTATATGTGTGTGTGTGTATTGGCCTTTGTCTGCGTTTGTTGTACGTCGTCGTCGTCGTCGTTGTCTGTTGTCTGCTGTGCGCCCCCTGAGGCTGCCATTTTCAATTAAATTACCCGGCATTTTGGCGTAAATTGCCAGCCACATATACACTCATACACACACTCATATTTATAACTATGTGTGTGTGTGTGTATGCGTGTGTCAGTGGGCAGTGTGAAATAAATTCCATAGCTAATTAATTTGCATTATTTATGATGTACAAATGCAAACAACAAGAGCAACAGCAGCAGTGGCAAGCGAACAAGACTTGAAGCTTATACTAAAAGTATGTATTATTAGTTAGCTAGTTCCTGGCCAAGTATGTCTTTTGGCCAAGCTTTTGGGTGGCCACCGACCGACCACATTAGCATACCAATCACAAACTCAAACACACACACACACACACAGCGAACTGACTTTTGTATTCTATAGCCACGTGTTGTGCATGAATAAAAACAATTTGTTTTGAATTTATTTTGCAATTAATTTAAATTTAGTAGCCATTCATTCGCTCACTCATTCACTCAGTCATTCACTCAATCAGTTGTTCATTCATTTCGCATTTTTTTTTTGTTTTTTTGACAAGTTTTTGCGCTGAATATTTATTTTTGGTCAAAGCCCCAAAGACATTGAACTCAAATGTGGGCGGCGGCTTTTAATATTATAATTTTTTTCATCAACAAAAATATTTTTTCCAACGAAATGAACAAAACAATTTGCGCTGAGCTAAACGATTTGCTCAAAATGGGAGCAATAAACAGCAAAGCACACATTTTTGAGGTTGCATGAACTTGTGAGAAGATTTGCAACGTAGCCAACTAAAAAGTAACTTAGGAGTATTCTCAAGTCAGTGTATGTGTGAGTGTGCGCATCTAGTTGCAACTACGTGACGGGATTTTGTGCAACAAATGCGATTGGAATTGCAAAAACGAAATGGCATTGCAAAGTGGCATGCAGCAGCAACAACAACACCACAGTGTATGTGGCAGCAACCAAGCTGAGTTGGGTGCGTGATTCACGCTGCAGAAACAACTGCGAGTACACAAACAAATCCAATCAAACTTATCACATTTAAAAAGCTCTACAAAATGGGAAAATATAGAAATACGGATTGTGAAGTATTTACTAGAAAAATACTTTCAATAAATTGAAGTTGAATTGAAATGCATTTTAAGAAAATAATATTATTTTATTATAATAGATAGCTTAAATATAAAAATATTAATTATAGTAAAAACTGAATGGAAATAACATCAACTAAATGGAATTGTTTGCCGATTAAATATACAAAATACAAAAAAAAATACTGAAATATGTCATATTCTAAATTTGGTATATTTGCATTTTATTTACGAAAATACTATTATATTATATTATGATAGAAAGCTTACTGCTTTATCGTGACAGTTCACTGATAATAATTTTAATTATTTTAGTGAAAAATTAAAGAAAATTACCTTAAATTTGGCTCAGTTTATTTAAAATCATCTTTATTTAAAAACTACTAAGAAAACTGCAGCCAAATATGCCTAATATTATCATTTAAATATAACAAAAATAATATAGCTAAAGAGAATGCAACATATACCGAAATGTATATTTGGTATATTGATATAATAAATGTTGTAAATAATACTGAAGGGTACAAAACTAAAGCTCTAATAAAAAAATTTATAAGGTATTGTTAATGTTGAGTTTAAATGCATAATAAATTTTTAATAATAAATTTGCTTGTATTTAGAAAGTTCCTAAAGGAAAATAATATTATATTTTGTTTTGATTGCCAGTTTATTTCTTTAGGGTGTCAGTTCAATTCCATTTAATTGCTATTATTTCAGTAAAAATTTGAGACAAAATACCTTCAATGCAATTAACTTGAACTGAAATAAATTTGAGCGAAATTTAATCGTTTTAAAGTTAAATTGAAATGAATTTCCTTTAAAAGATATTTGTGTGTAAAGTTTTAAAAGGTTTACCTTTCAATATTACATATTGTTAGTTCAATGATGAAAATAATCAGAAAATAATTTCAATTATTTGAGTAAATATTCCACTCATGTTGCAGCCTTTGTTTAATGTCCATATTGATTATCACGTTGTCAGCACTAATACAATTTTAATTAGGAGATGTCCTGTGGCAAGTGTTGTGCTCCGTTGTAAGCGCCAAAATGATGGAAAATTGAAATTAGCAATTTGCTTGGCACATTAAATGCGTTGCGACATAATTGAATTATTAAGCGAGCTAAACGTAGATGGACAGTGAGAGTGAGAGAAGAGGAAAGCTAGCTAAAACACACACACACAGGAACAAAGGACCTAATGGAATTGTGTGCTTCATTTGGAGCAGGAGACAGCAGGTGAAGTGCAGCCTGGAGGCGGATGTTATCCACATTCGTTGGGAATTGCATAATGCAATTTAACAGAGATGTAGAGAGATGCGATAAGAGAGAGAGAGTGAGAGAGGGAAAGGTTGAAGTTGAGCTTTGAAATGCACAAGCCAACAGAGTGGGTGTAAATGTGTATATGTATGTGTGTGTGTGTGTATCTGGGTGTGGTTGTGCAGCTAAAGGATTTACGAGCCATTCAGAGACGTCCGAGCAATAAAACAATGCAAATGGCAGAATGCAAAAGTTGTTGTCCGGTTGTCCGGTAGCTGGCAGTTGGCAGCAGCAAACTGCTTATGCATGCACATCCATTGGGTCAAGTCAAATAAACGCAATAATAAAATTGTAGCATCGCCGCAAGGGCCACAGAAAGAGAGTTGATATACACACAAAATGCCAGCCAACAACTGAGTGTCTGTGTGTTTGTAGCAGGCGAAATGTTTTTGTGGACAATTTCCTTTTGAAATTATTGTTTTTGTAATTGGATAAACCAATTGCAGAGGCAGGAACATTCACAGCAGCAGCACAGCAGCATACGTGACATTTTAATTAAACAAACAATATATGGCGTAATGCTTGCAACTCGTATTTTATGCAGTCAAACAGCATTTAGAAAAGACAAAACTATTTATTTATGCAGTCGTTTAGCATTTGCTAAGTGCAGTCAAAAACTATGAAATTATTAAGTTACAAAGTTCAATTTAAATACTGAGTATTTATTCATATTTAAAATAAATAGTGTTTAAAAGTTTTTAGTGCAGTTTGCAATAAAATGAGACACATCATTTATAATTTACATTAACAGATCTTAAAAAAAAGAATGTAAAATAAAGTGGTTTATAATTAAAATTTGTAAAAAGTACAATAAAAAACTTCAAAATAAAGTTGTAACACAATATTTATTGAGCTGATGAAATGGTTTACAATTTAAATGAACAAAAAGTAAAGTAAAATAATAATCGATATGAAGTGATACACACTATTTGTTTACAAAGGTTAAAATATATATACTAAATTAAAATTTAAGACAAATAATATTATCAAATAATCAAAACACAAAACTTAATTGCACTTAGCAGAGCTCATGAATAAAAACCTTTAACAAAAGAGGTGAAAAATCAGCCGAGATCTGTGAACAAGTATAGATTTATTTTGGTCTATTAAGCGCAGTAAATTGCTATCAAAAATAATGAAATTTTAGTAATTCCAAATATAACAATTTATTCTACTAATGCTTAATTCCATTTCAAGTAATTTTAACCAACAATTATAACATTATTGAACTGACGCTTAATTCCGATTTCAACCATACAAATTTCACTTTTCAAATTTTTTTTTTGTAATAATTATTAATTCCATTTCAAGCATTACTTATGAGTAATTAGAATCCACTTTTAATAATTACTTCACTTAAATGTCGTCGAAAGCAAGTTATAATATTTTAGTTTTTAATTTGATTTCATTACTTTGAAGAACTTAGTTATTAACTTAGAAATTATTTATTTGATATTTTATTAGATTGGAAATAAAATGAAGTATTCAAAGTAGCAAAACTGTGTAATTTATAATAATCATCGAAAATAATTTAGAAATTATTTATTTGATATTTTATTAGATTGGAAATAAAATGAAGTATTCAAAGTAACAAAACTGTGTAATTTATAATAATATATGGAATACGAACTTTATTTCCACATTTCAATCAACCGAATCACTTAAAGGTCGTCGAAAACTTCAACAAATTTGAAATGCTTTAATTTAAATCGATTTTCATTTAGCGTTGTTTGGAGTTGAGTTGGTTCGTGTGACTTCGACAGCTTGTAGAGGTCAAAACACACATGTCCTTAACAACACCTGTAATAGCAGAGCACCCTTTTCACCCTTCAACCCCTCCCCTAATAAACCCGCCATTAAGCAAGCTGGTGTCATCCCTTTTGTGTGTGTTTCCATTGTGGAGGAGAGAGCGAGAGAGAGCGAAAGAGCTCCGTTGTGTCTCGTTATTGTCATTAGCATTATATGGAATGTAGTATGCATGAACAATGCTGGGTAATTATTGTTTTGCTGTCGCTCCCTCCCCCTCTCCCCGTCTCCCCCTCCCACTCTGCTATGGTCATGCAACAGTGGCCGGGAGAAGCCAAAGGGGCAAAGCACAAGGGGCAAGGCAGGCAGATTGCGTGACTCGCGCACATTTGTTTTGTTTGCGGAAAGTAATTGCAAAAGTTGTTTCAATTTTCCAAGACGCTCAACGGACTGCGAAAACCCCAAAAAGGGGAGTAAGGAGTATTTTTCTTTGGGGGCAAATCGTTTGGACTATGCGATTTGCATGAGACAAGAGAGAGAGGGAGAGTAAGAGAGAAGGAAAGTCGAAGAGACGGCACATAATTGACAGCGGCTTAATGCTTAAACTTTTCAGCCACAGCCAGCAGCAGCAGCAGCGGCAGCAACCAAACAAATAAAAGCATCCAAAAGCAAACCACTCACAGTGCCAGATGTGATAGTGGGTGGCAAGGCGGAGAGGGGCGTGGCATGGGGCGGGCAACAGCATCAAAAACGCATTTCGCTTTTGGCGATTTCGTTGGGCCAAAAACTTTCTGCCAAGTTGCTAACAAAAACATAAAAAAAAAGAGCAGCCACAAAACAAGAGGGGAGAGACGTCGCGGGGTCCTGTGCAGAGGAATTGCCAAGTGGATATAAAAAATAAAAAAAAAAACAGCAGCAGCGAGTAAAAGGGAAAAAGAGAAGCCAAGGGAAGGCAAAGGAAAGGGTCATTTGCCCACTGCTGCTTTTTTTGTGTGCCAGTTTCTTTTGCTGCTTTTGTTGAAATTACAAAATTTTCCGACGTTTTTTATTTTCATTTTTTTTGTAAAATGTTTTGCCCAATGTTCTATGTGCGAGTGTGTTGCGTTTTTATGCAGCACATCCGGCGCAAAAAGCGCATGAAATGCGCAAAAACAAAACAAAAACAACAAAAAATAGCACAACTGTTTATTTTTCTTCTTCTCTACTCCTCTGTGCTCTCTTTACATTTCTTTACTTTTTCTTTGCTCTGTTTGGTTATATTATTATTATTTTCGGGGCGCGGCGAACAGTCAAACAACAAGTAAGCATTTCTGCCAACAAGTCTGTCCGGCAGTCTCGACTTTTGGCCAGCTGGTCAGTTAGCCAAGGCATCGCATGTTGACCATTTCTAGAGAGTGTTTGAAGGAATGAACAAAATGCACAAATGTTGCCAAAATGCAGGCAAAGTTTTTACAGGAAAAGCACTTGAACATGTCACTGGAAAAGAATATTATTTATTTTGTTTTTCATAAATGAGGAACTTATATGAAGTATTACATTTAAATGCAGAAATACGGATTCCCAAGAGTACACAGAAAACAAACTCTGGCATAAATTCAAAAATACTTGATTTTTGTACATATACAATTTACAAATTTAGGATTAAATGTAATACCATATAGTATTTTTTAGTACACTATATTATTTTTTGTATAAATTATAGTATTTTTACAGGTTTTAGTATTTGTTAATACATTATAGTATTTTTAGTAAATTATGGTATTTTATAATTTTTTGTTTTTGCTTCTGTATTTTTAAATAGATAGTAGTATTAATACATTATAGTATTTTTTAGTAAAATGTGGTATTTTAGTATTTTTTGTTTTTGCTTCAGTTCTGAAGATTATATGATTTTGTAAAATACCTTTTTTTCTGTAACTAGTAACTTAATCAATTTGGAAATTAACATAAAATATTTGGTAATGTGTATTTAAATTATCATTGACTAAATTCTGATACAGAAATGTTACAGAAAATGTAATTAATTGTACTAATTTCTTTTTACATTATTATTATTATTTTGATTATTTTACATTTTTTGTATAGTTAGATAAACAGTTAGTAAGAAATTTTTAACCACAGCATATTCTATAAAGAAATCTATCCGATCTATTCCATACATTTATTTTTTATCAATTTATAAATTAACATAAAATATTTAGAATACGTTTTTTTAACAGAGAGTAAATATTTTTATTTTTATACTCTAAATTCTATATACATATTTTCTTTTTTTTTTTTGTATATATTTTCTTATTTAATATGCAATTGTTGGCAGTCAATTCTAATAAGACATCTCACTTTAACAGCTATATGTATATACACCCAGACATTCGTTTAATTGGTAGCAACAGCCCCACGTCGCAGCCTTTGATCGATTTAATGCCCAATTCTGCGCTGCGGCTGCTCTATTTCTCATTTCCGCTTCCTGGAACACTCCCTGAGGCACGCCCCAAAATGTAGGCGTGCAGGTTGCAGTTTGTTTTTCCCTCTTTGTTCCGCCTGCAGCAAAAAACTAAAACGAAGAAGAAAAAAGAAAATGTAAAAAAAGAAAATGTAAAAAGGAAAAAAAAGAAAATCGAAAGAGCGCAACTTGCAAACAGCGAGCAGCGAAAAAGAGCAAAATGCTAAATGTTTTATGTCAGTTTTTGTTCTTGTTTTTGTTGGTGCGTTTCGATGTGGGTGTGCGAATGGGCGTGGCAGCTGCCCTTACGGCATTAAAGTGCATTAAATTCAGAGGCAGTTGCCAAGTGCATTAAATGCAACATTTATTTGCTTTCATTTGAATGTGCGTCACATTTATTTTGTGTGTGTGTGTTCACTTGACGGCGGCAATTGAATTGCCAACGAAATGCAAACAATTCATTTAATCATATACATATATGTATTTACATAAATAAGCAAACATGCAATTATAAAAAATAAATAAATTGCATAGCTGCCAATTAGAATTCATTAACATTTTCATTCTCTCTCTCTCTCTCGTTGCAGGTTCGTATTTAATTTAATCACACATACTGAATCCTGAATTCCTCCTCCATCTCTTTGGCCATTGTAAGTTAATAAGATTATATTTTGTCCGTCATATGCAATCAATTTAAAGTCCAATCAATAGCAGCATTTCGATGCTCTGTTGCACAAATTATGACGCATAAATCTGTTAGATACATTCGTGTATTTGTATCTGTATCTGTGTCTGCATCAGCGTTTGCATTATGTAATTGCAACTGACAGTTGGCTGACTTTGTGGCTTGTCAAAGCGCATTAAAGCGGCTTAAAAACGAAGCAGCAGATGGCTATTTAATTAAGGCAAAGCTTGTGAAATGTTTGACAAACAATACAGTTGGAGTACACAGCAAAAACAAAATGAGATAAAATAAAGAACAAATATTGAATGATGTTGATATAATGTCAAAATTTAAACCAGAAGATAAGATCTGAAATCAACATACAACAATAATTGTAAATATGGTACTGTATAGTATATTTTAATGTAATACTATATCAATATACCAAACATAGTATTCGGTATATTTTAGTATTTCTATACACTTATAATTACTTTCATTATATATTTTGAATGTAATAGTATATAAATATACCAAATATATGTTTGTGGTATATTAATATACCGAATATAACATTCGGAATATTTTAGTATTTCTATACACTTATTATATATTATATTATATATAAGTTGTATATTTTTAGTGTAATAATATATCAATATACCAAATATATGTTTGTTGTACATTGATTTAGTATATTTTAAGAATAATACCACACTGTTTTCTTCTTTTTCAAAGTAATACTATATTTTAATTCAATTTCTTTTACATTTTGTAAAACTCACTCTTCAATTGCAGATAAAACAATTAAGAATTTAAGAATATATATTTCTACTCAACTTGAGCTTTCTATATAAATTCAAAGCATCTTTCTTCGCTATAAAAACACTCCTCGGATAATCGGCACTACAAAAACTTAAACTTAACTCATCCATTTCCCTTTTCAGTGCAGTTAAATAGCATTTAAATTTTATGCTCTGTTCCATTCAACTTCATTAAATGCCACTGTCAATTTCACATATAATTTGCTTTTGTCATTAAATAAGTCAGACTATGGCCAAAGTTTGAGTTCCCCTTGTGGCGTTATTATCGCAGCTTGGGAAGCTGCTCAATTGACTGCGACTTGTCTGCCTCTTTTTTTTGTGTTGTGTGTTGTGTGCAATCTACAGTCAATTACTTTCCCATTCTCAATGCCATTTAAATTAACAAAGTAACGAACTTTCACCCGAACCACAACGAACCACAGCATCAATAACGACAACGACGAGCACAGCGAACAGCGAACACAGCAAACGACGGCAGCAAACAACAAATGGCAGCAAAAGCATTTGGCAAATTGAAATCAAATCGATATCGAATCAAATTGAAATCTCACCACAGGCCGACGACGACGACGACGTCGCAGAGACCGCAAACAAATGCCAATAAAAAACGTGGCCAAAGATTGTCTAGCTCGATTTTTGTGTTTGTGCATTTGTGCCTGGCGCTGCTCCAGAAATCTGTCCACTCTGAAACCAAAAATACAGAGCTGTCTCGTAGCTCAACTCCGCACAGATTCAAAGCAATCCGAAAGTGCGCCAAGCATCTAAGCGATACATAATAACCAAGAGGAGGAAAAACACAGAGAGAGACAGAGAGATCGAGAAAAGGTGGGGAGACTGTGCCAAGATAAAATATGATTGAATGCATTTGCCTGGCGCTGTCTCCGCTTGCTTTCCCCCTTGAGACCAAACTACTGCTGCCGTTGTCTGATTAACATAAATCGTGCTGCTGCTGCTGCTGCTGCTGCTGGCTGCTGGCTGCCTCTGACTATATCTTATTTCGATTTTGCTGTTTTTTCTTTATTTTGCTTTTTTCTCTCGAGTTTATGCAAAAAGCAACAGCGCAAAAAATTGAATTGAAATGAACAAAACAGCACAGCAAAAAACTGAAAGGCAAGAGAGAATAAAAAAAAAAGCTGAAATAAAATGCAAACGAAGCTTGGCAAAAGCAGCAGCAGCAGGGCGCAGGAAACATTATGACAAAAGGCAGGAGGAGACAGGGAGATAGAGGGAGGGGAACGGGTGTCAGCCAGACAGTCAGTAGGAGCTACAGCAGTCAGCCAGGAGCAACACATCAGCACCGCCTGCTGACTTTTATGTGCAATCGCCTTAACTCCAACTCTGATGTTGCTGCTGCTGCTGTTGCTGTTGCTGTTGTTGCTGCTGTTGCTGCTGCTGATGAGCATGAGAATGATGTTGCTATCTGCTGGCTGCTTGGCTATCTCCTTGTGCCCCTCTGGCACTGTTGACCAGCTTTATTGTTGGCTCGCTTAAAATTCCAAACAGCAAATTGCAACTGCCAACAATTTCGAGGCTATCAGTGGCACAGCATCAGACTCGACGCTGCTGGTGGCTGCTGCCGTTGCCGTTGCTGCTGTTGCTGTTGCTCCTGGTGGCTGTCTTGCCTCCTCTGGCTGCTGCTGCTGTCAGTAATTTTATGCAAGATGCTATCGCCCAGCACACCTCAACACGATGTGCGCTGTAAAGAGACGTGAGGCAGAGAGCTGTGAAGTGGGACAATGTTGCTGGGGAGAAATGCATGTAAGCCATTTCACTTGGTATGACAAACAGCTACGGCTCTTCGTTGTTGTTGTCGTCGTCTCCTTGACTCCTTTTGAATGGAATGGAATGGAAATGAAATGGAATTCAATGTCCAACAAGCAGGCAAAGTCTGAACAAATCCCCAAAGTCCTTTGGCAGCGTTAACGTTGGGTCTGCACTCGTGATATGAATAAGTTGCAGTCAAATTAAGAGTGCTCTTAAAATCAATGCGAATATTAAAATCTATTCAAAAGTAAGGTATTCAACAATCAGAACAAAGAGCGTAGCTACTAAGTAGCTTATGAGATTGTTAAAAGTAAGGAAAATACCAATTTTAAATGGTGGTATATGAAGCTTAAATGTGCTTTAAAAGCTTTTTAAAATAACTAGCAAGTAAATTAAGAAAGAAATAATAAATACGTTCTCTTAAATAAGAAAATTGAAAAGAAAACAACGACGAGTAAAGTTATTGACATCGAACTTTGATGTTGAATATGTTGAGCAAGTTTAAGCTCGTAAATTAGCTAATATATGTGCTTTAAGGCACGATAAAGCTTTCATAAATTACAAGGCAATAAAAAACCGTAAAATTGTTTGCAATTTAACTAAAGAATAGTATATGTTAAACAAGTTTTAAGCTCTTAAATAAGCTCACATGTTATTTAAAAGTTCCTTAAAGCTTTTATAGGTTACAAGGTAATATGTTAAACAAGTTTTGGTTGTTAAACTGTGCCTTAAAAGCGCATTAAAGCTTATACAAGACATAGGAAAAACAATATCAATTTAATGTGGTTCAATTTAAAAGCATAATATGTTGAAAAAGTTAAAGTTCTTAGTCAGTCAACTAAAGTTACAATTAAGAAAGGAATTCTCAACTGTGATATTTCTATGCTGAATTTTAAAAGTTTGCTGTAAACAATTCTTTTTTAAGCCACTCAATAGGGGAAAGTCTCTGCAGATTTGATTGCAGCAAAAAATACCATAAAGTGTTTATAGCCAAGCGAAGCAAAAATGTAATTACAAGTACTTGACTTAAATCCTCTGTGAAAAGAAGCTTTCGCTCATCACTAAAGCGACGCTGTCATCCCTAAGTAGCAAGCTGCTGCCGTTGTTGTTGCTGCCTCTTTTGTCTGCCTTGCAGCAGCAGCAGCAATACTTGTTTAGCTTGTTGCCTGCTGCTGCTGTTGCTGCTGCAGTTATTGCCATTGTATATCTGTGATGCCTTTCAAGTGCCAATTGTGCGACTTGTGGCCCGAACCTTCGTCTTTTTTTTTCTCTCTTCTCTCCTCTTCTTGTTGTGCTTTGTACTCTTTCCCCTCGTTGCCGTTTAGACAAACTGAATGCTTATTTAATTTAAGGTGGGAATTTCAATGTGATGTGTATGCAACTCATGCAAATTAAGTTGATAATAAATACTCTCGTAGTTGCCAAACACAAACACCACGACACACTCAAAGTAGTTGTTGTCCTTTGTGTGACTATTGTTGCTGCTATTCAAGTGTTAATTGTTGTCGGCAGCTTCAAAAAAAACGGCGATGCTAGCAAATTTTTAGCGCTTTTTGTGTTGATGTCGTTTATATAAGTATTTCATATATTAAATAATTGCGTGATAGCGACAGCAGCAACATTGACGAGACACTGTGTCAAGTTTAATCAAAATAATATAACAACATCAGTGAATGCCACAATAATAGCAAGAGCAACAACGATGGTCACAGACACAACTGAATCCCAGTATAATTCACGATTTCCTGCTATAATTGAAAATATATTTCAACGAGCAACGCGCCACAAGAACAAGTTGCTGCTGTGCAGAGACAACAGCAACAACAACAACAACAGCAGCAGCAGTGCATTAATTATTCATGAGTTGTCGCGCATTGGGCAGCAGCAGTGACAGGCAGCAGCCACCACAGCAGCAACAGCAGCAGGAGCAACAACTCGCCAACTGGCAACATAATTATTCATGCGAGCTTATCGCCAGTAAGGTAGGCAACACCATTTTAACCACAGCGGATTATAATTATCAGCAGTTGCCATCAGGCGAAAAGCAACAAGCACACACACACAGACATACACACAGCTGACAGCAGCTACATGTTGCTCGTTGTGGCCACAACAGCAGCAACATCAGCAATTGCAATGGTTCAGTGCTTAGTCGAGTAGCAGCAACAACCACAGCAACCAAGATCATAATGATGATGACGATGATGACGTTGATTATAATGGCAAAGGCGCAACAACAAATATAATTACACGACAACAACTACAACAACAACAGCTGAGAGACAGACAGCTGCTTTAATTGATGTTGATTGCTATCAGCAACATTTCGCTGTTGCTGCTGTCGTTGTACATAGTTGTTGTTGCTAGTTGTTGTTGTTGTTGCTACTTTTGGCTCGCATGTTGAGGCACCTCAATGAGAATTCTTTTCTGCTTTCGATAGCTTTTGTGTTTCTCCGTTTTTTGTATTGTTTTGTTTCTTTAGCTTTTGTGTGATTTTTGGCTTGTAACCTCAAACAACAAAATGTTGCATGTCAAAGGCGCGTTAAACTGTTGCAAATTATGGATTACAGCAAGAAATGTTTTGCTACTTAAATAATAACTAAATCGAAAGCGAAAACCAAAACGAAAACGTTGTCAAGTTTTGTTGTTACGCCTCCCCCTATATGAAAATCACCCATCCGCCCCGTTTGCCCGTGGCGACTTGACACGCCCAATGCTTCGGTTGCATGCAACGCCAACAACAAAAACAAAGAAACAAATGCAAACGAAATGGGCGTGCAATGAGATGGAAAAACTTGCAGTTGATTAGACTGAACAGGCTTTGGAAACATTGACGGGAAATAAATAGAATGAATAAAAGGAAATAAACTGCATGAAAATGAAATACTTCGATTGACCAACAGTTCCATTAAACTAGTTAGGAAGTCAATAATGGACAAAACTACAGGCTTTAACAGGCAAACCAGTGTTGCTAATTAATCCAAAATTTACAATTTTCGGTATTTTACCTGCAATTGCACAAAGCTATGCACAGATTTGTTTTTTTTTAGGAGCAGCTGCAGGGTATAAAAACAAATATCAACAACAAATTTGTTGTGAGTTTTCACTGGCAACTGAAATTGACTGCCCCAAAAGTCATGTAATTGAGTTGAGAGTAGGGTTGCCACCCATGCTATATACTTGAACTAAAATAAAATAGTCAAAATAATATTTTAAACTTTTTTTATAAAAATTCATAAAAATTCGCTTATTATTTATTGTAATTTTAATTATAATCGATCTATAAATAAATAAAAAAAATACTGTTTCTGTTTTCATTGTATATCTCAGTATTTATTTCTTCAACTAAAGTTGGCAACCCTGGTTGAGACTGCCAGCAAAACGTAACGAACAAATTAAGAGTGAAAACACTGCTCCAGTTTTCGTTCAATATTTTTCGTCAAATAACTTGCCGAAACAAACGAGTGTGCCAAAATCGCATAACGGCATTTGTAAATCTGTGTAAAGGCATTTTCATTGCTATTTTGTGCATGCTGTATTTTATGTCTGTGTGTGTGTGTGTATTTGTGTATTTTTGCGAGCCATTTGAGTTTTATAGCTCCCGCTGCAGCAGCAGCAGCAGTTAATTGAAATGGAAACAAGTTGTTGCTGCTGCTTACTGCGGTTGCGGCCAAGCAATTGCTTAGCGTTTGACAGTTGTTGTGGTTGTTGTTGTTTTTATATTACAATAAAGCAAAGCACATGCTCATAATGCTGGCCTGAGAGTTTATGGCCGTTGCATTTGTTTGTTGTAAATCGTATGTATTTATTCGTGTATGTGGCAAGATGTTTAACTTCGTTTGTATTTTTAGCACGTGCACGTACTTGGCCCATTGGGTTTTTATTGTCAATTTGCAAATACTGTGACTTGAGCTGTCAGCAAGCCATGCAATTAATTTGTAAATAGCAACGCACACACACACACTCAAATACACATACACGTAAGCTGTATAAATAAAATGCGAAAAATAAATGCAATAATTTCATTTTATTAAAATGACAAAAGCAGGCAACGTTGACAGGCGGCAGCAAATAAATCATTGTTGCCTTGCCGTTGCTATGTCTGCAGCTTCTGTGCTACAATTTGCACAGTTTAAGCTTTTAAATTTTAATTAACATTTGAATTGTGCGCCCCTCGGGGCCACAACAGCAGTAGCAACAAAAAAGCAGCGAGCAACCAAAGTGAAAATGCGCCACGCTCTTCCACTTGGCATTGCCCGCACTCTTCGCACTCCCCTCAAAACTCGTACAAACTCCACAATTCCAAACATTGCTCTCCCGCTGCACTTGCTGCCTGCAAAGAGCAAGTGAGCGAAACCGAACGACAGCAGGAGCAGCCATGTTTGTTTATGGCGCTCACAGCGCGTTCAAGCGAGACAGCCAATGTACTCGCCTCTGCGACTGCGCTGCGCATGCAGAAAACAAAGAAGTAAAACCAAAAAAAGAAGGCAACTACAACTACAACAAATCTAACTACAACTACAAGGAGTGGAGTAGTTTTTATTTAGTTGTTGTTGTCTCTGCTGCTGGCTGCTGTTGATGTTGCCTTTTGCTTTGGGCTTGCCTCGCCTCTTAAATGTTTAAACGATTAAGTCGAATTTTAATTTAGCCGCAAAACATAACACGATTTCACACACACACACACACACATTCGCATAGTCATAGGCACACAGGGGCACAACACACAGCAGCTTCGTGGCCCCCGGGCGCGGACTAAACTAACAGAAATGTAAAGCAGGCAATAAAGTGGCAACATGCTGACTTTGCCATAACTAACCGAAACAGTTGGGGGCGTTTGGCTGCCTCCAGACAGACAGACTCTCCCCGTCCTCCTCTTCTTTCGCCTTCTTTGCGCCTAAGTGGATGAATGAATAAACGAGCGTCGTTCGCTTGGGTCCAACTGGGCATTGGAGAGACAGCGACACACACACACACACACACACACACACACACACACACAGACACAAACACTCGTACACAAACAGAGACAGCGCAATGAATTGGCACAGTGGGCACGGTCTCAGTTCCCGGCTTGGGCTTTTTGGCCCTGGCGTTGCTGAGGCTCATTAATGTTTAAAGTGTTTTATGATATGCATAATTGCTTGTACAGATAATAAAGTTTTGCTGCTCGAGCGAATGTGTCTCTCCTCTTCCCCTTGACGTGCCCTGTTTGCTTTTTTAGTGGAAAGTCCACCCTCAACGTCCATTCACTTAATTAAAATGCAAATGAAAATTCTTCAAATTGCTAGAAATGAAAGCCAAACAAACGTGCATTCTTGAGGGTCCATAAATGGGTGCAAAGGGGCGAGCAAGTAAGTGAGTGAGAGAGAGTGCGCTATATTCTTGAGGGTGGGCAGGAGGCGAAACATGATGATGACATGTTTGCTTCCATTCTCCATTGCACACACCCAACAAAACTCACTTGTACACAAACAGGCGGCGCATGCGGAAATTTTTTGACTCGTTGCTTCTCGTTTTGTTCTTGTTTGCTGTTGTTGTTTTGTAGCTTTGCTGCCTTTGTCTTTGTTGGTGTTGCTGTAGCGCCTGTTTGGAAGCAGCTACCGAGTTTACGACGCGTGAACGGCAACTCATCCGCACAAAAGAGGCGACAAAATACACCAGGGAGAACGACGCAACGCAACGCGTCGACCCGAGCTGAGCCTTAACTTGGGGGAGCCAACACACAATCACACACACACGCAGGCCAACACAAACACACACAGAGAGGGGAGCTACATTGATCTCGCGCTTACCTCGCTCTATCTCTCTCCACTCTCCACTCGTCTGTTGTTCTCACTGCTCGACGCTACCTTTTTTTTATTGTACTGAGGCATATTTCCAGTGAATTTTTCGATGATATCTTTGAATGTTAACATTCACAAAAGCGTAAAGATTGCTGCTGCCTCTGCTGGTTTTTTCCCCTCTGCTTAGTTTACACACACACACACACATATATACGCACACCGAGACTCAAATGTGTGTATCTGCCTTCATATATCGGGCCTTTTTATGGACACTTTTAGTGTCGGACTCGAGTCTGTTGTTCGTTCGGGTCTTTGGACCCTTTTTCGGCATCCATGTGTCGCTCTTGTGTCTGCCTGTGTGTGTGTGTGTGTTAAGTGAAATTCTTTTGTGTCGACAAGCGAAAATAAAATTCACACAGTGCGAAACGTGTCCAATATACAACAACAAAAAAGAGCACAAACACAATGGACCTGAAACTGAGTTTGAATCAAGCTGGAACTGGAACCTCCGCACGATACCGATGCCGATGCCGATAATGTTGCTGCGCTGCTCACTCTCACTCTCTCTGCTTCTCACTCTATACCTGAGCCAATCTGTGCGAGCGGTCATTGAAAAAATGGTGCAAAGGCAGCAGCAACAGCAGCAGCAGCAGCGAGAACAACAACAACAGCGGCAAGCATTAAGTGAGTGAGTGAGAACAGCAACAACAACGAAAACAACAACGAAAGTCTACAGAATACACTCAATGACAAGCTGCTCGGCAATTTGACATAATTTATACGTCAAATTACTGCAAATTGATGCTAAATGGCTTCAAATTGAATTGACGGGCGCATAAGCGAGACAGAGATAGTATGGTGGGCGAAGGAGAGTGAAAGAAGCGAAACAAAACAAAAGCAAAAATTGTATGCGAGCGGCAACAACAAAATCGACAATGTAGCGCCCTCTGGCAATCGTGAAGAGTCGAGAAGGGCGGAATGGAGAGGTGAGGTGGGGCGAGTTGAGTCGAGGCGACAACAACAATCAGCACGTCGGCGTTTTGTGCACTCAAACGAAAACATTTTCAGTTTTCTGTGGGGCGTCATTGTTGTTGTGTTAGTTGTTGTTACTCTTGCCTCCATACCGGGAGTTGTGTTTGCGAGGGGGAAGAGGGAGAGAGGGAGGGGGATGAATCAGTGAAGTCCACAGCACACCTTTCGCCTCACTTCACTTAACTGAACTCAACTCTACTCAACTCAACTGAACGCAACTTGACTCGACTCCACTCAACTGAGCTGGTTAACTGCCTTCTGCCTGCTTTGCAGATTTCGTGAACAAAAAAGAAAAACCAGAAGAGCGCAACTTATCTTGACAGCCGCCAGAGTGCTGCACCTCAGCACTTTGTAATGATGATTGCCTCCAACGGCAACAACAGCAACAGCAACAAAAAATCAGCAACCAGCAACAATTGCAACACACATGAACTTCAATTGCCGATCAGCGCCAAACAAAGAAAATCTCAGCAAATTTGATATACTCCAATGATCAAACGGTGTTTTGTGCATTGTTTACAAGATGTTAGCTAGTTTGTTAGACAAGCTACATTAAAGCAAAAAAAAAAATAAATAAATAAATACATTTGTGGAATTAATAACTAATTTAGACATCTGTCGGGGTATAAAATATCATTAGGTAAAAAGTTGAAGGCACTTCTTAATATTTTATGTGGTTGGTGATTTATTTTTGAGTATTTTATGAATGAACAATAATGAAGGGTTGGTTTTAAACTGAAGTATACCAAATATATACTATATACCACTAGTTTTTACTATATACCAAATATAATACAGGATTTGTCTAACAATAGCTTATTGAACTTTTTTTTTGCAGTTTTGTGGATTATTAAAATTATATATTATTAAAAAATTTGCAAGGAAAAAGCTGGGAAGAAAACATTTGTTAATTAGTAGGTTGAAAGCTTTTAAAAAGTAAATAAATCAGAAAAAAGCCTAGATTTGTTTTAGCTGTTAAATAAAATGAATTTATTTAATTCCTACAACATTTTTTACAAATTGAACAATTACTCAAATTTTCAATAACAATAATGCTATAAAAATTAAATGCTTTTCTCAACAATATTGAACATTATACTAAAATAATACCATAAATACTAAATCTTTTCATTTTCGTCTGCTTTTCTCTTTACAGGTTGGTAGTTTTATGGCATTTAAATAAAGAAAAGACGTCAAGAAAGAAGCGACAGAGAGAACAACGTGTCAATTGTCTGTTTTCCCAGTGGGGGCAATCGACGCCGCCTTTCACACCAAGACACTCACACATATTTCCACCCACACACACACACCGACGGCACTCAGACGAGGTAAAAGGAAAATCAATTTTCAGCGCAAGAGACAGTGTACAAAAAAATGGGGGGGAGGGCGCCGAAAAGAAAGGGAGAAAAAGAAAAGAAAGAAAGCAAGCAATGAAATGTGCCAGGCCATAAAGTGCAACTGTCAACGAAAACTTTGTTGTTTAACAATTTGTTGTTGTCGCAGTTGTTGCAACAGCACAGCGCAGCGCATGAAAATGGCATGAAGCACAGCGCGCTTGGCTGGCAAAATATTGAATTCAATTTAAAGCGCAAAAGGCGTTCATAAATCTCGACAATGTGAAGAGGAGAAAGGCAACCAGCCAACAACTCGGAGTAGCAAACTGGGCAACTTAACTTGCAACAGGGAAACGAAACGGACGCTGGCTGGCAACAAGGTCCGGCAAAGTGAAAGAGTCGGCAAAGAGCTGACTAAAGCTCTTTAGCCAGATTATGGGTATGGCCAAGGCGCAATGTTGAGCTGGACCTGGGTTGGCTCATTGCCTTGATTAAGGCCCGGGTCAAAACCGAAAAGAAAATAAGCAAAGAGAGCGCAAAAGTGGGAAAAATTAAATTAAAATTCAATTAAGCGGGGCAAGCTGGCTGACTAAGTGCCTCCGAAAATGTGGCTTAAGGGTGAACTGCTTGAGAATTGTAAGCGAAAACAACTTGGGGCATAATTTGAACTTTAGGGTCTCTTTTTGATGCCATGTAATTCAAAGTAAATTAACTATTTCAGCAACTTAATTGAAAATTAATTGCTAGTGGCAAATGTGGCAAGCTCCCCCATAACACACACACACACCAACACAAAGGCGGCATGTCCATAAATTTATGGGCGCCCCATCATAAATTAGCGTCGAGAATTTTGCGTGTCGCCAGTGCCAGAAAAACTTGTCGCAGTTTGATTGCTTGTTGCTTGCCCCCCTCCATCCCCCCACAAACGCTGCGGGGCACTATGCAAATCTTGACTAGTAGCTGCCACAGCGGCAACAAAATGAACGCTGCACTCGGTGAGTGTGCATCTGTCTCTCTTCTCTCTCGCTCTCTCTCTCTCTCTCATCTCTATCTCTATCTTTGCCTCGACTCGGAAATTGTTCAACTTCATCAGTTGGGGCAATGTTGGCAGCAGCAACTGAATGTATTATATATCTTGTTCACTGTGTGTACGAATATGTGTGTGTGGCAAGTTTCTGTTGCCTGCCAACGTCTGGGCAACGTGGCTGCCCGCAGCTTCTTCACTTCATGCCTCTTACCTTGTCTGGCTTTTGTGCCCTTTTTTCTCTTCGTTTTTTCTTTTTTGCAACATAAAACCAAAAGTATGCTGCAGCCAAAAGGCCCCGAGGATGCGAGCCAAGCACTTCAACAGAACGAGAGAATCACGATGGAGCTGCAGGCGGGGTGGCGGAGGGACGTAGAATGACAGAGAGAACGAAACGGAAGAAGCGAAAAATAGTTGGGGATTGGTCAACTTTGGGATACCCTGTGCAAAGCTAAACTTTTGTTGAAGATTTTGATAAAGTAAAATTGATATTTAGTTAGTCTGTGTAGGAAAACTTTCTGATGGAAATAATGATGGAAATCTTGGTTGCATTGTGACTCTATCTATTATAAAGTAATAGATTGTTTTACGAAGCTGATGAAACAAAGTCCCTTTATATAGAAAGTTGTATTCATTAGAGCTCTTCAACCAACAGATAATTCTTCTATAACTGGTTAAACATAAGAATATAAAGTTTTATTAAGTTCCGTCCTAATATACCCCACAAAGTGTTTCTTTTGCTTATAGAACACGCAAATTGCAAACTAACAGCAACGATTCAAAGTGTACTGCATTATTTGTTGTTGTTACTGTAGTTTTCCTTGTTGTTGTTGTTGGTGTTGCTGTTGTTTATGGAGCAAGTTTGCAACCGTTTATTGCCAGAGATAGCAGGAAACTTGCCTCAGCAAACGAAAGCAAATGGAATTCAGTTGAAATTCATAGAAGTTTCGAATCTAACTACTTAGATCTCCCTCGGGCAGGGCAGCCAAAAACCCAGTAGTGCTCAGCACATAAAAGCTGTGCTATCGATAGTAGAAGCGAAGCACTTGCCAAACTCATTACGAAAACAACTGGCCAAGGCAATAAGAGTGAGTCCCAAAGAGTTGTTGCGAGCTAAGTGGAATCGATATGGGTATTAATTCGCAAGCGATCTACTTAATGCGCCTGTTATCGATTAAAATATACTATCGATGTACCAAAGCAACAGTTATCGATCAGTAATAATTCGTTGTTGCTAGCATTAGTTACTATCAACATATTTTCATATTTTTGCACTCGTTACGATTTATGTGTATTATTAAATAAGTCTTCATTCGTAATCGATTTACTTAAAGCGCTTATCATCGATTTAAATATACTATCGATTTAACAAAAACACAGTTATCGATCATTACAAAATCGCAAATGTGCCTAACATTTATCTTCATCAACAAGACATATAAGAAGCATGAAGTGGAATCGAAATACGTATTCATTCATAATCGATTTTCTTAAAGCGCTTGTTATGGATTTAAATATACTATCGATTTAACAAAAACACAGCTATCGATCGGTACAAATTCGCTAATGTTTCTAACATTTGTCTTCATCAAAATATTATATCCATATTTTTGCCCTCGTTATGAATTATGTGTGTTTAATCGATAATAATATAGTAAAGACCATGGATAAACTCGTTGATAGCACTGGGCAATGGCGACTACTGAGATTGTTATCGATAAAGCCATTTCATGGCATCAAAATGCCATTAAGAGCGTCATCGAATCGGACTTGTTCACATTTCCATGGAGCAATAACTACTGTGCAGTTAAGGCAGATAAGGCCACAAACTGCATATTAACCTGGTTTTAAAGTCGGGCTGCATAACAATTTGCATTATTACACACATTTTGTGGCTGCCCCGCACACATGTATGTATGTGTGTATACACACACAACATTTTCGGGGCGTAACCAAAGTTGTTGAGGCTGCGGCAAAAATTGTGTTAATTGCTGTCAAGTGACAATTAAGCGATCTCTCAAAAAACAACAACAGCGAGCAGGTAAAAATGACTTGATTGCAATGATTATGCCTCCTCCTGCTGTTGCACTGGACTCCGCACTTGATTAATTGACGCCCCGACAGCAGCACAATTCAAACAACAACCACAAAAGCTATAGCAAGTCAGTTTGCAGTCGCTGAAGTTGACGCTGACGCTTGATTGACTCAACGTGGCCCGAACCTTTTGCAGCTAAAAGTTAACAAGTTTTTGCCGTTCCACTTGACTGCAAACGACAGCAACAACTGCAGCGAATGAAGACGCAATCGAATAGACAACGAAGCAACTAAGGCGACCATCGACTTCAAGAGCCAAAGAGCATGACTCTGGGGCCAGCTTCACTCGTAGACTTCAGTCGCAGCTTTAGCCTCAGTCAAGCATGCCAAATGCGGCGCACAGTTTTATATTCGCTAGAGATGGAGATGGGGCTAGAGCTGGAGACAGGAGACAGAAGAGAGAGAGAGGCAGGCAAAGCCTTTTATCTAGTTGAGTCCATCTAGGCGCTGTCCGTCCGCAGTTGTCCGCATTGGACAAACGACGAAGCGTTGCGTTCATATCAGCCATGTCTATCTGTGGTTCGCTCTCTCCCTCTCTCTTACTCCTCTAGCTCCCTCGTATATTTGTCCATTGAGGCATGCAATTGATTGCTGCAACAACAACTTGGTCTCTGCCAACTCTGGCTTCGAATTTGTGTTGTGAGTCTCTTTCTATCTCTCTCTCTCTCTCTCTCTCTTTCTCTGTGCCTGCTGCGCTTTAATTGCCTTTTCATTGCAGCCCGTCGACCGTCGTCTGTCTGCTGTCCTCTGTCTTATGTCTGCTGTCTTCTGTCTCTTGTCGTCCATTTCGACAGTCGCCGCTTCTTCCAGCTTCTCTCCCTTTTACTTGACCATGCTGACTGTGTAATTTGTGGTTGTTGTTCTTCAGTTAATGCATTACATGAATTTTAACAAGCTTTTGCAGCATCCATTTCGCCCGAACATCCAACATCCCATCATCCTGTTGCACTCTTGTTTATTATAGCCGCATCGCACATTTCGTCGCATCGTATGCAAAAAGTGCATTTGTTGAGTGTACTCCAAAATTGATATAATTAGCCAATGTGCAGTACTGCAAAGCACTCATAATTTATGTGCAATGTTACTCATTAGATGCAGATCTTGATAACTGCCAAGATTTGTTGTAATCATGCAAATTAGCATAACGAGATGTCAACTATATTTTGATATTTTTCATTGAAATGAGACTGATATAGATTAACAAGTAACAAGTAACTCGCTACCAATGATGTATTAGCACTTCAAAATATACTTAATTCATGTACCGAATAAAAGATGAAATATACCAAAACATATATTTGGTATATATGTACATATATATATATATTTCATATTTATACTCGCTCACTGTACGGTATTAGAACTTAAAAATATACTAATTAATATACCGAATAAATCATGAAATATACCGAAATGTATATTTGGTATATTGATATGTCTTTAAGGGGTTTAAAACTTATCTTAATGTTTGATACATTTCCTGACGGAATACTCTTCTACCCTATGAGAATCAGGTATAACAAGTAGGTTTAAACTATAGTTGGTATTCCTAGCAGCTCATTAAGGGATCAGCCAATAATCTGGGAATTACCTGAAACTCTAGTTATCATCTTATTTATCTTTTTTAAGCCTGCATTTCTTAACACCAAGCAAATAGCAACAAAAAACTAAAATACTCTTTGAATAGTATTAAACATTTGTAACTAAGCTATGGAGTTAGTTTGTCTTTCTATCTAAATGTATGTAGATACTTATCTAAACTAAACCATCTAAATGTATGTAGATACTTATCTAACCCAAAATAACCACCGAAAAATAAAGTTCAACTTAAAGACAAATTTAGTCACAAATCGAATGCCTTTGCATCAAGTGACAACATGTGTTTTGAATTTAAGCATTAAATTATAAATCGAACAATTGCATTGTTAAATCGCTGCCAGAGAGACAGACAACAGATGCTGGGGATTTGTTAACTCCTTTTCAGCGCTGTCATGGCAACAAATGCACTCGCAACAGTGCTTGCAACCTCTGATTCGGAGTCTCTGTTGCTGTCCTCTGTGTTGTGTTGTGCTGTGTTGTGTTGTGTGCTGGCTTAACAAGTTTCTTTTATGCATTTGACACATGCCAACACGTTAGCATTTGAGTGCACTTCACACACACACACCACACCACACACACCTTGCCCCTTCGTTCCTCGTTTGCTCACATTTCGTTGCGGTGTTGGCCAAACTAATTGGCTGCGTTTTTGGTTAATTAGCGCAACTCGGAGTTGCTTCGTTGACTTCGTCCGTTGTCTGTTGTCAGTTTTGTGTGCTGTCGATGCCGTCGTCGCAAATGAATTCTCGCACACGCGCTTTGATTGCCACTCAATGTGGCAGCTAAAAACTTTGGCAACGGCAACGGCGCAACGACAACTTGCAAACTGGCAGCAGCGGCAACTATTTTGTCTGCATTAAAACGTTGTAATTATTTTATGCCAGATAACAATTTGATATTGTCAGCTCCATAAAATGTTCGTGTTTGCTGCTGTTAACTTGGCCAAAACCAGCAACGACCGAAACTGAAAACTGTGTGCAACAAACGGCACATGCGTGCATGCAAATTGGCAGCGTCGAATCTATGCCACATTTGGCTGGACACACCGTTAACGTAGATAACGATAATAATAATGAACCAGGTGTGTCTGCAAACCAGCAACCAGCAGAAAAAAAAACCTGGCCATGGAGGTGTTGCAGCTCCAATTATGGCATTAAATGCTGTATCAAATTAATGTGATCATGAATGGTTTTGCGTGCCTCAAGCTGTGCACATAAAGCGAGCATAGACAAACAGCTTATAGCATTCAGGGAACTGATTACAGAGGAGAAAGAACATTAACAGTATTTACAAGATTTGACTAATTGCGTTGACAGCCTTAAAATGGTTTCAAACATTAAAGAAATAAGTCTGTATAACAAACTAGAACTTAATTGTCAATGAAACTACATAAAAGTGAAGTTCTATGTACTAAAATCTACAAAAGATATTTCTTTTAGAAAGTTTCGTTTTTAGTTTTTCATAAATTCAATCTGTTTAAGTAAAAAAGACTAAATTAGCCTGTAATATTTGTCTCCGCTTTCAATAGTGAAATTTACTATTATGTTATAAAAATGAATAGACTTTTCTAAACTTTTTTCACACTTATACATTATAGATTAATGATTGAAATGAGTTTGAAGATTATTGCAATAATTTCTCAAAGTGTCATTCGAATTTTTAATCCAATCTTTATAATTTAAAGTAGCTGAAATAGTAGAAACAAATGGTATAGCTAAAGTCGAGTATGCTCAACTGTGAGATACCCGCTACCCATTTTTAATAAAAGCGAAAAAGTGTGATATAATTATTTTTAAAATTAATGGAACACAAAACTACTAAAATATACCAAAAGCAATGAATGGAATATTGATATAGTACAACATTGAAAATAAAATATACCATTGAGTACTGAAATATACCAAATTGTCAGCCAAAACAATAAAGAGCCGTATGAATTTAATAATTTCCGAATTTGTATTCCAACATGAATGAA
This sequence comes from Drosophila albomicans, assembly GCF_009650485.2. Classification (NCBI taxonomy): domain Eukaryota; kingdom Metazoa; phylum Arthropoda; class Insecta; order Diptera; family Drosophilidae; genus Drosophila; species Drosophila albomicans. The sequence continues at coordinate 17,876,935 of NC_047629.2, read as the reverse complement.
GAAAACAGTTGAAGAATAATAAAATAATCATTATTATGCTACTTTAAAAAAAGCTTTCAACTATTGGCAAAAAGTAAAGTGAATAAAGTAGCCAAAATAGACATTAATGCAGACTGCCAGCACTTAAAACCAACGCACATTTTTAAGCAATTGCAAATGCATTTTCGGGCCACTCGAAAGTGTTTTATATGCAGCAAAATATTGTGCCTGCTGCTGCTGCAACACATGGAGGCAGGCAGCGAGTGCGGCTGTCATCAACTGACAGTCGCAACGGGCTGCAACGACAACGACAACAGCAGCAGCAACAGCAGCCAACAACGTGCAACAATATCAAAGTAGTGGTTGCAATCTCCTTGCCCCCGCTTTTACCCCTTTTGTCGTTCGTTAACAATTTGCAATAAATTAGCCAGCAACTGTGGCGCATTTTCACTTGAAATGCGATTCGAATTGCATTTGCACGGCGACATTTTGTCAGCATTTTCTTTGGTTTTTCTTTTACTTTATTTTTCTTACACTTCTTTTTTTGTTGTTGTTGTTACTTACTCGTATGCAATGTTACCGTTACCCTGTTCAGTTTTCGCTCTCCATGCAACAAAACACTGTCAACGAGTTAACACTTTTTACCACAACACAATTTCGAACATGTCTTGACAATTTCACACTCGATCTAACGTTGCAACTTGCAACGAGCAACTAGCAACTAGCAGCAACTGCAAGTACAACTACAGCAACAGCTGCCGCAGACTAATTTCAAATTTCTACCTGGCAGCCACATTTGGTGTGTCCCTGCTCTCTAATACCTTGTGCACACTCCAGTTAGTCGCTGACTGGAACGAATTGGGTACGGAATTCAAGTTCACCTGGCATGTGGCACACAGCCCAGCACGACACTCGTTACGCCCACGTAAAGGGTAACAAATACACATGTGACCAAATGTCTCTATATGCTTACAACATGCACAATTCCTTTGAACTAGATCCATTTTCGATTTAAATTAATGATAACTCAGCGCAGGGTTTAACTTATCTATAATTATAATAAATTGTTATTTACCCTTCAGGAACCAACTAATTTATAAATTCTAAAGCATAATATAGAGACTCGTGGAATGAAAAAAAAACGTAACACTTATTTTAAAATCGTTCCAAAATACTTCAATAAAAAAGATATATTGCGTTTTACCGAATCTATTTCCAACGGTTTCAATATTTTCTTAAATTTTGGTCTAAAAATACTTCAATAACTAGTTTAAGAAAAATGAACTTTCTTTTAATAATTCCCATTAGTTAAAAATAAAAATACTTCAGAATTCATATTTAATTAAAAAGAAAGATATATTGCGTTTAAAATATTGCAATTCAAATGCTTCAATATACTCTTTATTGTTAGAACATAATCACTTTAAAAATAATCACTAATAAGAATAATATAGATAGGGTAGATCCTACAAATCCTACAACCCTTTGGTGTTCTCAAAGAAAAAATTAATTTGTTATCCTCAAAAAGAAAATACTTCCTAAAAAATTTACCTGATTCGAACCATAAATTCAATACCTTTTCTTTTTTTTTAATTTACAATTCGTTCGAAATAAAAAGTATTGGTATAATGCTTAGTACTGCTCCAAAAGGGATCGATTTTACTGGATTAAATATTTATGCAGATTATGCTGTTACAACATTATGTTTTGTTATAGAAATGTGATACCTGTTTAGGGCATTAATTTGTCAAATATCTTACAGACAGACTCAAAACCCCACTCGACCTCTCCAGTGACATTGAAATTGATCTTATAATAGCCTTGGGGCGCTATTTCAGGCATTCCATCTCCTGAGACTTCACAGTCACTGAAGGAATAGTTGCCATTTACCCAAGGAAAGAGATCAGCAGGAGCTCGAAAATTGGAGCAACCGCCGAAATTCTTATAAACCAAGTTCTCGTAGAAATTTTTGAAGAACTCCTCGTAGTTTTGCTTTGGTATACTCCAGGGCACAGGTGTGTAGTCATCATCGTTTCCAGATTGACTGCGCATTGCAGTGGCCTCCATCTGTTTGCAAATAGAACTGTACCGACTTATTCAGTCAGGTGTGAATTAAATACGAACCATGGTAGTTTCATCCATGACATAATTGAAGTTTACAAAGCCAGCAAAGAAGTATTCTCCCCTGGGACTTCTCTTAATTCTAAACTCAACATCGAGTTTATCTCGATCCGACGTATAAGGATCAACCGAAATGGGTTCATAATCCCACCTGCGCTGTTATTACAATCCGAATGGTATATTTTATATACTGACACTCATTGAGAAATACTATATTGTTTACCTTAGCATCACATCCGAACAAGAATACGAATACAATGATTATACCGACTGCAGTCAACACTTTGCAAAACATTTTTACTATTTACTAACGACCCGATACTTTTTGGCCTTATATAGCAGAGAATTTAAATAAAATTGCGCTATATCTTGTTATAGATACTTAGCTGAATTCCAAATAACTATGTTAACAAGTTCTAATTGGAGTTCATGTTCATTCTATCGGATTCATCAATTTGATAATTAGAAATTGTTAATACGAATACCATCGAGTAAGCATGCAATTAAAATTAGTTTGTCACGTTTGTCGACAATGCGATTTCGAGAAATTAGAATGTTCGGGTGACAAGGAGAGTTGAGAATATAAAAGAGAAAAATGTGTAATGCATTTTTAGAATTTCGCTGAGTTGGATGCCATTTTGCTACGTATTTAATTAAGAAAAATTTAAATGCACTAAATATATCGATTATTATTTACATTATTTAGAAAACACAAGGTACCACCATTAACATTTAGATCTTCAAGATTGTTAGATCTAGAGTACCCAAGCTTCGTGACAATATTCAAGTACATAGTGGCATCATGTTTGTTTCGCTCAATTCACCTCAAAAATCAAATAATGAACGTAAATCACTTAATTGATAGATTTGTTTCATAATTTTCAGCTTTATTAGTCTGATTTTAAATATCAGATCATTTTAACCAATTGCAGTACAAGAATTTTTTATTCAATATTCAATGCCCATATTTATCAAATACCCTGACGACTCCCACAAAACCCCAATTTACTTCCCCAGTTACTTTGAAATTCACCCTATAGTAACCTTGGGGAACTATATCGGGGAAGCCATGCGGCTCGATTTTGCAGTTAACAAAAGTATAGTTGTGATTTTTCCATGGAACAATATTTTCTGGCTCTGGCAAATTGGTGCAAGTTCCAACATTACTATAGATTATGTCTTTATAGTAATTTTCCATGAATTCGTCGTACGTTTCCTTTGGTATACTCCAGATCACTGGAGCATATTCATTCTCATTTCCAGCTTGACTACGCATTGCACTGCTTTCAACCTGTTTGGAAATATAGTATATATATATCATTTACTTAAAGTATTTCGGAATACGAACCATAGTTCCAGAGTTATCAAAGTCATAATTGAAATAAATATATCCATCAAAGTAGATTTCCCCCTTGCGATTTTGTTTTACTCTGAAATCATTGGAAAGCTTGTCTGGATCCGAGGTGGAGGCCTCAATCGAAATGAGCTCATAATCCCACATGCGCTATAATATCAACTCTGATTATAAAAGAGTTCCATTGATATATATATTTTGTTTACCATAGCGTCACTTCCAAGCAGGAATAAGGATACTCCGATTATACCGAACACACTAAACGCGTTGCAAATCATTTTCAATATTTACTCCAGCCAATGATCTTGGGCTTTATATAGCAGAAATTTGAAATAGAGTTTCGCCATTATTTAATGGTTAACAAACTCTTGTTGTCGACCATGTATATTCTATCGGATTCATAATTAATATAATTACAAAATGATAATTATAATTTGGAGTTTGTCAACTGCATTTAGCATGTTCGATTGTCCGTCCGTCTGTCTGTCCGTCTGTCTGTCCGTCCGTCCGTCCGTCCGTCCGTATGAACACCGAAATCTCAGCAACTATAAAATATACAAACATAAAACATTTTACATATGGATGAGTCTAATTATGACTAAGAATGTATAATTTTTTCGTAACTATTTATGCGCAAATTACAATAATAACCCACAATAAAAGATTTAAAGATAAGAAGCCTATTACAGTCACAATGTCTATACCTTTCTTATGTGTTATGATGAGAGGTGTGACAGAATAGTAAACCAACATTAGATAAACAACATTTTTGATTAGACCTGGCTTTAGCTTTCATGTATATCCTGTGCATATCATGATTGAGTTTTAAAGAATTGCGCGCCTTTCATCTCCTAACTAAGTCGAGTAAAGGAAAAGCTAGCTTGACTGCACACAATAATAACCAAAATGATATATTTAATGTTTAATTTTGTATTTTATTAGAGTTAATACAAAGTTATATTATTATGCTTAGGGCATGAATTTATCGAATATCTTAGCGACTCCCACAAAACCCCAATTCACTTCCCCAGTTACAGAGAAATTTGCCTTATAGTAACCTTGGGGGGCTATATCGGGAAACCCTTTTGGTTGTACAATGCAGCCACTAAAGGTATAGTTATCATTTTTCCATGGATAAATATTTTCTGGTTCTGGCAGAGTTGAGCAATTGCACAAATTCTTATAAAGTAAGTCATCATAGTAACTTTTCATGAATTTGTCATAGGTTTGCTTTGGTATCAAATAGGGGACCGTTTTATATTCATTCTCGTTTCCTGTTGGACTGCGCCAAGCCCTCACCTCAACCTGTTTGGAAATATAATATATGTACTTATGACTTCTTAAGGTATTTTAGAATACATACCATTGTTCCATTAGCAAGTTTATAATTATAAAAAATATATCCGTCAAAGAAGACTTCACCCAGACGATTTTGTTTTACGTTAAAATCTAGTGATTGTTTTTCTGGATCCGAGGAATAGGTCTCCACCCATATAATTTCATAATCCCACATGCGCTGTAACACAAATTCTGATGGTAAATGAGTTCTATTCAGATATTTTTCTTTACCTTAGCATCATATCCAAACAGGAATAGGGATACAACGATTATACCGACTAAACTAAACACCTTGAAAATCATTTTCAATAATAAGTCCAACCAATGATCTCTGGCTATATATAGCAAAAATTTTAAATTAAATTACTCCATTATTTGGTGGTTAACAAACTCTAGTTGTCGTCCATGTATATTCTATCGGATTCATAATTATTATAATTATAAAGTGATAATCGAAATGGGGAGTTTCTCAGCAGCATGTAGCAAATAATCAGGTTAAAATTGGTATTAAATAGATAGTTTTCGATTGGGGAGAATGCAGTATTGTTCCAGCGGGAATATAACAACTGTTACATAATTGATTGTATTGTAAATTTAATATTTCTTTTATTTCTGTTAGCGACATGTAATTCAACATTGTAACAAAATTATAGCATCTATCTATAAATCACTGAAAAGTGCAACTTAATAACAAATATGGGACTGTAGTTCTTTGAGAAGCGAAGTATACCCCTTGTGTCAATGCTGAGTATAAGGTATAATACCATGCTTATCTGGACAACCACTTGAGAGTCAGAGCACGGGCAGCGAAAGAAGAAGAAGAGTCAGAAGCAGCGACAGAGGTCGAGGCGTAGACCACTTCAGTTTCAACCATTCTGAGTGATCGATATTGAAAAAGCAATTGAATGATGTGCCGCAGAGCAGAGCGACGCACCCCTTGAGCAGTGTGCTCCGCTTAAGTGGCATGATCGCCACTCGAGTGTCGTTACCAGACACAGAGAGTGTTGGTGTTGTGGCGGTTGTGGCTGCGGCAGCGGCTGCGGTGGCATCCACATCCACAGGCAAAAGCAAAGGAAAAAGGCGGGGCTGCACTTAATTTAATTGAACTCGACGAAGGCAGCGAGCGCTGCAACATTTTGAGCCGCCAACGCAACCAGAGATGCAACATAAACACTTGAAACGACACACAAGAGTGCGAGTGTGTGTGTGTGTGTGTGAAAGAGGGAAACTGAGTGAATGAGAGAGTAAGGGATAGTATGAGTGAATATAAAATCAAATTATCGCGCTGCACAGGGAATCAAAACAGTATAAGAGCCAACGGAATTATAAACGAAACGCAATTTGTGGCGAGAAGATGAGGGAACGCAGGGAACGTTAAGGGAAAAGAGGGATGGGAGCAACTTCGGTGGGACTCCTTCTTATGGCTGCCCCCCTTTTTTTTTATGTTGCGGTTAGTTTGCTAATAAAAGCGCAACTGGCAACTCCCTTGAGGCGTTCATTTAGCGGCAGTCAAAGCAACAGCAACGGCGGCAGCGTCAGCGGATCGATCTTATACAACCACAAAAAGATGAGCACAACGATGCCGACGACGATGACGACGACGTGGTCGTAAATCTTGAACTTAGCTGCTGCCCCACAGCTCCACAGTCCATGCATTTCTACCTTCGCTTCACTTGCCCCTCAGCTCACCCGGTGTTTAGTACGTGCGGACAGCGATGGCTATAACAAGATGCGACCGACCCGTCTCCTCATAAAAATCCAGGAGGGAAATATATACAGATGTGTTTGTGTGTACATACATACATACTTACATACTTATATATTATCCAGTTTGGGGCCCAATTTAAAGCACGACTTGAACGATACCGGCGCTGCCTTTGTGTAGTTTGCGAACGAGGCAAACTGGCTGTGGCAGCTTCTTCTTTCCAACTGTGGCACTTACCTCTTACTTCCTGCCCATCCATAGCACGTCCCTTGCCAAATTCGTTGCAAGTAGTTGAAGGATAGAGGGAAGGAAAGAAGAGCGGCTATTAGTAATTTATTGATTTGTCTAAATTATGGAGTGTTTCAATCGGCTTGTTTGTTTGTTATGGCTGCAAACAGCACTTACCGCGCTTTGGCACGTTGATGCCACATGCCACATGCTACGCAGCGCCCACCCACCATGCACGTGGCGTTAATCGTCAATCTTTCCCATGAGCATTCCAGGAAGCTCCTTCGAGCAGTCCAAAAATAATTGGAATAAAAGCTCTAGCTGCGATTTGTTAGGTTTGTCAGATTAGCGACAAACAAAAAAGCTCTGGAATGAGATCTGACTCATTGAGATCGTTGATAGACTTTTCGCCGTTAAAGCTTTAGGGTGCGTGAAATCGATGTGATTGTTATTCTGACTCAGATTATAATGCAAATGACAAATACTCATACACACACTAACATACGGCTCACTAACCAATTATTGATATGTGTGGGCTCTTTTAATAATGACAATAAACGCAACAACTCAATTAATTAAATATCCATATTAAAATATAAAGGCAGCATTACACACAATAACCGCCAACAACAACAACAAGTGATTGTCCAACAAAAACAAAATAGCGAAACCCACATAAAAAATGAAATAAACGTCTGCCAGTGTGTGCGTTACTTAATTATCGTAAAAAAAAAATGCTAACCACATTCAAATTTAATTGCTTGCGCGTCGTTTGAATGGGCATTAAAAGCAAAATAATCCACAGACTTTCCAGCAATTCCAATTCCAATGGAAGCATACTATAAGCTGAAGCCCAAAGACAGCGTGGGAGTTATGATGATCATAAAGTGTTGGAAGTTGCGACCCAATTATGAAACTGTCATAGATAGTAGTAGTAAATGCACACACCCAACCAAACGTGCACACTTACACGTACATAACATAAAGCCATAAAGCACAATGGGCTTTTGCCCATACATACATACAAGTGTATTTATGTATGTTTGTGTTCGTTAATCCACGTGAGGGGTGGCTGCTGTGCAGTAGTAGTAGTAGTAGTTGTTGTTGTGTCTGTGTGTGGTGTCTGACAAAGCGGCTTACAAACAGTGGACGAGCAAAGAGGAAACTAAAAAGCGATTAGCCGCTGACAACTTGTTCATACGTGTGTATGAGTGTGTATGCATGTTTAAGTACGTCTCAATAAGCACCCACTAAGTGAGCGAAAGAGACAGACCGACAGAGAGAGTGAACAGTAATTTGAAGTGACAAGTCGAGAACAGAACGACTTAATTACGGGCGCCGGCGACGTTTGCGTCGTTCGTTTGCCTGTCACCGACGCAACGATGACGTCATGCAGCAGCACAAAAGCTCGCTCTTGTCATGTTTTATAACAGCTAATAACTTGAAATGTTGTACGCTTAATGCTGCTTTATTTATAGCAATGTCCAAAAGTGTCTCTATTCAGCTGTATATGGCTGTTATTTGTTGTTGTGCGATAAATACTTTTCGGACGTTACATTCCCTCATACATACTACATATGTATGTATGTATGTACGAACAGACAGCACTTGTGGGTGGTGTAGTTCGATTTGACTTGGTTTGTTTGGTTAGAATGATATCGGCGATATCTTATCGACAATCGCTACCGTGACCAGTGAGGCATCGTGTACCCAAAATCATATTTCAAGCACTCGAGTGGGTTATCAGCAAATTGCAAAAGTGTTTTAATTGCCAAGTCGTTAAGGTGTCTGCCAAGTGCTACACACACAGGTCGCGTATAGCAAATCACAACAGCTCTCTGCTACGCAGCATTCAACCTAACCTCAAAACCCCAACAAGCTTTCGCTAGAGCGGAGCAGCAAAGCGATAAGAGGGTGGCGGTTATCGCTAATCGCAAAAACTCGAAAGGCCGCCACACTTGAAAGGCAACAAAATTGTTATTTATGTAGTATTTTTCTTGTTGTTATTTTGCATGTTTTATTTATAGCTAATTTATTTTTTTGCGCTGGCTGGCTGGAAGCACTTGAAGCACTCTACTATGATTTGCGCTCTCATTCATACTGATAGACTTTCTCGCTCTTCTTTTGCAGTTTTGAAAATGAACAGTTTGGCCCGAGGGCCGAGGCCCTGCGTCTCCTCCCTGTGCCGTTGCCTGGAAAACTCGACAGTGCGGCAATGCCAGCAGCCAAAACAATTCCAAGCTCGTAAGAATAACAACGGTAACATCACCAACATCAAGAAGATCAGCAACACATTGAAAAGTACGTTCCTAGGCACTATTGGTAGTACTTTGGGCCCGCGTAGTGCGGCCGCCCGATCGTTTGCGTCTGCATGGAGTCAATGAGACGTAACGAGGCGAACACTAGCCACCACCCGAATAAGGTAAGTAGTATGGCAGTACTTGTAGTACACACTAGTATGCACCCCCTTCTCCCTTGTCATGACTGACCACCATCGAAGGTGATAAGAAAGCGTAATTATTTTATTGTCATTTGTTTCGACCGTTGTTGGTTGTGGCTTGGCCCTCACCTCAAGTGGACGGGCGGTTTCTCAAGTGGCCACTAGAGTTTACAGAGTACGCAGATAAAGCACAAAATATGGATGATAACACATTCAGCAAAAAATACACCAGTCTCATAATAATATCGTTGGGAAAGTTGAGTTTTTGTTGTGGTTTTATTTATGGTCACAGCGGTGGTAGCCTTAATTTTGTGTTGATTGATTTATTGGGACGAAGAAAATACAATCACAATTACTTAAAGCTGTCTTTGTTTATTATTGAACTGGCGTGGGACAGATGGATGGACGAGACTGTTTTAATCACAGCGTAAATCAAATGACAACAAGAACAACCACAACAACAACAACATCAGAAGCAGCAAGAACTATATTATTTTCGCCTCGTTTACCAACACTCGCATTTAAGTGGCGTTTTTGTTTATGCGCTTGCCGCTGTCGCTTGCTCTCTTCCTCTCTGCTGCCGCTTCTCTCTTACTCAATTTACGTTTGTGTGAGCGACAGTGCTGTCAACATTCGGGATGAAAATAAAGCGGTATTTAATGGAAACTGAAAAAAGCTAGAAAGAAGCACGCAAAGAATCTATTCAAAATAAAAATAGTAAAACAAAAATGTTGCTGAAACTACCGTAGTTAAAAACAACTATATATACAACAGAAAACTTATCAAAAATAATTGTTTTCTGCGTATAATCTTGGATTTTGACCAGGGAGTACCTTAAAATCTGTTTAATAAATACAATAACAAAATACTCAGAATTCCAGGTTTCCCAAATTCCATCGATCATAAAGATTAGCTAGATTTGACGGGAAAAAGCGAAATTGACAACACTGGTGAGCGCACTTCTTGCGAGTGTGCGTGCGTGTGTGAGACTGTATTTGTATGTGTTGGTTGCGTGCGTGCTGTTTTCGGTGGTTGCTCTTTGAGCTGTTTTTTTTTTTTTTTGTTCAGTCTCATCTGCGTCGCCGCGCTGCGAAACGAACGGAAAAAAGGACGCTGAAGAACGCTCGCTCAAAACATTTTCGTCGGCGTTTTTCTTTTATTATTTTTTATTTATTAAATCGCAAACATTTAAATGTTCCATAATTCGGTCGCCATTCGAAAGTTTACAATTATAACTCTTGTAATGGAATGGAAAATCGGCTTGAAAAGGTAACGACGAGGATAGCATGGCGTAGGCAAGAAGAAGAGTGCAGTACCATTTTCCCCCTCCATTCCTCTGCCGTTATTGTGTTTTTGTATTTTGGTTATAGTTTTGTGGAGATTTTGTAACCTAAGCACACATACACGGCAGCATATTTATGTATGTATGTATAACTAAACTTTTTTTTTTTTTCGTTGGATTTTTCGCAGGTGGCCCTGAATAGCAGCAACGTAGCAACGGAAAGCAATATTAAGCATAAATTGTTAGCTAATTTAAGTGCGGCAAACGCAGCAACAACAACAACGTCATCATCATCGGTAGCAGCAACGGGAGCAGGAACAGCGGCTACAGCAACAACAAATTCAACGGCAGCAGGAACAACAACAACAACGGCGGCCACAAACCAAGCATTGAATTTCAATAACAAAGTGAAGGCAACAACAGCAACGAATCATTTGCAAGGCAACAGTGCGATTAAGAAGCATTCAAGTAAGTAGAGCACACAATTGCACACACATACACATACACGACGAAATGCAACTGCAAATCATCGAAATGAAAGAAAATAACATGAGCTAAAGCTTTTGGTAAAATTTTCGCACAGCAGGCGAACATGGCCGCTTTTAACATGGCCTGGCTGTAGCTTTTCAGATCAGGCATCAATCAAAACCTAATCGATAATTTGGGACAATACAAAAACATGCCATGTGTTTAATTATCGATAACTTTACAATCGGTTTTAACGAAAATATTTCACTTTTCTATTTTTTTGATGGCTCAGAATTAATTGGCGGTGGCAAGGGACACACAAATAATACAACGACAACAAGCAACAACAGCAACTCAACAACATCGTCGAGCAGCAGCAGCAGTTCGTCATCCAATTCAAGTGAATCAAAGGATACGAATTTTGAGTACGAGGACGAGTGGAATATTGGCGGCATACCAGAGCTGCTAGACGATCTTGACGCTGACATTGAAAAGTCGGCGGCGCATTCGGGTGGTGGCAACAACCAAACGACAGCGACGACGACAACAACAGCAGCAGCAGCAGCAACATCATCGACAACGTTAAATGCTAAACAAGCAAACAGCTCAACAGCAGCAACATCCTCATCAGCAGCAGCTCACAAATCGCACAAGACCACATTGCATAGCAATTTGTCGGCCACATCGCCAACCACAATTAAGTTCACACGCCAACCCATTGCCAGTGGCAGCGTCTCGTCAACGCCATCGCCAGCGGCAACCGGCTCCAGCAGCAGTAGCGGCAGCAGCAGCAGCAGTTCAGCTGCTTTGTCCAGCAGCAAAGGATCGTCATCAACGGGCAAACACCATCATCATCATCACCACCACCATCATCATCATCATCACAGCACTGCTGGCAACAGCCCCAAGGGCTTCAAGTCTGCATTAGTGGCACAACTGAATAGTCCGGGACTTAATCACAACAACAACAACAACAATAATAACAACAGCCAGCATCAAAACAACAACAGCAGCAGCGGCAGCAGTAAAAGCAGCGGCAGCACATTGTCATCCTCGACTTTTGCCGGCTTCTCCAAGGGCGGCAATTTAGTTTCGTCCTCCCTCAGCCAGTCTTCCTCGAACTCGAGCGGCAGTGGTCAGCAAGGCAAACTCTCCGCTGGCGGCATGTCCTCGCAAACGGGCAGCGGCAGCGGCAGCAACTCGAGCAATAACAACAGCAGCAGCAGCAACAACAGCAGCGGCGGCAACAATAGTGCCGGCAACAACAGCAGTAGCAACAACAGCGGCAGCATAGGCAGTAGTGGGATTGGGGGCGCCACGGTTAGTGGCCAAAGTTCGCAAGGCGGCAGCGGTAAATCGAGCGCAAAAATGTCCATTGATCATCAGGCAACGCTCGATAAAGGACTCAAAATGAAGATCAAACGCACCAAGCCCGGCACAAAGAGCTCCGAGGCCAAACACGAGATAGTCAAGGCCACAGATCAACAGCAGCAGCAACAGCAGCAGAATGGCGGCCTGGGCAACAACAGCTCTGGCGGCGGCAGCAGCCAACAGGACGATGGTGGCAACAGCAGCACCAGCAACAGCAGCGGTGGCGGCAGCAGCAATGCGAATGCGTCTTCCCTTAGCAACAGCAACAACAATAGCAGCAGCAGCAACAGCAACAACAGCTCGAGCGGCGCCAGCGGCAACTCTTCCAGTTCCAGCAGCAGCAAAAAGCATTTGAATAATTCCAGCAACAGTAGCAACAGCAGCAGCGGCAGCAACAGTGGCGGCAGCGGCAGTAATCAAAACAATGCACACGGCAGCAGCAGCAATAACAGCGGCAGCAGCAGCAACAGCAACGCACAGTCAACGCCGCAGGGCAACAAACGTGGCAGCTCTGGACATCGGCGCGAGAAGACTAAGGATAAAAACGCACATTCCAATCGCCTCAGCGTTGACAAATCATCGGCAGCATCGGCGGCCGGTGAGAAGGATACGCCCGAGAAGAATGCCAACAACAGTGGCAGCAACAACAACAGTGGCAGCAACAACAGCAGCAGCAGCGGCAACAGCAATTGCCAGTGCAACGGCGATGTTGCAGCGACAGCAAACGCTCCCCCGTGTGCCCATCATGCCTGCATTCGACGCATCTCCAATGCCAGCAGTGGCAGCAACAGCAGCGGTGCCAGCGGCAACTCCTCAGCTTCGGCCGTGCCACCTGGCGTCTTTACGCCTTCGGCTGGTTCGCCAGCTGCTGTTGTCTCGGCGGCGGCATCATTGCTGGCTGCCACAACGGCGGCCACAAATGCCGCACAGTCGTCGGCGGGTGGCGGCGGAGGCAACAGCGTTAATCCAGGTGCAGCCAATGCACCGGGTCCGCCGGGCAAAGATGCCAGCATTAAAATCTCCTCACACATTGCCGCCCAATTGGCGGCAGCAGCTGCCTCCAGCAGCAGTGGCGCTGGCAACGGCAGCAACAGCAATGCCAACAGCTATGGCCAGGGCAGCGGAGGAGCCGCTGCTGGTGGCACTGGAGCTGGTGGCAATGCGGAGAGCAAAGCGGCCAGCTTGGCACAGGCCAAGCTAATGGCACCCGGCATGATCTCAGCCACGATGCACCACACAATTTCAGTGCCCGCCGGCAGCTGTGGCCCCAATGCCGGGGACGAGGAGAGCAAATCTCCACCGGCAAAGCGGGCCAAGCACAGTGATGGCAGCAAGGATATGGTCGACATATGCATTGGCACCTCTGTCGGCACCATCACCGAGCCAGACTGCCTGGGACCCTGTGAGCCGGGCACCTCGGTCACCCTTGAGGGCATCGTTTGGCACGAGACTGAGGGCGGCGTTCTGGTCGTCAACGTAACGTGGCGCGGCAAGACCTATGTGGGCACCCTGCTCGATTGCACCCGACACGATTGGGCTCCTCCAAGGTGAGTAGCTGTGACGGGACGGGACGACCATGATGAGACTTTCTTTCAAACTGTTTCCGAAAATAAAGATGCCTTTTTTTAAATAACACACATTTTGATTGCGATTCATTTTTCGTTTGTTATCTTTATATGTTGCGACAGTTTGAAAGAAGTCAGATATGTAGTAGTAAAGAGAGACTTTTGCGAGAACTTAAGATTTTATTTAACTTTTTGTTAATCAATCAATCAAAGATTTCACAATTTGGAACATATCCTAAATCAATCAATTAATTTCATTGTGTGCATTTTGTGTATTTTTTACATATCCGCAAAATCAATCAATCATCATTAAATTTAACAAAACTGCAAATTACAACAAATATTGATTTAAAAATAAAAGTTATTCAATCAATCAAAATGATTCTGGAAGCAATTTACAACTTTAATTGAATTGTAACGAAAGCAAGGTTTCTAAAACAAGGCTCACTTTGTAATTTACAGTCAATCAATCAGTCATCACTAAAATAGTTGTACTATATTTGTAAACGATCACATTTCTTAACAATCATTCCAATCCGTAATATACATAGCTTTGTAATGTGCAGTCAATCAATCAGTCAGAGCATTAATCAGTAAAGTAGTTATATTTATTTGTAAACAATTACAATAATGTCACTATGTAATGTCGCTTTGTAATTTCTAGTCAATCAATCAATCAAACTATCAATCAGTTAAATATTTATAGTATATTTCTTTGTAAACAATCACTGACAATTCCTTCGCAATCATTCTTTTTCAGATTCTGTGATTCACCAACTGAAGAATTAGATTCTCGAACTCCAAAGGGACGCGGAAAGCGCGGACGCAGTGCCGGCCTCACGCCCGATCTGAGCAACTTCACTGAAACCCGAAGCTCGGTAAGTACCAAAGCCCCTACCCCCGCAACCACAAGCCTCCTTCTTGTGGAAGAGTTGCTCTAGAATAATTGAATTTACTTGCAGATTTACTTCTCACATGCCCAGGTGCACTCAAAGCTGCGCAACGGGGCAACCAAGGGACGCGGTGCGACGCGCAGTGCATCCGGTAATGCGGGCAACAGCGGCAGCTCGTCGGGCAACGGCGGTGGCGGTGGCGCCACGCCAAGCACATCGCCAACAGCATTTCTGCCACCGCGGCCGGAGAAACGCAAATCAAAGGACGAGGCGCCGTCACCGCTCAATGGCGATGGCAACGCCGATGGAGCCGGCGGCATGGTGAGCATGGTGAATGCCAGTGGCATTCCAATCTCGGCCAGCGGCGGTGGCTTGGCCACACAGCCGCAGAGCCTGCTCAATCCAGTGACCGGACTCAATGTGCAAATCAACACAAAGAAATGTAAGACTGCCTCGCCGTGCGCGATCTCACCGGTGCTGCTCGAGTGTCCCGAGCAGGACTGCAGCAAGAAGTACAAGCATGCCAATGGCCTGCGCTATCATCAGTCGCATGCGCATGGCGCCAGCGGCAGCAGCGGCGGCGGCGGTGTCAGCTCCATGGACGAGGACTCGATGCAGGCGCCCGAAGAGCCAGCGACGCCACCATCACCGCTTCCAGCAGCCGCTGCCACACAGGCAGCAACAGTTGCTGCCGCTGCGGCGGCGGCCACAGCTACTGCGGCAGCAGCAGCAACACCCATAGCAGCAACAGCAACATCGCCGCCAGCCAACAGCACAGCTGTTGCCAATGGCACAACAGCAGCCACTGCCGCAGCGGCAGCAACAGTTGCAACAGCGTCGCCAGTTGCTGTGCCCGAGCATGTTGCCGCAGCAGCAGCAACTGCAGCGACTGTGGTCAGCAGCAGTGTTCCAGACGCGTTGCCAGCGCTGCCTTTGGTTGTCTCTGCGGCGGCAGCAAATGCAGCCTCTGTGGTGACAACAAATGCAGTACAGCAGCAACAACAACAACAGCAGCAGCAACCACAGCCGCCGACACCACAACAGCAACAACAACAACCGCAACCACAGCAACAACCACAAGCATTGCTGGCGCCAGTTGTTGGCACTGCTGGCAATCAGCCCGTGGCTGGTGGCAGCATCACAGCTGGCATCTCAACACAAGCGCTATCGCAGCATCAGCAGCAACTGCTTGGTGGTCTCGTGGGCAACTGTGGCGCCGGATTGCCGGCCATGTTGTCGGAGCAACAGCAACAGGCCTTGCTGCAGCAAGGAGCATGTAAGTCTCGCAGCAATCCTTTGTCAGCAACTGTCTCTAACCGATTTCGCTATGCTTTTGTTTACAGTGAAAGCGGGCGTGCTACGCTTTGGGCCACCAGATGCAGCTGCTCTGCAGCAGCAGCAACAACAACAGCAGCAACAGCAAGGACCAGCATCACAACAGTCGCCACCTGGACAGAGTCCATTGCGACCGCCCAGCCTGACACAGGACGCACAACAAGCCCCGCCTGGCTACGCACAACAGCAGCAGCAGCAACAACAACAGCAGCAGCCGCCGCCAGGCCTCAAGAGTTCGCCAGGCTTTGGCCCTGGCTCTGTGGGCGCCAGCATTAAGCCGAAGAAGAACCGCAAGTCGCCGGGACCCGGTGACTTTGATGGCAGCGTGTCGCGCGACGATGTGCAGAGTCCAGCGTACAGTGATATATCGGATGACTCGACGCCGGTGGCCGATCAGGAGATGCTCGACAAATCGCAGCAGGGCAAGCACATCGAACTGATGGGCAAGAAGCCAAGCGAGTTGGGCGTGCCACCAGCACCAGCGCCCAATATGCCGCCATCGTTGGCGGGCTATGGCATGTATCAGTTCTATCCGGCGGCACAGCAACAGCAGCAGCAGCAACAACAACAGCCGCCGCCACCGCAGCCACAGCCGCAGTATATGGTACAGCCAGGTGGACCGGATGCTCTGCAGCAGCCGGGCAAGCCGTCACAGCAGCAACAGCAAATGCAACAGCCAGGCGCTCCGCCAGCTACCTCACAGGCACCGCAGCAGACGCATCTGCTGGCGCCGCCGCCACAGCAGCAGGCAGTTGGCCATCTCGCTGACTACAGCAACAAGAACAAGGAGCCGCCATTGGATCTGATGACAAAGCCGCCAACGCAGTCAGTTGCCCAGCAGCAACAGCAGCAGCAGCAACCGGGTCAGAATGACAACAATGGCAAGGACTCGGGACCGCCCACATCGCAGGCGGGTCAAGTGCAGCCGCCGCCGGTTAATCTCAGTGCTGTGGCTGGACCGCCACCAACTGGCTTGCCGCCTGGCATGGCTGGCCTGGCCGGGCTAGGCGGTCCAACGCCAGGCAAAGCGCTGGGACACTTCTATCCCTACAAGTAAGTTAAAGGATATAATTATAGCTTGAATTGTACTTTATTAATTTGTTATCTTGTGTCGCTGCAGCTTTATTCCGCCGGGTTATCCTTATAGTGTGGATCCAAACTTTGGTCCCGTTTCGATAGTGCCCTCGGATGAGGCTGCCAAGCTGGCTGGCCATCCTGGGCTGCCGCCCAGCTCACAGGCGCAACAACAGCAGCAATCGCAGTTGGCCGGCATCAGCATTAAGGAGGAGCGCATCAAGGAGAGTCCCAGTCCGCATGAGAACTCCAAGCATTTGCCACCACAGCAGCAGGTGAGTTGACTAACCACATACACGAATTTTCCACATTACTAAATCTGATTCGTTCCATTGCAGCTGTTGGCCAACAAGCTGATCAAGCAGGAGCCGATGATCAAGCAGGAGATCAAGCAAGAGCCCAACTCGAATCCGGGTCAGCAACAGCCGCCGCCACAGCATCAGCCACAGCAGCAGCCACAACAACCACCGCCACAGCCACAGCAACCGCATGCGCTGCATCCCAAGGATCTGCAGGCATTGGGCGCCTATCCCAGCATCTATCAGCGTCATTCCATCAGTTTGGCAGCAGCCCGCGAAGAAGAGCTGCGACGGTATGCAATGCATTTGTTTTTGAATCGAATTTGAATTTATTTATTTATGTATTTTGTTTTCTGCAGCTATTACATGTTCACGGATCAACAGCGTCGTCAGAATGCCGCAGCTGTGGCAGCGGCACAAGGTGCGCCAGGCATGCAGCCGCATCCTGGTATGCCGCAACAGCACAAGGATGAGGCCAGCTTGAGTGCGCAGCAACAGCAGCAGCAACAACAGCAGCAGGCACAGCAGATATCCATTGCACAGCAACAGCAGGTGTTGCAGCAGCATCATCAGCACATGCAGCAGCAGCAGGCGCAGCAACAACAACAGCAGGCCCAGCAGCAACAGCAGGCGGCACAGCAGCAACAACAGGCACAACAGCAACAGCAGCAACAACAACAGCAGCAGAAGCTGAAGCAGTCGCAGGCGGCCAGCGCATCGGCCAACAACAAGGCCACCAATCTGACCAAGGAGTCGCCCAAGCAGAAGGGCAACTCGGCGGACGATGATCAGCAGCAGCCGCCGAAGGTGAAGCAGGAGGGCCAGAAACCCACCATGGAAACACAGGGTCCGCCGCCACCGCCAACCTCGCAATACTTCCTGCATCCCTCGTACATCTCGCCAACGCCGTTTGGCTTCGATCCCAATCATCCCATGTACCGCAATGTGTTAATGTCGGCCGCCGGGCCGTACAACGGTGCGCCGTATCATCTGCCCATACCACGCTATCACGCGCCCGAGGATCTGTCACGCAACACGGGCACCAAGGCGCTGGACGCACTGCATCATGCGGCCAGCCAGTATTACACCACGCACAAAATACACGAGCTGAGCGAACGTGCTCTCAAATCGCCCACCAGCGCCAGCGGACCCGTTAAGGTCAGCGTCAGCAGTCCCAGCCTCGGTCCACCGCAGCCCGGCGGCGGTCCCAGCAACAGTGGACCCGGCTCGGGGCCCAATGTACTGGGCGGCAACGGTCCCAGCCAGCCGGGCTCAGCGCCTGGCGGTGCCGGGGGCGTGCCACTGAATCTGCAGCCACCACCGGGCAGCCTGGGCGGTCCACCGTCCAGCAAATCGGATATGGCTGGCCAAAAGTCGCATGGCGGGGCGCCCGGCACAGTGCTGGATGCGCATAAGCAACCGTTGCCTGGAGCGCCGCCTCTAGGCGCCGGTCCGCCTGGCAGCTCGGCTGTGGGTGTGGGTGTCGGTGGTGCTGGCAATGGAGCGCCCGGTGGCGCCGGTGCCGCGGATTCGCGTAGTCCGCCGCCACAGCGACATGTGCACACACACCATCACACACACGTAGGACTCGGCTACCCCATGTACCCGGCGCCTTATGGAGGTATGTAGAGATTTGGCTTGGGAATGATTTGAGATGATTGATGATTTCGCATGCTAATTGTGCTGTTGTTGTTGCTTGATTTTAGCTGCCGTTTTGGCCAGCCAACAGGCGGCTGCAGTAGCTGTGATAAATCCATTTCCGCCGGGACCGTCGAAATGAGAACCACTGAACGGCAGCAACGAGAAGAAGGCCTACAATGTGAAAAACAATTAGCGACGGCTCCGTGTGGATGTGAATGAGTGGATAAGGGATTAGGGATGAATCAAGTGGTTAAACATGGATAACTAATCTGATCCCTGACAACAAACAAAACAAGAAAATGCATTTGCTATTAGTGCTTGGTGTGCACACTGATATATACAAAAACATACACACACACACACGATAAACACACACACATAAAGCATATACATATAGTAAATAGATTATTTTTACAATGTTAAACAACCACAACAAGGCACCCCAACAACAACAACAACAACCACAGCAACTAGTAACAACAACAACAACAAAATGAAAGAAACGACTATTTAAATGCATAAGTATTTTTTGTATGTTTCGTTTAACGTGTTAACTATAAATGTAGAAAAGTAAGGCCTAAGTTATCACTACTATTACCACATAAAAACCAACCACAACAACAAAAAGAACATATATATATATATACATAAACATAAACGATATGATGATAATCTAGCATAACTTCAAATTAGAGATGTTTTTCCTAAGTGTATTTTGCATATACTTATAAATTTATATATAATTATATACAAGAAATATTATTATTATTATTACTATTAAACATAAAAACAATATAATTATAGTTACATATATTTATATATATATATATAGATATATATTATTATACGAGAGAGGCGTAAATCGAACATGAACAAAACGTATGAAAAAACCGTAGTGTGTTGATTTCTTGTAAAAAAACAAAAACTAAACTAAACAAACAAAACAAAAAACAAATTGATACAATGAAGAGAAACTTAATCTTAATATTGTTTAACGATTATCGATTACCAATTACATATTACCAATTACCAATTACAAACAACAACAAAAAGAAAAAACAAAAATACAGTTTACAGATTACCAATTATATAAAATGTAGATCTTACAACAAATTTAGCATTTAGCAGTGTGTATTAATTAATCCTTATCTGTGTTGCGAATGGAGCTAGCGCAATATTTGCATCTAAAAGACAAAGGGCGCGCGCCCCATTCTTTATATTCTTATGTATGTAATGTAATGTGTGTACTATTCGTATCCGTAGTTTATTGACAACAAACAAACAAAAAACATGAAAAGCAAAATCTAAAAAAAAAAACAAACAAACGAAATACATTTTCCTTTTGTGAATTTCTCGGCCGAAGATGTGCCGGCATTAATTTAAAATTTAAATGTTTCTAAGTATCAAAACCGAGTGTACTTTAAATATTTATAATTCTATAAAAAAAAAAAATAAACAAATACATGATGTATGTAAACATTATTATAATTCGAATTATGATATGTGTAATTTACATTTACTGCAGTATGTGAATGTGGGTGGTGTGTGTTGTAGTTCACTAGCCGCTTCATAGACTACACGCGTGATTTAATGGCACTTAATGTTTTATAGCCTAAGCCCCAACAAAACAAAAACAAACAACAAGAATACAAAACTACATACACGAAGAGAACACACACACAATTCTTTAGAATTTATCAATAAAAACACAAAGTATTGCATGTAAATATACCTTAAATCGAGTCTTTTTATATATACTTATATTATATACATAAATTGTAAATTAGTTTCGATTGATGTTTCACTCTTGATACAACATTTGGCATGTGGCATGCGGCATGTTATAAACACAAAAGCATCATCATATGTATGTGTGTATTAACAAGGGGAATAACCGACAGCATCTACATTGATACAATAAGCAAAAAGAAAATATATATTATATATGAAAGCTATTTTCCCCCCCCATTCTGAAGTCGGATGATGCACAATTTATCATCTCACATTTATCGCAAACAAAATGTTCGTAGTGGAATCAGTGTAGTGCAACAAAATTAACGATTAATTGACGAGGACTAAATCGCAAATGAACAGCTTAGATTATTGAATGAATAACAAAATAAAATGGTACAAGCGCAGAACTTTTTACAAAACAAAAAACAAAACATGTATTTTAAACGAAGACGAAAGAACAAAGCAAAAGCATAACTTAATGACATTCTAAACAATGAAATTGTATGTAAGCACAAGGAAATCCCGGCTACCGGAAAATGAAATCCAACAAATAACAGCCGGATAATCCCCGGCAAAATTCGGCGATGTCAGAAATTCGTATTCGAGGCGATGGCAACAAGACAACAAAACAGATAAATGGCATTCGAAACAAATTATTACAAAACAAAGGAAACACACATAATTAGTGCTAAGAAATTTCAAACTATAGTACACATATATAGATATATATATAAAAATAAATATATATATTACAAAAGAAAAAATAAGCTTTAGATGTGAATAAAAAATGTATTTAAAAAATTAAACTGAAATTTAATAAGTTCAGTGGGGGGCGGAGAGATTCAATCGTAATCGAGTAATTTACAATATTTTTGTATATAAATTGTTATTTTTATTAGTGGGTCTTTGAGCTTGTCCAAGACATGTCTTTCATTAATATCATGAGTTAATATAATACTAGAGTCTAAATATTTATATATAGTATGTACATTAAGGGCTGCCAAGTGGTATTATAAAGCTCATGTAGTCTGCAGTTGCGCCCCAATCGGCTCGATTCGTTTGGAATATGATGATCCAGGTAGTCAAGGCTATTAACCAGAGAAGGGTTCCAATCGCCGAGTATATAACATCTTATAAAAGAGAGTTCAAAGTTATAGTAAATACTGGTGAAGTTAAGGGAGAATCAGTGATTACTTACAGCGCTTTATTTGACTCTGCTCGGGATATGGAGGTTTACGGAAAGCTTCATCGAAGAACCAGCAAACATTTATGGCCCAAACGAACGGCAGGAAGGCAAAGCCAGCTAAAGTGATTAAATTTACGGTAATCAAATTGCCGTTTTGGGAACTGATTAAGCTTACTCATTAAGTAGGTGCGACATAATTGTAGTTTCCGTGGGTTTGGTGCTTTTGAGATGTCCATTTTTGTTTGCCCTTCTTCTAATTGTTTATACTCTGTGTGGGCGTCTTTACTAAGTTATTTTCACTATAATAGAGTGAAACTGGCAGAGTATTACTTTTTCTTAACTATTACTTTTTTGTTTTCATGTCCAGTCAGTTTTGTAGAGGCGGACAAACACCGATAACACTCTCGATGTTTTTGAAATATATGGAAATATCGATTTTTACGGGCATACATCGATGTATAAAAAAGAAAATAGTGATGCCAGACATTTGAAGTCAACGACAATTATGCTCATATTATTATAACGTATATAACATCGAGTTTAATTTGAGGCCACATTAAGTTGTATTTTAAAGAAAGATAATTAATTACTGTAATCTAAGCAACGCTTAGCTATTTCTTATTCCTTATGAAAATATTTGTGCAACTATATCGATAGCTGTACCCAATATTAAAGTGTGACCACATCATACAAAATACTGAAAACAGCTAGCTTTTGCACACAAAATAGCAACGCTGCACCGCGCAAAAAGTGACGCGCAACTCGCTTTCAATTTCAACGATTTGTGCAAGAAAAAACGATTTGAATAACCTGATAAAGCACTATGGCCGATACTGATAATTTGGACTCTCTGTCGAACAATGAGCTGCGGGCGCAGATGATTGCCCAAGGATTGCCAAACATACCGGTAACAGATAGCAGTCGCAAAGTATTGGTTAAACGTTTGCGTGCCTCGCTTGGCGGCAACGCTTCGCCCGCTGCGAGTCCAAAGAAACCCAGTAATCGTCGTGAGACCTTGCAGCCAGCAACTGCTGGTGTCCCTGCTTCTGTGGATAAACCAGATAGCTCCAGTGCTGCAGCATCCAAGTCACGTCGCACTATTGCTGCCGCCACTCCGAGTGAAGTCAAAGAGATCGAACGCCGTCGTCCGGCTGGGAACAAGCCAGAAGTTGTTGCCTCACAGCCAGTTGCGCCTGTGGCTAAGCCGGCGCCCATACAGTCGCGTCGCATCTCGAACACGGAACGCCGTGATGCGGTCCCTGAGCGTGTGTTGAAGAAACCCGAGATAATTGCTGAGAAGCCGTCCACACTTCCTAAGCGGCGCAGTCCTGAAAATGTCTTGGACAACTCGCTAATCATACTCGAGTCCGACGAGGAGGAGGACGAGGAGCTGGCACAAGCAGTGAAGAATGCCGAGGATCAATACAGGAATAAACAGAGAGAAGCGCTTCCAACCAAGCTGCCCACTAAGCTGCCTCCGCAGGAGCCGCAACGTCGTCAACAGATCTATGAACCGCCCAGTGTCACTGAGGTGCCACGTCCACGTGAGTTGCCCAAGCCACGTGAGGTGCCGAGACCCAGAGAGATGACTACTCAGGCGCAGCCAAGTCGGAGCCAAGCAACAGGCTTCAGTCAGGCATCGGGCTTCAATCAGGCGCCAAGTCGCAGTCAGGCGCCGCCCATTACCAACCTGACACGCAGCACCTTGGCTAGCAGCAGTA
Organism: Drosophila albomicans; assembly: GCF_009650485.2. NCBI lineage: Eukaryota > Metazoa > Arthropoda > Insecta > Diptera > Drosophilidae > Drosophila > Drosophila albomicans. The sequence goes on along the minus strand of NC_047629.2, from coordinate 17,853,201 downwards.
CCTTGGGCAGCAGCAGCTATACTCGCTACAGCAGCTATGTGAGCCAACCACAGCCGACCACAAGTTACATATCATCGCTGTCTTCAGCTGCTGCCACTTCGGCTTATCCACGCACCTTTGCCAACGAGCTAAGCGACGACACCGCCGAGGAAGATGATAAGGACCAGTCTGGTAGCAAATCGGCACGCTTCGAGAGCGACTTTGCGCGCAAGTTGGCGAGTCTGCGTGCCGAACGCATCGGAGATCGCAGCAGTCCCTACAACAGACGCACCATTGCCACAGCCAGCAGCGGCTCCAGCTTCGAGCCGGTGGCACGTCGCTCGCTGCGTCCCGAGAATGTGTCGCTGTCGACACAGTTCCGACAATTGGGCCAGAGCATCGGACGCAAATATCCTGTGAAGACGATCTTCGTATTGATTGTGCTGATGCTGATCTATCTGGCCTATAAAATCTATTATTAACTTAATGCGTCTGTGCCATAAATAGCTAAAGAATATACTCTTGAAAGTTTGTAAACATGTTAATGTATTTTAATGTATTTAATGCCGTTCTAATTGTAAGAGTCTCAATTGATTGTAACTAGCACACACACACAACCGTATTTTGGTGAATTTTTGGTCATGTGTGTGTGCGATTTCCTTTGTACACGAGTTTAAATAAAGCGTCAAGCTACTGCTATAAAGAATTGTGTAAGGTATTCTTCGTTGTAGTTCTGTGCAGAAGAAGAAGAGAGAAGAGAAGGGAGTAGAGTAGAGTAGAGAATAGCAGCGTTGACATTTGCGCGTGCAGCAGCCGCTAATGATAGAAAAGTATTTGGAATGCGTGTACAACACTTGTCGGCATCGCTGTGACCAAATGAAGGCGCACTCGCTTACACACACACACAAAGACGCACATGGAGAGCTGGGCATGTGCATGTCCAGATGCCGATACCGATGTCGGCATTGAAACACGCATAGCTCGCAGTAGCAGCAAGAACAACAGCAAGAGCAAAAGAAATCTTTGTTTTTGCGATAAGAATTAATAAGAATTTCAGTGACTGTCCGACGACAAAGAGAGGGGTTGAAGTATGAAAAAGGAGGAGGGGGAGATAATTTTATTAAGTGGAAATCGCACTTGCGCGTAAATTTTCTTAAGGAAATTTTCGCCTTATTTAGCTTCATCAACCGGATCTCAAATGCGCGAGTACAATGGCAATAAGTTATGAAAATTGCAACAACTATAAACGAGTCAAATGTCTGGGGAGGAAGAGATAGAGAGAGAGAGGGAGGGAAGCGACTGTCGCCGATGATGAATTCCACAAATACATGGACAATGCGGCAGATTCCTTGAAAACAAAGCCAGCACACATATCGTATATATGTTGTATATATGTTTGTATAGATATCGTGCATGGTACGCGGCTAATAAATACGACGCGCATTGCGAGTTGCTCTTAATGAAATTAACTTCCAGGAATTACCTACATGGCTGCCTAACCAGGTCTGGTCTCGGTTCTGAGTCTGAGTCTGTGTCTGGGCGACTGTCTGGCTGTCTTCCTTCCAAGCTAAACAATGGAGCAGCAGCAGTTGCAGCTGCAGATGCAGTTTATGCATTTCGCCAGCCATTGGCCATGGAAATTAAATGGAAGCCTGCAAAAACGTTTCACGCGATGACTTCACACCGTAAACTCCACGCCAATAATAGAGACGTCGTCGTCGTCGTTGTCGCTGTCGCTGTCGCTGCACCCACTGGCGAATGTGGCAAATGTGGCGGGCAAACGCAACTCAAGTGTGACATTCATGGAAAACAGAGTGGAATATGATTTTATGGCCACAAATGTCAACTGTGTGCTGGACGCACAAAACACAACTCGCTGCAGCAACGCCTTTTGTCAGCATCACGTACCATGCAAAATGAAGCTTCCAAGCGTGGAGAGAGGAGGAGGAAAGGAAAAGAACTTTTCTGGGTGTGAACTGTTGTGGATGCTTTAGACTCCACTTGAGTCTCGGCTTGTCAAGCACTTCCTTGTTTGAGGCCAATTAAAGTTTTGTTCGTTTCTTTTCTTTTTGCTGTGTGCAGTGAGAAATCATTTGTATTGCAACGTTTTGGAATAATTCACGCTCAAATTGCTCTGCTCGCGAAAAATATTGCAACATTCCACAGCAAATTTTATGATTATGCGTTTCGACAGCCAGCAGCCCGCGACGACAACGACGACGACGATGGCGATGGCGACAAATGCCAGCGCCTGCCACTGCCACTGCAACTAGCAACTGTGCAACTATGCAACTAAGCAACTGCTGGCAACTGTGCAACAAGGCAGCGTGGCAACATTCGTAGGCGCACATCAAATCAAATCAAATTGTAACCGATGGCGGCCGTTGCACCAAGTCCAAGAAGTTGTTGCCGTCGTCGTCGTTGTCGTTGTCGGCCTCTTGACCATTCCGTTTGGAGTTTGAGTTTGTTTGAGCCATTCGCCATTCGCAATTCGATTGACGCGACGCTGCTCCAAATCAATAAATCACCCAGCTAATTGTTCCACTCGCTCCCCCAATGCCTCCTCGTTGCCACAGTGCCACCTTGGCCGCCTACTCGACATCGTGTGAGAATTGCAACTGCGGAAAAAAAGCCAAAAGCCAAAGCAAACTCCTTAAAGCTCACATTGCAATAGCACTCAGAAATGAAAGCCAGCAACTAGACTCTGCATCTGTTTGTATAATTTAATTTATTTGTTTGGAAAAACAAACCTGCTAAATCAACAACTTCTATTTACATTGAAATATTGAATTTGAACATATTGTGGATTTTTAATTTTATTTATTTTCATTGTGCTGTGTGGTCTTTGCTCTTAGGTTCATATTCTAATCGGTTCATATATAAAAATTCGGTATTTGTAAATCATATTATAAAAAGTGTTGTTGTAAACAATCAAACTTTAAGAACATTTGTTCTTGATTTAAAGCTTTGCATTTTTAGTTAAATTTTGCGAATTTTCCAATCTTGAAACAAGATAATCTTGAATATCAATATTGGGTAATCTTGGAAATTTTCAGAATTTTTATGTTGATTTAAGAAGGATCCATTTTGACAACAAACAATCCCAATTCTACAAATTTATAATCTTTAAATACATAAATATGTGTAAACAGTTAATGTTTAAGTCTTTAGTCTTCCTTAGTCTTAAAATTATAATGTTATAAATAACGTGTAAATAATAAATTAAGAATTTACTAAATAAACTCATAAAACAATAATTTTCACTATATAAAGATATTGTGTCTATATTTATTATATTTTATAAGCTTTATTAAATGTAGTGCTATAGGGGGAAAATAAAATAGTACAAATTATAATAATAATGATAGAGAAATTGTAATTAATTTTAAATTAATTTATTCTTAAACTTTTTTCATCAACTTTTAAGAATTTTTTTCATATTACGATAAGTTAATTTGATTTGTTATAAAACTTTTATTGCTGCTAAATTTTTATTTAAAAACATTTAAAATAAAATGATGCTGTCTTTACGTTTCTTTTTGTTAAAACGTTTTATCTCATGAGCATCAACTTATTAAATTGCTGTCTGCCATCAAAATAATCTCAAGTTGACCTATCGTGAACCCAACACATAAAAAAGAATTTGCCAAAAATATTTATATAATGGTAATTGATGCAACATTTGTTGTGACAAAAGTTGAAACGCTTGTCAGTTGGCGCGAATATCAAATTCAGCTAAGAATAAACTACAATAATTCTAAGATATGACACGTATAAATAGAAAACTCAGACATATATCACACAAAGCAATTTATTCAGCCATTTATTGTGGTATTATTTGCATAATTTAATAAGTCGAGTAAGCTGAATGGAGGTGCAATCTATTTAAATGAGTGTGTATAATGGCATTCGGTACAAGTTTTCAACATAATTAATCGTTCGGGAAGCTGTGCGTATTTATTTTCCAATATATGCAAAAGGTCAGAGGAGGCAGAGACAACGAGACATCGAGTTGAGCTAAACATTTTAATTCCATAAATAATGACAGTGCGCCTATAAACAGACACTCTTGACTCTTTTTGGCTGCCCACTTGTTAAGGTATTGGCATAAGCGTTTCTCTCGTGGCACAAACACAGAAACACATAGAAACACACAAACTCGTTGCGGAGATAATTTGAAAACGAGCATGCGAACTGCGGTGACTACTCGTTGTCAACTTGTGGACCACAGCGACCAATCAGTGTCAGCTGGAAGTGTCTCTTTTAGTGGCCTAAGTGATGAGCTAATCAAGTGACCCGCCGGCTAGCTAGCTAACTGGCTTCGCTTGATTTCCCTTCGATCGATTCGATTTCAGAACCGAAAATCACATCGTGTCTCTATTTTAATAACATTATTTATGTGCATGTATTTGTTTTTAATAGGAATCAGAAATGAGGCGAAACACAAAGTGAAAGAGTGACTAAGAGTGCAGAGCAGCTGTTGATGCCCTCAGAGGTGAAGGAGGAGATAGGGACTGGGACAGGTAGTAGATAGAGACGATTTTGTATACTTATTGTAATTTGAAATTTTTGGTGTTTTAGGTGTCAATCGCATTAGACGGAAATCAGTTTTGTTTTATTGTACAAATTTATCGCATTGGGCTCTTATTGGTTTTCGTTTTTGTTGTTATTTTGTATGTTTCTTGTTTGTCTTTAACTCTCAATAATGTGCTTGTTTATGTGTTTCTCTTTCCCGTAAATGGGGCTCGACGTCTGTCGCCGTGTGTTGATTTTATGTTAAATTAAACATTTTAAGCGACGCTTTTAAATAGCCTACGAGATAATTTGTGACTCTTGTGTGGTCTCTCGCACTACGTACGCATATGTGTGTGTGTATGTATGTGGTGTGTTTATGTCTGCGAGGCATCAAATAAATTATAAACTAATTTAAATTAAATCGAATGGCCAATGGAAATGTGAGCTGCAACGCGTTCGTTGCCTAAGTCTTTTGTTTTAGCTTCGTCTTTTTTCTTGGAACTGGTCATCGCCCTAAGTTATTGTCGCATCCTTCAGTCAGTAAAATATGAAGTTTATAATTAATTTTTATGTGCCGTCGCAATGCGTTGCAATTAGGCAACAAAGCGGCGACAAAGCGACGGCAACAAATTGCTGATGATGAGGAGCGATGCACACACAGCACATGCAAATGAAATCAAGTCATGCCTATAATCGGATTTGTTGCTACTCGTATATTAACTTGTCACAATTTCTATGTGTTGAACATAAACACAATTTGCGCTTAATCCCCTCGGCCTCAACAGCAATCGCCATCCAGGCAGCCAGCCAGTCAGGCTTTCCACTTTTATTCCTTGCCTCAACTTCATCAGCAACAGCAACAGCTTCAACAAACTGTCGCTAGTCGCTATCAATTATGACATTTTGTTGCTGTTTTGTCACTTCTGCCACTGGCACGTTTAATACCGCTGACAGCTACAGGTGAGGTGGAAAGAAAGAGAGTGGGCAGCAATTGGAGCTTCGCAGGGCTTTTTGATGTGGCTGGGCGATTGAATTTCCTAACCACAATTTGCTGCTATCATATCAGCTGGCAATCAATCAACTCTGCCAATTGTGTCGGTGAACAATTGAAATGAGGCTGTGCGATCGCCAGTTGCCAGTTGCCAGTTCTGAATGACGGCTGGCACACATGGCGCATGAGTAATTTGGCCCCGTTTTGTGGTTAACGCAATTATTGAGAATGACGGAAATGTCTGTGTGGCGGTCGCATAACAACATAAATAATCGACAGATTAATAACAATAAAAGTTGAGTGCGCTTTAAATAAATTGCAGCTACTTTAGAATTATTTATGACGCGAAATTGGCGCTGGTCAATCGATTGACTCGACTTCGCCCCACTGTGCAGCTGTGCGCCAATCTAGATCTGTGGCAATTGCTGCACATATGCACCCACTCAGTGGCAGAGAGAGCGAGAGGGAGAGCGAAAGAGAGGGGCAGCAAGCTTGCCTCACACATTTGGGGGGTGTGGCCGTGGTTAGCCGCAAATTAGGCGCGAAAATATGCAGCAAAGTGAGACAAACAAGCAAACTGCTAAAATACTCAAAACAGCAAATCAGTAAAAAGCAAAGCAAAACAAGTAAGAAAGCTACAGTCGAGTGTGATCGACTATGAAATACCTGCTACACATTTTGAATGAAAGCAAAATAGTGCAGTATTTATTGTGTAATATTATATATCCCATATTCATATAACTCAAAAATACCAAAAATATATCAAAGGATATATCTGGTATATTGTTATAGTAATACATGCGAAAGATACCATAGAGTGCAAAATATACTAGATTTTCAGCAAAGCACCTTTTTGAAACATACCAATTTAATATGCTACAATAACACTAAAAATATACCAAATGCTATATTTGTTATATTTATATAGTACTACACGAGAAATATACTATAGAGTGCTATATATACCAGATTGTCAGCCAAAGCAACTTACCCCCGTAGTAAGTTCTTTAATAACTTCGACAATTTTTATCTGATCGTAACCAAATTTCCAGGAATCATAAAGACTATAGTTATTATTGTGTGTCCCAAAATTGAAGCTTCAAAATTACGCTTTATTATATTTTTATCGATTTGCGGGGGCGGGAATGGGCGTGGCAAACATTTGAAACAAACTATAACTGCGTGCAAACATAACAAATGCTGTCGATAAAAATTTTATTTCTATCTTTTATAGTCTCTGAGATCTGGATGTAAATATGGACGGACAGACAGATAGACAGACAGATGGACATGGCTATATCGATGTCTCCTTCTGTCTGTTACATTCATTCCATGAATGTATAAGATTATAATCCCCGTCTACTCTATGGGTAGCGGGTATAAAAAAAAAAACAAAACTTGCCGCTGGTCAGCTAATGGTGTTAAAATTTTGTGCCCGGCGATTGCATCTATGGCTATACAAATTGCAGCGCGCTGCACAAAATCGACAACGGCAACAACACTTGAGCAACAGCAACAGCAACAGCGGCGACATGGCAGTAGCAAGCACAGCAACAACAGTAACAACAGCAACATGAGCAACGACAACAGCATCGCTCAGTTGTTGGCTCGTTTTGTCAACAACAACAGCAGCGAATGCTTAGCCGCGTTTTCCCAGGGGACACTTAACGCGGCTGCTTAACGTCTAAATCTGTCGTCAAGACGCGCTCAAAAGGCTAAAATGTTTGCGTTAACCAGCGTTGCACAGAGGCAGAGCGGAGAGCGGAGGAAGGAGAGAGGGGCGCAAGGTGATTTGACACAAGTGGCCAAGTGGCCGGCCAAGAAGGCTCCAAACTCCAGCTTCAGCTTCAGCTCCAACTTCAGCTGCAACAACAATTTGTATGCAACTTTATTTTTCGTTGTCGTCGCGTTCAAGTTGAGCCCAGTTGAGATTTCCTTTTACCTCAACGTGGTTGCTTTGCTCTCGGTTGTTGTAGTTCTTGCTGTTGTGTTGCCTTGTCTCTTGGCCTGAAGTGCGTTGAACGAGTTAAAGTCAAAGCTGCAGCTAAATTTATGAACCGTCCCAGTTCGGCCATGGCCATGGACAAATAAGAAGCCCCGACAACGGCCAACGAACGCGTGTAAACATTCTCCAAGTACACACAGGACGCGGAGAGGAAGGACAAACAGGAGGAAGCTGCAACGTCTCCTCTTCTCTCCTCGCTCTCTAAATGCTGCCAACGGAATTTATATGCAACATAATCAGCATAAATGCCGCCATGCGCCATCAAAATGTTGCGACTGGCAATGCGACGCGCGTTCACTTCACTTCACTTCCCTTTCCTTACCCTTCGCTTTGTGCCCACTTTAGAGTGCAACATTTTGCCATCACTTGGGTGGGTGCCATTGGCAACAAGCAGCGACAATGTTGCTCGTGTTGTTGCTCCGTTGTTGCTGTTGCGGTCACCTTGGCTAATTTAAGCAATTTGCAAATTGAGAAATTGCAAATAATTTACAATTTAGCCAAGTTATTTGAAATACTCGCAAGTGTTAAGTGCAAACCATAAAATGTTCTTCCCTAATGAATGAAAAGTGAATTCGCACTCACTATTGTAAAATATTTTATAGTTCATTTGCCATATAAATTATATTAATTTTTTGTAACACAACACAATAATTACATTAATTTCATATTTTTTACACTCATTGCTTAATTTATTATCTAAATACTTTTATGAGTTTGCCATCGGCTAGAGTCGTTAAAGTTTACAGCAGACAACTCGTAAAATCATAAAAGAAAATTGCATTAGCGTGAGCGACGAAGACGAAGATTGCATGCTCTAGAGTCGAACTAAAGATTATTAAAATATAATATCTATCGGCTATAAAAATATATATTGAAATACAGTAGCTGCATTAAATAATATTAAGCAAATCGTAAAAAGGCAATATAAACTAATATCGCATTATTGGCAACTATGTTGCCCTGAATAACTATGAAATGTATTTCAATACTGTTGTTGTTGAGTGAGAGGCTGAAATTGGATAGGATTGGGGAAAGAGTCTCTCGAGACAACAAAGCTCAGTGGTTTGCTTTTGCGCTTGAATGCCGCCCACTTTCTTTTGCGTTTTGTTTTCCCCGTAACGTAATTTGAATAGTAAAAGCCACAAGTATGAGGACAGCAATGCAACAAAACGCATTTGAACTCACTGAATTGTGGTAATGCCCCAAGGGCAGGGTGAAAGGCGCAGCTCGCAACTGGGAACTGGCAACAACAGCAGCCAAATGAGACAGCAACGAGTTAATTAAGTTTGCGAGTGAAAACTGTCTTAAATTACACACACTGGCGGGCAGCCAAAGGCAGCCCAAAAATCAAGACTCAGCGAACACACAGTCAGTGAAGTCCGAAGAGGAGTCCAGTAGTCCGGCAGTCCAGCAGTCCGTCCGTCTGTCCGTAAAGCAAAGAAACTGAACTGACAAACTGAGCCGCAATTGTGCCAACTTCTGTGACAGTTGCCCAAAACAAATTGCTGCCATTTAATGCGCATCGAACAAAGAACAAAAACGAAACGGCAACGGCAACAGCAACGACAACGACAACGACAACGATGCAGCCAAAAACCATGTGAGGCAACAACAGAGAGGTTGCCCCATCTCCTGGCTATGACAAATTCCTTGAAGTTGTTACCCATATAAATTTCTGCATTTTTCGTTTGCTTTTATTTTTATTATTTGCGTTGCCACTGAGACTGCAACTGAAACTGAGTCATGCGCCGTGTTGCCTTATTGATCGCTCGGCCAACGCATCACCATCATCATCATCATCATGACGATCAACAGCAGCGGCAGCTTAATGATGATCATCAGAAGTTATGTGAGTGGCAACTGGTTCAACTTTCGGCTGTCTGCCTCGACTGGTAATTAGGAGCATTACATGTGCTTGGGCGCTTCAAAAATGTTTGCGATGTTTTCGTTTTTCGTTTTTCGTCTCTTTTTTTTAGGGCCAACATTTATGTAAATGAGTTTTGTTGCGTTTTGCAACTGCTTTTCTTTATTAAGACAAATGACAGTCACGCCCAGGTCTAAGCGCAAAGTAAACACTTGCCAAATGACCATAATTATGGGCAGCAGTTGGAATTTATTAACATGCCACAAATCCCAGTTGCAGTTGCAGTTGCAGACGAAGAGGAAAACGAAGTCTCAGGCGAATGCCGAACTTCAACGCGACGACGAACTTGAGCTTAGAATAAATTATGAATAATCCACGATAATAACAGACAATTAATTTTTAACGCTGATTTGTGCGAGTTTTATGCTTTGCCATATAACCAAAAAAAAAAAGAATACGAAAAACCAGAATATCAATTTAGCGCACTTTAAGAGCAAGAGTCGGAGTTGGAGTCGGAGTTGGCATCAGTCTGGTGACAGGCTCTTGGTCAACTCTCGTTTGTGGCTGTTGCTGTGCTCTTAATGCATTCGCTTCCAATGGAATTGCAGCGCCAACACGTCGTATGTCATTTAAGCAGCGCTCGAACACACAGCGAAGCGACAACAACAACAAGAACAACAACAAAGAGAGCTTCGAGAGCAACAACATTGAAAGTATGCAAAGCGTATTTCTTGAATTTGGGAGTTGAAGTTGAATTTGGAGTGCCAAGTGCAGTCTTATCGTACTTATTTATGCATATGCAGGCACATATGCTTCCTCCTCCCCACAAAAAACCGAAAAAAATCACATGGCCAAACAAAAGACTTAAGACACAAACTTGTCGAGCAGCAAATTTGAGTGTGTGTGTGTGTGTGTAGGGCATGGGTGCAGTCGGCTACGCAGCGCAAAAGTAGCACACGCAAAACACACACACAAACATACACACACACACAAACACAGAGAGAGAGACAGGGGAGCAACAAAACAACGCTGGCGATGCATCACCCAGTGCCAAGGCAGGCACGCTTATCAGTAACCTACACTTAAAGTTAATGCATGCCCGGCAGGACCAACCAAGAGTTGCGCAGGCGCAGCCAGAGATCGTCGTCATCGTCAGCAACAGCAACAGCAACGTGCGGGTTCTCTCTCTCCCTCTCGTTCTCTCTCTCTTTCTTTCTTGAGTTGTTATTGTTGTTATCAATGCGGCCGAAGCCTTTTAGCAAACGCCGACGCAGCAGCCGCATCAGCTGAAACCGAAGCTGAAGCTAAAGCTGATGTTGCTGATGTTGATGCCGCAGTCTCCGTTTCCGTCTCCGTCTCAGTCTTTTCTTTTCGCTGTGCCGTCAAAAGGCAGGCAAAATAAAATCGAAAATGAATGCGACTGTAGATAAGGCAGCGAACGCATTTTGAAATGACACACGGACGAAGTTGACAATCGCCAGGCGAAGGAAGGAGGAAGAAGAGTCTGCTTAAGGGGGGAGTGGACAGCGAGCATGCGAAATTCGTGTCACTGCCATGATTTGTGACCGTTGCTCGGGTCAGGCTGCTGCTGCTGCTGCTGTTGTTGCTGCTGGCAACTCTACATTCCAGCTGGGAACTTGGTCCAAACTTGAATGCAAATCGATGGGGCAATAAAACTATTAAGCCATTAGTAAGCCAAACACGAGTACAATGCCAAAAACAAACACGTGCAGTTCAACAACAGGCAACAGCAACACACAGAGTCACAGCAACAGGCAACAGTAGAAGGCAGGGCAACAACACACACAAGCAACACAAGCAACAGGCAACAGCAACAAGCAATTAATGCAAATGTGCAGCCGGCAGCCAAATCGAGCAAAAGGCAAGAAGAAGGCAGAAGCAAAACACATCGAGATCGCAGGTAGACAAATGGACAGACAAACTCGTAGCAATGCCACAGACACGGCCAACAGTTCAAGAGTCTGCTAATGTTTGCTGGAGCAGCCAACAACAACAACAAGAGGCAGCTGCTGGCTGGCTTGTTGCTTGCAACTTTGTCTGGCCTCAGCCTGGCCACTGACAATACATGTGCGAGGTGCAAACTAATTGAAATCATTACACTAGTAAAAATGTTAATTCAATTAAAATGCGCGCAACAACAGCAACCAGTTGCTGACCCACAACATCACAGCACAGCAGCATCCACATTGTAACAGCAACAACAGCAGCAGCAGCAACAGGCAACAGCAACAGGCAACAGGCAAGAGCAATATATAGTCTAAGAGAGATATCATCGCAACAACATACTGCAGACCGCCTTCTCGGCACATCGGCAACATGTTGTTAGGTCAGGCAACATGAGCAACTCTAGGCCACTGCCAGGGCATCTGCAACAACAGCAACAGCAACAGCAGCAACATGCAAATGCAGACAGCGCTGTTTTTCGCAGTTCTATGAGTGTCTGTTTGTTGGTTTTTAGTTTTATTTTTTTGGGGGCTGCTGCTGCTGCTGTTGGTTGCAGCCAAGGGCGCCAATGTGCATTGCATTTCCGGTTGGGCAAGTAGCACCATAATAAATGCAGCAATCAAGTTGCCCAAGTTGCAGTTGTTGCTGTTGCTGCTGCCAATAAAAGGCAATAAGTTAATTTCACACACTCTCGCATAGCTTGCAACTTGCTGTTGCTGCTGCTGTTGTGGCAGTGGCAATAGCAACAGCAACAGCTTTCCACTGCTGGCCATAAATGAAATCGAGTCCATAAGCAGGCAAAGAGTCAAACAACAACTGACAACTACAACAACAACTCTTGTTTCGAGGTGTGAAAATGTTTGACCATATTAGGGCACACGTTAACACATTCGATCTTATTGTTATGAATGTGTATTTGCATTTTTATGGCAACGCATAACCCCAAAACAGACAACCACAGAGAGAGAGGAAGGAGAGGCCAGGAGGGAGTCTTAAATGTCATCCATTGAGCAACGGAAGCTGGCCGGATAAGCTCGAAGTATGAGAGAGAGTGCCGCAGGAAGCTGGCATATATTCCATCAAGAATCACATCGTAAATGGAGCCATTAACGATAAACAAAATTCTACGAGCTCCTCCCGAGTACAACACTCACACACACACACTCACACACACATAAAAGTTGACCATATCCCAGCCCATAAAATGACATATAAAAAAACACTTAAAATATTTTCAATGAGCGATTTTAATGGCCATCGATGCAAAGCCAAAGGCAAAGCAAAGCAAACCAAATCGAAGCCAAGCCCAACTAAAGAGTCGCTCTCGTACCTTTTTTGGTGGTCTGTTAACAATTTTTGTGTTTTGGCGGCACTCTGGGAATCTCTGAGAATTGGGAATGTCTCATCGTCGTCGCTCTACGCTAATGCAAATGACGCGCAACTTGCGCTCAAAACTACTGGTGTCGATATAACAATAAAACGCCCCATGCAACGCCCTGAAAAAAAAAAACAACTTACGCCTGGCAGTTGCCAGCGACTGGAAGCAAAGTCGGATTAAATAAATGCCAGTCTCAGCCGCGAATCAGCAAAACAAAACAAAACTGCCCAAAAAAAAAAAGGAATATGCGAGGCAGCCAAAGAGGAAACTGATCTGACAGATCTGATTGTAAGCATGCAACAAAAATGCGCAACGCCGTTGCAAACTGAAATCGCAGAATCCCAAAACCAAAACTGAAACCAAAAAAAAAAAAAACAACTCAAAAGCCAAAACCAATGCGCGCCATCAAAGGCGCAGTCGCAGACGCAATCCAAGTGCTGCTGCTGCTGCTGCTGTTGCTCGGAGTTGTTCGGAGTTGCTTGGAGTTTCTTCTCATGCTCATCTTCAGGCGCGTCGTGGGCTTGCGCCGCTTAAGCTTGTGCAATTTAGTGATCAATCATAGCGGGAGCAGCGCTGCGCAGCCCGCACAACGCACAGCGCAGAATTCAATTTTAGTGCGAATGGCAGTTTATTGTTGTTGTTGTTGTTTTAGTTGTTGTTGCAACAGTTGTTGCTGTATGGCAGCAGTGCATCAGGCAGGCGTCTCTGCTGCTGGCATTGCTGGCTTCCACATGCGACGACGAAGGTGGAAGCCATAAATCTTGGCAACATGAGAAATGACTTTAGCAGTCGAAATGATGAGCCGCAACAGCAACAGCAGCAGCAGCAGCAAATGCCAACACACACACACACACATGCAGTACACACACATACCAATCAGATAGTTGATACTATATAACTATAACTACAGCTATGTGCCACAATTGATACGTAGTCAACAAAACCGACTAATATGCGCATATTTCGCATTAAAGTCAATCAAAGTTTGACGCGCTGACCAGTGTCTGGTGGCGTATACGTAATATTTGCGCATACAACTTTGAAGCTGTAAGTACACTGAGAAAAACAAGCTATACAAGATTTTGGTCTCAAATGTGCTTCAAGAACATGAAAATCTTGATGCTAGAAAACACTTTTTGATTTCAAGAATATTTCATATAAGAGCCAAGTACTTATTTATAAGAGGAACAAAATTGTATAGTTTTAAGACCAAAAATGTTATTGTAAGATCAACAAATTATAACATTATTTTATTTTATTGTTTTTTAATTTTAATATTTATTTATTAGTTTACTATTTTTTTATTTGATTATCGATTCGCGAAGCATCTGAAGTATTATGTATTATAGATTCGTCGGCTTCTTTTATTAATAACTCTTTCATTTCGTTAAAGGACAAAGCTATTGCCTTCCAATCACTCCACTCAATTTTATTGGAGAATATTCTATATAATATTCTATGAATATACGTGACACAGTCAAAGTTAGATAAAAGCTTTATAGAAATTTCGATGGATTACAGAATTCTTTAGCCTAATCTTATTTTTGAATTTTTGTCATTTTCTGAATTGGGAATGTCTCATCGTCTTATTTTTAAAAACATATTCTTCAAATTGTCTCACTATAAGAACAAATTCTTAAAACTAAGAACCTTACTCTGAAAAAGCCAAACAAATTTTAAAATGAAAGCAAAAATACTAAATTTAGGTTACAACATTCTGTAATCCACCGAAATTCGTATAAAGTTTTTATCTAGCTTTAAGTTTTTTCGTTCATGGTCTTTTTTTAAGAACTCAATTTTTAATACGAATGTTCTTGATTATTAATATTGGTAATTTTTGTTGAGTGTAAGTATGTTAGCATTTTGTGCGGTTTCGGGTTCGTTGCAACTGTTCAATCGCCAGCACAGGTCATTGTAGTGTCCACCCCGCTGCGAATTAATCGTTTTTAGTGCCAGGGCAACGAGGCAACAAGGCAACAAGGCAACTGGCAAACTGGCAAGCGTCTCACCTTGCAAAGCACACTGGCAACGGTCTCCCATGGCTGATTAATATTTTAGCCAGAGTTAGTACGTTACGTTACGTTTGCCTTGTCTTGTTAGCATATCTCGCCTCGCATGCACTTTTGCATATTTCGTTTGTTTGTTATCTCTGGTTGGCTGCTTCCTTTGCCAGTTGCCTTGCTTCGATGCCTGCCTGCTGTGTGAGTGTATTATTGGCGCAAAAGTCCAAGTTCAAAGCCATATTTGACTTGGGAAAAATCAATAAAACGATCGCTTGCTGCGGCACATGCGTGTGTGTTTGTGTGTGTATGTGTGTGTGTGCGCCTTTCTCATAATGAAATTATTGCCCTGTGATTGAAATCTATTTATGCTAATTTACGTGTGCATTCGCACACACACAGCTTCAAACGGAGCAACGTCCAATTCAGCTAAAAGAATTGTTCCAACTTGCAACATTTCCGCATTTTCTGTAGCTGTAGCTGTGGCAATGGCTATGCAGCTGCAGCTCTCTGTGATCATGGGCATTTCGTATCGGACGACGCCCACCAAAAAACTAAAAACTAAAAAAAAAGCGTATCAAACGCAAATACAGCGAGAGAGACGTCGAGAAAGGGGGGAGACTTGATCTGGGATCTTGATTAGAAGTGTTTGGGGCAGGCTGCGGCATTTTGAAGTTGCGACTCCAAGCTGTTGACAATTTTCAATTAAAATGAATTGAGCTGCCCGCTAAGAGTGTGTGTGTGTGTGTGTGGCGTTGTGTGTGTTAATCCGCCCACGCAGCTAGAGGCTGGCAACGCCTTAGTCCCCAAACAAACATGACTGACAATTCCAATTCCAATTCGGATTTAAATTGTTGCGACTCTGAGTGTGTGTGAATACTCGAACTCACACTCAGTTGTTGTGTGAATAGTTTTTCTGATATTTTTTAAGCTTCAACAGCAAGTCCCAAAATTGTCATGTGGAGCTTATGTAAAGTTCGTTCGCTCTTGACATTTATTTGCCCGGCTTTCAGCATTTGACGTTTAATTATAAATGGCCAGCAAAGTTCGAGTGTGTGCAAGTGTGTGAGTGTGTGTGTGTCTCCATTGTGCCTTAATTTTTGATCTCTGGCTCTTTTTCTTTGTGGCTGAAGTGCGTCATAAAATCCGCGCACTTCTAACTCCCAACTTGGCCATATCGAACCGGCGATTTCATATTTTGTTGTTGGGATTACCTTATCCAATTAGCCCCGGCACCAGCAACAGCTCTGGCAACAGCAGCCAACAGCCAACATCCAACAGCCAGCAAATCCCCACAACAATCGACGACACATAAAATGCTAAAATAACTATGTATACATGTGTCGCTGGACAGACGCAACGGGTAGAGATTGGGATTGGCAACTGGCATCGGGCAACTGGCAACTGCTGTTGCTGTTGCTGGTCAGAACATGTATGTGCAACGGGAATCCGTCTGAATACGGCTGAGAAATCGGAATCTCTTTTGCAGCAGCCCCGCTCTCTCCTCGATGGAGTGCAGTTAAGTTTTGTCGCTTTGGTTGCCGGCTTAAACAGGTTCCTAAACATCGTCGTATTTGTGTGATATATTTTATTGTCTTTTGATGTGTTTTAAAATCCCACAGCAAGGAATCGATAAAATTTATCGATGCTGTCTGCCCAGTCGCCTAGAGACGACAACGCACAACAGCAAACACCAAATAGCAAACAGCACACAACACACACTCAGTCAGTCACTGAGAGCGGGGAACAGGTTCTCAATCGAGTCTTGGTCTTCGGTTTTCACTAGAGACTGCAGATAGTCCTCTTTGGACTGGCACTAGCTGGGCATGGCGACAATTTTAAGTGCGAAATTAAAAGTAAAACAAGCGATTAACATAAATTTTAAGCAATGCGCAGTTAATGTTTCGCCTCGCTGGAGTTCTTCTATAATTTGCATGGCGAGACGATGGCGACAACGGAAATGATATGATTAAGACATTTCTGACTGCATTTTTGTTTTTTTTTCTTCTTTTCTTTCGTTTTTAACTTTAATGAAAACTAATGCAATTTATTGTTTATTGTTATTTAATAACGTGCGAGCCGTTATCTCAAGCTGGTTCCATTCGCTGACAACACAATCAGACGGCTAAATGAGCTGCCAGTCAACTTTGACTCGATTTCAATTTTGGAGTGTGGTTCTTCTCAGCCAAAAGACATCGACGACCACCACCGGAAGCCACCACTGACCCAAATACGCTCTTCTTTCTGCCCAGCGGTGCACACTATGTGGTCCTCTCTGACTGTGGCAGCAAATGCATTATTTATGTAGGATTTGAGCAACTACATGCTGCAAAGACACACAGAGACTCAGACACAGACCTTGTGTGTGTGTGTGCGAATGCGGCCAAAACTGAAACTGAACTGAACTGAACAATTTGGCATCATGACAAGACCGCACTTGCAACGATGATGCACGCTTGTCAGCCAACTGACAGAGCCCAGTTCCACCAAACAAACGAACTGCGTCTGAGTCTCTGTCTCAGTCTCAGTCTCAGTGAAATGAGAAAGGGCTGAGACAAAGACTGAAGACGGAGACTGGAACTGTGAAGCTTTGCCTGGTTAGCGTTCAACTGGCTCACTGCTTATAGCCTGGTTAGCTGGTTAGCGTTTGCTGCCTTGTTTCTCTGTTTTTCTTCTCCTGCTTGGGCCTGTTTGTTTTAGCGCCTGTTGTGACAGCCGTCTGCCACGTTTTTGGCACTTGAAACGGGGCAACGAGCAAAACACTAACTGCTCTTGCTCTGACTGTGTTGCTGGGGGGGATTGGACGCCAAACCCAACTCAATTGGCAAGTCCAACAAGTGCCTGAGATAAAGCGAACACTCATTACGCACTGATCATGATCACAAGTTGTCAATAAAAAATAATGCGATTTTGCTAGTTACGCGCAAACAGAACTCTAAATGGTCTAACTAGTTTAAACAGTTAGCTTATTATTAGATTTTTATAATGTTTATTATTGAATTTGATTACATTAAATTATTATAGCTAAAAAGCAAAGCAACCTGCGTAGTAAATTTGTATTGTGTATTGAATTTAATTCTAATATATGCATTAATAATTAATAAATAATAATAATAAAATTCAAAAATTTCAAAATTTATTTATTATCAAATAAAATACAAATTGCTTAAATTTGCCAAATTACTTCAGTTTATTATAGAGTTTGGTACAAAAAGATTACCCTTTTTGAATAAGGCATTTTTCTGAAATTAAAATATATTCCTATAACATACATTTACCATGAAAGTGCCATAAGAAATTTGATAAGAGTTATCTCAATATTTTGCTTTAAATTTGCATTACATTTTATTCAAAATTAAATCAGAGCTTGCTCAAGATTTTGTATTTTTTTAAACCCAATTATGAACTTGTCAGCAAAAGTGTTTATTCGTGTTCAGATAAGGTTTTTTTTATTAAATTTTCTTATTATGATTGGTTTAAAAATTACGTATTTGAAAATGATTCTATAATTTTAATATTGACTCAAGTTGCAATTTTCTATTTTTTTTGTTATATGTCAAATCATTTTATATTAACTCAAAATATGATTTAAATGATTTTCGGCGATGGTGTATTTAAATTTGCATTAATAAGTGTTTTAGGTGTATCATGGAATTCCCATCAGATGTTTTATGAATGCTTTTTCAAAATGTCTAAGTTTTAAACAAAATTATTGACTTGTCAACTAAACTTTTCAGTCATCTAGTTAAGATGACTTTTATAGAGTATTTATACATGACTGAGATAGCAACTGACAGCAGTTGTTGTAACAAACTAGTGATGTGTTGCAAGCTCACGCGTCAACAATTGTTGTCGTTGTGGCAAGTTGCAAGTGCAATGCACTGTCAAAGGATGCATCACAGCACGGCACAGCACAACTCAAAACACCACACCACAGCATACAATGGGGCCAATGGGGCCAGAAGAACAGTAACAACAGCAACAGCAGTAGCAATAACTACAAGAGGCACAACAACTGTAACTGTTTGGCTGGCGACAGTTCGATTAGAGAGCGACCAAACTTGGGAATTGCAGCTTCACTTCCTAGTGCCAAGTAGCCAAGTGTGCCTGGGTCTAGGCCAAGTGCGTAGCTGAGGAACAGTAAATGTTGTAGTTAAGGCCCAGTTACGATCAGTGCAATGTTTTTCTGCTGACGATCTCTCAAGCAAGTTTCTCACAGACTTTGGAGAATTGGCCGCCTAATTATGTGCAACGAGAGAGAGAGATGCTTTTTAGCTGCCAGCTAAGTTTTGTGGCATGGGTGCGGATGCGGGTGCGGCGGTGGCAGTAAAAAGCAAAGTCAACTTTTGTTGCAATTGAAAACATGAATTCATAATTCTGCTTGCAGCCATTTGTGTGCAATCTCGCTGCAATTTATTGCCGCCTTTGTGCTTTGTGTGCAATGCGGCAACGTCTGCGGCTCTTTTTGCTAATGAAGTCATTTGCCACAAAGGCCGCAGGTTCAACGTGATTTGCCTTTGATTAACATTCTGAATTATAAATTGTCTGTCAATCCACAATCCTGGCCACAGTCGTTCTTAGTCCATTTGCCATTGCCATTTGGCAGCAGTCCAAATAGTCAAAACAGCCAAACAGCCACAATTGTATCTTAAGCAATTGGCAATTGTTCACGCCGAGGCGCATATCAGCCAACTGAAATCAGCCAAGAGCCCAAAAAAGTATCTGTTGTCTCTTTCGCTCGCCTGTTGCTCTGTCTCTGTCTGATGACGCACTGAGCCAAAGTTTTTTCGGCTAGACAATAGCAGACTTCAGACTTTAGACTATAGACGGGGTGCTCTGGGCACACTCTTGTAAGTGGGTCGACAATCCGACAGTGAATGTGCGGGAAAGAGAGCAAGGCGGAAAGCAGGAGCGAGAGAGAGCGAGAGAAAAAGTGTGCCTACTTTTGCATTAGCGATGGGTACGTGACACGAGAAAGGGAATGATAAAGAGTGAGGGAAAGTATTGAAAGCAAAGATAAAGAAAAGATTAACCAGAGTTAAGATATAGAGAGAGTAAGATAGCATTGAAAATCCAAATATATTACGTGACAGATAGTAAAGTTTAGAGTACTACAGAGAAAGAGAGAGTAACAAAGAACAAAGTTTAGAATATTTTGAAAATATGGAGAGATACAATGACAGCTTAAAAGTAAATAATAAATGAAAAAAACTAAGTTGAAGAAGTTGATGATTTTCTGTTTTTATTTACTAGTTTCTAGTTTATTGTAAACTTAACATGTTTAGTACAGAGAGAATGATATATTGAATAAACAATTTTTGGCCTAAACTGTGTATTCTACAGTAGATTCACATTCAGTATGTTGTAGAAATCGAAAGGTTGTCGAGAAGTTCATGATGTTGATGTCAAAGCATGATGAATACAGAATTGCAATATTTATTATCATTGTTGCCCCAAAGTTTGTTTTGTTTCAAGCTAAAATCGTTATAATGAAGTACACTATTTTAGTTTTTAATTTAAAAATTAAATACAAATATAAGAACTGAATTCTAATAGAACAATAATGCTGCGGATAGAGAAATTTATGTTTCCACCTCAAGTCATTAAACTCGTAGCTCACGCTTCCATCTCTAGCGCATATCGCTATTCGGTATCTGTATCTGTAGGATTATATAAAACTCGCTGTGTATGATGTATCTTACGGTTGTCTGTTAGCAAAGCTCAGGCACACATTGTTTTGCGTTGTTGCTGTGGCTGCTGCTGCCCACGCAATTGATTTGATTTTTGTGACACAATTGAATTATTTATTGGATTAAAGCCCAAATGGAAATCGAGACACAGGGCAGCAGGCGGAAATGGTTCCACATTTCCATGTAGCTGCAGACAGCTTCAACTTCAGCCTCAGCTTCAGCTTCAGCTCCGGCTTCGCACCGACTTCAGCTCCAACTTCGACTGCGACACTAGCAACGACTACAGTGATGTCTTCTAGGCAAAACAAAGACCTAAGAATGTTATTCATGGCAGCGGAGACAATGCCCAATGTATGCTACAATCATAAAGGCATATGCATGAAAGTTATGGACATGTGAGCGAACCGTTAAAGCCCTAACGCTCGTCTGGCATGTCAGTTCTTAAGCACTTGGCAATTTGTTAAGATAAGACAGAAAAACTACCAAAAACTGGAAAACCAAAACAGAAATAAATTCAAAGGAAAAGCACTGTGCGAAGATGAAACTAAAATTTGAAACGAAATGGAAAACGAACGCTACATGTCGGTGATGCTGCATGAATGAACGAACTTTGGATTTTGTTTATGATTGAATATAGTAGTCCGCATTAAGATAACACAGAATTCTACCTTACAACCTTAAAACAAATTCAAGGAAAAAGGTTCTAAATTAGCGGCGAATAAGACAAATCTGAAATTTGAAATTAATTGGAAACAAACGCTAGATGTCGCTGTTGCATGCTTGGACAAATTTTGATTTCATTTGCAAAAATTGCTTTATAAGTGAATGTTGCCAATAAGAAGAAAAAAATACCACAAAACCTTAAGCCAAAATAAAAACAAATTCAAGGGAAAATTTCTGTGCGAAGATGAAGCTAAAATTTGAAACGAAATAGAAAACGAACGCTAGATGTCGCTGCTGTGCCTGTTGCTGCATGAGTGGACGAATTTTGATTTCAATTGCAAAATTGCTTTATAATTGAATGTTTATTTTGATTTCAACTTGATTTTGATTTACGTTTCACATTTTTTGGGAATTATTTGATTATGGACACTCCCAGTTAGTCTATTGTGAGTGAAGAAACCAAGACAGATTGAGGAAGACAGAGAGGGGAATAGTAGATAGTAAGAGCAAGAGACTGAGGGGGTGGGGGAGGGCTAGCATTGAGGCATGGCAGCTGTCTTTATCACGCCTGCAGATCTTGACTGGAGCCACAATTGATTAAAAATGTAAATTGTTTATTTATTTTAAACGATTTTTTCCACGTTGATTTTCGAGAGAGCGTCGTCGATGTCTCTCTGTCCTATCTGTCCACGATCCGATGTCCGTTGTCGGTTGTCCGTTGTCCGATTTGGCCATTGTTATGCTAACAGAAATATGAATGACTCTACGAAATGATTGTTTATGACGCCGAGGCACCCTAACAATGTTTCAGACCCGAATGCCATACACATACATCTGTTGTTGTATTGATTGTAGCCTTTCGGTATGGATTAAGTCATAAAAAGGCCATAAAACTTGTCGAAAAATGCGCGCGCACTTGGATCATAGTCATAGCCATATGCTGAATGTTCGAATGTTGAATGCTTTAAGGCAGTGGCTGAGGCAGTAGTAGTAATATCGATATGGACATGGAATATGGGCATTAAAATATGGGCCCGATCTCGCCTGTTTAGCCACAGCCCCCAAAGTCGGCCCACATAAAAGACATTCTGTTCTTTCTTATTTGTTGGTTCTTTTTTTTTTGGCCCATTAAAAAGCTGCCTCCGTAAATGCCATAAAGTCTCTCATCCAAATCTCACAGTTATGTTACATTTTACGACTCTGCGCAGTTTTGTGGCCAGCACAAGTTTCGATATAAATTTGATTACTTATCTCAGCCAGGTTCGACCTGCTGCCTGTTGCTACTGTTGACAATACAGAGAACATCAGAATGCGATGCTATCTGACCAATTCATAGCCACGATCATAGCCATGATCACTTTCTTTCTGCAAAGAAAGTTATGATTTTAATTGGAAATAACCCAAGCTCTCGCTTTTCAGCTTTTCAGCTTTGAGTCAAGGGGCAATGAGACTTCAAATCAATTCCAATTTAACGCCTTTCAAGTCATACAAAAATATCAAGTAGAGATCGTTGGCTGCCACAAGTGCAACATGTGTGTGCCACACACACACACACACACTCACACACTTACAAAATAGATCGACATAGGCGACAGGTATTTTTCGGGGCTGGCCAAAACGAGGTGTGTGGCAGTCAATCGCAGTCAAGTGGCAACTGTAATTCAACCGAATTATGATGTGGCAACTTTGATAACATGCCAAACAAAAATCTTAAACCTAATGTAAACAAATGTGCTGTGGTGCATTTAATTAAAAAACGATTGTGAGGCAATGAAATGAAGTGAAATTCCAAATTGAATACGTGCCACATGTTGTTGAGGCATATACATAGCTGCCGCGTGCGTCACAAGCGTTTAAACTCGCACAATTTGCAAGCTGATGCGTTGCGACAAATGCATTCGAGCTGGCGATGTGCGATGTGGTTAGCAGCGCTGTGGTTTAAGCTCGGGGCCAACACCTTGACCAGAAGTGCCACCACATGCCGTGCCGCCGCTGGATGGGGGAAAAATGTGGCAAGTCTCTCACTCTCTCTCTCTCTCTTTTTGAAGTCTCTCACTGCCTGTCGCTATGTTTGCCAACTAACTCGGCTTTGATATTTTATTTTACTTAATTTTTTTGCTTTTTACTGCTGCCGTGCTGCGCACTTCTTGGTATTTTTTGGGTAGTTTGTCCTCTTCATCCTCATCCTCTTTCAATTTTTGGTTTTTTTTTTTGTTTTTGGCGGTGTTTGGTTACAAAGCAGTCATCAAATTTCATTGAGAATGCAGCAAACAGCAAGCAGCAAGCAGCAAAGTTGTCTGCTACTCCTCGGCGCCCTTTCGGCTTTAAGCTAAGGTATAGAAATTAACATTTATATTTAATCGAGAGACGACATCATCAGCATCAGCATCGACATCAAGTTGATCAACAGCGAGATGGCTTTTCCCTAAAATGCGCATAAATTAATACAGTTTATTTATCGAGCATATTAATGGCCGCAGATTAAGACATCAGAGTTCTCGCATTATTATTTTTGGTTGAAAAACAAATGAAATAAAATGCAGACATGAAATTTTTCCTCTCAAAAAAGCCATCACAACAAATGACTGAATCTCAGAGACGGAGCAACTAAATAAAGAAAACAGAAAAAAGAACAAACTGTATACAAAATAAATTCAATCGCATATGAGAGGGGGGGAAGAACTCCTGCTGTGAATTTATGCGAAAAGAACCAAACTGAACGCGCTGTCGCCTCCGCAGGGGTTGGGTCAGAAAACTTGAGACTGAGACTGAGACTGAGACTAGCACTGTTCGAGTGTCTGTCTCTGGCTGCTCATATCCATCTACGTCTCCGCTCCGCCTTCGTTGCGTTGGCCAAGTGTCATGTGTCATAATGGCACCACTGCCACCATCACCATCACCGTCACCGTCACCACCACCACACGATGAGAACAGTTAGGCCACAGCAAGAGGCAACTGTTTGCTGTGGCTTCTCTCTTCAAAATGGTCGCTTGCTTTGCTGGCGCCATTTTGTGGCCACAACAAGTGCCAATTACTTTCTCTGAGCCAACAACAAACAAAAAAAAAAAACAACAAAAAATTAAGCAAAATATAAAAAAGGCAAAATTACAGGCGAAGGGGCAACTGCAGCAACAGAGTTAATGATGTTGCCACATGCTTTTCATTGGCGGCCTCAATGATGATGGCCGACTGGCTGCCGTCTGCGGTTCTCGGCGTTCCCATTGCCAATTCCCCTCCTCTTTACCCGTCCCTTGCCGCTTCTTCTGTCCCCCCCCCCCCCATGCGATCACCTGTTAACCCTCCGCTGTGGCCAGCTACTGCAGCGGTTGTTCCCATAAACGACTTCAATTACATGCGAATGAGTTGAGTGTGAGTGCGACTTCACTCTGCGAGTGTGTGGCGAGTGTAACAGTGTGCGTGTGTGTGTGTGTGTGATTATGAGTATCTTGGTCTGCACTGAGGCGGAGCACCAGCAAAATGGCGGCAGCTGCCTTGACCACATCTCTGCGACGTTTTGCCGACGGTAGAACGACATTGTCATTTAGCAAAAGGAAAAGCAAAAATACTGGGGGAAAAAAAAAAGCAAAAGCTGATGATGAGCTGCAGCTGGGGCAGATGCAACAGTTTGTTGCATCGGCATCAGTAGCAGCACTTTCTACTTGACTACGCCGCATGACGGATCGGGCTACCAGAAAAGCTGTCTCTCTGTCCGTCTGTTTGTCTGTTTGTCGACTAACGAGCGATTCCGATGCGCCGACAATGTCGCTGCTCCTTATCTTTGCCAGGCTGCATTCTCTCTTCTCTCTCTCGTTCACTCTCTCTCTCTCTCTCTCTCTCGCTGCATCTTTCTCCTGGCTGTGCCACGATCGGTGGCCTCGTCCAGCCTACTTTGTGTTTTTCGGTGCTTGGCATTTGCGTTGCTTGCAGCAATTGCCACTGCCCAAGCCTCTGTTCCTGTCTCTCCCGTTGCCTCTCCCTCTGCCTCTGCCCCTCACACCAATACCAATACCAATAGCAATGCGCGGATTGAACGCTGATCGCAATCGCGAATGCTGCCAAAACGCTTCTATGCAAAGTGCCGCGCTTCGATCATGTTGCTGCCGCAACTCCTTCTCCATCTCCATCTCCTTGTTGTTGCTGTTGTTGTCTTCTTGTTCTTGCAGCAGTTTAACAAACTGCGTTGCGTTTCGACAAGACTGCAGAAGAAGAACCTGTTGCCTGCCACTGCCTCTCGGCTGTTGTTGCTGTTGCTCTTGCTGTTGCAAGTTGAGTGAGTTGGCTTGGGTTGGTCCAAGTCCGAAACGCGCTTGGCGCGCCTATCAAGATGACCAAGGGGTGAACAAATTCATTCAGTCATTCATCGAAACAAATTGGTTGACTGATGATGACGATGACGATGACGATGAGAGCGAGACAGGCAGCAGCAACCGGCAACTGGCAACTGGGAACTTGCAACTGCCACAGCAGCAGCAACATCCGCAGCTTGTCAATCTGGTTGCCACGCCGTGTGCTCCAAGTGCATCATTCAATTTGCTCTTTCCCGGACTTTAAATCCTGCGTGTGGGCAGGCCTATCTCTTTCCCCCCCTCTCCACATCGCCCCCGTTCCCCTTTCTTTGCCATGTCTAGTTCCCTCGTCGTAGTGCTCAGTTGCGTGTCAACGTTTACAACAATTTTATTTATTTGTCATTAGCGTTTGAACGCATTTGGAATGCAAATGCAAATGTCTCGCTTGGCCAGTCACACTCCGGTCATCTGATATCGCAGCAAAGTATAACAATTACGGAGCATAAATAAATGTTTAGAAACAGAAACCAAAACCAAACCAAACCAAAAGCCTTATGCAGAGAAATCCAGCAATCTACGATTGCCACACACGCGCGGCGGCGACATTACAGAGGAAATGAAATCAATTTGTATGCGGACATTTTGGTTAGCGCGACAACCGATTCAACGCGACTTAATAGTTACCCTGGAAATAATTCCAGCTTATCTATAAAGATAAATGAAAAATTTATTCAAAATTACAAATGATTTTACATATTTTGTGTTTATGATAAGTAAATTTAAAAGTAAGCTAAATAAAGCTTGGTTTAACTTAACTTAACTTAAAAGTAAAGCAAAATAATCATCAGAATATTTTTAATATTGCTTACATTTTTATATAGATATTATATATTATTACCTAAAATCAATTCAAAATGAAAGCTCAACAATTTAAATAATATATAAATTCCAATGAAAATAAATGCTCAACTATTTACTTTGTATGATTTCTTATTATTTCATATAAAACAAAAGACTTAGGCAGCAAACTTGGCACAGTTAGAGTCAAAGTTTTTCAAAGATCAGGCAAAATTTTTATTGTTACATAAATTCCAATCAAAATAATAGCTCAATCATTTATTTACTTTGTATGATTTCTTATTATTGCATATAAAACGAAAGACTTAGGCAACAAACTTGGCGAAGTTAGAATAAGAGTTCATCAAGTGTGTGATATCATTTTCTAAAAAAAGTCTCTTGATTTCTCAATGGTATTTCTTATTATTTTTAAGCGTTCTTTTTGGCAATAATATATTATTGTTAGAATTAAAATCAAATACTAGTTTTACCTTGATTTTCAATAAAGTCAAATTTATTTTTAAATATAAACACTTATTATTTTCTATTTTAAAAATTCTTCAATTTCGTTTTAACCTTAATTTTAATAATGCCGTTTTAATATTTTTCTAATTCGTTTTTAAGTTAAATAATACATATATGAATTATTTCAGTCTCTAAAAATTCTACAATTTTAATATTAATTTAGGAGATCGAAGATAGATTGAGAGTTAAGCTTTTTTTTGCTCTAGGTAAGCTGCTAATTCGACTGGTGAGAAGACTTAAAATTGAGGATACTTTGTATACTGTATAGATTACAATGTCACTAAGAGAAAAACTACAAAGACAGAAGTTAAATTCAGACGTGAACTAAATAACTCAACACTTGAAGCTAGTGTTGTGTATTCCCCTTTTTGGGCAATGGCATGCGGGGTATATGAAATGTGTATCGCTAGCAGACAGATCGAGGCGGTAAACGAGTTGGCGACGTCGCTGCTACTGCTGCAGCAGTGGGGGAGTGAGAGGGGAGGCGACAACGGACCAATTTACGCGCGAAACGCATGCGCGTCCCGTGCGCTCGCAGCGTCAATATCACAGTCTCGACTCAGCTCTTGTCTGGTGGGTGGCAACAAGGCGGCAGGCGTAAAGAGGGGCAAGCTAGGTGGTATCTAGGCAGAGCTAGGTGTGCAGCAGACGCGGTGGGTGTGCGTCGGGCCAGACAGATCAGTTCAGCGGAGTTAAGTTCGAGCTTGAGTTTGAGTTGAGTTCGAGTTCGAGTTCGGTTGTTGCCGTTGAGCACGCCATGCGGCGGGGATCAGCAATCATTTCAGCTGCGGCAATTGTATAAATTTCGCATTTTTATGACTGATAGTGTAAGAAATAGGCGTGGCACATGTGAGATGGCAACTATTTGAGAGCTGCTTAACCTGAGCAGCTTCATGCCGCGCAATTGAATTTGGCCCTGTCAGGCATAAATTGCACAGATAGATGCAGGCATGCAGAGAGTGAAGCAAAATCACAATCGGTATCTGAGTCCACCTCAGTCTGCATTTTTTTTTCACTTTTTTTTATGTTTTTGTGTCTCAGTTGCTGCCTATCACCACGCATTGATCAATTGGGCGTTGCCGGGCGCTGCGACTGAGTAATGGCCAGCGAGCGCCCGCGGACATCATTTCCATAATGTCCTTCAGAGGGCAGCTTCTTGGCTCCGTCGCTGTAGTCGCAGTTTCAGGTGCAGGCCGCCGCAACACTGAATGAAGTGGTGAACTATGCAGCAACAGCAACAGCGACGTTGCAAGTTCGCTTGTAACCCGATTTGTATCGCATTTTATGCCACAATTTTCGTTTGATATTTATGTCGATAATAAAATTAAGATGATGAGCGAAATTGCACTCAGAGCGGTGCATGAAAGGGGCGGCCTCACTTCCGCAAGGGCAACGCCAAATTGGCCACTTGTGTCCCAGACTTTTGGCCAATCAGACAGAACGCAGCTGTCGATCACCTCGACCAGAGAGTGAGAGAGAAAGAGCGAGAGATCAATCTTCCATCATTTTTGTGTGAAAGCCACTAAAAAAAACGAAGAGAAGCGAAGAAAACAACTCAAGTTGAGCTAACTGTTATCGCAGCCATTTTAGAGATCAACATATGTAAATTGGTCAACAACTCTTAATGGCTTTTATGACAGCGTATTGGCGCATTGTTGTGAGCTTTTAGGTCTTGAAACGAGTCTAGAAACAAAGCTTCATCAAAATGTGATCACATGCGACTCTTTTTTTTTTTTTTTTTTTTAGCATTTTTCTTCGTTTTTGTTTCTTTCTGATTTTAATGCGTCTTTCCGTGGCTGTGAATATCAGAGCAGGCAGTGAGCAGCAAGTTGCAGCAACAAGTCTGCTGCACAATCGATTTTGATGTAAGATTAGCAAAACGCTTGCAGCCAAATAAGCAGGCACTGGATGAATATCTATACGGACTAATAACAATAATCAGTCTGCAAGTACACGACGACCATCACTGGGCTGCCTGAGTGAAACTGCTGCTGAGCAAAAATAAGGGGCAAAAAAGTTCTAAATTATAAAAAACGACACATCCGGATAATGGCCGGAGAGAGGAGACGCTGCAACCGAGGGGTGGCCGGGGGGTGGTTGACAGGGCGAAGGCAACTGCAACAGCTGTCAAAGCCAAAGATGAAGATGATGAACAACTGCGACAGGAACACAGCAGAGCAGAACTGTGGCGGAGACAGAGACTGAGGGAGTTTACAACATCAAGCGAAGAGAGACTTGCCACAGCGACGTCGGGTGACTAGCTGAGGCAGCACGCAGCAGAGCAAGCGGCAAGCGGCAAGGCAAGGAATTTAAATCGCCTCGGGTGCAAATTACCACGAAAACAATTTCAGCCTTGCCTTGCATGGGGCCGGCATTGCAAGTGCATTCAAGTACAAAAATGGCAGAGCAGATTGCCAGGATAAAGTATGTTGAAAGCATGCGTCACAAAGGATGAGAGTCGAGAGCGAGAGGATGCCACATACTGATTGCCACTGCTGCTGTTGCTGTTGCTGCTGTTGGTGGCTGTTGCGGCTTCTGTTAGGTTCTTGTCTAGCTACTCAGCAACTTGCCACAGACACATCACACACATCTGTTGCTGCTGTTGCTACTGCTGTAGTTGTTGTTGTTGCTGTTACCGCACTGTCATTGATGAGGCATAAAATTATGGGAGGCAACATGATGGCGCACATAAAAATGGCCGCACGATGGATTAAAGTTGCTGCTGTTGAGCGTTGGTTGGTTGGCTGGCTGGCTGCTGCTGTTCTCTTCTAAGTATGGCGGCTGCAAGTGCATCTGCAACTGCAACTGCAGCTGCCACTGCCAGTGCCACGGCAACACTGTGAGCCGCATAATTAAGCCTTGGTCAGCATGTTTTGCATGGCCGCGATTTTGCACACTTGAAACAGCGATTGGCTGCCGTGATTGGTAGCAGCAGCAGCAACTTCCAACTGGCCACTGGCCACTGGCAACCAACTAAGTCTGGCTCATAGATCATTGCACTTGTTGTGCTGCATTCCTGTTGCTGGCAAATTATTTACTTTTTAGTGCTGTGCAAAACGAAAGACTTAGGCAACGAACTTGGCGCAGTTAGCGTCAGAGCGCATCAAATGTCAGGCAATGCATTGTTCAATGAATTTTCGAAAATTTGCTCAACCCGCAGGCCAACAACAGCAACAGGAACAGAAACAGCAACTGAGAACGACAACAACAATTTCGATAACTGTTGCAACACCTTGACACAAGCACGCAACTGCAACAATCAATCCCAATCTCAATTCCCTTTGCGCTGCGCTGTGTGTGGCTCGAGAGCACAATTGGCAGCAAAACGAGAACACAACTTGACAACTTCTTGGCAAGCAAAGTGAGTGAGAATTAGTGAAAATCTCTAGAGATAAATAAGTATTGTAAAACAAGCATACACACATTCCATACCCTGTAATGTCCTGTTGTAGTTGGCTTTGCCAGTTGAGTGTATTTGGTGTGCGGTGTTTGCCCTTTTTTCCATGCACTTCTTGTTGCAAATTGCTGTCGCATTGCGTGCACATTTTAGCCACAGTCCTCTTTCTCTCTCTCTCCCTCTGTCGGCTTCGTATCCTGCGGACGTTCATAAACATGACAGTTTGAGCAATTTCCATCAATCACTTTTTTTTTGCCTTTTCCTTTATATTTTTGTGGTTGTTGTTGTTGTTGCTTGGTTTTTTGGGGCTGCTTTTTCTTTATTTTTGTGCTGAGATTTCGTGACTTTTCGGGGCACGAAACTGGCATGTGTTTTGTTGTTTGCCGTTTGCCGTTTGATGTGGTTGTGTGACGGTGAGAGTTGGAGTTGAAGCCGGCGCTGCATTCAGAATTTAGTCTCGGAAATTGCAAGTTAAATATTTTAACTTTATTACACAGCCGAAAACAACAAAGCGGTTCCGCATGCTAATGAATGCGCAAATACAACAAAAGTAATTTAAACGATTCTCAAAACGCAATCAAGGCGTAGCCGCAGCTCTCACCTAGAGGCGGCAGAAGGCAGACGGCAGGTTCTGTTCCAATTTTTATACAACTTTGGCACCAATCAATTAGCACCATCAGCAAAAAAGGCGAAGCCGCCTCTAAGAAACACACGCACAGTGCAGTTTAGCTGAAGAGGGACAGCAAATGAGCGAGAAAGAAAGAGTGAGAGAGAGCGCGATCACGTCAAAGTTCGCACCTAAAGATGAGCTGGGAGGCTGCAGGCAGTTGTTGCAACGTTCGTTAGGTTTTCACACGCCGCTGCTAAGTGCAGCGTGTGTGTGTGTGTACAACTTTATTTCCGTGGAAAAGCGAACCGAAACATCAAATTGCAATTAGGAGCCCAAAAAATATTACAAGTGGCCGCTAAGCAGAGTCAACCAAAACCAAAGCCAAAGCCAAAGCCAAAGTCAAACCTACCAACAACTGAAAGCATCTAGCCTAAAAACTGGTTTCACTGGTTGACTTAAGATTTTGTTTTTTTGGGCATTCGGTATTCGGTATTGGGCACACTCTGGCTTTGGATTGGCTCCATGTCGGCTTTCGTCTAATCAACTTTGCAATCGATGTTCATAAATTTATTTCATTTGGACACAAATTACAAGAGGCTAGGGTGTTTAACATGGCATTCAACTTGTAAGATCAATTGCCGGACACGAGAGGCGTGAGGCATGCTACCAGTAGTGAACCGAACCAAAGCGAACCAGCCAGTAAGGTAGCCAAACGAATTTGTTGAATTTTTAATAGGGACCCAAGCAACTGCATTATGTTGTCATAAATAAATACATATAATACCATATGCAAACATATCTATCATTGTGTTGTGTATCAAAATAGTAGTTAATTTTTATTTTTATATTGCTTTGGGCAAAATTTTACAGATCACGGCCATTTATGCTTTACAAGTAGTCAAATAATGTTTTTACGTTTGTTAACATAACTGAATAACAAACACCGAAAAAAAACATTCTTCATTGTTGTCTGTGCGATTTTATTATAAATATTTCCTTAGTGGAGTCTTCAATTTATACGAATAACGAAATGATAATCAATTAATAAAATAGTTAATGTCATAATTTCGATTAGACAGAAAAAGAAACCATAAAAATAATGATTTCTTTTTTTTTCAATTTTCTTTTTAAGATTTTTGGTTTTAGAAGAATGAGATTTTTTCTTCTTATTAACGAGAACTGGGCTTTATATAAAGGTTCTTAAAATGAAGATATGTTTTCTAACTTT
Source organism: Drosophila albomicans (assembly GCF_009650485.2). NCBI lineage: Eukaryota > Metazoa > Arthropoda > Insecta > Diptera > Drosophilidae > Drosophila > Drosophila albomicans. The sequence continues at coordinate 17,821,268 of NC_047629.2, read as the reverse complement.
AAGCTTTTCATGTTTTTGACGCAGCTTTTAGATAAAAATTCTTCTAAATCTTGATTTTATAACTTTTTTGTATATAGTTGTGCGTTAGAAACGCTGTTGAAAATTGAATGTGGAACTTTTAATGTTTATTACATTTCACAGAGGGATCACAATCATGTGTTGAATAATATGTGAGGAAGGCATTCGTCACTTTAACATGACTCATTTAATCTTACGGTTATCAATTAGATGTTGATTTGTTAGATGGCGATTTATCTTCCTGTCAATTGATGGCAGCTATCTTGTTCTCATTTCATTTCCTTCTAGTCGAGTTTTAAATGTTCTCCACTCTCTTTCTTTATTTATTGAATACCTGATTTGGCATCTACAACAGCTTTTGGTATCATTTAAACATTTTATGCTGATAGCCAAAGTGTGTTTCATGTTATTTTAGCAAATTAACAGCGTTCTAATAAATAAAGATCAGAGCGAACTGATGTCACTACGCGATATGTTATGATCCATATATCTTCTGGCGAAAGTTTATCGATCTCTGTTTGTGTCTCATTTCGTTCTCTTCAGCTTCCCTTGTTCATAACTTGTTCTCTTTATGAGTTGCCATTTGCTAACCACATATAATTACGAGCATAATTGCTTCTTATACTTGACTAGCTTAAGCACGCTTTCCGTTTCTAATTTCGATCCATCATAAGCAGCACAAGCTTTGCGTTCAAACATAGAAACCCGTGTCACTTGCCAACATTTCGTGTTGTTTTCTGAAAAATATTTTCCCAATAAATAATGTGGCGCCTTTTGCGCGTTGCAATATCATGGCATACCAATTTGGGAAATTAGCTAAATCTAACATATGAGATAGCAGCCTGGCGAGTCTATCTATCGTCAGTTGCGCCTACTTGCCACTTGGCCAAGACTCGAACGTTGCACTTGCTTCAAACTGCAACTGCAACTGGCGGCGGCAGCAAAGTTGTACAATAATTATCAGCGTCTAATTAAATCGTTGCTTTATGCGATATCTTAGCCACTTGTCGTTCGCGTCGCTTGCTCGACTTTGCCGTGTTTATTGTCCGCATTGCCAAGCTTGGCCGAAGTTGACACAGTTTCAGTTCGTTGCTGTTGAATAATAATTTTTATAGTACTACATACTATATAATGTTTTTTTGATTTCGTCGATTTTCACACTTGGCAAATTTGTCGCAGCGGCTTAATTAGATAGATGCAAAGACTTTTGATAAATGGCTAACTTTTGCCTGTGGTTATGAAATGGTTATGAAATGCTCTCGATTTATGACCAGATGAACGGCGACAGCGACAGCGACACAGGCCCGTCCCACAAATCAGTGGCTTTCAACGCCACTCGGCCACAAGGATCTTTGGGGCCTGCGTTTAAGCAGCCAGCACATAATTTACGCTTAAGCATGGCTTTTGACCAAAATCAATAAATCCACACGGCATTCGCACAACAAAAGAAAATGTGCTCCATGTTCGGGCTAGTCAAAAGACCTAAAACTCTGGCTGCTACTCGAAAGTCGCCTCAGCCTCAGGCTAGTGATGGCATCGTGTCGTGACACGATCACGCGAAGAGATGAATCTATTTTGCCGCTGTCATCTCTATTTTGAAAGCGATTTACGCACTTGGCTACGAGACGGAGGGGACGGCATGGGAAATGGGGGCACGGTTAGCCAAACTGACATCGACTGTGGCATGGGCAATATCATCAACACCGTTGATGCCGCTGCTGCTGTTGCAGCTGCTGTCGATGCTGCAGCTAACCTAATATCGTTTGAAATTTATGATTTTGAACTTTTGAAGCCAGGTCTTTTCATAAGTATTTCGTGTTTAAAATATTTGCGCGCCGCTCAAAATTCTTTCGGCTTTTGATGAACTGGTACTGGGCAGCCGCATGTTGCATGCCACAAAGCCGGGTGGGCGTTGCAGCATTTCAAGTTAAGGCTGAACTTGTTGTTGTAGCTGTTGCTGTGGCTGTTGCTGTAGCCACTTGTGTGTCTAGCAAAATATTGGCTTAACCTAATTTGTGTGTTTGCCAGGCATTGACGTTTTTGTGTTGGCCACTAATCACAAAAGTTGCCTCAGATTTATAGTTAGTAGGAGTCGTCGCACAGTCTCTCACACAGCGTCGCATAAAGTCTCTGCTCCAGCTCCAGAGCAGTGCGTGTGACTGGCAAACCGGATTCTAGCCACAGTCTCAGCTATCGCCAAGAGCTGTGTGCGCTCATCTCAGAATGCCGTCGCTTATCTAATCGTCTGACATTTTAGGTTTAATTTGGCCAGCCGCAGTCGCAGCCACCGCCCCAAGGCAACGGCATGGGCACAATCCACACACACACACACACACACACATAGTCTACACAATCGCACAGGCAACAGACAGCGAGGCAAGTTGCAAGTTGCAAGTTACAACTAAGCATTGCCAACTAAGTCAAGGCCTTTTGGCGATTCCCGCGCGCACACACATGCGTATTCGCAACAGCATTCGCAACAGCATCAGGCTACGCTGGCTTTGCTGTCAGACAGTCAGACAGTTAGGCAGGCTGCTGTCCAAGTGACAGGTTAACCTACTTTCCAAAAAACCGCCTCACGCAAAAATACCCATTAAATTAGTGGCAGTTCGTGGGCATTTTGTGGTCAACTATGCCAAAATATTTCCACACACTCAGCACAAACTCTCTTTTGCTCTTTCTCTTTGTCTCTCTCTATCCCACTGGATGTGTCGTGTGTCGGTGTCCACGTCTGTGGCTGTGTGGCAAGTTAAAGTTTTATGTTTTATTTGCAGCTGAAATAAATATACATGACCCACTTGCAGCAGTGTGCATCGGCGGCGAAATTGTCATCGCTTTGGGGTACCCAAAAGCAATCTCAAATCAAAGTGATGAATAGAAAACGATCTTTTAAATAACTCGCAATCGCCAATGTGAAAGTTGACCTAGGCTCAGATCCTAAAATATTTGAACTTGGTTTCGCAAAAGCTATCAAATTGATTGAGTGGTTTTGGGTTATAAAGGAAACTCGTAAAAGCAAACAACATTCTTAAGCAAAATTCGTGTTTTCTAGTGCATAAAACTAAAGTTTTACACCATAAAAATACACTACACTCACGTAAGAAAGCTACAGCCTAGGCTGCTCGACTGCGAGATACCCGGTAACCATTTTTAATAAAAGAAAAACTGTCCAGTATAATAAATGCTGTCGAATAAAATTATAGCTCTATGACTTATAGTCTCTGAGATCTAGTTGTTTATACAGACGGACGGACAGACAGACATGGCTATACCTTCTCGGCTGTTGATGCGGATTATAAATATATACATATTCTTTATAGGGTTGGAAATACCTCCTTCTGCCTGTTACATAAATTTCCTGCCGGCCCAAAGTTATAATAAAATTCAAAGCTATTGGTAGCGGGTATAAAAATAATCATTGAAAATTTGTTGGTAACAATAGAATTTAATTTGTAGAGCTTTAAAATTTTTATACATTTTGTAGTTAATAATTATGGTTAGTATAATTTGTATAATTTGCAGCCATATTTCCGATATAGATTTGAGGTGTAACATTTCAACTAAAACACAAACAATTCTCTTTGCTAAATTGTTCACAATTTAATGGTTGTTCGTGTTGCACTTTATAGTTGATTGATTGCCACAATTGCGTTGCAAGTGCCCCCAAATAAGCGTGAAAATGCAAATGTTTTGACAGCCTTCGATTGCTCTGGTTGTTGTTGTTATTGCTTTTTTTTTATTATTATTTAACGACTTTGGAAATTGGGTTTTCGGATTGGTATCGTTTTGTGAACAACATTTTTGCATTTTCCTTTTAGCTAAAGTGTTTTTCGTTGTGAGGTGCTTGAATTCATCAAGCGATTATGAGTATTATTAATAATCTCGACTAGTGCTTGGCATATTCAAGTTAATTCTCACAGTGGCAGCAGCAGCCGCTGCGTCATGACATGCCAATTGTGCCTGGGGGCATGCCCCAGCCAGCAAAAGCCTCACAACAACGTGAGTTGTAATAATTATGCATGAAGAAATAATTTAAAGAAGCCGCGATGCTTAGATTAAGACAACTCGAGTACTATTACCATTGTTGTAGTGATTGTTGTCGTTGTTGTATTTTATTTATTTTTAATCGTTTTTTATTGGTTGTCGGAAAAATGCATTTAATACGCTGTGGCGGCAACAAATTCGCGAAATGTTTGCTTAAATGCACATAAATCAATGCCATATGTTGTCTTAGCTTTTTCGACTGCAAAAAACTAACTAAAGCCATAAAAAGTCATTGCAGAAACAGAAATGACAACAGCAACAACAACAACAACAATAACAAATGACGAAAAAATAATACAAAAATCAATTACAAAAAATGTTTCAACAGTCGCAATCGCAGTCGCAGAAACAAAATGAAAAGTAAACTAAAAATGTTTATTGCCTTTGCGAAGGAATTTTCAAATCAAATCAAAAATCGAATTCACATTTGATGCCAATACACTTTCATAGTAGGTAATTAAAAATAATGGTTGCAGTTGTAAATTAAATGAATTGGGGAACGAATATATATGTAGAAGCAACCTCGAATTCTTGAACAGTAATTTTAACTTATTATGAATATTGTTCTTAAATAGGTTTCATAAATTAAACAATATTCATTATAGATTCTCACACTTTTAGTTTATTTTAAATGTCATTTTCTTTAATTAATTTCATAAATTGCAAAATTCTTTTTTATTACAGACTCTCACTCTTTTCAAAAGTTACTTTTGAAGCATTCAAAATTCATTTTCTTTATTTATTTTCTTAAATTAATTTCTTATACTCCAAACACTATTCATTATTGATTCAGAGTCGCTGGCAACTTAATTTTTTATTGCTTTGTAAGCGTATTACAAATTCGACTGTTTGCCATTCAATTTCATTTCTGGTTAGCTTTTTTTTGCGCTAACCTGTCAGTATGAGCTGCAGCAGCTATCAAGCAAACAGAGCAATAGTAAAAACAACAAAATGCCGGCGTTTGAAGTAGCAACGGCTTTCATTGTCAATATGATCTGAAGTCAGGCAGCAGGCGGCAAGGCAGGCAAGCAGGCAGCAGGCAGGCAGCCATGCAGCAGGCGGTGGCACGCAGTGTGGTCGGCAATGAGCAACAGCTACAAATGTTGTTAACAATTTCATGCTGGCAAGCAGCCAACAGCTACAACAACCACAGCGACAACTGCAACAAACATTGACAGTTGTGCATGAAATAGAAACATTGGCAAAGCTCAAACAAAATGCAGCTGGCGCTGGGCGGCAATTGTTGTAGTTGTTGTTGTTGCTGTTGTTGTTGTCGATGTTGTCATTGTAGTTGTTGTTGTGCTCCACACTGAGGAAATGTACAATTGGCTCAAAAGGCTAGACAGACAAGCGACATACGGACAGGCTGACAAACAGACACAGCAGACAGACAGCTAGACTGACAATACAGATAGCCACAGACCGAGAGAGACAGTTGTCGAGCAGTCCGTCAGTCCGTCAGTCCTTTAGCCATCGATGCAGTCCGAGTCGGGAACGTGTGTCGTGTGCTCCGTGGCTCCAAAATGCAATTGAAAAGAAAAATTGTGAGCCGAACAATAAATTCCTTCTGTGTGGGATTGCGAAATGTTTGAGCTTGATTGAATTATGAAGTGCGTAAGTTTCGCTCGCCCGGATGGAAGGCGCGGGGACTTGCGACTGTCTGTCACAGTGACACACAGACACATAGACATGCGGCAACAAAGCAAAAGACTTAGGCAACGAACGCGAACGCGACGCATGAGTCACTTTCCATGTCGAGTGCCGCATGCGGTTTTCTTCCATTTTATGTTTTATTTTTATTTTTTTCGCAACAAATGCAAATCATGCCGAGCTGTACAAGCATTACGCATTTGTTAACAGCCGCAACAAACATAGACAACAACAACAACAATAGCAACAGCAACAACTGCACAGAGTGACAATCAAAGATTTTGGCTGCCTGTCGCAGCTCATAATTTCAGCTTAAATGCATTAACCGTTAAGCGCGTCTGGAGAGCGAGGCGGGTTATGACATTGTCAATCCTCAGTCCGGGCTACCGTAGATGACGTGCTCAGATTGCAGCTGCATTTGCATATGGCCAACTTCATTCAGCGCAGCGCAGACATCTCAATATGCCTTGCAGTGGGAGACTCTTTCATGCTTCCACCGAATGCAGCGCGTGTCAAGTAAGTTACGAGAGAGTTACGAGTTACGAGCAGCCCTCGTAATGCATTTGCAATTTTCTCTTTCAATTTTGCGATTTAGGTTTTTCGATACAACAAAAAGTTGCAACAACGCCAGCAACAGCAACAGTTCGACAAGCGGCGTCAATTACTGCGCCTGCCACAAATGTCAACTGGCGACTTTTTTCATTTCGGCGCGCTGCCTCACTTACAACTAGATTTCCATTTTCATTTCCATTTCCATTTCCATTACCATTACCCTGGCATAACCTATATCGCAATCTTTGCGTGGGCATCACAACTGCCACAGACAGCAGGAAAATCGCTTTTGTCGATTCCCCCAATCCAAGTTTTGTGTTGCCTCCCGCACGTCAGAGCCTCGATGCATGTGATAAATCAGCGTCAGGGCATTATATTTCATTGCTTAATAAGCCCAGGTCGCTGAAATTGACGCCCGCTCACAGTGCTTTTTTGGCCATTATTATTTGCCAGCTACCGCATGCCTTTATTTTGTGTTTTGTTTTTGTTTCTGTCTTTACCTGGCCAGCAATAACAACTGCAACAACTTCGACGGCAACTGGATTGTCTGCTCCTAATGCCAAGCGGGTCAACATTATGTTTTATTTTTATCTATTTCATTTGGCTGCAATACAACAAAAAAATGAAAAAAAAAAACTAAAACTAAAAAATTCGTGACTATTTCAGAGCCTTTACAGCATTTACAGCAAACGGTTTCTCTTCAATTTTCAGCCGTTTTTACGGCTGCTGCAGTAAAGTGATCTTTATGTTTAGGGCAGAGTTCAATGTCGCTGTAAATTAAATAAGCTAACTGCAGTGCTTTGCAGTGTGCTAATTTCATTTAAATTATATTTATTAATTAAACTTTGTGCTGCAAATTGGCTGTGAACAAAATTAATAAACTAACTAAACTTTTCGAAAATGAAGTGCAAATTGAAGCTTAGCAGTTAATGACTCTGCTTATTTAATTCAAAAAGTTCACTGACAATTTACCTAATACATTTTTATACTCGTTACCCATAGGCTAGAAGGGTGTTATAAGAAGGAGGTATCTCTGTATATATATTCTTGATCAGCGTCAACAGCACAAACGATATAGATTCCGATATATTTTGTACTCTATGGTATATTTTGAATGGGGTATTATACCAAAATACCAAATATAAACTTTGGTATATTTTGGTAATTTTTGGTAAATGAATTTGGATTATTTTCAATTTATACCGCACTATTTTATATTTAAAGAGTAATACCGCCCTGTTTTGCTTTTTATCAAAATGGGTAGCGGGTACTTCGCAGTCGAGCACACTCGACTGTTTCTTTCCTACTTGTTTAGTCCGAATTGAATTGCATTTAAATGGATATTGAAATGAGAACTGAAACACATTTAAATTTTATGTATTTGCGAGACTTTCAAATTCACACCAAACTCTGCTTTGCGATTTGTTTCTTCCATAGATGGTTAAGAGTTTAGACAACATAAGAGGTATTGCCGCTTATAGCATAAGCATATATGTTGATCGAATCGCTGCAGATTCCTATAAGCATCGATAAAATTTTACACGTTTCAAATGCTAATCGAGTAACGAACATGTGGCTACTGCGTTTACACGCGTCTAAAAGTCGAAAAAAAACACTCAACGAAACGGAGTCAAAGTTGGCGTCGAGATTTCGCTGCTGCTGCTGCTGCAGTTAAAGTGAGAGGCGTGGCAGAGGAGTGGGGTGGAGGGGTGAGGACTGGGCGCTGGAGTTCGTGTTGGGGGCATGTTCACGCAAGTGTAAGACAAGTCGACGTGACCATAAGAACCGCCACAAGATCCAAACGCCAGACAAAATTGTTCGTAAAAATTTTGTTGCTTTTTTTATATATATTTTTTGTTGTTGTATTTTTGCGATCAGTGCGCAAATTGTAATCAAACACCAACAACAACAATAACTGAGTGTGTACGAGGAGTAACAACAAGTGCTTTAGCCTTGTGACTGCGCAGCTACTGTTTGACTAGACGACGTTGTCGATGCTGCAATTTGTTGTTGCTGTTGCTGTTGCTGCCTGTGTTGTGGCAAGAGGCGTGCGTCGCTGTTAGTCTAACCACGCCCCATGGGCAATAAGTCAGTGTTGTTCTGTCTGTTGTTGTTTTTGTTGTGGCTTTGGCAGTTGTTAGCTAGTTGACCCGCATGTTAATTATAAACACATTAGGCCGCTAAAGGAATTAGAATTAGCTTATCGCATACACACAACACACACACGCTGCTGTCTCCCTTCCCTCCGCTCCCTTTCGAAATGCTAACAAGACAACGAAATAAATATTGTAAATAGAACTGAGAGTGTTATCTATGCAGCTCTGACGCCTTTGCTAGATGAACAACCAACAACAAACACAAATGAAGCCTGCTGATGCAATTAATCACAGTACCCAAAAAAAGCAATACTAAAACCCAAAGCTGATTAGCATAATTTGATGAAGAACAAACTGTCTGTCGGCTTCGATATTTTTTGGGATTCTTTTTTCTTAGAGTTAAAGCTGGTTTTTCGGAAACTAAACGGGTTGACGAAGATTTTTTTGATTTGGATGCGCAAGATTAGCCACGCGTTGCACTCGCCATCGTCGATGTCTGCTCTCCTTTTACAATTCTAATGAACTGCCAGTCAAAGTCAATGCGTCAAGTGGCAAGCAGTAAGAAAGATCGAGTCTGAGCACCAAAATGGGATGAACTGTCGTTAAAAGATTTATTGCAGTCACTGTAAACTGAGATTGGAATACATTTTCTCTATTTTATTTATTTCTTTCTTTTTTTTTTTTTGGGGCGCTCTTTGGCCATAAAAAGCAAAATACAAAAACAAAACCGAAATGCAGCTGTTGTTGCTTTGAACTTTCGACACCTTTTGGCCAGGCGACTGAGAATCACTGAGCAAATGTCTGTCTGCACACCTTTGTGCACTCCATATATATGTATATGTGTGTGCGTTGTGTTTAATTGCCCAAGTCTAAGCTAAAGTTAGCAATTTTATGACTTCACATAGCATTTTGGAATGTTCAGACACCCAGATAGTTTTCGGTTTCTATACCCTCTACACATAGGGTAGAAGGGTATTCTAACTTCTCCGACTTTATGAAGTATATATATTCTTAATCAGCGTCAACAGCCGAGACAATAGATAGCCCTAGTCCTTCTGTCCGTATGAACACTTTGATCTTAGAGACTAAACGAGCAATAATTTTCTGAGGAAAATGGGCATTAATTGATTTATCTGACAATCTGGTATTTATTGCACTCTATGGTATATTTTGAATGTAGTACTAAATCAATATACCAAATGTAGCCTTTGGTATATTTATAATATATTGCGGCATATTAATTTGGTAGATACAAATTATACCGCACTGTTTTGCTTTTATTCAAAATGTTTAACAGGTATCTCACAGTCGAGCACACTCGACTGTAGCTTTCTTACTTGTTGTTCATTTGTCTTGAGCCTCATAAATTGAACTGGCTCGCAGTTTGCGTTGACTTCACTTCAGTTGAGTTGAGTTGAGTTTGTGCAGTTTTTTGATTTTTATGGCTGAGTGAACTCCATTTTCGATATTATCACCAATTGCGATGGCGTTAGTTTTATCGCGGCATTAATTAAGTAATTAAATGTGGCCTCACCCACCCGCAATTGCAATCGGCTTTTGGGGGAGCTGACGAGATTAGACAACTAATTGGGAATAGAGAAAAGCCAAAAGAAATACAAAAGACTTAAGACACGAACTCGACGTTGGCCCTCCCATTTGGGTAAAGCAGCCAACAAAAAAAGATGGCTACCAAAGCCATTAGCAAAAAACCAACAACAAAGCATGAGAAGCCACAAGAGCCGCAGCCGCGGCAACAACAATAACAATAACAATGAAGAGACTCGAGACACGTTTCAGCACGTTTGTCAAATAGACCAATCAGCGTCGCGTAATTTTGGGCTTATTACCATTAAACAAGCCGGAGCACAAAGAGAGCACACAGCTGAGCTTGGCGAACTTGGCAACTTGGCAGCTGGGCAGTAGCGAATAATTTGCTGTTTATTTGTTGGTAATTGGACGCGAGACCAAACGCCTGGCGCCTCTCCCAGGCCTAATGATGGCTCTTAGTGGTCCGAAATTGAGCCACGTTCGCAGCCGCAGCGTCATGAATAACATTTTAATTGAGTTACCAAGTGGGCAGCCAGTGAGCCCAGACAGAGACAGAGACAAAGCGGAGCGTGTCGCAGCGCAGTGTGTGTGTGTGTGTGTGAGTGCGAGAGAGAGGCAATGACATGGGCATGGGCAAACATTTGGCTGTAATTTGACAGCTCAGTGATATTAATGCGATTTGACAGCGACAATGACAGTTGTGTGTGCACTCAAATCAAACAAGACAAATAAACAGGCAGAGGAGACGCACAGACTGAGAGACAGACGCATGCTTGATCGAGTCGCGTCGAGTTGGGGACGCTCTGCTCTGCCTTTGTCAGTCATCCATCAAACCGAAACCAACAGCAAAACACCAAAAAAAGAAACAAACCAAAGCCGATGCCGAAGTTGCATTTGTTGTTGTTGTTGGTGCTGCTGCTGCAAAAGTTTGATCAACGAGCGCGACACTGGCATAATGAGTGCCCATCGATGTGAATGTGAATGTGGCTGAAGATCGAGCTGCTGCCGCCGCTGCAGTGAGTGTGTGAGTGCGAGTGTATAATTGTCAATGAAACTGGTTTTGGGTAACATCATTCCGTCACTCACGCGCCCAGTCAACTGGCCAAATACGCACACAGGCGACAACCAAGACGACGAACGGCAAACGCTGCAAAGCCGATGCGCTTCAAAGATAATAACCAATATATGCCAAACAGCGGAGAAGCAAGAACAACAACAACAACGACTCAAGCAACGTGAAGAACAACCTGTGTAACGACCACGCCAACACCAAACAGCAAACACCAACAAACAACAGCAATCGGGGAATGTAACAAACGAGTGAAAACTAATGGAAAATAATGGAAAAATATTTACAATAGAGCAGGCTACAGAACAAGAGAGAAAGAGAGTGTGAGTGTGTGAGAAAGAGAGGGCAGAGAAGAAAACCGTAAGCAAGCAGAATGCTCGACCTAAGCCCAGGCGAGAAAATTAAAGAAAAAGAAAAACTTATAAAGATTTGAGTGACAGTAAAATGAAATGACGATTGGCAGGCGGCAAGAGACCAAACCCGAAACGAAACCCCAGCGAGACTTCCCCCTTCCCCATTTCCCCTTTCCCAATCGACTCAATCGACAATCCAGCGAGTCCCCAAAGATAGCAAACAACAACAACAACAAACATTAGAAAGCTAATGAAAGTTAACACAATGACAACAGAATAGCCATCAGCACATTGGAGGCGTCTATTCAATAGCCTCGCTGCATTCAAAAGAACCAGAAATAGATCCACACAGAGATCTGCACATTCCCCACGTCTTCTCTCTGAGTGTCTGAGATCGCTTTGGATGCAGTTGCACTGCGAGCATTAGATCTGGCAGTTGATAATTATAAACATCGTTTGAAGGTTGTTATATTCAACAGTTTCAGACATTTGCATGCAATATTACAGCAACGACGACAACAACAACAACAACAACTATTATACAACAACAATACGATTAACAAGTACAACAATTAGAATATATATTGTCTGTGTAACAAATGCAAAGCAACGGCGACAGCAACTGCTGCAACATCGCCCACGCAAAAGCAAGAATGAGAACAAGGCGCTGAATGGGCACAAGTTGGCCTAAGCTCAACTAAGAGATACCCAGTAAAGCACGGAGAGTGAACAAAAGAGGTTGGAGCTGCATAAAATCAGAATAGATCAGATTTAAACAGACAAGACTTGTCTCATAGGAGATTTGCTTAAGATTAAGTAGGAGTTAAGACAGCTGAAAGAGAACTGCAGATGCAGCTACCAGAAATTGTTTTCTTTATTAGCAAGAATAACTCGCTAGCTTCTCACTTTCATCACACACTGCTTTAGCAAAGAGCAAGCTACAGGGTATTATGAGAATGGCGCCAAACGACATTGAACTGAGTTTGGCAGAGTTCGGGGCAGAACGGAGCAGAAAAACGCTCGCTTCGGTACACGTACTTATCTGCATAACTGTGAGAACGCGACTTTAAAGTGTTTTAAATATGTTGTTGAATAACAACCATTAGAAAACGCAAACTTGGCCAACAAAACTGGCGGCTTGCTTGCAATTAAGTGGCATTTGTCGCCCTGGCGCCGCAGCAAATTCTATTTGTGTGTATTAGGTAAAAAAAAATCTATCATAAGCGATCATAAATTTTCATTATGCAGATTATGGGGCACTTGAAGTATTATTTTTTTTTGTGGATTTGTGTATTGTATAATTTTTGCTTGCTTTTGAACTCAGGCATTGAAGGTCAACAGGTTCAGGTTGCGATTGATTGGGGTGCGACCCTCAAAGAGAGCTAATTAAACTGATGTTAATACTGATCCATGATCAATGATTACAATGGGCAAAGCACTTACATTAAACACCTGCGGGGGGTCTCGCAACTGCCAACGCAAGTTCACTAACATTCGGTTTAATAAACAAGACTCGAACACCAACATGTGAGATTGGAATTGATAGTTATAATTACTTACGCGAGTTGTTGGGAATTGAAAGGAGTTTAGAACACTTTGATCACATTGTATTGAAAGCAAAGTACAATTATAATACGGCAAAAGCCACAGCTTGATTGAGGTATTAACATGACTTGAGTATCTAATAATATGGCCTAAATTGATCTAATCTATTGTCAAACATTATAACTATTTTCAAGCAGTTTTTACTTTGGGTATACTCTTCGTTTTTAGTGTCTTGTACCACAGTGCACCGTGGGCAGGCTTTTGGCCACGCCTTGGCACAACTAATTCGAGCTCGATTTCGAAGTCAATCTGTTGCCCTTTCTGTTCATTTGATGGCTGCAGCTTTTAATTATTGGAAAATGGGTTCGACAGCCCGCATGAGAGTTGCGAGTTGATTCGGCTGAGTTTCAGGTGTTTGTTAATTTGTTGTTGTTGCCATGGTTGTTGTTGCTGTTGTTTGTTGTTGTTGCTGGCCCTCTTGTTTATATAGTCGAAAAGTAACAGAGTGACGGAAACTTGTCTTGAACAAATGTTTGACTTGGTGTGCCAAGGTGTTAAAGCTTGTCTCAGCCGGGTTTTTGGTCTCTCTTCTTAAACAATTTCTATACATCTCATATGGTTGAGAGAGAGTGCGTATCTCTGTCTTAGCACTCGGACTAGCTAAGCTTGTAGGCTTATAATTTATTATTTGAAACTCTGTTCGCTTGATTTCTATAGAGCTCTGACCGATGTGATGCGATGCGAGCCATGCATCGCGTCTGCTTTTCAGATTTGGGGCAACTTTGAGGCATGTCTGATTTTTGGTAAGCCGGCAGCTGATTATGTGCCACATTAGTTGATGCAGGGCAACAGTTTCCAGCTGATACTGCGTCTACCTCTGCGTGTATTTATAATTCAATCATAAGCAATTAACCAGGCAGCTGTTAGGCCAAAGCGAAAAGGCGCCATGGGCAACTCTCAGCTGCACTCGGCAAGGTCAACAAAGGAGTGACTGAAAGAGAGAGAGTGAGTGAGTGAGAGTGAGGGCTTAAAGAAACAAAAGACTTAAGCAACAAACATGCATTTCATTAGTTTTGCATAGGGTTTGAAACCCTCACGCAACACAACGCAGCAAGTCTTTTTTCTCTTTTTTCTTCAGCGGGTTTTGACAAATTCGTTTAAAAAATTTCAAAATTGAAAAGATTCATTCATCAGCGGGCGCGCATCATCATCATCAGGCACAGTCAAAGCCACAGAAGGCACAGCAAAAGGCGGTGTTTAATGGATGCCAGCCAGCCAACAAACTCAGCAGTCTGGCAGTCACTTTGTCCGACTGTCTGTCAGTCAGTCCCTCAGTCTGTCTGTCAGTCAGTCAGCCGAAGAGGCAGACAGTAACAACAGCGCGAGCTCAAAGGTCCATGTGCGATCTGACCCATTGTCGTTATAAATTAGCGCAATCAATCAACTCACTTCACCTGATTCGGCCAAAAAGATTTCAAACAATGTGAATAGACAGCCAGAACAGAACAGGTTCGGCATCAGCAGACGAAGTTTGGCTTAGGCAGCTGAGAGACAGCATTTTGGGAATGAGTATGTGAAGAATATTGTGTATTTTTGGGGGAAAACCCAGAGAGAGAGAGAAAAAAAAGTAAAAATGTAATATGCGTATTTTAATACCATGCTCAGAGTTCAAAACAAAAGTTCTGCACTTCGTCAATGTCAATGTGTCGAGGTCGAGGGACAGATTTGGAATCAGACTCCGAATAAGAATCGGAATCATTGACCAGTTTGTTAAATTAATCAGTAAATCGTTAAATGAATAATTGATACTATTGCCGCTAGCTCTAGCTTTGTGTTAGCAGTTTTCTAAGAGGAGGTTCTATGAAATTTCGCTTGTGCTTCAGTTCCCAGCATGCTTATCATATTTTTTTTTTTTTTTTGGGGTTACGGCTAGTTTGTGGCCTAAGTCTTGTATGATTGTTGTTGTTGTTTCATCTGATTTTCTGTATCTTTTGGCGTATCAACATTTTATCTCTTTCTTCTTTTCCGAGCATATGTTAACAAGAAGCCCAGTGCCCTGTCTCATCGTCGTCGTCGTTGTTGTCGTTGTCAAGTTGCGGCCTCCCGAGAAAAGGCAGTTAAGCATCTCTCTGGCTGTCTGGAAGAGATTTTTCAGGTGTAAAAAGAAAGAAGGTTTTTCATAAATTCAAATCCAAATGCCGATCGTAAATTTCTTTTTGAGCCTTCTGCGCTGCTGCCCTTCCACGTAATTTTGTTAGCGCCCAAAGGGACGAGCACTTAAAAAAAAAAACTGAAAAGAAAAATAGAAATACGAGTGGAAGAAAATCAATGGAGCAGCGAGGAGGGGAGGGAGAAGAAATGCTAAGAAATAGGTGTGTATAATATAAGTTTTTGTGTGTGTTATGGTTATGGTTTTTTCGTTTTTTTTTTGTCGAAGTCGAAGTCGAAGTTTGTTGCTTGTTTGGTCGCACTTACCCTTTCTATTGTAAATATTAGTTGAGCATTGTTGTTGGCCAATGCCTCGAAAGGGGGCCATTGTCAGGATTATGATATGATATGATATGCTGACCTATTCTCTCGCGCCTATTCAACCACTTTCTTTGGCCTGGGAAACGTTTTATTTTGATGGGTTTGTGTTGGGATTGAAGTGCAGTCCGTGCACCAGCCAGCAGCTTTGTAAGGAGGCAGGAGGGCCTCGATGCTCTTTCCCCATGTGGCACAAAGCATTTTATTATGCCCATACAAAGAGATCAACTATATTTTTCTGTACTTCTGAGTTCAACTTGGAGTCGAAGTTGGAGTTGGAGTCGGAACCGGAGTCTGGAGACTTGCCTTGTGGATTTTTGTATTCTGCATTGATTTTCTTAGCTGCAGGTGCGGAAGCAATTTGTTTAGAATTTTGCTGTAAACGCAACAAGAAAAAGCTGCCACACCAACAGCCCCAGCAACAACAACAACAACAACGACAACAGTAACAACATCAAGTGCTACAAGAGCATCGGCCAGGCAACATGGACATTAAATAAAAGCGAAAAGAGTAAACACACAACACGAGAAAATATTGCATGCGCAGCTCGCCAAAAGGCAAATGTCGGCAGTATGTGTGTGTGTGTGTGTGTGTGTGTTCGAGAGTGTGTATGCAAATTATTATGCTCACAGAGACGATGCCACAACAACAAACAGGAACAACAGCAACAACAAGAATAACGTACTATCCAAACACTTGAAGCCGCGTTGTCAGCTAAAGAAATCGTTTCAACTGCTTTGCAACTTCATTGGCCCGACTAAAAGGCTTGCCAAATCAACGTTAACTAACCGAAAATAACTCATGGTCCTCTTTATACGAGGGCAGTTCCGTTGTAGTTCGATAGTCATGGGAAAATAAATATCTCTTTTGTAACTTGCAACACATCTGAAATTATCTTTTTGAGCAGTGAAAGCTGCAAATGAATGAGAAATGAAAAAACGATTAAAGCTTCTTATTATACGATAATACATGGTTGCAGTATAGGAAATACATACAAGATTAATATGCTCTACTATTGTAGATTACAAGTAGATTAACAAGATTCCAGCCAATGTGAGTTGAACTTAAATGAAAATATCAGTGAATTGAAAATTTTGATTTTTTCTCCGAAATTCCATTTCAGCTTTTTACACCTGATACTTGATAGTGTATTTTGAATAAAATAGTATATCGATACACCAAATATGGCCTTCAGTATATTTCAGTATTTTTTCGGTAAATGTTAAATTTATAGAGCACTAATTATGGTATTGGATACTGATATACCAAATACCAAATATTAAAATTGCAAATTTTTGGAACACATTTGATGCATTTTGCTTTTATTAAAAATTACAGCTTTCTTGTTTGTTTTTAACTTAAGCAGAAACTTACCACATAAATTATGAATTTTTAGTATTGGATTTTCGCATAATAATACCTTTAATTTCAGTATTATATCCATATTTCTTTGATGTCTACTTTATGTTTATGATGGTTTATGATGGTTTAAGTATTGTTTTCATTGATTCCAACTATGACTATTTTTATGACTTTATTCTAGTTTTAAATTTGAATTTAGATTTGATATTTCTCAAGAGATATTAACTTTGTATTATCTAGCAGCAATAAATACTTCATGGCATCTAAAACCAATTTGTTTTACGTCATTTGATAACTCATTTTGCTGAGCTTATTCGTGAAGCTGCTCTCGTGTGTATCATCGAAGAATCATTATGTTTTATTGTTGGTTGAACCTTATGGCACATGACCATAAACTTTTATTAATAACCCCATAAAAAATGCTCATAAAAAGTGTACTCATCTTGTTCACCATGTTGTGCTTGTGTGTTACGGTAATTTTGACCATACTCATGTGTGTGTCTGGAGTGTTTTGCAATTTGTCAATGTGTGTGTCAAAACAATGGCACAGTTGGTGGGGTCAAACTTCCTCCCCGTTGCCCCGAATTATTTTCTGTGTGTTTTGATGTCTGATTTCTCTACGAATAAGAACTCTATTATACTATATTATACAGTTATAAGGTTTCTCGTTGAGAGAGAGAGAACTACTATCATTAAGTTGAGAGTACAAATTCTGTTGCCCAAATGTAAAATGATATGTGTGAATGCTTAAAGAGTTAAAGAGTTTGTAGCAAGTTCTGAACGTGTTAAAGTCACAAGTTCCCTAACACGTCTTTAGGTTATTTGATATATTTATTAAACTAGCATAACGATTTTTATTAAGCTCACGCAGACAGAGAGTGAAAGAGAGATAGTGAGAGAGAGGGAGACTCAAACGGGTTATCTAAACATTGTGTGTGCTCTTCATTTTGGTAAAGTCTTTTGAATTTCTGATGCGATTCGCTCGAACTGAGGAAACTCTGATGATAGAGCAACACTCAACTTTGTTGCACATACGATCAAACACACACACACAAACACACACACACACACACACTAGCACATATTTCAGTCTCGTTGCAGTTGCAGTCGCAGACGCCGTCTCCTGCCTTATTTCATTTCATTTTATTTACGTGAACTACTCTGGTGTCCAATAAAATATACGCAACGAAATCAGATGCAAAACTTCCAGCCAACTCTTACTGCAAGAGAGACAGAGAGAGAGAGAGAGAGCGAAAAAGAGTGAGAGAAGGCGAAAGATTCTCATTCTCAGCATCTCTTGTCGTTGAGACACGCGGACGCACTTAATGAGCAGCGATCTTAAATCTTAAAGCAGACGCACAGACAGCCGACCGAAGATGGGTTCGGACCTGGCTCTGACTACAGCAGCGATATCTTGGCAGAGCCAGAGCATGTGTGTGTGTGAATGTGTGTGTGAGTGTGAGTGTGTGTGTGTGTGCGACGAAAGTATCTTGAACTGCGCTTTGCTTCATTCCGGCTCAGCTTCATCTTACTTCTTCTTCGTTGTTGTCGTCGTCGTCGTCGTCGTCGTCGCTGCACTTGAATTTCAAACTCACACAGAGACAGAAACAGTGAAAGAGAAGGAGAGAGTGAAAGAAAGACAGACAGACAGAGAGAGAGAGAGAGAGAGAGACAGAGACAGAGAAGGGGGAACACTTCAAATGCTTATGAAGATATTATGAAAAGCAAGCCGAGACGAAGACTAAGGCTGAAGCCGAGGCCGAGACTGAGGCTGAGACTGCGGCCTGCGTGACAACAGTGCCACTCGAGAGGCAGAGACCGGGTTGTGGCAAGTTACTTCGCTGCTGGCAAGTTGACAAATGCAGCGCACCGCAGACAGACAGCCATGGGAGTAGTTATCGAAGGAGGCACCCAGTATCCGACTATCCGAGTACTTGCCACAGCTCACAGCTGCTGAGGCACAGTTGTTGCTCATCTCTCACTCTCTCTCTCTCTCTCTCTCTCTCTCTCTCTCTCTCTATCTCTTTCGCTTGGCTCTTGGGCTTCACCTGCAAAAAAGATCAATGACAATTTATTGTCATGACTATGTAAGTTCTCACTGGGCGCAGGCGTGCTCATCTCCAACTCGAACTCCAACTTCAGTGCCATCTGCATCTGCATCTGTATCTGTATCTGCATCAGCATCTACAATTGTATCTGTGTGTGTAAACAACTTGCGAGACGCTTTTCGATTTTGTTTGTGTGTGTTTTATTTGTTTCACTTAAGGAAAATGGCCCATAAATTATACAAAAAATGATATCTACTTAATGATTTAAATTAGTTTCCACTAATGCTTAAACAAAATATCACAAAAGTATCTCAAACTACAAGCTAATACATAATAATAATATATAATAATAATATAAAGATGTGAACAATTTCTATGGCTAGACTTAAGCTTAAGCTAGACTTTGCTTAATACTCGCTTTAGATAATGATCCGATGTCGATATTGACCTGCTAATACTCGTACTTGGCCCGATTCTTGTTGCTTGACTGTGGAGCTGGTTTTCTTTTTCTCTTTCTTCTTTAGCTTTTGGGCCACTTGTGAACATTTGGCATTTGATTAAGTTTAATCCCTATGCTTAGATTAGATTAACCAAGTAACTAATATGATGTTTAACAAAAGCGAACATTTTGAATTATGTCTTTAGGTTGATTGATATTCCATCCTCAGTTTCTACTTTAACGATATTTACAGCTTATCAGTCAATGTCTGTGGCGACAATTCCCTAAACCGATTTCGATTCCGATTGAGATTGTGATTGAGATTCCGATCTCGCGATCTCGAGTCGTTGTCGTTGTCGATCGTTGGTATCGTTTCATTAGCTGCTCTTGTTGCTGTCGCTGCACTTTTGGACCTGGGCCAGCACGCGATCGATGCGTTCCGCCAGAATCTTGATTGATTTATCCGGCAGCGAGGGCAGCACATCACGCACATTCGGGCTGGTTGTGCGCTCAAAGAGTTCGCGCAGTTTTGTCCCCGCTCCTCCATCTGCACCTCCGGCTCCTCCTGCACGCAATCGCTGCAGCGCCTCGATGGTGGGACGACGAAAGATGCACAGATTGTCGAGCAGGAGACTGTGATAGGCCTCATACTTCTTGAGCAGCCGATAGCCATGCAGCAGGCCCGATTCGTTGTCAAGGAACACGAGCAGCTGCGTATCCCTCTGGCGGGCAAGATTGTGAGCTGGCGCAGCCATAATGTCGGCATTCCATTGAAAGTTGTACAAGTTATTAACGACACGATCGAGGTTCGCGATCAGGTAATCGAAGACGATTAAATCGGACCATTGTGCCAATTCAATTAGTCGCTGCAGCAGAGCCGTCGTTGACGAGGTCGTCGTTGCTGTTGCTGTTGCCGTTGCAGTTGCAGTTCCAGTCGAGGACAACAACTCCTTAGCTGACTCCTCAAGCATGCGTGATTGATGATCGACCGTTTGGCTGCTGGCAGCGGCAGCCTCCAGTCGCTTGAGTAATCCCCGCGACATGCTCCCGCTCTCGCCCTCGCCCTCGCTCTCACTGCTCTCCCGCTTCAGCTGCTGATGCTGCAACTGCTGCGTTAGGTTCCAGACATCGTGCTTGTTGAGATGTCGCTCCAGTGGCTGAAACGGTTGCGGTATGCCCGCTGGCTCCAAATCGGCCAACCAACGCGTTAGCACCACCGGTCGACGTTCCTTCCACTGCGCCTGCGTGATGTCGCCCAATGCACTCGACCAGCTTGGCGTCGTTGTGTCAATGACTGTCGCTGCACTGGGCGCCAGATTGCTAATGTTGAGCAGCTGACCGAGGTAATAGCTGAATATCTCGCCCTGTATCTGATCCGTGTTCTGGCGATAGCGTGCACAGGCACGCGTTCCATCAGCGAACACAACCAAACGATTCTGCATGCGTCCACAGCCCTGCTCCAGCCGCGTGACCTGACCCTGACCTGCCACATAGCGCTCCCAGCTGTGCTGATCCTCGGCCGCAAAGCCCTTGGGCAGTGCCTGCTCCACCAGTTCGCCCCAATAGATGTTCGACTCAATGATGCCTGCCTGCTGCAGTTGCTGATCGCGAGCCGCTGTCGTCGACGTTGCTTGGTGTTGCAGCTGCAGCTGTGGCTTGGCCAGCGACTTGCTCGCGGTGGCTGTGGCGGCTGAGCTCGATGACTTGGACAGGCGACGTTCGGGTCCCTTGCGATAGCGACCGTTGCTAATGCGCTGCACATGGAATTCCTTGATGCTGCCATCGTTAGTGTCCAGCTTCTTAACGATCATGGAGTCGGGCGCATTCTTGTCCTGCTCCAAGTGGAATGCATTGCGAAATACCTGCTCGGCACTCAGCTCAAGATTCGCTGACAGCTCTGACTCAACAGCTTCGTCGCGTATAAAGGCAACGCTGTAGGGCAACGGAGGTGGATCGTCGCTTAGATTCAGGGATCGAACAATTGGCTCATCACTTAGACTGCTGCCGCTGCTGCTCGTGTTGGCAAAGTAGTCGGGCAGGCCGAGCATGGGTACGATGACGCCCAGCGCCATGCCAAAGACAAAGGCGGCCAGTATGCTGAGCAGGCAAGCGCGACGCTGGAACGCCCGGCGACGACGCAGCGTCAACAGTGTCATGTGTGTGGCTTCAATGGGATTGCTGTTGATGCTGCTGCAGTTGCTGCTGCTGCTACTACTAAGGCTGCTGTTGCTGATGTTGCTGCAGTGCGTGTTGCTGTTACGCGGCGTGGGCGTTATAACGCTGCAGGTGAGCTGTAGCTGTTGCAACGCCGTTGTGCCGCACAGACGATCGCTTAAAATTTTCTCAATTGGTTGCTGTTGGGGTTGTTGCTGCTGCTGCTGTTGTCCGGCTTCCAGGCGCTTGATGTCGTACATTTTGCTGCTGCAGTCACCGAACTTTATGCTGCCTCTCTCTCACTCGCTCTCGCTCTCTCCTCAGTCTCCCTCGTTCTTCGTTGCTTGCTGTCACGCTCTCAATCCGAGTGCAAGTTCAAGCTGCGCATAAAGACGCCGGCCGGGGTGGGGCAATCGAAGCGGGGGTTAGCCAGATGAAACTCAGATGCAGCTCGTCGTCGTCGTCGTTGTCGACGAAAGTCGTGAAATTAATTTCTGGCTTTGTTTAATAAATATTGCGCCTGATCCAAGGCTATTTGATCAGTGTAGTTGCGGGTTCTCCTCGCTTTTTGCCGGGTTCCTTCGCTAGTTCTATCACCAACTAGCTCGCTCTCTTTCTCGCTCACACTCCCTCTATCTGTCTCGCTCTGACCGGTTCGTTTATTACGTTTACGTCGAAGCTTTGCGTTTGGGTTTGGGCGATTTTTCTTCGATTTCCACAATTGAAATTGAAACAGCGCAACAACAGAAAAACAGACAGACACACAAAAAGAAAAAAACGTGCCCAACGCCGCTTTATTTATTTTTTTTCGCTCGTTCTGTTCGTATTTGTTGTAGTTGTTTTTTGTGTTTTTACTTTATTTTTTATTTGGTCGTTTTATCGATCTATTTTCTGCACGATCACTTGTTGTAATTTTTTATTATACATTTTGCTCAGCCGTCGCTTTAGCTATTGTTGTTGTCGTACTCGCTGCTGCTGTTGTTGTTGCTGTTGTCGTACTCGATGTTGTTGTTGTTGTTATTGTCTGTATCTGTGGCCGTTGCACACGTATGTACATAGCGAATATGCCTTTCGGGTAATATTTTAGCAATTTCCTCCTTCCCAGTGTTTTGCCGCAGTTTTTGGACTTTTGCAGTTTATCGCGACCTCCACGCGATGCGCCGTCGCTGCTGTTGCTGCTGCTGCTTCTTCTTCTGCTGGTTGCTACTGTTGTTGTTGTTGTTCTTATAGTTTTTTTACTTGCTCTTTTCTATAGATATTTTTTGTTTTTGGCTGTGGCTTAGTCCCTTCTTGGCTGGCTTAACAGCTTCGCTGTTTTGTTTGCAATTTTTGCAATTGGCGATTTTGGCGCACCGATAAAACCAATTTCGTGGCTTTGAGCTATTTACCACACACACACACACGCGCGCGCACACACATTGATATACCTAAACACACACACACACACGCAGAGACTTGTCTACAACAGTCGTTTGGCATTCCCTGGCTGATGCATTGCGCTTGATAATTGCCACAGCAGCGCGACAAGTCCAATTCCAAGTCCTGCCCAGAGACTCAAGACTCAAGCTAGGCACGGTCAAGGGTTTCGATTTTGCTGTGGTTGCTGTGTTTGCTTTTGCTTTTAGGTTTATCAATTTAATTTCTTGTCTCGCACCTTTGCTTGATTTTATTTTTATTTTATTTTTAGGGCTTTTTGTCCGGCTTTTGACCGTCCAACACACACAACATTCACGTTGTTCGCTTGCTCAGTCGCCGAACACACCGAACACAACGATCTGAGGAATTTTTATGCTTTTTTATTTTGTTTTTCTTTTGATTCTCCTTTTTTATAATTTTTGCCGTTCGATGTCTGCGCGATGTTGTTGCCTCGTTCTTGTCTTTCACATGTGTATATAGTTATAGTCACATAGATTGCGTATTCAATTGGTATTCAACTTAAAAATCAATTCACATTCATTCACTTTGATGGTATTTTTTTGTTAGTTGTGACAGCAGTCTATTAGCTTCATGTATCTTGTATCTGACGGATTGCACAACGTGCGCGCAGGCGTACCGCTTCGTTCGAGTTTGGATGGCAGACTGTCGGCTGGAGAGTCGTCGCCAGGCTTAGTTAAAGACCGGACCAGCCACTCAGACCCGGCTCAGCTCTCGCTCTCGCTCTCTCACTGCTCTCTCATCTTTTCATTTTCTCACTCTCTGTAATAAATGCTGCTTTTTGAGTGAGACTCAACTGTGAAGCACTCGATGCTCTCTTTAATAATATATTTGTTGAACTTTAAGCTTACTTCCTTCAACATTTAAATATGAAATTTAATTAAATACGCCCCAACACCAAACCTCAAAGCTGTGCACATTGTTTGCCATAAAAATGCCCGAATATGTGAAATTATAGTCAGGTGTAAATCTAGGCAAGACGCTCGCATCGAAGCTCATGTTGTGCACTCTATAGGTGGTGTCCTGCAAATTGAGACTCACATTAAGACAATTTTTTTTTTGTACTAAACTTTTAACTCACTGCTTTCAAAGGACATTTTTTGGGAAATTCAACGAGTGATTCTCGCAATCCTTTGCTTATAAACGAAAGCAGTGAAGGTCGAGAAGCTCCAGCTAGTATCTGGCATATATCCAGCCTCATTCCATTGAGCGCTAGAGCATTTTTGCTACCTATGGTATTTAGCGTAATACGTGAAACGCCCACCAAATTGACGAGGACATTCTTGTTGGTTTTAAAATCGAAGTATAACGACTTTTGGTCCTTCACACCACATGTGATATTCGCAATTTTATTGCCAGTCACAAAGCAACGAGCATCCGAAAAATGAATTTCCTACAAAAATAACTGTTGAATATTCAATTAAAATAACATTTTATATAAAATACACACCTTTTGAGTGTGGCTTAGCAGTAACAAGCTGCTAAGTAGCAGCCAAAAAAGCAAGATTCTATCCTTTCGTTCATTTTTAAACATTTTGTGGAGCAAACAAAATAAGCGACTAGCAACGACAATTTACAAAATTGGAGTGAATTTTAGTGAAAATTTCATACAAGAGGAAGCTTATTTGTTTAATTATCCATGCATAAATAATTGTGCTTAAACGGTAGAACTCAAATACTGTAAATGACTTCATATATAGATGAACGATAAGTTTCCGTCAAATTATTGTGCAACTTTAATTATCAATTTGACTATATGGAATTTTATCACGGATTGTAATAATAATTCAATATGTTATGCTTCGCAATTTTAATTCACATAAAAATCGTTCAACGTAGAGAAGCATAAATCGCCTTTATGAATGAATTGGCCGACGGCAAAACGTCACATATAACATATTTAATTAAATTGCGTAACTCTTTCAATACTCAAAAATGAATTCAATAGAAATGATGCACATATTTTTGTCATTGTTTAATAAAGTGAATGATGCTATTTTAGTTTATTAGATTTTGAAAATAAACTTTAATATATCAGTTGATAAATATAATTTCTTAGTTGAATACTGTCAATCTGTTGATATAAAGAGCAGCTCTTAAGAGCAAACACAAGACTTCACTCAAAGAATATTTCACTCAATACATCACACAAGAGAAGGTGAGAGAGATATATAGCGAGAGAGAAGCAAGGAGAGAATTCTCTCCGAATTGAGCCGCACACAGACCGTGGACATTTTAATGCCCATTTGAAGCTCTTGAAGCGTTCGTGTTGTTGATTTTTATGCTCAGCGCGGCACATTTGCTGCGCCACATTAAGAAACTAGTATCTGGTGGTGCTCAGAGCGGGAGCGAGCTGTGAGCTGCGAGTTGCGATGGCGATGGCGATGGCGATGGCAGGCAGCAAAGGAAAACGAGAAGAAAACAAAAAGTTGGAAAAAATATGATCAAGGAATGTAGACATAACTTGACAGCATGTTTAGAGAATTTTTACTCGAGGACAGAGCGCGAATGTGCGTTGGAAACGGAATGAGTCGAGCTCGAGTAGAGCTCTGCTCACATCCAGACCAGGCACTACCGCCAGACCAGAGACCCAAAGGCAGAGGCAGAGCAGGCAGCCAAGGCAATGACGACAACGATAACAACAAGAACAACAACAACAACGACGTCGAAGCTGGCGCATTCTTTTGGCCGGGCTACTGCTGAGTGTGTTTCTGTCTGCATTCGTGCGTTTGAGTCTCTGAATATGTGTGTGAGCTTGTGTGTGTATGTGTGTGAGAGAGAGCCACAGCTTTGTGGGGAGACTCTCGAAGTTGAGAAGTTGCGAGTTCCGAGTTGCGACTCACGATTTGCCTAATTGAATTTGCACTAACAATTAAAAGTTGCTCAGCATCGAATGACAGGCATAAACATAATTTACGACCAACTCTTTTTACAGTTATCGCGTCTACTTAACACAATTCTTAATCACAATTCCCCCCCCCCCTGCTCCACTCACGCATTAAAATGCAAATATCGGTTAATAAAATAGCCAAGTGAATGCACATTAAATATCAAATTAAATCGAATCGAATGGCCATGCATAGATAACGACTCAAAGATCAAACAGAGAAAATAGTAAAGAGGCACGAAAAAAAAAACGAAAACATTTGCAATAAATAAACATAAAATTCAATAAAATAAAGTTAAAAGTGTCAGCTGTCTGATTGGGCACTTTAGCTGCTCTTCATTATCAATCGATCTGAATCTGACTTTTGTCTCCATATCCGAATCTCAATCGAGCGACATCAAATCAGCTAAACACAAAAATTCATTTCATTTCAAATTGCTGACCACACACACAAAAAAACCTGAGCACTGATTGTTCGCTCTGTGTTTGTAGCTTTTGATTTGATTTTGTTTAACTTTTTCGGTTTTTGATATTTATATCTATCTGTTTCAGTTTTTTCTTCTTCTATTTCTGTAGCGTAGCTTTTTTCTGCCTGTGATTTGCCATGTGCCCCGCAGCAATGTGGCTGTTGAAATCGTCAGTTTAAGTCAAATTAATTAACATTAATTTTTGTAGCTCGTTGCGAGGCATAAAATCAGCCGGGTGGCATTTTTCTTCAGCCCCGTGTAAATGTGAATGATAAATTGTAACCTGGACTGGTTACGTTTGCGACTTTGGAATTAGACTGAAAACTGAGAGTTGGCACTGGGTCTTCATAGTCATCTTATCTCGCTCGCTGGCCACCTTTTATAGGCCGTTCTTGTTGTTGTTGTTGTTTGCTGTCCACATTGCCAATATGGTGGGAAAGAAACCTGGTGGTGGTGGTCGCCGCAGTAAACTTGTTATATTTAAGCCAATAACAACAGCAACAACAACAACAACAACAGCAGCGGTCAAACTGCAGCCATCAGCCAGCAGCGAGGTCCATGTCCCGGCCCAAAGTTAATCGAATTAAACAAATATACGAAGATGAGGAGAAGTTAACAGTTGCCCAGTGTTTGACAAATGATGTTTGGGGTCTTTTCCATGCCATACTTATAACGATATAGATAGATTGTATAACTGTGATGGCAAGTTCGTTGCCTAAGTCTTTTGTTTTGTGGGAACACTTTTTCGTTGCTTTGCCGTTGCCGCCGCCGTCGCGTTTTAATTATTGCCAAAGTCTTTCCGCCAGCGTATAACTTTCAGTGCAGCCAACAAAGAAAGAAATAAAAACTTGACACACACACGCACACACACACACACTCGAAAAAAGCATTTTTTCGAAGTTTGTTAAGCGCAAATTCTTGAAATGTTTGCAGTGCGCAACAATTTGGAACATTTTGTTGAACACAAGAGGAGCAAACACAAATGAAAAAAACCAGCAACAACAACAACAGTAAAGTGAAAGAAAAGAGAAAAAAAAATACAAGAAAATGTATCGGCGGACGCGTCGCCGCGTGGTCAACGAAAGTGAACGGCGAAGGACACACAAAGTGACGCAAAGGCAAAGGCAACGATGATGTGCGAGTGGTCAACATCAAGCGAAACTGGAACTGGAACTGGAGCTAGAGCAAGCGATGGTGGACATGGCACATATGGGCTGAGAAGTGAAGCTGCCATTGTTTGCATTGCTAGATTCCAGACCACTCATGCTAGACGCTAGCTGGCTGGATGGCTGGCTGGCATCGCTGATGATGATGACGACGACGACGACGACGACTTGGACGAAACTGCCACAAGCAGGCTGAAGAGGCAGGAACTCACTCCTTGCATACAGTGTTCTTCGATGTCGACGTCGACGTCGACGATCGTCACGGGCCGTCAGCGCTTGCATCCACAAATCCACACAAGTCCACAAAATG
Organism: Drosophila albomicans; assembly: GCF_009650485.2. Lineage (NCBI taxonomy): Eukaryota > Metazoa > Arthropoda > Insecta > Diptera > Drosophilidae > Drosophila > Drosophila albomicans. Next base: position 17,793,599 of record NC_047629.2, on the reverse strand, counting down.
TCTACAGACATATACTCATAACACATCCTAGCCAGCCTGTGGTGCACTTCAACAAGGGCAGCACGGGTATGGGGCACTTGCTGCTGCCGCTGCCGCTGCTGTAGCTGTAGCTGTGGCTCTTGCTGCTGCTTCTGCTTGCCTCTTTACTGTTGGCTCTTCAACGACTCCAAACTCCAGACTTTGGCTGTCTCTTTTGGCTGCCATGGCCTGACCTGAGTTAAACAAATTCATTAAAAACTCGTCACTTTGCGCGCATCACGCTGACTTGGCATAACTGCTGCCGTCCTCCTTCGGTTTTGCTGGCGTCGTCGAGCATTGCCACTTGCCACAATACTACACATCGTAGTCGCATTCGCATTCGGATTCGCATTCGCATTCATACTTATGCTCTTATACTTATACTTATATGCATACTCCTTTGCCCTGCGGCCAATGAAGTGCCTGGGTCCATAGTCTTAAGCCGTTGGCAGGATACAATTTTTGTGTAGCAAGCAGAGGCAAAGGCAAAGCCAAATGGCGAAGGCAACCTCTGCATTATAACAATATTTTTGTTGCATGTCCCTTCACATTGTTTGCACTGCGCTGCAGTTTACTTCCTACAATGCCAAGGCAAACAGTGCAAAGAGTTCGAGCCTCGAGTCGCGAGAGCTCGAGTTCGCAATCTTTGGGCTGAGCCTTGAATTCTGTATTTGTATTCTATTTTGAAAGGCCCTTCAATCAACTTGATCTTGGCAGCTGCCTGGGATTCAGTCTGCCAGCCAGCCACCATCATCGCCATCGCCATCGCCATTGCCTTCACCATCGCCATTGCCATTGCCAGCAGCATCACCAACGCCGCCAGTTTCATTGCTGGCATTTCTCCTGAGAAAGCTCCACAGCTCCGATAAGCAGCCCGCTCTCTCGCTCGCTCGCTGCCTGCCATTTCCAATGATGCCACATTGATGCAGCAGTTACCTTCTAACGGCTGGGCGTACATCTCTGTGTATGTATGTGTGTGTGTGTGTGTGCGATAAGTTTCCAGGAAACAAGCGTTGCGTTTGCCGTCGGGTCTCTAGCCAAAAACTGATGCCGCCAGTTGATGTCGCTGGCGACGCATTGCTACTGCCAAGCCCCAGCAGCTGCCGCCGCCTGTAATATGCGCTAACTAACACGCATATCCAACAAGTATTTTATGTCCAATTATTCTTGACTCTCAACAACTAAAAAACAGCAGCAATATTCAGTAAACTTTGCACTTTGCACAAAACACCCAAAACAAATGTCTTATTGCTACTCAATATAAATTTTCCTAATGAAGCTTACAGAATTATAGTGAATTTTTAAGTTAAGTATTCACTTAATAAATGATGCCATTTTGTGAATAGAAAAATTTATATATTTGGAAAAATATTTAGAAAAATTAAATTTAAATTTAAGGTTTTTTTACTTTTGTTAAGAAGAGAGTGAGTAATAGAGAAATGTTACTAAATACATTTGTATTGCTATAATAAAAGAAAACTTAACTTAATTTGCCAAATATGCTGTTATATGTTGGTAAAGTTTTTACTATTATTTAATTCTTATTGCAATGAGATGAAACAGAGCGACTAAGGCTTTCAGACTTTAAATATAATATTTAAATTTTAAATTCGCTCTTATTTAATATAATATCTAATAATAATTTCTAATATTATAATAGGTAGCTAGTATATAAATATCAATAATTCAAAATTAAAATAAAATATATAAATAAAATATCAAATATAATAAATATGATCTTAACATAATAAATTTATAGAATTCTTAGAAATTCATTTATAACTTTTTCCATTTCTGCCAAGACGAGAAAAATCCTACAACTTTTTTTTTAAAGTTTATTTAGCGTTTGAACTCTCGCTTTCGTTATGTTATGAATATGCTTTTATCGCAACTGTGTGTGAAGGAATATGGACTCCTTTTATATGTATGTCATACAGGTATAATATTCTGCAGAGACTTATAAAAGAGATCGATGCGTTTGCTTGCACACCTTTTATGGGCGATGAACGATGAAGAGACAGACTGCCTGCATATGATGCGTTAAAAACTTTGGAAACAGCGCTGACAAAAGGCCACTAGCAACAGCTGAACAGCAACTACAACAACAACAAGTCGAAGAGGGGAACAGGAGGAGAAGATGAAGAAGTCAGATCGCTGCCGCCATACAAACGCGCCTGTAATTTTAAGACGCAGCCCCAAGTATGACGATGATGACAAACAAGGATACCAAACTCAGAATACCACTGAATTCTTTTGGATAATTAAAAGCACTTAAGTCGGAATTTTTTGGAGCGCGTTTTCTGTTTTTGTTTTTTTGTTTTTGCTTTTCTGTTATTTGTGTTTCTGTTCAACTCTTGTTATATCATATGATTGTTGTTATTGGGGAGGGGAGGGAGATTTAAGTCAGAGTCTGAGTCTGAGTGTTGCCTTGAAGTTGACTAATTAGCGAATAGCAAAGAAAACATTGTAAGTGCACTCTCGTATGAATGGGAATGGATGTCTGAAATCGAGAAGTCTGAACATCAACATCAAAAACAACTGGGATTGGATCATCATATCATGCATATGTATCACCTGCTGTTGCTGCTGCTCTGGCATCGCAATGTGAATGTCACTTGCAGACATCTTTTACAATGAAAATGCATTATGAAGTCAGCAGAAAGCCGCCTAATAGTGTTAATAGCGACGACATAAAAAGGTTATTAAATTTATAGCTATTTTCTCACAGCGGCACCAAAGAGGGAAGTGAGATCGAATATACATTTTATTAATAGAAGTTTGTTTAATAGCTGATCTTTACACCGAAAGAAAAAAGTTCTTAAATCAAAGTGCGTCAAGAACAAGAAAATATTAATGTTAGCAAACACATATTGATTTCAAGAACATTTGATATAAGAACCAAGTTCTTATTAAAAAGAAGAAAAAATCGTTTAGTTTTAAGGCCAAATATCTTATAATATATTGTTTATAATTTATTGTTTTTTTTTTTTGCTACTATTTATTTTTTTGTTACTATTTATTGATTATTTTACTATTTTTTTATTTAATTATTCTATATATTTGTTATTGACGTACGAAATTCTCAGCATCGATTCGCGCAACATTTGAATCGAGGACCTCCTCCTTACATTGAAATATAGAACTGAGCTATGAACGAAAACAAAGCTAGATAAAATCTTTATAGAAATTTCGATAGATTACAGAATTTAGTAACCTAAATCTAGTATATTTAGTCTTAATTTGAAAATTTTGCATTTCTGGTTTTATTTCTTAGTTTTAAGAATTGTTTCTTAAAGTGTTTTATTTTAAGAACATAATTTTTAAGACAAATATTCTTAAGATTAGACATTTTTTTTTTTTTTTCAGTCTATAACTGATAAAAATAACAAAGAAATCTATTTGTTTAATTTTTATTATTAATATTCTTAAAGTGACATTAAGATGTTTTTCATGTTAACTCACATTTATAGCCAAAAAGTGTATCATATTTAAAATTAAAGTGAACTGAATTCTGAGAAGTGAGATGTGTACTCGTCGTAGAGCATGAAGTTGATTCGCTTCTCGATATGATTCATATATAAAATGCGATGTTTTCACCATTTTAGCACTCAGAATGCATGTTTTCTCGCTTATTGTGAAATGCTTTTAGCTGATATTCAATATTTCGCAGGCGAAGCGATGCGATGCGAACTTGAACTTCACAGCGACTACGACAACAGCGACATTATGTTACCTGGTCCTGGCCTACCTTTGATTTGTGGCTATTTCGCGCGGAGACACTTCATTTATCACGTTCATTCGGCGTCGGCGTCGTCGTCGTCGACGTCGTCGCCGTCGCACTGACCTTGAAAACGTTTTAGCCGAACCCAAAACCCAGTCACATATTCACACTCAAACACTCGCACAATTCGCTGCCCCTTTCACGGCTCCAACCTCGTGTCTCGTGTCGTCCGCATCGAAGCTGTGCCTGTGCATATAGTATAAACATTTTGTAAAAGGAGCCATACATATTTTTGTCGGTTTCATTTTAACATTGCGTTTTCTTGGCCCGTTTTGTGTGTGTGTGTGTTTTTTTTTTTTATTATTTTTATTTTTATTTGTATGGCTTTATTAATGATGCGATACGAGATAATGACGCATGCATACCAGATACGCGACGCCGCCACCACCACCGCCAACGATCTCGAAATGAACCCAAAACAGAATCGAATCGAAAGAAGAAGCTAAGTGCTTCCGCTCTAAATTCTAAATTCGCATACGAAACCAAATTGCGAGTCTATTGCAGCCATTGCCAGAATATGCCAAGAATGGTGTTAAGCACGATTAATTCATGCCCATCCGCAGCTGCAGCACCTAAACCACCTCCTCTCCCCTCAGTCACCCTCAACCCTCCCTCCTACTCTTAGTACAGAGTTGATGTCGTTGGCAGCGCAGCGCTAAATAAATAAATGAATTAATGGCCAGTGCGAGTGCGGTGCAAAAAAATCAATTAAATAAAATGCGAAACGTAAAACATGCATAAAAAGCAAAGAGGTGTGAGGGCATGACTGCCAGATACCCTATAAACAAGTTGAATTAAAATATAAGAAACAATTTTATTTAGATGATCATTTTATTGGCAGAAATATTTAATTGAAATTTCGAGCTTGTGCTCAGATGCAGCCACAAGCTTTGCTTTCATTTGAAGTATTTTCAACAAAATTTCATATTTTGATTAACCCGTTATACTCCTTGCAGTTTTGTGGCTGCAGGGTATGCGAAAAACGGCAAGCGCAGAGGCTCTGCCACAGTCGTTGTTGCAGTTGCAGGCGCAGGCACATGTTGCCACCGTTGGCAGACGAAGCAGCCACAGCTATGCAGATGCTGCCTTGGCTGGCTGGTTGACTGGATGCTTTGGCTCGGTCTCGACGATGGCTGTCTGAGTGTCTGCTGGCTGTTTGTGGCTGCCAGTCGCATCGATATTAAATTGTTACGCTTTGGACAATTTGAACACGCGCAGGCGCAAAAACAAGACTTGAAACAGGGAAAGCCAAACGCAATCGCAGATCGTTTGCTCGATCAATGCAGCAGATTGGGCCAACTTGCACAAATACACACACATACTCAGAGAGTCCAACTGCCAGACGACAGCGGACAGACTGTGGCAGCGACTTGCGGCAGAGTCAGTTGCAGTTGCAGTTGCAAGTGGCTCTATAAGGTCGAGGCATGTGTTGAGCCGCCGTCGTGGTAATTAACTCGTTTGCTATTGTAAATGCCTCATTGCAACACTTTTGATGCCGATTGCTGCTGCTGTTGCACTCGATGTTGCTGCTACTACTTCAGATGCCCCTGATCTGGCCAGTGGGTGGTCCGATAGCTGGCGGTCTGTTTGATGCCCATTGCTGTCATTGCAGCCATAAATGTGATCCGTTGCCAGCTTTGGCAATTATGAATGGAGATGCGCGCCAAACTGGTTTCTTTATTATTCCAGGAATCAGCATCACCCACATACATACACTTTAACACACACACACTCACACACAGAGTCAGAGTCAGACTTGTACCCAACCCATTGGGGATTGTGGGTGCCAAAACATGAGCCTTGCGCCGATCTGATGGCCGCTTCGTTTGAATAACCGCTGAGCTCGCGCTCGCTCTCGCGCAGCATTCGAGAAATTAAGAACCCGTCTAACAATGACAAATCTTCTCGCCAAACCAAAACCAAAACCAAAACGAGCCACAACAGATTCCCAGACCATGATGGGGCTGTAGCCAGGCAGACAGCCAACTCTCACGACATCGCAGTTGTCGCTGTCGCAGCCGTTCTCGTTGTCGTTGTCGTTGTCGTTGTCTCCGTTCCTTACTCCGCTCTACCTCTCTCTCTCTCTATCACAGTGGCTGTCGCGTTTTTTTCGTATGAGGTACCTACACCTAATGGATTTTATTTGTGCTGTGTTTTGCTGATTTAATTTCGTTATTTGGTTCTTTTATTTTCGTTTCATTTCGTTTTGTTGTTTTTGTTTTCGGTTTGGCATTTCATTTCGTTGCGCCCGAAATCAGCGGCGCATCTGTGACCGGCTGAGGCTCAAGGCTAGAACTCCACCGCTTCACCTTGCATCACCTTCGAGCTAATGCCAATGCGAATGCGATACACAATTTTATTGTGCTTAATTCGTGTTTGTCGTTCCCGCTGACTCCAGACGACTCTGACTCTGACTCCGACTCTGGCTATGACTCAATTAGGCGCTGACCCAGCAGGCAGCAACCCATTCGATTGCCGTGAGGAGGAAAGACGCAAGTGCAAGGGCGTGGCATTGGATTATGTGACTAAGCAGACACGTTTTGACTTGCAAGCTTCAACATCGATTGATTCCATTCGTATTCTGCATGTTGTGAGAATCGAATTAACAATGCTCGTAAATACGAATTCATAAGAAACTACTTAAAGCCAAATTAATAAAGCGTCTGATTTGAGTATTCATTTATCTAATTATGTTTTACTAACTCGATTCAATTTCAAAATCAAATCAATTTGAAAGCGATCGAAAGAAAAGCATAAAAGCTTGAAACCATGAATTTTTAAAATATAAAACTTAAAAACCAAATGAATTAAAATGTGAAGTCATAAAAAAAACATAAATGCTTTATAAAATGAATATTGAAATATTTATTTACAATTTTAAAACTTTCTGTTAAAAATAAAAATTAATTAAAAAGTCCAAATCTATTTAAATGCGAAGTCATTAAAAATCTATATTATTTAATATTGAAATAATTATGCATAATTTGCCTTCTCTCAACCTAATAAGCAAAATTTAAATTGTAACTCCAACTCTCAGCCTAATAAGCAAAATTTCAATTACTGAAAATTTCTCTATTATTATTTCGCCTCCTTATAAATCGACTGTCTGCAGGCGAAGAGCAAGTAACATGAATGTAATGAGTTGTTAAGCGAGTGTCATAAGTGATTTCACTTTCGTTTTGTTTGGTGCTGTGTGCAGGCGTTTCCTTTGGTCGAAAAGCCGGCGCAAACACATGGCATAAGGTAAAGCAAACAAAACGAAAGACTTAAGCAACGAACTTTGTCGCAGCCAAACGACGCAAAAAACAAACTTATGCAAATAAGTTCGTATGCTTGTTGTTGTTGTTGTTGTCGATGTAGTTGTTGTTGCTGTCGCGTTTGGAGTGTTGGAGGCGCTTCCCTTTTGCCGCGCTGCCAGGATAAACAAAGACCTTAAGCAGACAGCAGGATGTGTCAGACATAATTTTCATAATTTTACGCCACAAATCTGCAAGATTTCTGTGCATTACTTACGCCAGCCCGCACCAGCCGTCCATCCTTAGTCCCCCCCTCCCTCTCTTCTTTTCACCCCCTTTTCAGCAGGCTGTGCGGTTTGAAATTTAATACCGCAACAGCAGCAGCGGCAGCAACAACAACAGCAAAAGCAACAACAACAACAACGTCAATGGCAATGGCAGCGGCAAATGCAATTTAGCAAAACTCGTCGGTTGGTTTTGGACTTGAGCTGTGGCGTCGTTTGTACTTGGGGCAAGGCTGAGGTGTGAATATTTAACCGGATATGAGTGAAACGCATCTCTCAGGCGCGAAAGGACGACGCCTTCGCCTTCAGTTTGCTTTGGCCTGCTTGTGTTGCGACACAATTCAAGCTAAACACACCGACGAACGACGATGCTGAAGAAGATTCTGAGACGATGGCGATGACGAAGACGAAGACGAAGACTGAGAACCAACAATGAGACCGCGTTCACAACTCAGAGAGACTGACAAACGAGTAAAGTATGAGTATGTGAGTTCGAGTATGAGTGTGGAACGTCAGGCGGGTACGCATTTAATAAAATGATAGACTGACAGTGCGGGAGACAGCTCGGCGCTGGCAAGCAGCGACACCCCCAATACACACACACACATACTCACACAGAAGTGAGATCCATCCCAGAGTGAACCCAATAAATTGCGCCTCCTGCTGCGCCACAGTGTCCAGTGAGAAGGGACTTCAAGGCGTAACCTGCGCTCCAATGAGCTCCATCGTGATCTGAGAGATGCCAGTTTGGTTTCGTTTTGATATATTTAATTCGCTTGCCAGCAAAAAAGAGCAGCAACCAAAGCAGCAGCACTTCGATTTCATTTCTTTCAGCTCCGTTTTGCTGTCATTTTGCTAAAGAATTTTGCTTCAGAATCCATTCGCATGTAAACAATCGAATTACACATGCTCCTTTGGACTTAACACCAAACAGATTAGATGAACATCCACATCACACAGCATCCACAGCAGTGGCTGCGACGATTCAGCGATTGCTTCAACAGCAGCAGCAACCACTCGGACATGCAGCGCTCTGCGCACTCTGGGAATGCAGCAAAGTGCTCTCAGATCTCAAATTTTGGTTTTAAGTTTTCAAATTTTGAAATATTCAAGTCTTTTTTTTCCTACTTTTTGTGCTTGTGTTTGATTCGTGCGATGGCTGCTTGGTTGCTTGGTTGCTTGGCACGACGACCTTTTCACACCTTCCTCTTATTATTTGGCCATAACAAAAGGCGCTCGTATCAATTTCACTTGCATCCGCTTTTGACAAATTCCCCTGAAATCTACGTTTGACAAATTTCGACTCTGGGAAACTGAAACCGAACTCGTGCAGTCGTGCACACAGACAGCACTTGGGAAAGCCAAAAACAAAAATCTTAAAGAAACTGCCAGCAGGAGGAACGCAAACAAACAAAACAAAAACACACACACAAAAGCTACAATAAATGGCGCCACATTTCTCAATGCTATTTATAACTTTATACATTTCTAAATCCAATTTCAATGATACGTTTTCTATATACGATCGACTATTTCAATTGCTAATGAAAGCGAAATGTCGCCATTGAACGCCTACGAGCGTCTGCTTGAGAAATGGCCAAGGTAAATGGTAAAGCCACGATTCGATATCTTGTCATAACTTTCAGTCGATGTCCGTTGAGTGCATGTAAATTTGCAACCGCATTTACCACATTTGCAGTTGCAGTTGTACTAATCGTCGATGTTGCTGTTGTTGTCATCATTTTTATGGCAAACGCCTGTCAAATGCAATTGAATGAATGCGGTCTGCCAACAACGACTCGATCGCAACCATACACGGCACAACAGCAACAGCATTGAGAGCCGCAACAGATACTCAAGCATTTAGTTGAACAAGTAAATTTACAAGCGAAATCGATGCCAACTTGGCGCAATACGTCACAAGCTCAATAACTGACCAACTACAAGTTTAGCAAGCTATTAAATATCAGCTGAAAATCCACTTAATATTTCTTAAATAATATTTTTTATTTGAATACTTTATTCTACTTTGAACTACATTATCTATTTATTTATATGTTACATATGTAATTTTATAATTTATATTTCGTTCAGAACTGATAAATAAAAATAATCATAAGTTATTTAGCAAAGTATATACAATTTAAAATCATATTTTCATACTAATATATATATATATATATACTTAATATTATATATAATTTTTAGATTTTTCTTCTTTATATATTTATTTATACATATGTATATAAACATAATTTGAACTAATCCTTACTTCAGAACTAATAGATGAAAATATTCACTATTTATTGAGCAAAGTATACAAAATTTAAAATCATCTTTACATACTAAAAGATATTTATATTAGATGAAGATATTTTATTTTATTATTTGTCAAAGTCACCTCCTAATTTATAACCAATATCAAATCGTCTTTACTTATTAAATAATAGATATATTATTTGATTTTATTACTTATCAACGTCACTTCCTCGTGTTTAATGCAATTAGCAATCAATTTGCAAGTGTAAATACTCGAGAATAGTTAAAGCAGCTCATAAAATCGATTAGCTCAACTACGGCTTTCTTAATTGAGCTTCCTGTGCAATAAAGTCGTCAATAACTACTCCGTTTAATTTCTAAAACACTTAATGTCGCAATTTGAAAAAGAAATTGTCGAATTCTAGAGCAATATTGTCGACTTTCTTGATTGAGCTCGACGGTTAATAGAGTATCTAAGTCTCGCCTCCTTTTCAGATTGTTCTTAGCTTTATTGTTGGCTGTTTCGAGTTGGTCGATGTTCGATTCTTGCGATTCAGGTGCTCGTAAATTCAATTGGGTGGCTTAAGCATTGAAGTGATTTACGCCAAATGTTTAAGAGCAAATGCTGATCGGTTGTGTGTAGTAGCTGCTGTGGGCTTATTTGTCTTTGTGGAATGCAGAGCTAATCAGTGCATAATTAATATTAATTTATATGTAAGCTAAGTGCACTTATCTGTGGCTCAAGTGGCTTTTATATCAAATTTGCATGGCCAATGCTTTGCTTTAATTTATGGGGCAATTGTCGCAAAGGCGCCTATTGACACAATCCAACACACATTCTCGACTCATTAATTTGTATCCAAATGAAAGCAAAGGCAGCAGCAGCAACAACAACAAAAAATCCAGCAGCGAGAACAACAACGAGGCAAACGAGGCGTAGAAAGCGGGAATAGATGGAAATTGTAACAAGTTCAGGCCAAGTCAACAAGCACTTGGCACATTTTGTGGCCATTTCACAGAAGTTGGGCACAGCCTCAAAACCTCTGCCCCTCTTTCCCTGTCCCTGTCCCCTTCAAAAGAGTTCTGTTCAGACGTAAACACACACACGCACACACACAACGAAGTGAAAGACACAAACTGGCCACAAAGACAACTGAGAAATGTATTCGTTTCGTTTCGTTTGGTTTCGTTTGGTTTGGCTGCCCATTCTTGAGTTTGTTTCGAGTTTATTTTGTTTTTTCTTAACGAGGCGCTGCCAAGTCACTGTCAAAATATTGAAATAAAGGAATTTTCAATTTTAATTTCTTTAGCGCGCATCGCTGCTCGAAAAAAGGGGTTCAGCGACACCAAGCCAAGTTGCATAGGCCAACAACAACACGCAAAGTGAGTGGGGCGGGGTCATCACCATGGACCAGCGGCAGGGGAGAGGCAGCCAAAACGTTACGTTAACGTTCCAAGGAAGTGACTCTGTTCTTATGTTAATGATTGTTGTTCTAAGCGTTAAATGAGCGTGGGTAAATAGAAGCCTAAGAAAAATGTTGAAACTAACATTTACTGAACTCAAATTGACACATGCAACGAATGCCACACAAATTATAAATGCAACTTTTCCTCTTATTTTTCCATTTTCCAAAAATGAGTTAAGACTTCCAGCGAAAGGAAGCTGCAAACGAAAGGGTAAATCATTTTTAAAGAATTTATAGTTTTGTTAGTAAAGAATTTGGAATGTTTTTTTTTTTTTTTGAGTTTCCAAATAACTTCACAACTGCATCTGCAAATCTTTTCTCATTTTGTTACCATATGTAAATCATATCCCTTTATTTGTAATTTAAGCATCTGAGATACTTCGTTTTATAAATTTCTATTTATCTATAATTTACTGAAGTATTTTTATTTCATTTATAGAATTTGGAATGTTTTATTTGAGTTTCCAAATAACTTTACAACTATAGCTGCAAATCTCTTTTCTTCAGCGTATATCTCAACCATTTATCTGTAATTTACTGAATGATTTTTATTTAATTTCCGCACTTTTTCGCCATTCTACAATATTCTATGCGCTTAGAGGCTTCGTTTATTCACTTTCCTCGGCTATAGAGTTCTGTTAAGTTAAGACCTTGGCAATATTATTCAATCTGAGCTGAGTCTTCCGAACCGGATCCGCCCACTTTAATGGGCAATCGTTGCCGCCACCGCCACCGTCACCGCCACCGCATCTTGGGCCCATAATTTGTGCAGTTAACTCAATCAAATATTATGATAATGTGCTTCTTTTCGTCTTTTTGATATGGAAAATGTTTTTGTTATACTTTAAATCCGTGGCGAGTGTTGTTGTTTTCTTAGGCTTAGCCCAGGCATCAGCAGATTTTGCAGCTTTCTCATTTATGCAAATTTCACTCAATATGCAAAACATAATCATTTTGTTATAAGAACCACAAGAAGGAGAACGCACATTGTTGCGCCAACTTGCAGTTGGAGTTGAAGTCGAAGTCGAAGTCAAAGAAGTCGAAGAAGTTGGAGTTGCGAGTTGCGAGTCTCAGACACGCCCAGGACTGCAGTTTGCCTGGGCAATAAAGCAGCCAACTAAATAACTCAAACTATCACGAGAGCAGCGATGGATGAGGTAGAAGTACTATAGAAGAAGTAGCGGCTGTTGCTGGGCTGAAAGGGAAGGACGAAGATGGAGACGGAGATGGAGACAAAGACGGAGACGGAGAAGAAAGAGCTAAACAGAAAGCAGCAAGCAGAAAGGTGGAGCCACAGGAGGCAGGAAGCATGCACAGGGCGGAGGACGATCAATCGTTTAAAAATTTAAATAATATATATGTTTGCCAGTCGGCGGGCAACGCGAAAACTGTAACAGCCGATGTCGGAGTTGAAGTAGGTGGAGCAGCCACAGCAGCAACCACATCTCTTCTGCTGAGGGAGTCAGGAGCAAGCGAGCAAGCGAGCGAGAGTCGTGGCAAGTTCAGTGAGTTGAACGCATATCGGCGCATGCCCAGCGGCGATTTATGCTTAAAACGGTGTAGATTTTTATGCTGTTGCCGCGGTGCCAAGTCAAAGGAGCTGCCACAGACATACACACACAGACACAGATACAGATGGGGCAGACATGGACACAAACAGAGCGAAGGAGCTAAACAGCAGAAGAAACCTGTGCTGAGCAGACAGCTAGGCTGCTTATTAAGCGATCTAGTGATTTTAGAGCTTGCGCCGATCCGTGCACGGGTTAAGGAACTTTTTTGGAACGTGTCGCCATGTGGCAGCCTTGACAGCAGCCACAACAACATAACGAAACGAGTTTCTCAACAGCAATCGACTTGGCTAGCCTTCTTCCCAACAAAAAACAAATTAACAGGCAACGCAATACAAAAGTCGCGCTCATCTGACACTTGGAATGGAGCATGAAGCAATGGGGGCGTTTAATTGATTCAAATCGAATTCATTGGAACTTTTCGTCGCGTTAATCCCTTTCAAAAAAAAAAAAAAAAAAACGGAGATCTCCCGGTGGCCCTGCCCCTCTAAGCCCGAGCTAATGCAGAATCATTGAGGCAAATTAATGAAGCTGCTGCCGGCAAACTCGAAAATTGAAATCGAGGCACAATCAGTCATAAGTCCCACAGGAATTGACACAGCTGAAACCGAAAACCAAGAAAAAACGCAATGAATCAGCCGGAAAGCGCGCTTCACCATGATTATTTCAATTCTGATTTCGATATTGTCGCAGCTAAGCCACACTTCTTTCTGCTTCTGCTCCTACTCCTCCTCCTCCTCCTCATCTATCTGACGAAGGTGTGACAGCATCAACGTAGGCTTGGTCTCTTGTCCCCCTCCGCCCAAACGCATAGCTTAGCTTCGCTGGTAATGTAGCTCAATTAATTGTAGCGTAATTTCCAGTAGCCGGATTATGTCTTAGCTTTGACTTGGCCTGCACTTAGATTCAACTGTCAGCAAGCTGTCAAAGCTGCAACTGTAACAGCATTCAACAGCTTTAACAGTACGACTTTCAGATGCTCTACGAATTCAATTTCCTGCATTTATTTGTATTCGTTTATTTTCACTGCATAAACGGAAGTTTCAGTCGTAGTTGCAACCACAAGAACCGCAAAAAACCGATCGCCGTTTTGCTGTCACCATTCTCGCAATTTTCTTAATGAAATTCAAAATTTTGCCATTCATTTTGATTGCGTTTTGTGCGCCACAAGCCAAAGCAGGAAATCACAATAGCACTCGGGTTGTAAGGTTCAAAAGGTGTGCCCCAGTTGTGCATTGTGCCACCGCGTGTTGCGGTTGCCTCCGCTGCGGATCCCTTGTTTTATCGGTTCAATCTTCAAAATGAGAGGCGACGTCGCCATCGCCACCGACGCCTCTGCCTGTCATTTTAGTGAGGATCACTCGAGACCCAGGGTCTCGCCCTGAGGTCTGAGACTCGGAAAGTTGAGATCAACCCGCAAGCACAATTGCTTGGCGGAGTGTAAACATTGCCATAAAAAACTAAAAACCAACTTTAAATGAATATTACACAAAAAAAAAAATACAAAATGTGCATTACAACAATATTCAAATTAGGCATTCATGAGTGTGAATGTGTGTGTTTGCAAAACGATAAGCAGCAAATGTCAGCGCTTAACTTGGGAATCTGGCAGAGGCAAACGGCTTCATTAGGCCCACAGAAGTATTCACGTAGGAATATCGCGCCTATTCATCATACTCATAGCTGCTGCAACGAGGGTGTTACCTCAAGGTCTGGCAAACATTTGCAAATGTCATAATTGCATATATTTTGATTATGGTTAGAAAAAAAAGTGAATGTCATTTACGAATCAAATGCTGACAATCTTATTTTTTTTTTTTTTGCATTTTTTTGGCGACAAATAACAGATACACTCGTATACTCACTCACATTTACATTCACATTCACATTGGCGTTTATCTGCAACCTGCTGACGAAATCGACACAAATGACTTGTTGGTTGCATAGCTGGCTGCCACCTGTTGCCGTGATTATGTCGAGACTCTAACTCTAGTATCCATTTTCCAGCAACCAACAACGTGTACACATGTTAAAATTTGCACCACGCTGCGTATGATTAATGTGGCAGTTGCAATTTTCAATCCCTTCCTTCTCCCCACACCTCTCCACTTGTACATTTCGTGTCAATCAATGCTCACTGAAATTGAAATCTGTGCCAAATTCGGAATTGTTTAATATATTTGAGTTTTCATTATACCAAATATGTCAAAACAAACAAATTTTTCAACAAATTGATTGATTAATCGAGTGCACTCTCAGAACTTTGACGACCAGATGAACACAAGGGATAAAGAACTGAATATTCATGTCAAGAATGAATGGCAAGATAATGAGTAATGATTAAGCTGACAGCTACTATTATAAAAGAAAGTATTAATGCTTACAAATATGTATATCAAGTTGCATAATTATTCAAAAAGAAGCTTATATTAATTTCAAATTGAATTCTAACCAGTAAGAAAGTTACGATTAAGTGTGGTAGACTGTCAGATACCCGCTATTTTGACTAACAAAACAGTGTGGTATTAATTTAAAATATATTTTATTATTATTATTATTTGTTGTATATATACAAAATTAATACCACAAAGAATTAACTAATTGATTATATATTTTAAATTCAAGGTAAAATCTTCTACATTTATTAAATAGTATGCAAAAAAGCAGTTTACATAAAAATTAGATTGTAACTAGCTCTAAGATCAAATAAAGCATTAAACAAAATTAACTATTACTTTCATTTTCCCTGTAGACTCTCGTTTATATTTCAATCGATTTTTAATCAATTTTTCATTCACTTTTTACAAAGCTGCTTTCGTAAGCTGCTTAACTAAATTATAGAGTCAAAGCAGAGCATTATCTAAATTACTAATTTCTAAATCGGCAGTTTAAGCATTGCAAAGAGATTATGGACTGATCGCAGACTCTGTCCGGTAATGCGGATGTACCAGGAGAGTAGAGGGTGGAGGAGGGTGGAGAGAGGTGGTGGCCGGGTGGCCACTTCTGGCCTTACATTGGTTTTGTCAGCTATTTAACATGGTTGGAACATGGCGAAGCAAGCGTTGCTCTAATCAGCGGATGCCAAAGTAGCCGCCGTCTACAGCAACTACAACTATGACGATGACGATGACTACTGCCCGGCAACGGCTGAGTTTCCGGGAAGAAATATGTACTCTTATTGGCTGGCATGCAAAACAAGCAAACTGACAGACAGCCAGAGACAGAGTCGGAGTCAGAGTCAGACTCGGGCTTAGAGGGTTCAGAGGAAGGAGCAGGAAAAGGCAGGCAAGCAGTCAGGCAGTCAGCGACATGCAAAGTCGACAACAAGAACAAATTGCTGCCGCTCTGCAAAGACAACAACGACAGCAGCAACGACAACGACAACAACAGCAACAACAACAACAACAACAACAACTGCAATAGCAAGCAGCAGCAGCAACAACAACGACAGCGACAACAAACTTGGCCATGGCCAAGACGGCAGCTCAGTCATAACTCAGCCTATTGGCTTGTTAAGCGATTTTCCAATATCGCTGAGCTCTCTCTCTCTCGCTCGCTCTCTCTCTTTCTCAGCTTCAGCTTGAGGTTAGTCTCGAGTCTAGTACTTTTTGTAATTACGTGTAGTATGTAGAGTTCTCTGTCTAGGGCGCGTGCGTGCCCAGCCATATGGATATTTATTTTTGCGTACGAGTTTTTCGGCCTTTGGCGCTTTTAACTATAAATATATCTACACAGTACAACACTCTAACCGCACAGCAGACGCAGATGCCAGATGCTGGCTGGCTAATGCTGTGGCATGGTTATCTCCAACCACAGCAACAGCAACAGCAGCAGCAGCAGCAGCTGTTGGCGCATATTAAGCTATTTTCCTTGCCATTGGCCATTTGGCCATGGCCAATGCTTATCAAACGCATGCAAAACGCACACGTGTATGAGTGCATTCATGAGTGTATTCACATGCACCATACATGCACACATGCATATCCATGTCCTGCCAGTGGCAGCTCGCAAAATGATTTATAGAAAGCTCTCATTATTTATAGTTGCCTCAGCTCAGCGCTGTCAAATAAGTTGAGGCAATTAATTAAGCGCCTGCAACATCAGCCTCAATTCAAGTGCCGAAAGCAAATATTGATGTGCTTGATCAGCGCCTGCCGCCGAGCCTAAGATACTTACTAGTGTGTAGTATCGTTGTAGTAGTTATAAGTGGGGGAGATAGATGGAGACTGGAATTGTTAACTGAATAGGCCAATCGATTAAGCAGCAGCTGCAGTTTCGACAAGGGCCGTGAGTACACGTAGCAAGCTATAGAATATAGTTTAATTCAGTGCTTAATATTTCAAAATTTTCTTACTTAATTTAATTGGTTAAGATTTAGATTAAAAATTACTAAGCTGACATTAATACTCATCCAAAAAAACTGAGAAATAATTTTACTTTTTTACTTTTTATATAATTCGATTACAATAAATTACTTACATTTATAAATGGTTATTAGAAAATATGCCCATAATATTAATATTAAAATTGATAAATAATTTTAGTTTTTATTATCATACTATTTTTATTGAATATTTAAAATACTTTTATATAGACTTTGATTAGTAGAATAATTGATATACTTTTTAGTTACAAACATGTCCTGAGACCATTTATTTGAAAGTAGGAACTATTTTGTATAACTTGGGTGTTTGCTTTAGATTTCTGACTATTGAGGATAAGGTAGGAATGATTTTTTATAACTTGTAATTTGTCCTTCACATTTCTTTTTTTTTTTCAGAGTATGATGCTTAAAGTATTAAATCACAATGTGAAGCTAGGCAAAATTTAAAATGTCTCAGCGCCTACCGGAAGTGCAGCCAACAATGTTTTTAATTTTCAACCCCCTTTCATTCCCTTACAGTAGCCAAGAATTTCTAGGTGAGTCAATGCAAGACCCACAGGAGGTCATCAACGGAGCGAGCAGTTTATTGGAGTAACTGTGGCAACATATTTATGGCCAGCACATGCCAATTGAATGACTTAAAGTCTCCGACTGTGACAGAGACAGAGACAGACACTACTAAGACGGTGGGAACTACCTTGAGATCATATGGCTGGCGTGCAGCTAATTGGAGTTGTATGTTGTGTTGGGTTGTGTGTATGGCTTTTAAATGCCCAGTCATTAGTGTTAAACAAGCAATTCATTTTGGCCCAAAACAGGCAGCAGCAGCTCATTTGAAACGCCTCATTTAAGTGAAATGGAAATGCCAATTTTCGACTCACGGCTCAACAATAAAGCAAAACAGCAAAAAAAACACGTGCCCCAAACAATCGGCAGCTCAAATCACAACAACAACAGGAGAAACAATAACAAGACGAATCCAAATTCAGGCAATTCACAAATAATCGCAAAGCAGATGCAGAAACAGAAACCTTTTCTTATGTGTGTCATTAACTGAGGCGCGTGTTTGGCTGTTTTTTTTACTTTTTTTTTGCTGCTACCTCCTCCCAAGTGGAAGTTGGACTCGCATTCGGACTTGGCAATAAAAATGCGGTGCCGACAAATTAGAGGTTCGGCATTGGCAAACAAAAGTTGGGGGCGTGTTGGCCAGGCACTTGCGAAGAGTTGGCCAAGTTTAAAGCACTTCCTTAAGTAATGCGGAGGCGGGTGTTAATGATAGAGAACTTGGTCAGTGATATTGAGTACAGGAAATCATAAAGCTAGGAATTTACAAACACAAGAAAAGCTGCAAGAGCTGGCTCAAAAATGCTTAACAATACAATGCTAATTGACAGGCAATTAGAAGTCAAGTTTGGAGCCACTCTAATTGAAATAAATCAGTTTCGTGCCTCAATGGGCTAGTCTCATTTGGGCGTCTCTCTAATGATGGCAAAATACTCGAAGAAGAACAAACGAGGCATAGCCCATTCATTAATTAAATTAATCGTGTCGAAACGATTTGATGATTTCACGACATTACCCAACAAAACGTTGATTGGGCCACAATAATAATAATTGCTGAAATGTGCCTCGAATTTCAGTTATAATTGAGTTCTCGATCATAATCATAATCGGAAGTGGAACACAGCCAAAGACGCAGACTGACGAGGCAAGAACGATCGATCGCACGACTTCTATTATATAATTGAGAAAAGAAGCAAGTGAATTAAATGGGGAGCATGTTTTACCTCTTCTCTTTCACGATATTGTTGTTGTTGTTGTTGTTATTGTTGTTGTGATTTGTGGCACGTACTTTGGCCAGCTGGCACCTGCTTTCAACTGGCGTGGCCCGCTAACAAATTAATAAATGATTATTATATTACGCAGCCCGTTAAGTAATGCGATTATGACATAACGAGCACACAAACATTATTGTTAGTGTCTCTCTCTCTCTCTCTCTCTCTCTCTCTCTCTCTCTCTCTCTCTCTCTCTGAGAACAGAAACGAAGCCTGACTCGAAGTCGAAGTTGAAGTTGAAGTCAAAGTCTCAGTTTGAGTCAGAGACTAAGACTGAGACTGAGTCTCTTTCTGTGGCTGGGATACGGATGCCAGGCTGGTTTTGCCTCAATAATTTATCCATTAAGATTGCACGCGCCTGATTGTGTGCTACGTGGCCCGTTTTGGGCTTTAGACGGTAGCCTAGCCACATTTAATAAGGGGCGGCTGAAGGCGTATGGAGAAGAAGAAGAGGATGGAGGAGGAGGGGGCTAACTACTATGGATATATGGCTATAGGGGGGCATGGCTTTGGGCGCTGCCCACAGTTGATTTAATGCGCCAAATTATAAAATTGTTGTTGATTTAATTTTATGAGTGTAAAACGGGCCCAACTCTCATTCAACTTCAAAACAACTGTCGGCCGATCACTCAGAACGCAGCTACTCGTCTTTGCTTCTTGCTCTTAATGTGGTTGTTGTTGCTTCTGTTGTTGTTGCTGTTGCTGCTGTTGCCGTCGCTGTGGTGTCATGGTGTCTGTGGCTCTTCTCCAGCTTGTAACCATGTTTCGCAGTTTATCGCAATCTCAGCCGCAACCGAAAACCGCAGCCAAGCCACAACCGAACGTGACATGTGAATTAGGCAGGCAAAGACATGGACCTGGTGGACCTCGTGGACCTCGTTGGACCTGGAACAACAGAGACAGAGAGCACGACGGAGCAGGTGGAGCAGACCCTCGACTTAGTCCCGATGCTGCTTTTTATCGTGTTTTATTAATAAATTAATTGACGCAAATGTGGTGCTGGCATTAGACATGATCGTGTTTGAGTCTCTAAACTGACTCTCAACTATCGCCATTCAATGTAGCTTCGATCTATTTATTTTTTCGTTTTTGGTTTTTTTTCTTTTTGCTGGCTTAAACATGTGTTTAGCCAATTCTTTGATTAATGTATTTGTGGCTTTAAGCACAAATTCGTCGAATTATGGCGAATAGATAGAACATCTTGTGTTAAGCTGTTTACCAGTTATTTATCTCTCAATTGGCCAGCGTTTAAGTTTGAAGTTAAAGTTTCCACAGAATCAACATTCATTCATTGATTGTTATTTATAATCGTAATAGCATTATCTAAGATTCTATAATATGCCAACATTTATTATGTGTGTTCCTCCATTCAGTTTCCGCTTAAATAAGTGCCGAAATATTGGGTCAGCATCTCTTGTGAACAACACTGAACTGAAAAACTGTCCGTGTTTATGGCAACCACTTAGCCTATGGCCATAAAAGATCACTGAGAATTTAAATGTAATTTTATGCATTTATTTTTATTTTCATTTTTATAACGAAGATTGTACGCGTAGTAGTAAGTAGTTGGGGAGATGCATTAACGCTTTCCAATCCAAGCGTCTTTAGCCTTTTGTACTTGGGGCGCAATTAAGGCAAGATGTTTTTCCATTGAGGCAACTGCTGCTGCCGCGTGGAACCAGCAGAAATATTGGACAATGCCACACCACCCGCTGCTGCATGTTGCATGAAAGGATGGAAGTCAATAATCGAAATACTAAACCCGTCTTAATGCGTCGGGGCAACCCGCAGGCCGCAACGTGCACAATTTGGCGCCCTACTTCAGCGCTGCTCCTACGCAGCTCCCAAGCTGCAGGCGATGGTGAAGACGAGGGCGAAGATGAAGTTGAAGTCTTTGCTGGTAGTTGGGTACCATGTTAAGTGTTAATAAATCGCTGCAGCCCAATGAAGATCACGGGAATTTGTTTCAAACTGTTTTTATATTATTTTTACAACTTCGTTTTGGACAACCCTTTTTGCCTTTTATTACTTAACAAATTAGCCCAAATTAATCAGAAACGAAAGTAACGCCACATGCAGCACTTAGGGCTTCAAGATAAATGCGTCTCTCGCTGCTCAGTGTGAGGGCTTCTCTCCACAACGCAGAAAAGAACTATCGGATTCTATAAACTGAATGCACAGCAATGACAAACAAACAATCCAAACAACACACACGCATTTACGACGCAGGCGACATTAAGCAGACGGGATCCCTTCTTCTCATGATCAACATGACACATGGCCATCAAGCAGCATTGACAATGCGTAAGTGCAGCATTTTCTCAAACAATTTGCAAGCTTTCAATCAAGTAAGCCTGTGAGACTGAGACTGAGACCGGGATCGGGATTGCCGCTAAGACTGAGAAGCTGATGCAGATGCTAAGACTGAGACTAAGACTGAGACTGAGACTGAAGCTTCAGCTGAAGCTGAGACAGCGAGAAGACTGGGCTCTAATCGATCAAAACCCGTATGGCAGGCGCATGTTGTGGCAGCCGCGTTCGATTCCATCATTCATGCGATCAACATTATCTGCCGTCAGGCATCAGAGCCGATGCTTAAGGAGTCAAACTTACCAACAATGTGGATCCCTGCTCAGTCTCTCCCTCTTTGTCCCCCCGTCTTTCTGTCTGTCTGTCTGTTTGTCCGTCTTTCTTTCTGTCTGTCTGTCTGTTGGTAAAACGTTCTCAAAAGCGTAATTAACGTTCGCATATTTTGCTGTCGGATTATCGCCCGTACCGCGTTCATCAGCGACAAAAGCTTCCTGTGTAAATTGAACGAATAATTGCGCGACTAACTGTAAAAACACGCTGCAAAGAGAATTTCACTTTGACTTCAACTCCGAGTCGAACTCGAACTTGGACTTGCAAGCTAAAGTCGGACGCATTTAATGCCTGTGAACTTGCAACCAATTAACTAATAATAAATGCCCAGCAATTAATAATCACTTGACAATCACTTCTTTACGAGGGTGGTCCCAGGGAAATGCTGCCTTCGCTTTTCCCATTCCCAATCCCGATTCCCATTGCTAGCCCTCGTTTGCTCGCAGCAGGGCCATAAAAACTGAGACTCTGTCCAGTCAGTGTCAATTCTCGAGTGGCCTGACTTGTGTTTGTAAAATGATATGAGCACTTTTCTTTTACAATCTCAATCTCTCACTCACTCTCTCCCTCTTTCTCTCTCTCTTTCGCTCTGTCTCTTTCATTCATTGATGGCACTTGGTAATTTCTCAAACGCTAATCCTTCGGGTCGCTGCTTATCGCCCGCGCCCCGGAGACGCTAATTTGATGAGTCATCTGTGCCGACTTTTGTCGTCGTCCAGTTGCGATAGTCATCTGCGTATCGTTGAAGGGCTATAAGTGAACCCCGACCCCGTCCACAAACACTCTCTTTCTCTCTCTTTCTGGTTCTTTTATTTTTTACCTGTTTAGCTATTGTCGTAAATTTAAGGCTTGTCATTGAATGGGAGTGCTGGGCATCATCTAGGGACAACTGCGATATGTTTGTATTGAGTTTTCGTAGAAAATGTCACAAAAAAAAGGAATGTCAACACATACACACACAAATAGAGTAAAGTAGAAGAAGAAGAAGAATACGACGAAGAAGTGGATGAAGAAAACTATGTACACAGTTAGATGATAATCGGATCGCTGCCCAGGGCATATAACCATTGGGTATCTCATTTCTAAATAAAAGGCCGCAAATGAAAATGGTAACAATAGAAAATGTCTAACGTTGTTGTTATTGTCTACGCTATTATTGTTGTTGTTCTTCTTCTTATTGTTGTTGTCGCCGGCTGTTCAATAATAACGTTGATACCATTGGCATTTAAAAACTTATCGACTCTATAACAGAACCGTGCCGCATTTATGCGCTTCATTAACTTCCTTTCTCCGCTTGAAGGATCTACGAAATTCGTATCGAAGAAATTCCTCAAGTTACCTCAGTTTTCACCGAGCGGCAGCTGTGACAGAGAGAGTTTCAAAGATCTAGCCGGATTACTACTTCCTCCATTAGATTGATAGACATTCCATACGTTTAATTGAATTCAAAAATGTTTTAAATTAACTACAAGTCTCATGAAATTGTAATTTTACCTATATTTACGTATGGTATGAAATTCGGCAAATTAAAGTTATTATTAAACATTAATTATAAATCATTTATTATTAAGAATTCTGTGTTATGCACCGAAAAATTATTGCTCTAGTGGACAAAAAAATTGTAATTTTATGTTGACACGTCTTTATATTTCATTATTTGCACCTTTAAATGAATATCTCTATTGCATCTCTGTTAATATATGAAAATTATTAATTATTATTAATAATCTTCATAATAAAAGAAGCGCCAGTGCTCCTAATTTGGCAATAATCATATTTATTGGTAGTGTTATTGGTTTTTTAATTTTTGGCAAAAGTATTAAAACTTTATTGATATTTTTGATTGCCGCATATAAAAATTGAACATATTTGGGGTAATTTTCTGCGAAATATAAAAGATAATCTACACAAATGCCTAATCCTTCCTCCCAGAAAGATTAAGCCAGCTGTTGAATGACGTTAAAGCTTGGATTTTATTATAAATTTGTATAAATTTAAAAACTATAAACACTTCGACAGCATCGAGAAGAACTCATGAATGGAATTCAAATGTCGGCTTTTAATGTTTGATTTCAAAATATTAAATGGGAATAAAAAGAGATTTAATTACGTTTGGCGATTGGTCTGTCCTCTAATGCGCAGACCGAGATCTTTTTTTCGGGGCGCACCCTAACGGCAAGTGGCTGACTGACTGACTGACTGGCTGGTTGCCTGGCTGAGTCATAGGCAAATCCCTGACCATGAGCGAGACTTGGAGTTGGACTCGGAGTTGGAATCAGGGACTGAGAGGGACCCCCCGTTGCTATCATAAAAACAAACACAACGACGGCGGCGCGCAAAGGAAGTGGACCCCGAGATTCGGTCGCCTACTCCGGAGCTGTCAGCTTATCATTTCGCTTTTAGCGCAACCTCTCAGAAAGTGTGTCCTCTTGTAGTGTGTGTTTGTGTGTGTGTGTGTGTGTGAGTGGTGCTCATTATCTGAGCGAGCTCAATGGAATGCAATGGTACTCGCAACATCTTCTGAGCCCATTACACATCATTCTGGGTCTCTCACTCTCTGAAGTGTTGCGTGTTGCAACTCAAAGCGGCACACACACACAGGTTCTCGTTCACGTCTTCAACTGCGACTGCGACTTTGGCTCAGCCATTGGCATTGGCATTTCATGTTATCCTTGTGCTCTTGTGCTCAATTTCGGCTACTTTTGGGGGCAACAACGACCTTATAGCTGCGTGTGTATGCGTGTTTGAGTGTGTGTGTGTGTGTGTCGTGTGTTCGTGTCGCATGTCGCCCGGGATTCTCGCTGTGTCGCCTGCGTCCGTCTGCCGGCGCATGGGCGATAAGGTTTTAAGTTATGACCTTTTAAAATGTCCAAATGCAACGATAACGCGTGATTACTACAAATGTATTCGAGAGTGCAGCGACCAAGCCAACCCAGAGCGAGGATGCTCTCTCATGCTGCCACAGTTGATCTCTGGGTGACAGGGCAGAGGCAGAGACGTAGACAGCGGCAGGAACAAGCAAAGCAACATGTACATGTATGTGCAACTCGTATAGATGCCTTGTCGTGCAACAGTAACAAATTGTTTTGGCCCCCAACTAACAAATGAAATCTTAAATCACAGTTCCGCCCCTTTTGCGTTTTGGGCCAAGCTTCTGTCTAAGATCATCATCGATTGTAGCCAGGCAACCAGCATCAGCATCAGCACCAACACTGCAGGACATTCGCGAGCAACAAAAGTGACCAAGTGGCCAGTTAACAGTCGCCAGTTGCCAGTTGCAATGTTGCATCGCCATCGCCATCGCGATCATCATCATCATCATCATAGCTATACCATGTGAACCAACAATAAATATCGATCAAAACGTCAATTTTTATCTATTCCACAAATCGATGGCACAGTGTGACCAGCTCATAAAACGACAAGCTTAATGGCTGATAAGATTGTTAAGCACAAGAATATTTTAATTATATACAACTTTGAGAAGAGAAGCGTATATCAAACCAGCTTTTCTACAGACTATTTGAAGCTCTTAACTGGTTATAAAATGTGCAAGTTTTCATCTAATTCAATAATAACAATGTTAGCTCTGCTTTACAGAATGTAGTTAATCAGTGGAGAACAAGCTGTAAACTTGATTGCAGCTTAATTGAAAAAGTTCTTCATTTGAATTACTTAAGATTTAAATTTTAAGCGAAATTAAATAACATTATAATATTATATATAATTTTTACAACATTTCTATTATTAAATCACGACTTTTAGATTACATGATTGCTGTTCTATCTTTCGACTTTCGCACCACTGTGCAACTGATCGGGCACTTTGTAAATTGTTGCGCCTTGCATAATTTTTGCATAATTCTTGTTTTATTCAGCTCGCCTTGCTGCTACTTCAGGAATTTTCCTTTTTCTTTTCCTTTATTTTTTTTAAGTTTTTTAGTATTTTGTTGCTGCTGCTGTTGTTGTTTTTCTCCTTTTGCATATGTCGATTGTTGCCTGATATCCGTGGCGGACGTCGATGCAACGAAATGCTCGAAGGGATTCTGCGCTCTTTGCTGCTTATTATAAGTGCTCCTGCTTGCTTCTCTTGCGTCCCTTTTTCTGAAGAGCTGCAGCAGCTGAAGGTTCAAAACTGTAGCCAGCATGCGAGTGAGTATATTGCTAATAATAACAATAATAATATGCGTTCGCTTATCAAAATTGACGTCAGATCTTATTGATATGCATCTGGAAGCGCAGTTTATTTTTTTTTCTTTCTTTTTGTTCCCATCTTCCCATTTCAGTCTTATTTTGTATACTATATATTTTGGTTGGACAAAAGAAAATCGTGTCAAAGGACTGAGAAGCGAACCCGAACCCGAAGTCAAGTTGAGTGGAGCTTAATTGAAGCGTTATTATGCGAGTGTCACATATGCAAAGTATTTTTAAAATATTTGAACACCACAATTCGCTCTTCGGTGGGTCTGCCACGAATGCAACAGCCAAGCTCGCAGAGAGGCTCACACACACACAGGACTTGGGCAACTTGGGCTGGCACCAAGCTGTGCATACAAAACGTGCACCTTCGCTCAGTTTGACAGATGCCTCAGAATTTAAGCACCGCAGGCCATCGAGCGCTGCTGCCACGGCAGCCGCAGCCCGTCTTTTATTAATCAGCAGCCGCAGCAGCAGCAGCAGCACCAGTTGAGATCGGGCGGGAAAAGGCGGGGCAAAAGGGGGCAAGCTTGAAAATATTATTTATATCGAATTTAATAATAATTCTTGAGCCTTCTGCGCGCTGCTGCGTAGGCTGTTGGCCAGTTTTGATCGGCGCAAAAATTTGCATTGATCGACGTTGAAGATATGGTGGCAGGCAAACTGCCAAATGCCTCATGCTGCATGCTGCATGCCTCTTACCTGCTGCTGCCTGAATGTGCCTGTCTTGATGCGGCTGCCGATCGGTTACCGCGTTTATGATGAATGATTGCGGGCGTTGGCCAGGATGGGGGGCCATTCAACTTTGACTACTTTCGCCTGGGTGAAAAGTTGCCGCCACCGTCACCCTTATTAGCATGCCAGCAACGTTTCGCAGCAATCCTCCAGCCAAGGATGCGGCTCCCAAAAAAAAATTGGGTTATCCCCTCACTCGTGCACTGCTTCCTCCACTTCCTCTTTTCAGTGCCGCCGCTGCCGCCTCTGCCACATTGTCTTCTTCTTATTCTTAATGTGCCGTTTTGTTAAATTGCAGCGTTAAGAATTGCGCACATAAAGCATTTTGTTGTCAAACTGATTTTTGATCATACATAATTTTTATCTTGATCCAAATAAGGCTTACCAGCTCCCCAACTCCAGCTCCAGCTTCAGCTCCAACTACAACAGCCTCGGCCTAGGGCCAAAGAAACCAGCTTGCATTGAGGATCGTTAAAATATTTATGCATGCGTGGTCAGCTGAGATATTTGACTGAACTCCAAGCGTGAGTATTCATAAATGTTTTTTTTTGCTTGCATTTTGTTTTATGGCAAATATGTTGAGCAACAAATGAGTTTCCGCCATATTTACCAGCGTATCGAAATATTTGGAAATCGATTTCATTTGGGCGTTTCAAATCTTACGCCTTATTTGTCGCCCCAAATCCGAGACTAATAATTTGCGACCCCAAAAATGGCTAAGTGGCCAGCTCTTAAGTGCACCATAAAAACATGTCGAGCGCATAAATCTCTCAAAATCACATAAATGTATATTCCGTGTATGTGTGTGTACATATGATATAGCTATGAGCCACGATAATGTGAGCATGATATAGCTTGTATTATGGCATTTGAAATAGCCTCCGAGTTCGTTGCGAGCTTTATGGGTCGGGTTATAATAATAAAAGTATGCACAGTTAAGGTGTATATTTATAGCGAATGTGTCAAGTTGTAAAAACTTAATGTAAACTTGGCTCCATACAAACTAACTATGTTTATAAGTCTAACCATATGCGACAAACAAAAGACTTAGAAATGTGGTTGGAAATGAGAAATAACCATATTGAACACACACACACTCTGAAACTGGGGAATGTTATGCATGAAATTCGATATAAACAATTATTGTTTATTAGGTAAATTTCCAGATTGAAAATTGAGTGAATAGAATTCGATACGGATGTTAAAATTGCCATGAAAAAACTTCATGGCTTAATGTGATGTTTGATTTATATAAATTTATGAATGAAGTTAAAATTTTCCAATCAAATATTTTATGTACGCTTTACAATTTACAATATATCTGTGTAGTTTTATTTTCTCTTCACTGCTGAATATATATTTATAAATTTTTGAATTTTAATTTTTAATTATTTAATAACATCTTCTTGAGGCATCTCCTATGTAATTTAATACTTAAATAACTGAAATCATATTAACTGAAATAAAATTAAGAGCACAGTTGACTGAAGCTTTTAAAGTTACAAGTCCATGTATAGAAGTGTCTCACTTAATCAAGTGATTCTTTTGAAAGAAATTAAAATGACATACATTTATTCCAAGTTGATTCTATAATTTACTTTTCACATTTTAGTTTTATTCATATAAATTTGTAACAGTTGGGTTAGAAGATATTTTAGTAGACTAGGCATTAACATTACATTTTAGCACTTACATAATATAAATGACATTAACTAAAATAAAGTTTAATACACAATTGACTACATATTTTAAATTTACAATTCCTTTTATTAAATTTTCATTATGAATGCTTTTTATATTGTAATTCCTCAGAATGAAAGTTCATATAAATTGTTTCTAAATTTCCATTATATTTCTGCCATTCACATCGTAGAAGTTTCATAGACTTATATAGAGCTAAATCTTCTATCGACTGCAGTTTGAAAACTTTCCCATGAAAGTTTTAATAAAGACACAGTAATTTACTCCAAGTTTGTCGTATAACCATTTGAATATACTCTTGATGGTAAGCTCATGACTCCAGCAGAAAGAACATTTTTATTAATTTATTTTCATTTTTATTTTGTACGTACATTCCCTTGACCCAGTTAAAGCCAAGTTAAGTCGCAACGGTAACATGGCTAACTCCCTCGCTCTCGCTCCTTGCGATGCCCCAAAACGTGGCTCCGTTGCTCGCTTTGGTCGCATTGCTTGGTATGCACATACGAGTACACATAAATTGGGCCTCAATATCCACAAAACGACAGTAAACGGTCATTTTTATCGAAATAATTGCTTTTTTCGTTTGGCAGCGAAAGTTTTGATTGCATTTCGCGTGGCGTTAGCACACACACACAAATACCAAGTTGGTATGTAAAAGCCGACACACACAAGTCCCATAATCCAGAGAGCGAGCGAAAGAGAGAGAGAGAGAAAGACACAGATACAGATGCAGGATTTCATTACGCGAATGCCTGAGGCCGTCAGCCAATCGTTGGCCCAAACGAGCATTCTGACAATTGTAAGCACGTTGCAACGTCCGCTGTTGATGCCACTGACCGTGGAATCGGATGCACCACCGCTGCACCGCTGCACCGCTGCATCACTGCATCACTGCATCACTGCAACTGCAGTCGGTCTGTGCCGTGTGCTGATTGTGCATACGCACGAAATCAATAAATAAAAGCAACAAGAAATTGACCAGGCAGCGCAGCAATGGTAGCCCACGCCGCCCTCCTCCTCCTCTACCGACCCCCTTTGCCCATCCCTGTCCCAGTTGCCACAGACTGACTCGACTGGCTGCCGCTGCCGCTGCTGCCGCTGCTGCCTCAACTGCCTCGACTGCCGTCGCTGCTGATGCGCGCTCATAATTCATTTCATTATTGTTTTGACATTTTATTTATTGAATGCGAACAGGCGTGCGTTGTCGATGCGTCCGCCCCCTCCCTCCGATCTGCCTCCCTCCTACTCCACCTTCACCTCCAGCTTGTGTGGGACTCCCAAGAACCTGGACCTTGGCTTTGTTTATTTCTTCTCTGCGTATTTTTTTTCGCTTTTTGGGGCTGGGCAAATGTTTTGCGCAAATTGTTAACGGGCTTGTTTCGTTTTGCTCAAATAAGTGAAATCAATGCCCCCCTTCAACCGCCTACCTCTTACTCCGCCTCAATCGATGCTCACGTGGAGCAGCATTGCGCGTCTGTGTGTGGTCCGCAAACAAAAGACTTAGGCAACGAACTCGCGTGAAAAGCAGATGAACAAAAGCCAGATTCGAAATTTTTGTGACTATTGTTAGAGGAGTATTGGCCAAAAGCAAACAAATGAAATACTTATGATAATGTACTTGCCACCTAATTTACATAAAATACAACAACATATACAATAAGTCTAATAAAACTTGTAAGTGTTTTCAAATGTTTCAACCTTGTGAATCAGGTTTAAACTGGGTCGAAGCCATATAACACTGTGTTTTTTTTTTATTGGTGAAACTCCTTTCAAGTTGTCTATGTTCCTTGCCAAAAGGTTAAAGCTTTTAACGAAAATGATTTTAAAACTTTTTATTTGAAAAAGATTAACAAGCCACTTTAGTGTTAAAGCGGAACAAAAGAATATAAATCAAATTTATTTGATGGTTGCTTTGAGCTTAAGAGGTGAATTGTTATTAAATGGAAATATGAATTTAACTTCATGTGATTTTCAATTTTATTAGCTTTTTAACTCTTTTTTAGTATATGGAAATACTTTGAATTTATCTACCGTTGAATTGTTTGTTATCTACATTATAGCATGCGAAACTTCCTTCAACTTCAACTTCATTAGCTCGGCTTTGCTTTCAGGCGTCATTCAGTTAGGTTTCAGCTGCCATTGAGCTGTGAGAATGCATTAAATGCATTCCAATTGGCATTATTAATGCAGGCAATGCTCCTTGAAGTGCTTATGGCAGATGGAGCCAGAGAGATGAAGCAAAGCTGGAGCAGTGGAGCTGGAGTGCAGTGCACACGCCCACGTATACGCCCACGCCCAGTGTGAGATGCAATGGATGCGATTGCCAAATGCCAAATGGTTAACAATTAATACACACCTCAGACGGCAGAACGTGCCACATGATAAATGCGTTCGCGCTGCGGCAGCAGCAAACGGCAACTGCTTCGACATCGGCAATGGCAAATAATTTGGAGCAAAAGTTATGGAAATTACTCGCTGGTAAGCTGCAAGAACTGATATCCTGCTCTTGCTTGCACTACGTCTGTTGCAGCTGTGTGAGTTAATGGAATCAAAACGCTTATAAGAATGGTACTTGCAACGGCAACGACAACGACAACAACAGCCACAACAACAACAACGGCAACTAAAGTGACGCATGCGACAGCAAAATATGACAATATGGTTGAAAATTAATCTTGCATAGTCAAGCGGGAGGAAGACGGCGCGAGATCGAGTCCGAGACTGCGAGACTTGAGTCTAGGCAGGATGCGAATGCCATTGTCGCCAGGCGACTGGTGAATGTGAACTTGATTATGTTTTATGAGATGTGCCGCATGCAACGCGGTTGCGGCTGCGACTGCGGCTGCGTTGGCTGCCAGCCACAAATCCGCCAACACTGTTGCAGCCGCATCTCTCTGGCCGCATCGGTTGTTGTGGATATGAAGTGAACGCCATTAGATGTCGTCCATAAATTGTGGTATCATTTTTTATATGCACTTATGTTGCATGTGGCAACTGGCAACTGGCAACCCTCGTGGCGACTTAACCTAGCAAATGACCCAAGAAAGGGCCAAGCCATCTGCCTCGATGCTCCCTATGATGATGCAGATGATGATGATGGTGGGCGCTAATCTGTCTGCCCATTTCCGACGCTGATTATCTGCATATGTGTGTGTGTGTGTGTATGTCTGTGTGTGTGTCTGTGTGGGGCATTTAAAGCATTGTTGTGCTCATTACGGACAGCCAATCGGATGATATATGGATAATGCTCGGACCTTAATTGAAAACCCATTTTGAGCGCAAACATCGTGCAATTGAACCACTGTGCCGCCACCATCACCGCCACCGTCACCGCCATCACCACCGCCGACGCCTACGCACTCTGTGTCGCAGTGTCCGTATCATTGTTGACGACATTTATGTCTTAATATTTTTGCCAGCCTCGCGATGCAAATGCAGTGGCACTCAAATGGTACCGTTACCGGGGCCACAGCCATTAGCCTGTCCAGGCTCCAACTGCGCCTACGTCTCCCCCTTCCCCTACCCCTCACTCCGCCAGCTGCCGCTGAGGAGGTAACACATGGCCGCCAAATACATTCGTATTTAAACCATTAATTTCCATTTATGGATTAAGCATGTGAGAGACGTACACAGAGTGAGAGAAGCCGGAGCTGCACTTGGAGCCAAGCTCAGAGTCTCAGACTTAGTCGCAGCCTCAGCCTCAGTCTCAGTCTGAGCCTGGCCCGCACGCACAAAAGCCTTTAATAAATGCAACACCATTACGTGCAGCACATGCTTAGAGGAAGAGCAGCAGCAGCAGCAGCCACAGCAACAGCGGGAAAGGAGCAACCAGTTGGCCAGGGGAACAACTCAATTGCCTGGCTTACCTGCTTACTGCTTACTGCCAACTGGCGACTGGCAACTGGCAACTGCCTCTGCAGTAAGTTTTTCCGAGCTGCTTATCGACGCTCTGTCGTTTCGCGCTGTTGCTTTTCCCGCTCGCGCCCCAAATCTTTAAATGCTGCGCATGTGATTTTTCTTTTGGCTTTCGGCTTTGGCTCTTCAGCTTCAGCTCTCCAGCTGGCAAATGGAGTCGCTGGGATTAGCGCGCGTGAGTAATGATTGCAATGGCTGCGATGCGACGCGCTGCAAGTTGCAGCTTGCAGCTTGCAACCGCTGACTACTCAGGAAGCTTGGCCAAATGGAGCTGTTGTGTCATGCAAGCAAACTACAAAATTAGTACATACTCCATAGATATAGATATAGATATAGATATAGATATAGATATAGATATAGATATAGATATAGATATAGATATAGATATAGATATAGATATAGATATAGATATAGATATAGATATAGATATAGATATAGATATAGATATAGATATAGATATAGATATAGATATAGATATAGATATAGATATAGATATAGATATAGATATAGATATAGATATAGATATAGATATAGATATAGATATAGATATAGATATAGATATAGATATAGATATAGATATAGATATAGATATAGATATAGATATAGATATAGATATAGATATAGATATAGATATAGATATAGATATAGATATAGATATAGATATAGATATAGATATAGATATAGATATAGATATAGATATAGATATAGATATAGATATAGATATAGATATAGATATAGATATAGATATAGATATAGATATAGATATAGATATAGATATAGATATAGATATAGATATAGATATAGATATAGATATAGATATAGATATAGATATAGATATAGATATAGATATAGATATAGATATAGATATAGATATAGATATAGATATAGATATAGATATAGATATAGATATAGATATAGATATAGATATAGATATAGATATAGATATAGATATTCTTCGACAAATCCGTTTCAACTGTGACAAACTGCTTGCCTCAGCTGAGATACTCTACTTTAAGTGGGCACAAACAAACAGTGACTACAACTAAATAGGAGTACTCATAAATTTAACACGGCCCAGAACGATTATGCTCGCATGTGTACCTAATGGAAAGTGGATTTGTGGATCTGTGGATTGCTGTGGATTGTGGATGGTTGGGCAAACACTCGGCAATGCAATAGTCAAACATTGGCCATAAAATGCCACGAATTCCTGGGTGTTCTACAAGCAATTGTGACGCCCCGAAAGCGAGAGGACGCCGCCGCCGCCGTTGATGATGATGCTCGAGGTTCGGGAGAGCGAACACTGATGAGCAGCGGCTCCGTTTCTGTTTCTTTTTCTGTCTCTGTCTCAGTGTCTCTGGCTGTGGCTGGAGGGGCACACTAGGCTCACAGGCTGAGCTGAGTTAGCTGGAGGACGCTGTTGCTGATATTAATGTAGCGCTGTCCGAATGGCAAATGAAAGTCATCAATCAGCGGGGCCGCAGAGCGCGAGCAGAGCCATCATCTCAGTTCGAGGGTCTGCCAAGTACATAGCAGCAGCAGAGGAGGGGAGAGACAAATACACAAACAGAAATACTACATATGCAATGCAGAGTGCGCATGCGCGGAGCGTTATGGCTTATGATGATGATGGGCCAGAGACTAGGCACAAACACTGTCAAGCCGGGGCGGATCAAGGGCGCGCCTTTTGTGTCCACTTGCGTGAAAAATGTGAGAGTGCGAAAAGCGCCAACTAAAGCGCCATTTATTGTGGACACACACTGCTGTCCAGCTGTCCAACGAGAGTGTTGATCTTAACTGCAAGCCACCATTTTGTCAAGCAAGGTCTCCCTCTCTCTCTTTCACTATCTTTCGTACTCTCTCTTTCCCTTTCTCACTCTCACTTGCACTGCGGATGATGTCTTAATTGTTATGCTAAGAGGGAAGCTAGACTCTGTCGTTCTGGGGCGTTAAAAATTAAATTTATGTTTCTATGCAATTTATTATATCAAAATTGTGGGCCACAGCCAATGCCCAGGCAATGCACACAAAAAGGGGGCCTGGCCGTGCTGATAGTCGCGTCACGCCCCATTTGTCGGCTTTTTGATGATGCCCAAGCAGCCAGCCTGCCAACCAGACATCCAGCCAGGCTGCCATCGAAGCCAGCCAGCGAGTCGACTAACCAACCAGTTGATTTTGCTTTTATTAAGTTTATTTTATGAACTAGCAATAGGCTTCCCTCCTACCACACGTGCATATATGTCTATCTCTATATACTGGAGGCTGATGGAAGAAAAGGGAAGAGGGGGAGGCGGACTGCTACCCACCCAAGTTCGATGGGGGCAAGCGATAAGCAACTGGCAAGCTTCCTGCTCAGCTGCTGAGCGAACTTATTAAGTCCAATGCGCAGCTGAGATTTATTTCAACCGTGGCCAAACAAAAAATGAAAAAAAAAAAAACAAAAAGGTCATCCAAAGGTCAGCTCAACAAATGTCCCAAATTTGTACAGTTTTTTGCTGTTGTTCGTTAACTGATTTGCCTTTGTCAATTTATTATTGCCAGCGATTTGCCGATCAAAAACATGACGTGGGTTGCTCTAACAGTTTGTTTCAGCCATAAAGAGTGTGCTGACTATTTATTAGTTTTTGAAAGAAATTCTATTATGTTTGCTTAGTCAGAAATCTATTTTCATTAAGAAAATTCATTTAGAAATTTCAACGAAATTTCTACTTTAAGTAAATTGAGTTGTCAATGGATATAAGGCTTACAAAATTAATTATTCTTGCTTAAAACTTGATTAAACAAAAAAGGAGCAACAATCAACTGCAATTAAGACGCAACAAACCAAAGAGCATTCAAGTGTCTGCAGTGCAACAGAGATTTATTTAGAGGTCTTTTTTTGTTGTGCTATTTTTTAATCTTATTTTGTGCATCTTATTACTCTCATTTTTCGTGCCGAACATGACAAATAAATAATAAAAACACAACTAGTCGAACAATGAAAACAACAACAAGCTTGAGTTTTCTTACATTGTTGCAAGTCAGCAGGAGATCTTTCACTTTTAACCTTTCGACAAACAAAAGCAAAACACAACGCGAAGAAAAAGCGAACGAATTGCGATTTCGTATAGTATATTATTTTATTGACAATTAAAAAGATCGACTAGGCAATTGAAGACTCAGATGAGTTTGCTGGTATCCCGTGGGCAGTTCTCAGTTGCAAGTTTCTAGTCTCGGGCAGTTGCAAGAATATTTTTTTGTATGTGTGACTGTGGTTGATTTATAGATGCAACGCGTGGTTGTAGCATGTGAAAAATGAATGCGAGATTTATAACATCAGCCTAATTGAATGTTTGATCCTGTGCATAAATAACCAAATTAATGAAAATGATTTTTAATAAATTTCTCAATTGCATGTTTAACTCGAACGCACACTGCGCACCAGAGCACACAGACTGGACACAGAGGAGCTTGGCGAATCCCGGCTAGACACGCGGCCATAACGATGTCCTGCTGAGCATGAGTAATGCTTCTCTATTAGGCGCTGCATCACTCCTGCTAATGGAGTCGAGTCAGAGAAAGAGAGAGAGAGAGAGAGCGAAGTGGCTGCAGCTGAAACTGGGAGCAATTGCAGCCTCTGGTTGGCAGCTGCAGTCGAGTCGGAAGCGATGTTGTCATTACGATGGCCACCTTTTTGCATGGATCCGACGCGATGGCATTGGCAACGAGTGAACGCATGTCATTCAACCGCTTTTAATTATGAAGAAATGTATCCGTTTTTGTGATAATTAATGGCGCCATTGCATCCACTTTCACAGGCATCTCCCCGTCTGCGCTTAGTTCAATTCACAGATAATTGGTCACAATCACATTGCCCATGATCGGAGGGAGCAACCAACAACCAGCAACAACACGACTCTTTGATTTACTCCGTATACGAAAAACCGACAAAACATCGCATATTTCGACATGCCCGTTGACAACTTCAATTAACCAGTGCGCTCTGTGCTGTGCGTTTAATTAGCGCATTTTTCTCATATGCCCTTACCGAAAATGAAACAAAATACACGATCTCTGCAATTTTGGCATACCCCAAAATGTGTATACTCCATCGAGACTCAGTCTCTTTTTCTCTCTTTTTTGTTTTGTAGTCTTTTTGGTAAGCACAAAATATCAACCGATATCGGCATCGATCAACCGAAAGGAAATGGAAGCCATTTGTCATATATAACAACGTCAACTGCGACAGCTACAACAACAGCAATAACAATCAGCTTGCATTTGTATGTGGCACTTCCTCTCGCCCCGTGTGGCAGGGGCAACTTGTCAATAAGCACATCAATGGTTCAATGAGTAGGCAATGGCAGGCAGATTCTATGCTTGGAATTTCTAATAATAACGAAGCGTGCTTCGGCTGTGAACGCTTGGAATTTGTAAATGTCTACCCTAGTTTTTTGTTGAAGAAGAAAAGGTATTTTACTAGGGTTATTTTAGATGAAAAATATTCAATATTTTACTTTGGCTCTTTTCTTAATAAGATATTTTACATGACTATAAAAATGTTCAGTGCTTAACTAAACATTTAAGTTCAGACTAATTTACCATTTCATATTTTAATAATCTTTTTGAAGAAGAAAACCCTCAAAGCTTTAACTTAAGAATACTGAACCAGAAA
Source organism: Drosophila albomicans (assembly GCF_009650485.2). Lineage (NCBI taxonomy): Eukaryota > Metazoa > Arthropoda > Insecta > Diptera > Drosophilidae > Drosophila > Drosophila albomicans. Next base: position 17,756,927 of record NC_047629.2, on the reverse strand, counting down.
AATAAAAATATTCTTCTTATACACAGAATTAAAATGCTTATTTAACATCTACGCACAATCTGATTTTTCTATGTTATTTTTGTCTTTTTTATGAAGTGGCTATTTAGGTAGTAAAAAATAAAATAAATAATTTAATTAGACATTGTAATTTATTTACTTTAAACTTAGCAATTTATCACAGAGACCATTAAGGTACTATATATAGTATATATATATTAATATATATATTAAAGTACCATTTATTTTTCGATTGTATTCACAAAGATCTTAATCTTAAATAAAAATTATCCGAGTACAATCTGATCACAAAATGGTAAATTGTAAGACACACCTGTTAATCAGAGATCAGAGATATTCTCAGCGTTGTAGACCTCCTTACTTTATTTCTTTGGAAATGTACTACAAGCTATTAAAAATGGTTATAAACACTCTTGCTATCAACTTTAAATACTATTTTAAGAACTGTCTTCTCTTAAAGCTATAAAGATATAATCGAAGACAGCTAATTGCAGGATAACTATAAAGTCTATCACTCTGTAGTGCAGTCACAACTTACATATTTGTCATTTGTTTAGGTTTCTGACAAGTATTGAAGTGTTGAATTTTGACTTTTTGAACAGTCGCATAAATCAGAGACAACAGGTAGGAAAAAGTGAGAAAAAAGAAAAAGTCTAGCGAGCCGCAGCGGCACCTGCCAGAGTTTTTTTTTAATATTATTTGCTTTTTTTTTGGTTGGTTTTATGTCTTCGTTTGGGTCAATTGAAATGCAGGAGACAGCGCACAGACATGACGACAATTTGTCTACGATTAATCTCTGCTCGCAGACAGTAATGATACGGCAAGTGGATTTATAGTTCCGGGTTGGACCCCAAAGGGAATGGAATGAATGGAATGGAGTAGAGTGGCTGGGCTGAGGAGAGGCTTTGAGGCAATTGGAGAACAATGCACAACAGATCTTGAAAGTAAAAGTGTGCAAAAAAGTTGTTAGCTGCGCTTTGGTTGGTTGTCTTAACCGCTGTTGCCCCGCCTCTGCACCGTGCAACATGCAACCAGAACAGAAACAGACACAAAAAAACATTGTAGGGAGAGGCAGCGACTGCTAGCCAGGGGGAGAGGGGGAAAGGTAAGGGCGAAGAGAGGAATTGGCTGGCGGCAATCAAAATCACGTCACGATTGCAATGTGGCTGAAATTGAAGCTGCAACCGAAGCGAGACTCAGACTCAGACTCAGACTGAGACAGTGAGTCAAATTGAGGCAGAGGCGTCTCGCAGTTTGTTGCGCATTTTCACACCAATAAACTGTTCATAACGAAAGCAGCAGCAACAATTTACCACACTATGTTGCAAGTATTACGACACTACGGCAAGTTAATTGAATAAAGTTTTGTAAACTTTTGTAATTGTTCGATTTTGCTGATTTACAAAACGAACGCATTTATACTCGCCAAAAGATACGCCAGATAAAATCCGCAGATTTGTTTTGGCTTTGGCTTTGGCTTCAGCTTCGAAGTTGGCTTTGGATTTGGGTTTCATGTCTGCCAGGAGCCATAATTGAGATGCCTTTGAAGCGATAATAAATTATGAAGCCAAAAAATGAAATGAACGAAAACGAAACGCGCACAAAACTCAAGAAAGTAAAATACCAGAGAAACGTGCCGTTCGCGAAGGTGACTGACTTCTCTCTCTCCCTCCATCTCTTCCACTCTCTCTCTCTGTCTTTCTCACTTTCGAACGCTCTCTTTGGATTCGCTATCGAGGTGCTTTGTGGCATGCAGCACAGACGATTAGGCCAGGGATTAGGCAAACTTTACCAGCCATAAATTATAAGTTTTTGGGCAAAAGTTAACGGGAATGCACAACAACAACAACAAGAAAGAAAAAAAACGGTTAGACAAACGTCTAAAATATATAAAAAGGGAAACTGCAAATGGGTGCAGTGAACTCATCTAAAAGGATCTAAAACGCAATCTTTGAACAGGTTGCTCATAAAATGCAAAGAGCACTCTTGTAATTAGTCTCTTGGCAAATCCGAAGCATGTCGAATCGACAGTTCTATATGTTAATTAACCCCAAAACAGACCCTAATGCCTTGGGGTCTCCCCTTTTATATTTTGCCCAATATTATCGCCATTTGTCTGGCGAAACTAGCGTCACTCGTTGCGCCGTCAAACGATTCGTGAAAATGTCAAAATTTTTCCCTGATATTTCGTTAAATTTCTGGGAATGGGAATGGGAAGTGGACAAAGTTTTGTAAATGCCGAAAGAGCTTAAGTAATTGAGAACTGTCATGCAATCAGATATGATGCGAATGTCTTTTCCCTCCTGTTATTGTTGTTGTTGTTGTTGTGGCAGTTGCATTTCAGTTGGGCATTTAATGTTGTTGTAGTTGTTGCCCCAAACAATTAGCAGCGCCATTGCGTGTCCACAAATCGAATGCTTCGAGTTTCCATTTGCACAAATAACAAACTACAAAACTGCAAACAGAGGGAGACATCTCTTTCTCTCCGTCTCCTGAGTGACTGACTTGGGCGACTCGTGTGATCTGCCCTTATGGCTTGGCTTATGGCATTCCAAATGCAACGCAACGTTGCAGGTCAGTGTCGTCTTTAGTTTTGTGTATGCGAATTGTTGTACATATGTTTTTAGTGTTATGAGCTCTTACAATTTCCTGGTTCGTCTCGAGCACCGTCAAAAACGTATTTGCCACTATCGATTTGAGCCAGCGGCGTTGCACGTCCCCGCGTGCAACATAAAAACTAGCCAAAGAAAACAAAAATGAAATAAAAAACAACAACAGACAACAGACAACCCAAAAAGCAGGCAGTGGAGGAGCACAACAACAACAATAGCAATAACAACGACAACAACAGAAAAAAGAGAACATCGATTTGTAGCAGCGCCTGCGCAAAGCGTGAAATTTATGCGACCCACACGCAGCGCCACTCACACGACCACGACCCAAGCTCAAGCTTAAAACTCAAGCTCTATACTCCATACTCGATACTCAAACTCCAACTCCAACTCCATCTCCAACTCGCAACTGCAACTCAAGCAGAGTGAGCAGAAGAAGATGCTTCAACTCGTGTAGTTGCAGATGGGAAGTTGCAAGTTGAAGACGCAGCCGGCAAATTTCATTTCTCGCAATAAATCCATGACTGATTTATGTACTGCACAATCGTTACAAATCACAAACGTTTACTGAATGAGCGTCCCTCCGTCCAGCCGACGGACTGACTGACTGACTGACTGTCTCTCTGTCTGTCTTTCTGTCTGTCCTGTAGCATCAGCAGCAGCAGCAGCTGGAGAAGATGTTGAAAAAAGTGACAGTGGCTGCTGTCTGGCAGTTTTAGTGTCGTCTGACTCTCTGCCACTCACGTGCTGCCTTTCAGCTTCAATCAGCGCGTCTTCACTCGCTCGCCTCAACAACAACAATAACAACAAGCAGCAGCAGCAACAGCAGGAGGAGCAATCGAAGCTGCAGCTGAATTGCATTTGAATTAATTAAAATGACTGCAGTTACTCATAGTGTGTGACTACAAAACTGATCCCAACTCACGACAAAATTTGTCAAATAAATGCGAACAACAATCGAGCAGCAATGTCTCCATTATGTCCACACACACACACATACGCTGAGAGATGGAAATCTTTGTGGCCCCAAACATATGTACACATATGTATCCTTTTGTCCAGGCCAAACAATTGGCCATGAGTCTGCTGACAAAAGCAAACAGTCAACTGACGTGGACAAAATCGATCAAGCGCGCGACAACTGCAGCAATTCCAACAACAACAACAGCAACAGACATAAGAATAAGCATAAGAATGGCTATAAGAATGGCATTGCCAATGGACATGGCAATGGCAGCCAAGCAAAAGATTTACATACTCTCGACACTTTGAGAGGACGCGTTGTGTCCACGGCCACGGCCACAGCCATAGTCACAGTCACAGCAGCGGCCACTTAAGTTGATGTCGACGTCGTCGTCGTCGTCGTCAGCGATGCCTTCAGGCGCATGCCTGCAACAACGACAGCAACAAAACAAGTAAAAGCAGCGACAACTGCGACAGCGACAGCGACTGCGACTGCGTTCGAGTGTTGCCAAGTTGGGACAAAAAGGATGACTAAATGCATGCAAGTTATTTAAATGAGACATTTTAAGAGTCAGTCCATGGCGAGGCAACAGAATGTGGACAGCTCTTGGTTCCGGCTCTTGCGCAGCCTGTCCAAGGGTAAATATAATGTAGGGTATATGCACTTCTCATTTCACTTTGAAACATTTGAAACATATTAAAATCATCTAAAATGCTGCCACAGTTTCACTTATATAAATAAACATAAATAAATACAAATTTCGTCGCATTAATTAGTGAAATCAATACAATTTTGTTGAGCAAATTATTATAATATCAATGCATGAAATCATTTCACACAATTTGTATTGTTTTTTGATTACTTAATGCGCTTATCAATAGTTCATAATCTGAGCTAAATTGATTTGAATCATTAATAACAGATTAGCTTATTAAATCAGTTGATAATCGGTTAATTACAAATGTGCCTTATAGATTTATAGTATTATCAAAATGAAATTAATTATAATACATTTTTGAGACTTCAAAGTTTTCAAAGTAGAGGCCTGCCTTACATTTGTTAAACAGTAATATATATGTTTTGTATAATTGAATTTTTCCTAATATACTGTTGTGAAAGTTTACTTTTTTCTAATGTTTTTAAGCATTACACATATTTATGAAACTTTTTTTGTATCGTTTCTTTTTAAAGTATATCATAATTTGAATGTTTTGCCATTAGCTTAGAGTATTTGCCGCTTCGATTTGCTTTAGATAATCCTGCGCACTTACTCGTACGCTCGTGTTTATCTTTCAGCTGTTGGCCAGCAGAGAGTAATGCCGACTATTTATGTACAGACACACACACACACACACTGTAACATTCGAGTACGCGTATTGTTGCAGAGCTGCTGGCCAAAAGACGCACTGGCTAACCGCCTGGCGGCTGTCAATTTTGGGTGGCGGCTTTGGTCAGAGTTGGCGGGCTCTGCTAATTGTGTCGCAGCTGCCAGATTTATGTGGCCCGATCAATTCGTTAATGTATGCAGATGCGTTTGGGCAACGGGCATCGCGGGTATTGGGCATCAAATTATAATTCAATTTTCGAATAGAAACGATCGACCACCGGCGCAGAGTGTCTACAAATCTATTTGTGTGTTTTGTGTGTTGTTGTGTTTGTTGTGTGAAAAGCCCAGGCAGCAGCATTCCAACTATGTATTGCCAGTTGGCAGTCGTTGTTGGGCAGTTGTCAGCCGCGAGATTGGCTCATAAATTGTCCAAATTAATTCATTGTGGCACCAATGGCGACACCTACTCGTTGTCGATGTCGTTGCCGCGTTAAGTATGTATGATGGAGCGGGAGCGGGAGAGGGAGGGGCGCGAGAAGTGTCTTGGGCGTCCACTTGATGCGTTAGTCATAAATTTATAGTCTTTATTGAAACATCAATTTGGACACCACAGCATAGTATAGCATAGCAGGCATTGGCAAGTGACACCTAGCCAACCGAGTTCAAAGTTACCCGATCCCAATTCAACTATGTGGCTAGGGGAAGGGAAGACAAAGTGAGCAGCAGCGGGAGCGTCAAGGTGGTCCCAATGATGGTACTGCCAACGTCCAATCGTCCAATCATCCCCGACCAAGACCAACAGCAGCGTTTGTTTGGCTGGTGCGCGCTGTTTTAGCGCTTTTGCGCTCTTTCTACTGTTTAGAACTGGTTTCTTGTTACCACTTCGACGACGTTCCTCTCTATGCATCTATCTTTGTATATAATTTTGTTGTTTTGTTTTTTCGTGGTTTCGAATAACATTACGCTTTGCGGATTCGAATTCAGCCAATCGTCAGCGATTGTTGTTGTTAATGTTTTAAACACTTTTACAGCTAGTTATGCAAATGGCCGATTTGGAAAGTCTTAGTTGCTTGGGGCGCTCTTTAAAGGCGACAATGGAGTGTATCTATCGCCCGATGATCTCATGCAAGCCACACACACAAAAAAAAAGGCGTGACAATGGCTGTCGATTTGAATTACATAGACCAGGTCGTACGTTTTCTATAATAACTCAATTTAATGGCCCGATATTAATCATACGACGCGTTGATCAAGTTAACCATTGGAATTTGCATTGTTCGCGAGCAGCAACAACAACCACAGCACTCTGTGTCCTCATCATAGCAATCAGCTTTCTATTAAATACAGCTTTAGCAGGCAGCCTTGACACGTTTAACAGCAGTGCACCAAGCAGTTGAGAAGCAGTCCAGCAAGCAGTACATACTGTTAACTGAGCGCGCTTACACGACACTTTTGAAATTATGACAATTTATGGAAAATAAGGACATGGGAATACAATTTGGTTACAAAATATGAACCCTAAATATAGTGTTTGTTGACTGTCACTTAAATTTGCAATAATATTTTTGTCTTTCAACTAATAAGTCATATGAAGCACCTGCATCACTTAACAGTCGGTTAACATATGTGGGTGTCCTGTGGGCGGCATTTGACCCAGAGACCTCCCCAAAGGATGTGTGTGGAAACGACTATAAACGTACGAAACTCAACAGGTTTAAGTTCAGTTGCTATTGTGAGCTCCTCGCGGGAATTTGTGCTGCATTCCTCACTGAGGCACGCGACACACGACACGGTATTAACGGTATTTAAGTGCTTGCTCCCCGAAATAGATAATTGAATTTGTGCGTTGCGCGAACATTTAATGTGGTAATAAAAATAATAATATTTATTGTTTATTGGTTATGTGTGCGCTTTTGACGCGTAAATAATACAATGATTTTTATGCTGCATTCAGTGTGTTAATTCATAGAAAATATGGTATCGTTGATGGCACATTCAAGTTAAATGCATTTAAGTTTATGCTTGCGGATAGGGATTGTGTTGTTGTGATGATTCCTGACATTAATGTGATTATTTACACCCCTCAATGACAATTTGTCAACGCAATTAAAAGTTTAATCAATAAATGCGCCTGATGAGTGTGTGAAAAGTAAACAAGAAGAGCAGCAAGCCAGCTAAAAGGATATGTGTGTGTGCTAAAGACCATTGCGGAAATTGTTTGCCCAACGCCACGCTACACTGCACAAAACAGTTGAGATACTTGTATTTAGCAGCAATAATCCTTTATTTACTCGGCATTGTTTCCCATCGAGCGAGCGTTCGTCAACGCAACCATCACAATGTGCTTTCAATTACAAATCCTTGGACAGTGCAATAATACTCGCTTCCCTATTCCTTCCCTCCCTCCCTTTCTTCTTCCCCACAAAGCGCGTCGACTGCTCATCCATCAAATTTGTGGTGCTGACATGACGCGCTGACTGACGAAGAGAGAGAGGAGAAGGGGACTGTAAGCATTCCGTTTTGCGCGATGTCTCTGTCCCCATATGTGTTTATTTATCCGTTTTTGCAATTATTTTACGCGCCTTTCTCATTACGATAGAGACCGGGAAACTCCACAAGTGTCACAATCGAATTGAATCGTATCGAGTCGAGGAACCACCCAAACCACCCAGAAGCAGAACCAGCCAGACTATCCGAACCACTCGAACCACACAATTATGTATCTCGCTCGCTTCATGCAGCCATAAACGTTTGGGTTTATGAAGCGTTCCCAATGTGCTCAATATGCTAAATGGTCGAGCAGCTCGCCAATTGAATTCGCACAGACCATTGGGACAACACACGATGCAGCGGAGCAGCAAGGAGACGGCGACGGTAACGGCAATGGATGCAACCACGTTGGCGTCAGCATCGGCCACCGCATCGGCATCAGCCACGGCATCGGCATCGGCAACTGCAGCCACATCCACATGCATTAAGATCAACATTAGCAACTGCAAATCGAATCATCCTGCTGTGCGCAGCAGCGGTGGCAACGGCAGCGGCGGCTCCAGTGGATTGCTGCTGGTGCCCACACACACCCATCATAATCTGCAACTCGATAAAATTTCTGTGCGCTCGATTAGTTCCGAGGATATCTCGAATGGCGGCAGCGGCAGATGCTGCAGTGCCGCAGCACGCAATCCGGCTATAAAAACAGGACGACGATTGCAGCTGATGCAGGTGAGTGACAAGTGGGGAGGGAGGAGAGGGAACGAGAGAGAGGGGGAATACACTACATAAATTAGCAGAGAGTATGCATCTTAATTAACACGCGCCCATTTGGTCACGTGCGTCTCTCTAATGAAGTGTCGCGATTAGCGCGGACCACGATAAAGACTAATCACATAGACAGACCCACAGAAACATCCTTACACGCAGACACAGACACAGACACAGAAATGAGAATAGAGTGCGAGAGTTGAAAGTGCGTATACATTTTGCAGATGATAATTCTACCATTTATACCAATATTGGCATTGATTGTGCAAACATCGCTAACCCTGCAGGAGATACTGGAGTACAGGGCCGATGTCGCCGACATCGAGACGCAGGTAAGTCTCCAAAGCAGAGCAAACAACAAGATGGAGAAATGTGTCTGTGTGTGTGTGTGTGCTTTGAAGCGTAATTAAAATATATTGCTGAAATTCAATCATACGCCAAGTACGCGACAAGGCTCCACGTTGAATGCTCACTTGACCAGCAAATAGATGTAGCCATGGGAATGTTTGAGCTCAGGACACTCGGCTGAATTGAGGACATATCGCAATTGGCAATATTTTGTTTGTTTGTTCAGGTAAGTGGCGAACGAACAGAGCGAACAGAGCCTCTAGCACGACAAAGCACTCAGGAAATTCTGAAGCTCCCAGCCAAGGGAGAGAACGTGGGGAACTGTTCCCTTCACTGCGGTTCCCATCTCTTCACTACCCCTCTCAAGGCCACGCCTGTCCACGCTTAATGCAAATAAGACGCACACAAAATATGAAAGTGAAATGAATAAAATGAAAATATTGCTTTATGCTAAAGTGAATTTGAATTGATAAGCAAAATATGCATTGGCACAGTTACACTTACCGCTGTAAGCAGCGTGCGCTAAGGGAGGTGGTGTGTACTTTGGGGAGGGCAAGGGAGTTGTGGCAAACAGGAAATACCGACTTAAGAGCGCCCTTTAACTAGGTCACGTACTTGACAATGCAAAACATTGCAAAATGTCGAGTGAACTACTCGAAAAATGCATACTGTAGCTTGAAGAAAGTTGTTGAAAAGAATATTAAAATGAGAAGTGATTTATAGAGAAACGTTCATTTCTTCGCCGCAAGTTCAAGGATAAACATTTCGTGTGGTTGCAAGTAAAATCCAGATTCAATTAATAACTCTAATAACTATTCTTTTTATTTAAATCTTTGCTAATTAATGTGCATATTATGAACTTCATATGAAATGCAACAAAACTTTGTTTTCAGTGGTAAATTTTAACTCATTTTTAATTACTAAATATTCATTATTGATTTTCAAATAAAAACAAACTAAAATATGTCAAGTTTTATATTATTTTAACGTAAGGACTAAAACAGTAGTGACAGTTTCCTATTAAAATAAAATTATTTTTGCTTTTACTGTAATCCATTGATAATAATCAGGACATATTATCATAAAATGAATTCAATGCAACTAATAACAAAATAAATTATAAATACTTGACTGATTCTTCCTTGTTTCTAATACAAACAAATAGCGGACTTTAATTTTCTAAATTGCAGAATTATATTTTGGTGATTATAAAAATATTACATTATTAAGCCACAAGTTTGAAAGCCACCTAGGAAAACAAAAAATTCACAGGGTATATGATATTTATTACATAATAAACAATGGGTTCGTTTCCAGCGGTATTTACCAAGTTTATGAAAAAAGTTTTGATGAATTATTCAATGCGTTGCCAAAGCGAACGACTAACTAATCAAGACCACTCCTAACTGGGGAAGAATACCTTCTAGGAGCGAACTGCGCAAATGGACACACGCTCACACACACATACACACACACAGACACGCATAGTGTGTGTAGATACTGTGATAATCTCTTTCATTACACCCACGCCAGGTGACGATTGCAACAGACTTGGGTAAAGTTGTCACACGACTGCAACTCGAACGCTCCGAGGTGGCCTTCTACATCTTCACCAATGGCAGCAAGCAGCGGTGAGTTGAGCTGAGCTGAGTTGACTTGTCATCGTGTCCTTTTATGGCAGTCAATGACAATGAATAACACAATGGGTGCAAAATGCATTATGTCTTCCTCAGTGCCAATCTGACACAACGCTTTGCCAACACGGATCATGCATTGAACAACATGACCACTTGGAGCGAGATTAGTGTACCAACCGCCAGCGAGGATGAGGATGAGGACGACAAAGAGGTCATGATGAATCGTGTCGAGTTTCAGAATCGTCTCAATGAATTTAGAGAACGTGTGCGCACCGAACCTGAGGATAGTTCCATTACCGAAGTAATGAACTGGTATACATCCATTAATCGTGGACTGCTGCATCATCTGAATGAACAAATCAAGGAGACGGATAACAGCGGTGTCTGGCGGTTGGTTTTGTGCTTTTTTATGGTCGATTTAATTTTCTGTTACTATTTCATTTGCAGCTATCTAGTTGGCTTCAAGAATCTGCTGAAGAGCATAGAGTGCCAGAACATCGCCACCTCTTTTGGCATACGCTACTATGGACGTGGCTCACTGACAGCTGAAAACTTCGTTTCCTATGTCCGCTATGAATTCATGGCACGGGAAATGATCAACTCGACACTGAATTATGCGCCCATGCTAAAGCCCATGTACATGAACATTACCAACACCAAGAAGTTTCATCGCGTTAAGAACATGTAAGGAACAGTTGGGAATTATATTAACGTGGCAAAGTTAGAACTCACACTTATTTTTCTATGCAGGAACAACATAGTACTAAAGAACAAGCCCAAATTATTGGATGAGCGCAGTGCCATTGAATACAATGAATTTATGCACAATTATACGGATGATTTGAGAATTTTGCAAAAAGCATTGCGGGGTCTAATCAAGTGAGTACAATTATCGCTTTAGCAGTTATCAGTTAAATTAGAACATAATATAAAATTAACAATAATTGCAGGGAATATGTGGATAAAACACTTGTGGAGGCCGATCGCAAAGAGGCAATTGGCATAGCCATACTTGTTGTTGTGCTCCTAGTCTCTCCAATCATAATCATACTGGTCAAAAATGCGGCTGCAACGATACAGGTAAGCAGTCAACTCCTCCATTTCATCGGGGAAGTTAAATTTTGAAATATATGCACTATTTTATATCATTTATACAACTTTAAATATATCTCATATATATAATTAGCCTTAAATCAAATTTCTCTCTTGTCCCTTTCTTCGACATTTTTGGGCTTATGTCCCATAATTCATATTAACTTCCCCTGCTTATCGCAGTTATATGCATTGAATCTGTCGCTGAAGGCTAAAGAGTTGAAGCGTGAGAAGCGCAAAAGTGATTCGCTGCTCTTCCAGATGCTGCCACCCAGTGTGGCAATGCAATTGAAGCAGACGCAACAGGTGAGTGAGGTGCATGTTTAGATGTATTTAATTCGAAATCTCTTCTTTTTTGTGTCGAATGGGAACAGGTGCCTGCGGAGCTGTACGAGGCTGTGACCATTTACTTTAGCGACATTGTTGGCTTCACTGAAATCGCCGCTGAATGCACGCCTCTGGAGGTAAGAGGAAGGAGGAGAAGCAGGGAACGTCTGCTATTAAAGCCTATTACAATGAACTTGATGAATTTGTATTTGGCAGGTGGTGACCTTTCTCAATTCAATCTATCGCGTGTTTGACGAACGCATCGAATGCTATGATGTGTACAAAGTGGAAACCATTGGCGACTCTTACATGGTTGCCTCGGGCCTGCCAGTGAAAAACGGTAATTTATGCAAATTTCGCTGTCACCCAAAAAACACATTGAGCATTGACCCTCCTCATCCTCATCCTCAACGACGACGACGACCCGCCGCAGCCTAATTTGAGTTTGTTGGTGGTTGTGACTCTTTAATTTATACTGTAGAATATTTAAACATATGTTTTGTTTGTACTCCTCCAACCCTCTACCTTCATCCTATCCACCACGTACCCCGCTAGGCAACAAGCACATCAGCGAGATTGCAACAATGGCACTTGATTTGTTGGACGCCTCCTCCGTATTCCGAATCCCTCGCGCTGGCGATGAGTTCGTTCAAATACGCTGCGGTGTCCACACCGGACCCGTTGTCGCTGGCATTGTGGGCACCAAGATGCCGCGTTATTGTCTCTTTGGCGACACTGTGAACACCGCATCGCGCATGGAAAGCACCGGCGAGGCTCAAAAGATACATATCACCGAGGAGATGCACGAGGCACTGCAGCAAGTGGGTGGCTTTAAGACCGAGCATCGAGGTCTCATCGATGTTAAGGTGAATACTTAAATAATACCAAGTTTTTTCAAAATTTGTGATTTTTTTCAACCCAAACGATTAATTTTGGTAATTTAAGAAAGCCTTTAAGTTTGTATTACAGCAAAAAAACAACAGTCGCAGCTGAAGTATAAATTATAGCGTAGGAGTAATTGGGGATCTTAGTATAGAAGTTTATCTTTCTGTTTTATTTTTAGTAAGCAAAGAATGTCAGCAATGTTATTTCATATCAACATAAAATCGAGAAGCTAATCCCAGATATCATTATTTAATAAAGACATTTGTTTACTTAAAAAAAAAAAATGTAAGATTTTTAGGGATAAAATTAATAAGTAATCATTACCTTGAGTTTCATTATCCATATTTGAAAATAATTATTCTGATACAAATCTATTAAAATACTTATAAATAATCATGATCCTTGACCCAACAACTAAAAATCAAAACATAATAATTTAAATATTAATTAATTTATTTATGCATTGTTTTTAGGGGAAACATTTCATTAATTTTCTTTGGTCAAAAATAATAAATTGAAACGAAATATAACTAATTTAATAATAATTTTAACCACAACCTCAACTCTAAATCGACTTTATTTAACCTTTACAGGGCAAAGGACTCATGAGCACCTATTGGCTAACCTGTAAGGATGGACCGGTGCGAGTGCGTGAGGAGATTTCGTGGTGTGCCGACATGCAACCGGTGTTCCTTGACCATCTAAAGCTGCATCCGCCCACCAACTACAAGTTGCCTAAACGAAAATGAGATGATGATGAGACACAAATGGAAAGAAAGCGCGACAAGCAACAATATCCAAATGAGCAAATTACTACTTGTTAGTTATTCTCTCATACTCCTTTACTAGATGTATCTGAATTTGTATCTCTTTGTGCCAGTCATATATATTTGTTTGCCACGCCCAGGGGGCGTAATTAGCCCAGCTATGTAATTTGTGTGTATGTGTGTGCGACTTCCAAAAAATCTCTAAGTGTGCAACTTTAAAGTAGAAATAAATATATGCTCTCTGTTTATCTGTAGTTTGAGCGAGTTGCTCTAATAAATGTTATACTATTCGTATTTGTTTTGTTTGTCGAAACTCAATCCCAGCAAGCTCTGCTCTCATGTCTGACTGCCAGCTAATCTTTTGTGTGCTTCTGTCCATCCAATTCGGAGCTGTTGTGGACGGTGCTCGTGGCACCTTTAGTCAGTCCGATGATGACAAGTTCCAGATGCTAATTGCCGGGGGCATTGTGCCGGAGCATGGCGTCTTTGTCAGAAATTTGGTATCCATACGCACGCTGAACTACATTAGCTTCCATGGTGACAATCATTTCTGCACTGGCGTCATAACGAGCAGTCGAACGATTCTGACCGCCGCCCATTGTGTCACAGAGTAAGTGAAGCATCCATAAGGCAACAATTTCTACGAAATCTATGGAATTCGTTTCTGCTCGCAGTAACCACAAATCCATTATGCATCCGCGTGGATTGATGGTCATCTTTGGGGCACTCAAGCGTCTGGAAAGATATAACGAAGATGAGAGTCGGCGTGTCCATAAGATCGTTGTGCATCCACACTATCGTCGCTATGAAATCAACGATGTAGCCATACTGCAACTGACGACTGTTATTCCCGCTAATCTGCGGCATGTGAAACCAGTCATTAAACGCAAACGATTGGCAGTGACGGAAGGCATGAAATGTGTCACCATGGGCTGGGGTCAAGTGTATCCGGTACTTTTATTGAGTTTGTGGTTCATCTTTTTAGTTTAATAATTTTGATCCTACAGCACGGTCCGTATGCCGATGAAGTCATGTTTCTGGATGTGATTATTCGTCCACCGCAACACTGTAAGAAACAAAAGTATTTCAAAAAGGAGGGCAACATTTGTACGGAGCCTATTAACGAGGGACAAGTGTGTCCAGGCGATTTGGGTGGGCCATTGATATGCCAAAGCTATATGGCGGGCATTATTGGGGCCTCGATGGGATGTCAAGGCATTAACTCGATTAAATTTATTAATTTCTCCTATGTGGAGGATTGGGTGGAGAAAACGGTGCTGGCTCTTTCCGCCAATCGCTGCAAAATCTCTCTGCTCTTTTACTTTCCATTTGTAACGCATATAATTTTTTAAAATAAACCGCCAGTGTTGGAAATCACTTGTGTCAAATGCTCATGACAGTACTAATTCAATAAAGAATTTAAGTTGCAATTTACAGATTAGGTAATTTATAATGAGATATTCAAAATGTATATATTTTGTTAAATTAAATAGAAATCCATTTGCAGTGTAAGATTCATATTAATTCATATTCACATTACCTCTAATTGTAAATTTAATATTTTAAATTCATCAAATAATATAATTAAGTTTAGTATTTTATTATACATAAATTATAATAAGATATGGGCAATTCTCTAGAAAGTGCAACCGGCGCCAAAAAATTCAAACTCTATAAAAGCATGTTTTCTTCACATTTGTTTATAGGGAAAATATTACATTTAACTAATATAAACGATTTTTCCATTTACTCATAACACATTTTGAAAAATTTCAATACAAAGTCGAAGATGAGCAAAAGTTCTGTTTTGAACATTTCTACTGCAAGTTTTGTTTTGATTCATTTCCTTAAAGGGAGTCAGTATGCATTGATACCCTTAATTTAATATCTTGTTTAATATCCAAGGAATATACAAAATATATAAAAGAAATGATGCAGTAGCCAATAACGGTAAATTTCTTTTCAGCTAATCAGCTTCTATTTTTGTCGCGTGCGACAGTGAAAAACAGCATTTGTTATGAGTGCATCTAAAGTTTTTGTCCATTGAGCATGCAAAACTGTGTCCAAACACATATTTTGCTACCAAATATAATAAAATAAAATTTGGATGAATATAAGCACAACTTCATTTTTAAGAATTTTTGAAAGTTTGTCGCGTGCGACATGGCAAAAAAAATTTTTTTTTTTTTTTTTCGTTAAATTATTTTTTTTTTTAGTGTAGATGATGCATACTCTTTTTATGTGCAAAAAATAATATAAATTTCATGTCATAAGCGCCAATTGAGACTTTGTCATTAAAAACAATGATAGAATGAATGTGCACAGTATACCGGGTATAAACCAAATGAATTTGTTTTGCTGAAATGGCCAACAAATGAAATCTACTAGAACAGCATATTCATAAAAAAAAATTTTTTGACATTAATGATGTAATTTAAAATAGTTAATTATGTTTCTTATGTACATGTTATGAATATATTTCGTTTTGTTTACCTTTATTAAAGTTATTTTTTAAAGTATGAAATTTCAGTTGAAAATAAAAATATATATTGAATATTATTAAAAAACTATGAAAATGCTTCATATGCTCTTCAAATGAACTTAAAAAGTAAAAAAAAACAGCATAAAAAGTATGATGGAAAAAATGTCGCGTGCGACATGTCGCGTGCGACAGTGATTAAAATTTAATTTAAAAAAAGACAACTTAATATTTTAAAGTCAAACCAAATACACTATTTAGATAAATATATGCATAATACATTAAAATTAATTGCATTAAAATCTTTCATCACGTTTCGCTGAAATAAGTGCTTGAACTGGTTTTTGAAAAAGTAACTTCTGTTTTTGTCGCGTGCGAATGCGCAACATTTTTGCAATTTTCTTGAAAACGAACAATTGCCCAAAATCCATCTTAGCACCAATTATAGTGCTAACCGAGAGCTATAAGTTTCAATTTTTACAAAATTAAAATAATGTCTTGGCACATGTTTTTTTTCAGTTTGAATGCGTACAAATGTCGCATTCGACATCAGAGAATTGCCCATATGTAAATACATATCCTGTGCAAAACAAATACCTGCATTGTTTCATCAAGTTGGCAGCACTGTTCAATCATCTGTATTTTGACAACACTGCAGCTTGCAGCTGTTCAACACCAACAGTGAGCGGTATTTACATTCTATCTTGCTCTCTCGTGGAACAGCTGATTGGATTGCGCTCTGTGAATATGTAATATTCGGCTAGCGACTAATTTAAATTATGAAAATGCTGCAATTAAGTCGAAATACAACAAAGGCGCTGCTGCAACGCTGCCGCACACAGAGGCTGCTTACCACATGGTCTCCATTAGCCACAGCATTCAATGCGCCGCCGGCTAAGCGAATCAACTTTGCGCGCAACGATGTGGTCAGTAAATTGTATAAACTATTGAGAATTAGTGAGTTATCATATATGGTCTATATTGATTGACAGGGTCTGTTCCGCATGCAAGAGCTGCGCTCATCCGATGGTTTCTATCTGCTGCGCGAGAATGTGGAGAACTCGACACAGGAGCTGATTGCAGAGGCCACCTCCAGCCAAAGACAGCGCAAGATGGTGGACATCTTTGATGAGCTCTCCGACTCGCTGTGCAAGGTGGCCGATCTCGCAGAATTTGTGCGCATCGCGCATCCCAAGAACAAATACATGCAAGCCGCCGAGGAGGCGTGCATCAGCATTTGTGGCGTTGTGGAGAGCTTAAACACGCATAAACCACTTTATCAGGCACTCAGCAAAGTGGTCCATGAAGGTGACTCGATGCACACCAGCGAGGTGGATCGTCATGTGGCCAAGTTGTTCCTATTTGACTTCGAACAGTGCGGCATTCATCTGCCGGAGCAGGAACGTCTGCGAGTTGTGCGTCTCAATGACTACATACTGCAGCTGGGCCAGAAATTCATGAATGGCGCTGCGCAACCCACAGTGTTGCCCCGTCGCGCCGTTCCAGAGCAGATACGCCACTAGTGAGCAGACTAATCCAATAATTAATAGCTTTGTTAACGCCTTGAATCTTTTTCAGCTTCCCCACTTCTGGCGACAACATCATTATCACTGGTCTCAGCACGAATTCTGCCAACGTGCAAATGCGCGAGGCTGCATACCGATTGTACCTGCAGCCTTCGGACAGCCAGGAGGAGCTGCTCAAGGATTTGCTCATCTGTCGCAACGAACTTGCGCGCAGCTGTGGCTTTGAGACCTATGCGCATCGTGCCCTTAATGGCAGCACTATGGAGAGTCCTGAACTCGTGCGCCAGTTCATCGACGAGCTGACGGAGCAACTGCGTCCACGTGCCGACGCTGACTTTGCTCAGATGACTCGCATGAAACGTAAGGAAAGCGGACAGCCGAATGCGCTGGTTGAGATCTGGGATACGCCGTACTTTACCACGCAGCTGAAGCGTCAATCGCTTGAGGAGCAGGCCAACGAGTTCCTGCCCTACTTCTCGCTGGGAGGCTGCATGGAAGGATTAGACAATCTGCTGCATTCACTGTACGGTGTGCGACTACAGACCGCTGAAATGGAGCCGGGCGAGAGCTGGCACAGCGACATCCACAAGCTGGCCGTGGTGCATGACGAGGAAGGACTCCTCGGCTACATCTACTGCGACTTCTTCGAGCGCAGCGGCAAACCCAATCAGGATTGCCACTTCACTATTCAAGGCGGAAAGCGTTTGGCCGATGGTAGCTATCAGCTGCCCATTGTGGTCGTCATGCTGGGTCTGTCCCAGCCACGCTGGACAGGACCAACGCTGCTATCGCCAGCGCGGCTTGACAACCTGTTCCATGAGATGGGCCATGCGATGCACTCGATGCTGGCGAGAACCGAGCATCAACATGTGACGGGCACGCGTTGTGCCACAGACTTTGCCGAGGTGCCTAGTGTTCTCATGGAGTACTTTGCCAGTGATCCGCGTGTGCTGCGCACCTTTGCCCGCCACTACCAGACGCACAAGCCCATCCCGGAGGATATGCTGCAACGACTGTGTGCCTCGAAGCATCTGTTTGCCGCCAGCGAGACCCAGCTCCAAGTCTTCTA
Source organism: Drosophila albomicans (assembly GCF_009650485.2). Taxonomy (NCBI): domain Eukaryota; kingdom Metazoa; phylum Arthropoda; class Insecta; order Diptera; family Drosophilidae; genus Drosophila; species Drosophila albomicans. Next base: position 17,738,615 of record NC_047629.2, on the reverse strand, counting down.
CTCTGCTCTTGATCAGACGTATCACGGTGACATGGCGGTGCAGGGAGCGAATACAACGGAGACGTTGCGTGCGGTGCAGCAACGATATTATGGATTGCCCTATGTGGAGGAGACGGCTTGGCAGTTGCGCTTCTCGCACCTGGTGGGCTACGGAGCCAAGTACTATGCGTATCTAGTATCTAAAACGATTGCGTCTTGGATCTGGCAGACATACTTTGAGGCAAATCCCTTTAATCGTCAGTCGGGGGAGAAATATCGTGCAGAGATCTTGGCCCATGGAGGCGCTGTGCCGAGCAGGAAACTTGTGGCCAATTTCCTGCAGCGAGAGATGACGCCACGCGTGTTAGCGGACAGTTTGATACATGAGATTGACACGGACGAGTCGAAGATTAAGGAGCTAATCATTAGTAGAAACTAGAAATGCTGTGTAAACAATTCGTTTGTTGTGGTTTTTTTTAATTATAATTAGTTAACTGCCCTATTTTTTGTACATGGCGAATTTGGTTAATTATTTCACTAGGCTGGCATCACACTCGGCATCAGCTCCACACCCACAAACTCCTTGGCAATGCGAACTCCAAGAAAGAACATGCCGAAACTCTTCACCAACATCCTACAAAGAAATGGGCAAAAAGTTTGGTTATGTAAACAGAACAAGAAGGAAAACACAAATGCGGCATTCGAATTGTTTTGAATGGGAATTATATTGTCTTTTGCACTCACCACTGAAATTCATTGTGGTAGATATTTCGCAGAATATTGAATGGATTTCCAGCTTTCGCCATTTTTGGATAAACAAAATTTATACTTATTCAACGTTTGAGAATTCAAGCTAGCTTTTTATCTGTTTTTGCTTGCAGTGTGGCAAGAGTTAACAAATGCTACAAATACGCAAACGCACACTATGATTGTGAAATTCGGTTTAGTACTTTTCTTATAAGCATTTCATGACAGGGATTACTGTAGCACTATTTGCTGTTATAAGTATAATTTTATTTATGTACATTTTAAACATTAAGAGTTTGTCGTATAAGTGCTTTAATATTTTTAAATGTTAAATTTAAAAAACAAATTCATAAACTTAACGAAGAACAGCTGATTGCAGGCCATTCATTCGACTTTCAATGCTGGTCACACTATTCGGCAATCCAATTGCACGTGCAGCGCCAAAACAACACATTTTTTGTGGGGAAGTACGATTGCAAATTGTTTTGAAATGTCTATGCAACCGCCCAAGGATGAAATCGATATGGAGGTGGTGGAGCCCGAGGATGCCGAAAGTGACATGGAGCCCGTTAGCGACAGCGACGACGATGCCGACGGCACCACAAAGCAACCCAAACAAGTCTATCTGCCAGGCAAAACGCTGGCCGAAGACGAAGAGTTGGTGTGTGATGAGAGCGCCTACGTGATGCTTCATCAAGCCTCTACAGGCGCACCCTGCCTCAGCTTCGATGTCATTCCCGACGAGTTGGGCACAGGACGCGAAGCATTCCCCCTGACCGCTTACATTGTGGCTGGAACTCAAGCAGCTCGCGCACATGTCAACAACCTGATTGTGATGAAGATGGGTAATCTGCACAAGACGCAGGATGGCGACGAAGCTGACGAAGAGGACTATGAGGAGCTGGACGATGATCAGGACGATGTAGCCGACAAAAGTGAGCTGAAAAAACCACAAATGAGCTGCGCCCTCATCAAGCATCAGGGCTGCGTGAATCGTGTGCGCGCTAGACGCCTGGGCAATAATGTGTTTGCCGCATCGTGGAGCGAACTGGGACGTGTAAACATCTGGAATCTATCGCAGCAGCTGCAGGCTGTCGAGGATGCTGAGCTGCTGAAGCAATACGAGCAGCAGCAGAGCGCCAGCTCTGATTCCCGTCCAGCGTTTACATTTAGCGGTCATCAGCAGGAAGGATTTGCCATCGACTGGAGCCCCAGCGCGGAGGGAGTGCTGGCCACTGGCGACTGTCGTCGTGATATACACATCTGGAGTCCGCTGGAGGATGGCAGCTGGAAGGTGGATCAGCGTCCGTTGCTTGGTCACACGGCATCTGTCGAGGATTTGCAATGGAGTCCCAATGAGCGCAGTGTTCTGGCGTCCTGCTCGGTGGACAAATCCATACGCATTTGGGATTGCCGTGCGGCGCCACAGAAAGCGTGCATGCTCAGCTGTGAGAATGCGCATAGTAGCGACATCAATGTGATCTCGTGGAACCACACGGAACCCTTTATTGCCAGCGGCGGAGACGATGGTTTCCTGCACATCTGGGATTTGCGTCAGTTCAAGACACAGAAACCAATTGCGACGTTTAAGCATCATACGGATCACATAACCACCGTGGAATGGAATCCCAATGAGGCCACAGTGCTCGCTTCGGGCGGCGATGATGATCAGATTGCCATCTGGGATTTGGCTGTGGAGAAGGATGCGGATCAAGCTCCGGCGCCAGCACAGAACGAAGATGAGCTGAGCAAGCTGCCACCGCAGCTGCTGTTCATCCATCAAGGACAAAAGGAGATCAAGGAGCTGCACTGGCATCCACAGCTGCCGGGCGTTATGCTATCGACGGCGCACAGCGGCTTCAACATCTTCCGCACGATCAGCGTCTGAGATGCGTCGCGTGTTGTCAATAGATAACCAGATAAACACATAATCACGACAACTACGACAATTTGATAATTCATTAGACCACAACGAGAGAGTATAATAAACCTTAATCCTTTATCAAATGTCTTTTATTATGACTTCTGTTTGAATGTGGATTCCACAGCTGCCGGGGTTTCACATTCGTTGACATTCCCATCATTATCATTGTCGTCCGCCTCCGCATCCAGCAGCATCGTGATATTGATTAGATGACGCATGGTAGGCCGTCCATGCGGGCAATTCTGCAATGAGGGGAAAGAAAGGTTGCTTAATCTTCAGTTAGCTCTGTATCTCTGGCAAGTTGAAAGGTGCTAATCTCTATGAAATATGACCTAGTGCAGCCAAAAACCCAGCGATGCGCGGGTCAACGAATCATTTGTACTAAGGAAGGCAAAGCAAATGGCAGCTGAGAGCGCAAAACGATTGGTAAGCGAAGGACATGCTAGGAGCGAAGCCATGGAGACAAGCACAACTCTGCCTTTGCAGGAACGCGAGCAGCCCAGGTGGACATGGAGCCTCAATCTGGCTGGCTTTGGTGCCACCATCGGAGCAGCTGTGCCCATTGGCTACTGCACTGGGGTCGTCAACAGTCCAGCCGTGGTAAGTGGACTTCGAAGAGAGAAGACGCTGCCAAGTCTCTAACTCAATCTTCCTCCCTAGCACATGAGAGCTTGGTGTCAGCAGACGCTGAAGGCACGCTACGATTGGGAGTTGACTGACGGTGCCCTGGAGCTACTTTGGTCTGCTGTGGTGTCCATTTTTCTAGTGGGCGGCGCTGTGGGTTCGGTGACGGGCGCCGCTATTGCCAACAAATTTGGACGTCGCGGCAGCTTCTACATTTGTGGCGTGCTCCTCTTGCTTGGCTCCATCTTCTTCTACATCTGTCGACCGTTGAACTCTGTGGAATTGTTGCTTTTGGGTCGTTTGCTTGTGGGTCTTGCCGGAGGCTTGATTACCGCTTGCATGCCGATGTATCACAGCGAACTAGCCGCCTTGTCGCAGCGCAGCAAGTTGGCCCCTCTCTGCCCCATGGGTCTCACAGTTGGCGTTGTTATATCGCAGATCTGCAGTTTGCAATCCGTGCTGGGTACCGCACAGCATTGGCATGTGGCATTGGCCATCTGTGGCATCTTTGTGGTCGTTTGCTATGCTCCCTTCAAGTGGTATCCTGAGAGTCCCAAGTGGCTCTACATTGTCAAGGGACGCAAACAGCAAGCGGCTCAGCAGCTCCAACTCCTGCGTGGTTATGCGGCAGACAGCGAAGCGCTGCAAGCGGAACTCAACGAGATGGAGCAGGAGGCCAAGGTGGAGAGCGAGCCGGCCACATTCCTCCAGGTGCTGCGCAATCCCCAGCTGCGTCTGCCTCTGATCATTGTCTGCGCCTATCTGGGTGGCCAGCAGTTGTCTGGCATCAATGCGGTGCGTTGTCCACAATCGAGTCGTAGTCTAGATCGTTTCAATTGCAATTCTTCTTTGCAGATCTTCTACTACTCGGTTTCCATCTTCCGCAAGGCGGGCTTAAGCGCTCAGGCATCAGAGTGGGCTAATCTGGGTGCTGGATGCCTTAACTTGGCCACCTCGTTGCTGGGTCCCATGCTCATGGAGCGCGTCAATCGCCGTCCACTGATGTCCTTCTCAACGTTCTTCTGTGCGGTCTTTTTGTTCCTCTTTGCCATGCTGCTGGAGTTTATAGTGAGTATGAGCAGAGTTCATGGCTTATACAGTGCCTAACCCAAGTTTAATCCTGTTCTTAGGACGCTTTCAGCTGGTTTGCAATAGGCTGTGTGGCCTGCATCTTTCTATACATCTTTGTCTTCCAGTTTGGTCTAGGTCCCTTGCCCTTCTTCATAGGAGCAGGTGAGTTTGAATGGTTGATGTCTAAGAAATAGGATCTACTAGCAAGCTACGACTTTTTATTTATTTCTAGATAAGTCGGAAAATAATAGTTTATTTGTTTTCACACCTTTAACTTAAATGCATTGCAAATTAGTTCTCATTTCCAATTATTGCATCATTTTGAAGGCCTCTGTTTATTTGTTTTGTGTGATAAATGTTCATTTAGACGCACAACAGTTTTAAGATTAGTAAGAATAGTAATATATGATGTAATGCAATTTGTAATTAAGTTAAATGTGCTCAAATTTTACAGTGGCTTTCCTGATTGTTTAACCAAAACCTCCATTGCAATTTCACATATTCCCTTTCAGAGCTCTTCGAGGTGGCGCCTCGTTCTGCAGCCATGTCCCTGGGCAGTGTTGTCTACTGGATGTGCAATCTGTTCATCGGCATGGCCTTTCCCACGCTCCAGAATGCCTGGGGTGCTCTCGTCTTTCTGCCGTTCTCCATCAACTGCCTGTTGCTGTTTCTGCTTACGCGACGCTACTTGCCGGAGACGCGTGGTCGCGATCCCAGCGAAGTGGCTCCGCTGGTTGCCGACGGCTTTAAATCAAAGCGCAGTCGACAATGATTATGATACTCTAGCATTAGCTTTTACCTCCTAAACTGTAGACTAGCAATAAATTCTTGAGAGATTAGCAGCGAGCTGATTAAAAGACTTGCCGTCGACACTTCAACGACACAGTTTAGCATGGAACCCAAGCCCAAGTGGACGCGTCTGCTCATCTGGAGTACCTTGGGAAGCACCATTGGTGCCGGTGTGCCTTGCGGATATTGCATGGGTGTCATCAACAGTCCCGCTGTGGTAAGCCTTGTCTTCTGTGTGTCCAGCTGCCGCCTCATCTCCAGCATTGCAGCACATGCGCGCCTGGTGCGAGGCCACGCTGCTTCGGAACTATGGACTACGACTCACACCCGCTACGCTGGACACGCTCTGGGCTTTAATAGTGGCCATCTTCCTCATAGGCGGCGTCTTGGGCTCCGCTTGCGCTGGCTGGGCAGCGAATCGCTTCGGACGACGCGGCTGCATTCTCTTGAGCGGTTCGCTGCTTGGCCTGGCGGGTATTGGATTCCTTAGCTGTCGCCTGCTACACTCGGTGGAGCTGCTGCTGCTTAGTCGCCTTGTGGTGGGCTTTGGCGCCGGACTTGTGAGCACCACTCTGCCCATGTATCACAGCGAGATTGCCGCCGTGCCACAGCGCGGCACTTTGGGAGTTTGCTGCTCCGTGGGCTTCTCCATTGGCATGGTGGTGGCGCAATTGTTTACGCTGCAAGCGCTCTTTGGCAGCGAACAGCATTGGCACATTGCGCTGGGTTTCTACTTGGTCTTTATGGCCATTTGCTTTGCGCCCTTTCGCTACTATGCTGAGAGTCCCAAGTGGTTGTTCATAGTGCGGAAACGTCGCGAGGAGGCGCTTCAAGTGCTCGTCCGCTTGCGCGGCACTGATGTAGGACTTCAGCAGGAGATACTAGCCATGGAACAGGAGGCGGACAGCAAGAGTAGCAGTCGCAATCTGATCCAGGTGTTGCGCGATCACAAAATGATGCTGCCACTGCTGTTGCTCTGCGCCTATCAAGGCGGTCAACAGCTCACAGGCTGCTCTTCGGTCAGTGGAAGAAGTACTTTCCCTTTTTTGTTGCTGCTCTAACTTGTTTATCTGACAGATCTTCTACTATTCCGTGTCCATCTTCCAAAGCAGCGGCCTATCGCCGCGCACCGCCGAGTTGTTAAATCTTGCTGCTGGCAATGTGAATCTGTTGACCTCGCTGATGGGTCCGCTGTTGATGGCCAAGTTCAATCGACGCACTCTGATGCTACTCTCCAGCTCCTTCTGTGGCCTGCTCATGTTTGCCTTTGGCTGGCTCACAGAATATAGCGTAAGCTACAAACAGATCTTCATCTTGAATTGTTTATGTAGTTAAATTCCTTTGAAGGTTCTGATACCCTGGTTATCCTTCGGCACCATTGCCAGCGTCTTTCTCTATCTGTTTTTCTTCCAATTGGCACTAGGGCCCATGCCATCCTTCATTGGCGCAGGTATCTCTACATACTATATTATATTATTTATTCATTCATATATCTTATATTCATTGCAGAGCTCTTTGAAGTGCCCTCGCGCTCCGTGGCGCTTTCCTTAGGCAATCAAGTGGGCTGGAGCTGCAACTTTCTGGTTGGCTTTCTCTTTCCCACGATGCATTCGCTACTTGGCTTCTGGATCTTCATCGTGTTCTCCATGTTCAGCTGCCTGCTTTATTTGCTCACCAAGTTTTATCTGCCCGAGACGCGCGGTCGTGAGGTTTCCCATGTTGCCCAGCTCGTTTCACGTGGCTTCCACAGCAAAGTGCTTTAAGTTTGTTTGACTCTTAATCTTTAGTCTACATTTTAAACTATGCTAAGCACGTTATAGTCGTATATTAAGTGCAAGTTCAGTGCGCCTTAGCTCCTATTTCAATATTTTATGAAAATGTCTGCCGCACGTTTTGCAATGACGTCTCTATACAATGTAATCTATGAACTTCTGGCAAACTCTGAGATTAGCATGAATTAGAGATGAAATCCTAATGCAGTAATATAATTATACCCATAAATCTTCAGAATAAACAACTTTAGCTACTTTGTTAGTACTTTAAAGTCTGATGTTGCTGTCGATCTCTGAGATTAGGAGTAACCAGAAGAGTGACCTTAAACACATGAATATGAATTATTTGGTGAAGATTTCGTTTTGATGGCAATTGGCAATGTTGTCGGACTGATATCTCTGTTATCATAATTAATTGCATTTTTGAAACTCATAAAGATTGTGTCTGAAAATTATGATGCATTCTTAAACTAGTACAGCTGCTAATCATGTACATCAATGATTAGCTGGCCAAGTCCCTTTACTTAGTTCTATACAGATTCGAAGGTTTCTCTACTCACCCAAGGCTGCTCGATTTCGCCCATTTGGGTGATGAGGCGTCTCATTGTGGTGCCTCTATTTAATGCCTTGCCAATCATAACAGACTTGCGGCAAGCGCGTGAAGCGAACATGGCGCGTATGCGTGATGGACGACAGATGGTGCCCTCGGGTGCATCCTGCAGCATAAAGATCAGCTCATCGATGTCCTCTTTGCCAAACTCCCAGTTCTTGCTGAAGGGTTTGCCCAACAAACGCACTTTTTTCGTGGCAGGAGCTGCAATAAAATTTCAATAGAAAATTAAATTGGACCTCAAGGAGAAACTAAACCAGCTCACCTTCATTATTGATTTCGAATCGGAAACCATTCTTTTCGAAGGCCGGCAAGTGATCCAGCAGCACCATCTCATTGACTGCCGTTAGCTCAAGTGTTTGCGGCACTGTGAGACGTTGATGCTCCAGCTGCGTGCTTCGTTGCAACGTCTCGAAATTGTACTTTTCATCTGCTGCATGTTGATCTACAATAAACAGATCATCCTCCAGCTTGACAATGATGAAACCCAGATTAAATTGTCCTATGATTTGCATGCGTGCAAAGTCCGCTTTTGTTATTTCCTTCTGCAGTTCCGCTTCAGCGTTCTGATTCTGGCTGGGATTGATTTGACTTTTGAAGCGTAATCGCTGCAGCTTAGCGCGAAGTTTGCGCTCGGTGTGCTGCTGTTCCTGTGCCTGCAAGCTGGCTTTTATTTGATCCAAGGAAGTGCGCATTTCGCCGCTGGCTACGTTGGATGGAGCATCCATTTCTGCATCGTTATCGTCGCCATCGTATTCAATGCGTGTTGGCATTTCGATATGATCATCATCATTTTCTTCGGTTGGTTCAGTTTCTTCCTCAGTTTCCTCTTCTGCTTCCTTTGCTGGTTTGCTCTCCACGTGAATAATCCTTGGCTTTAGCTGCGGCATAATCTGGCGTGGTTTAAGAGGCGTCAATGGTCTGCAATCAATGCGGGGCACTTTTGCTCCAATCATTCCATCATAAGCTAAAGAGCACAGGTGATTAGCAATGCAGAATAAAGCCTGGCACCTCATAGACTTACCTTTTGACTCCTCTTCGAGCTGCTTTAAATTGACCAAGCTGCTGTCGGGGCTGCTCCCATATTTCTCTCGCTTCGTAGTTTCCTCTTCGTCTATTTCCGCTTCTTTTGGCGACATAATCTGGCACGGCTTAAGAGGCGTCAATGCTCTGCAATCAATGCGCGGCACTTTTGCTTCAATCATTCCATCAAAAGCTAAAGAGCACAGGTGATTAGCAATGTAGAATAAAGCCTGGCACCTCATAGACTTACCTTTTGACTCCTCTTCGAGCTGCTTTAAATTGACCAAGCTGCTGTCGGGGCTGCTCTCGCTTTTCTCTTGTTTCGTAGTTTCCTCTTCATCTATTTCCGCTTCTTTTGTCGACTCTTTTTGAGTAAGGAAATCTTGAATCTTTTGCATTTTCATGGCGCGTGTTTTGATCTCCTCAGTTTCTTCGCAGCGTCGCTTTGCTGGCGCTGTTGGAGCATTTCCTCTGGTGTCACCTGTGCGTCGCCATTGCGTCAACACGTCCATGAAACGCTGTGAGGAGCTGACAGGCACATCATCCTCATCCAAATCTGCAGTAATCGCTGTTGTCTCCTCCACTTTAACTTTTGGCTCCAACATGCTGACTATGGACACGTTTTGCATTTGGAATGTGGAGGGTAAGTTGCCAAAGGTGTCGAGCAGCGACTTCTTCAGCGCCAGCAGCAGAATCTTCTCATTGTTGAGCAGCAATTGGCGCTTGTCGGGCGTGAGATTCACGTCCACATCTGCACGAGATGTCACTATATTGAGGTAGATGAAAGGCTGCTGCTGTCCATTGTAGCGATGGTACACATCGTTCATTACTTTGGCAATCTGAAGCGAAATAAATCGGTGACTAAATGAGATAGTTCTAAGCTATTTTTAACTTACATTTTTTGGATCACAGGGTCGGCTATTCACATAGAAGAACTGCCGATCTCGGGTGGATCGACCAGCGCCATGACGACAGCTGGAAATGTAGCCTTCCAGTTGAAAGTCTGCTTGATTCAAACGCTCCACATCCTCGGCACTAAACTGTGTGCAAGTTGTGTCAGCTGCTTCGCTCGCCGATTGTAGCTCAGCACGCAATCCTTCCTCACTCAGTTGACCCGACTCGAAGGGGGATTTAAGCGGCACCAAATCCGCCACTTGCTTGGCACCAAACACCGCTGAAATGTTGGCCAGCTCATCTTGTGCGCCGTGGGTTTGCAGGACAATGGACTTTGCACCTTTGGGCGTCTGATTGCTGCAGATGAGCCGCACACCTTTGGTGACCAGGCAATAGGCTTGCAGTATGTGGCACATCTTGGTGAACTCCTTCTTGATGTTGCGCGTAAAGTCGCGACGCCGCACGGGCAGCGTAGCAAAGAGATTACCCAAGGAAACCGTGGTGCCGACCCCGCGGGCGCAAGGCGAACGTTTCTTGATCTTGCCCTCGTGATCAAGTTCGATTTTGAGAGCTTTAGCACAGGTAACTTTAGCATTATTACGGCTTTAATGAAGCAGTAACTTACCCACATCCGTGGATTTGTGACGCGTCACAATTGTCATGTCGGAGAGGGCACAAAGCGAGCTCAAAGCTTCGCCACGAAAGCCAAACGTCTCCACGCCCAGCAGATCCACAAACTCCCGTATCTTCGAGGTATGATACTTGGCAGCTGCCATAAGAAAGAAAAAATTAAGATAAGCAACCGGGTAGAGGTTTTTACTACTTACTCATGCCCTCCAAATTGGACTCCTCGACGCCGCAGCCATTGTCGGAGACATCTACGCCCTGCAGTCCTTGGTCCTTGAGCTTAATCTCGACCAGTGTGGCACCTGCATCAATTGAATTCTCAACCAGCTCCTTTACAGCCACCGCCAAGCTAAGCACCACCTAAGTAATCAGAGATTGATTTGTTCGATTGAGTTACTCCACTTCAGTGAGCTGTTTACCTGTCCCGAGCAGATCTTGTGTACTGTATCCTTGGCTATAGCCTGTATTTGTCCCGAAGCTGCACTTGTAGGAGGAATTTCCGTTTCCGGCTCATTTTCATTCATCTTTTGCACAGCAAATAATCATAACTAACATCAAAGCCCGCGCAGCTGAGCCGGCAGTGTTACCACATTTGCAAGAAATGACATAAATACTGAACAGTGCTACCACATTCACACGAACCGTACTAAAAAACAATGTTGTCCTATTATAGTAAAATATCAACGGTTTTTTGTTCACAAAGACATTTTAAGTAAATGGCCTTAGAATTTGGCAGAGATGCAAAATAAAATATCTATTGAATAACATTTTACTTCAATATCTGAATACATACACATATGTAAATGAATAATATATTCGATGGTTCTCCCCTTTAAAAATAATCAATTGACTTTCCAGAAAAACATTTATTTATTCAACGTATTACAACATGAAAAAATTATCTTAATATAAATATAAATGTCTGCTCTATATAATTAATAAAGTATGCAAGAGTTAAGGTCTACTACAATAATAATTCAGTGATTTAATTTAGTATAATGAAAATGTGATGAATGATTGCTGTGTGTGATAAATTGTCAAATGATTTATAATGTCAGATGGATTGAATAACAATATAATTTCCTAGTACAATTGAGTCTAGGTAAGCGTTTTACTTAAGAAATACATATAGCTGGATGTAGCCACAGGGTCTAAGGAATTGCAAAGATATGCGTGATCTCAATCTCCAGTTATTTGTTGTTATTTGCTTTTCTGATTCGCGACCTCCTCCAGTTTCTCAATGATCTTATTCATGTCCTGGTCCTTGGCGATCTTAATGTACATGGTTTTCCGTACTTCATGGAATGATACCCATGCGGGCAGCTCCTTGGCCAGCAGCTTCAGATGCGTCTCAATGTCCTGCGGCGTTAGATTCGCGCGAAAACTGTTTTGTATCTTCTTGATGATTATCTCGAGGGTTAGCACGCTCTTACGCTCCGTTACGAAGACGTTGCGCAGATGTCGCGCCAATTCCGGCAGGCGCGAATACTTGGTAACCTCCTGATCCTGTGAAGGTCGACGCGTCATCGCATCCAGTGCTTTGGCCGCCTGCTTTGCCCGAATTTTCTCTATCAAGGACTTTGGCAGTCCTTTGAGTAGATTCGATGTGGGATCCGAGCTGGTTGCCGTGCACTCCTTCACCGTAGGCGTGGCTGTTGTAGTTTCTGTTGCTAATTTGGTGTCTTTTATTGCAGTTGCCGTTGTGGTCGCCGTTGCAGAGGTCCCCGGAATCTCCTTCTGCTGCGTGACACCTTCAGGGTTATTTGCTTGATTTCTGTCCGCCTCCAATTTGGCCTCATAGCGATCCATTGCACGTTCCATGGGCGTGGCGCAGTTAAACAAATTACGCGCTGTCGAGAGAATATCCTTGGCGGAGGAATATTTCTCCACGTTGGGCGGTTGTGGGAGCTGTCCCAACTCGACTTCGGCACAGCTTTCCAGATCGAATTCTGGATGCCAACGCGTTAACATCTTGTTGATGATGATCGGAGGATCCAAGGAGCGCAAGAAGCTATCATGCTCCTGCATGACGCGTTGCAACAAAAGACTCTGGAACTTTTGCATGCGGGCCGTCATCACGTGTGGATTCATGGACGTCGACTGGGCCGACGCGAGCACATCGTTCTCATCGATCTTATTGAGGCGCTGCTGTTCCGGCACCTGCTCCACATTGGGACTAATGACCAATTGGAAATAGTCGGCCTTTGACACGGAACCAAAGTTGCGCATCTTCATCTGACTGAAGAGGAATGCATCGGGATAAACGTGCTTAATCTGAGCCAGATGCGTTTCAGTAAAATTCTTGCGCAACATGCGCTGCACGGCGGGCTTCAGCTTCTTGAATGTAATGCACTCCTTCCGATTATGAAACATGGCCACCACCGAATCGAGACCCTTGAATATCTCCAGCAAATGACGATACTTGTAAGGCAATGGCAGTTGACCTGCCTTGCTCGTCTCAATGAGGCTGGCATAGCGTTTGTATGCTGGCGGCTCCACCAGCTTAACTGGTGAACCATTCTTGGCCGGACTGAAGAGCAGACGCTTCGAGACGTCTGTGTGACGTGGCGACATCAACTCATGCTTGTCCGGTGTGGGAGGCGGCAGTTTTGTTGGTGTTTTGAATGTCTTCAAGGGGCTGCAGAAAATAAGAGTGAAAAGTGATGCATTTATTAGACTAAATCGGGAATTAATAGAGGGTGCCTAAAGCATATGAGAGATGTATATTTTTAGCATATTTGAGAATCATCACTCAAAAGTAATATATGCAATTAAATACCATATTAACTTTTATATTTTATTCTCTTCATTTGTACATTAAAATGATATTTTGCCTAAGATCATTTTTAAATAAATACTCCCATCTAAGTCTTCTAATGAATTAAGGTTTAGTCATTAAGTCAAATAGATCATTGTATGAATTGTACTATTAGTTTTTCTCATAATCAACTGGCGAGTTTAAAAGATTTTTCCATTTTCTAATGATTACGAAACGATAGTAGTTTCTTTGAAAGGGAGGGAAATTTATCAAATATGTATGAAAAGTATTTTGTCTTAGGAGTTTTTGTAGATATTAATATTTTTGCTAAGAATAAGAAACTCGTCTAGACAACCCCTATAAGGAAGTCCGATCAGAAAATTCTACATTACTCTACTATTAAAACAACATTGCAGTTAATGGTCATTGTAAGGATCTAACAACCCTCAAGAAAGAAAAAGCCGTTACAAGCAAAACCCAGCGCTACCTGAGTCCCTAAAGCCACACATTCCCATGCAGGCAAATGCAGATAAAGATAGAGATCGGGATAGAAATCAACCCCCGAAGAGCAAGAAGCAAGCGGAAGGTCAGGCAAGAGAGTTTGTAACGTTCGTCGAGCGATGCGATGCGAAGCGAAGGGTAAACATTGCGCTACACATACACAGACAAACACATAACTACACACACAGTTGACATGTGTGTGCAGCAACTGCAGCATAAATTCAAGTACATACAAATACACAGACTGACCCAGCACGAGTTTTACGTTTCATAGATCACACAACGAAAATGCAATTTCAGCAATTGGTCGCTTGAATAATAATAATAAACGACCAGACAAGCGAGAGAGATATAGAGTGAGGCAGTGGGAGAGGGAAAGAGAGAGAGCACGCCCAGCCCCACAACGACCTCGATAGCATTAAAAAAGAATAAAAACCGTTGGTTTGGTGTTAATGATGTTACCCGGTTTTTTGCTGCTGCTAGTTTTGTTTACAATTGCATTTCTAGGCCAATATTATTGTGGCAGGCGCTTGATTAACTATCTATCTAAATATATGGCAACTATAGTTAGCGATCTTACCTAGTCAGCACCTCCAGCTCGATGGTATCGAACTCCTTGAGTTGCACTGTCTTTGCCTTGGCTGGCGATGGCCCCGCTTCACGCAAACGACGATTGCGCTCCTCCTGCGCCTTGCGTTCCTGTTCGAGCTTGGCCTTGCGCGCCAACACCGCCTTCAGCTCTTGCATCTTGGCGCTGCGGGTAATCTTGGTCTTGACCTCATCGAAGCTAAGGCCGCGCTTGGCCAGTTCTGTGTGCTTGATGGGCGAAGCATCCTGAATGATCTGTTTGGTGGGCGTGCGCATTCCACGTTGCACATTATCGGCATTCTGCTTTGAGGCAAATGCAATGTTCACTTTGGGCGTCTGCTCGTTGAGCAACTGTGTACCATCTTGAGAGCTTGGTGGTTGCTTGCGGGGCGACAGAGTTCCCTTGCGTATGAACTGTACGAGCTTGGGCTGCTTGATGTTTGCTTCGACTTTGGCAGGCTTCTTTTTGATATTATCCTGAGACGCTGGCGTTGGCTGTACGCCAATAAGTTTGACTGTGCGGCCGGATCGTGTACGCACGCCAGCCTTGAGTGTGTCAATGTCCACATTGTCATCCTGGATTGGAGGCGCCAATTGCTGTGGGGCAGCAACCTCGCTTGGTTCTGCTAGACGCTGCAAACACACGATGTGGAAAGGGAATTTTGTAAGAAAATCTCCTTGTAACAATAGAAAATGGCCGAAGGACGCTTGCCCACACGCAAATACACACGCACACAGATAGCAGTGAAAGATACAAATGTATCTTTGTTTGAATTACGACAATTATGTTTTGTATCTTTTGCACTTGGGCCACGTTTTGACCACTTCTTATTAATTATATGACACCCACATGGTCAAGCATATATGGATTATGCACTTACCCTGGTCTTAATTGTGGTGGCATCATCCACAGCGGCGCGTTTACGATTGCTAAAAAATGCAGCTACCGATGGCTGGGCCATGATTGCAATTTGAATTTAATGGTTTATCAGCTTGCTTGTATGCTAAATAATTTCACTCTGGGCACGTCTGGTTTAATGGCTCAATCTCACACTTTTCTCTTATTATTTTTCCATAAATACGTCTTGCCACTACCACTGCTCAAATTACGACTGGGCCACGACGTTGCAGTTTCCCTCCAAATGTTCATCGACGCGCCAAATTACTTTCGCGCCATTTCTACGTCTCGTGTGTGTTGACAAACGATGTTGCTGTCAGCTGTTCAACATCTTTGGATGTTTACCAACACCATTACGCTGATTGACATTATACGTAGTACATTTTTTTAGGTCAGTTCGCTACTCAAAACAACAACACATCATCTATTGTAATCTTACAATAAAATAATATTTCTTTCCATATTTTTATAAACATAGAACTAAATTTATGTAAGCGTTAACACGAAAACAGCTGTTTTAGCACGACAATCAACAACTGGGCTATTCGGCGATATCTCGATAATATATATCACACAAGGTAGGGATTGTACAATATCGATAACTGCGCGATTGTCGAAATATCGATATTTTATATTTTATTGTCTGCTGCGAATTTTTAAATAAATAATTGATTTAATTAGTTCCAGCGCTTTATTTAGTTGTAAAATTTTGTAATTCAAAGATTTTTATTTTGGTCATCCAGTACATGGAATGTTGTGCGGATCAGCTGTTTAAGGACCTTTAAGAACGATTATCAACTCTGGCTGTCAGTGTTGCAATTTGGGTAGTAGATTTTTCCACTCGCGGATTTTAAGGTGCACAGCAACGTTTTGGCTCTAAGTCCATACGTTTCGCGACAAAATGTGTTTGGATTAGCATGCTGAGTCGTTTCAAGCCATGTAAGTTGACTTCATAAATGAAATTAGCCAATTTGGTAAACAAAAAGGGCACGCTAAATGTGCGAAAATTAATGAGGGCTACGATTACTTCTGTGCAAGCGAGCAAGCAATAGAATTGCATGTGCTTATGTGTAAATGTGCGTGTCCATGTGTGTGCGAGTGAGTGAGCACACGCAAAGAATAAACTTGGCGACAATTGCTGCCAACTTAGCTTTTATCAGTTGTTGTACTTCAGTTAGTATATTTGCACACACATTTTTCACAAATTGTTGTAATCTTATTAGACATTGTTTGCAACTGTAATGTGCTATTACCCAATCATTAAAATGGCAAAGTTTAAACAAGTTCAATGCTAAATGGTGTGCATAGTGGTTGCTGTCAGTAAAATAAAGAAAAAAAGTTCAAGTTGGCAGGGCCATTTGGCATATTTTTGCTCGCCCAGCATTTGTTTGAGGATTTTCTGCGAACCAAAAAAAGCAGTGTATTCTCTGTGATTAATCAACGAACGAGTGACGTTCTGTTAAATGTTTTAAGTTAATATTCGCATCGAACTCGTATGTGCACAGAAAACTAAATAAAGTGACAGCAGCAGCTGCAGTAGTGGCAATTGGAACAAGTGGGAGCCCGAGGCAAATCGTCGAGAAGAGAAGAGTGGTTGAGGTTTGTTTCACGAAGCCCCAGCATAGACAAGGCGTGCGCATACTAACAACAACAACAACAAGAGCAGCAGCAACAACGATAAAGCAGAATAACAGCAATAGCAATAGAATAACAACAAAAACAACACGCATACGTTTAATACGAGCGTAAACGTTTTTTGTTTTTTTTTTCGCTCTTTTTTGTATTGCCTTATTGAGATTTGAGCACATTTTTGTGTTGTTGTTTCTTCCAACAGCTGTTACACTCGGTGAAAATTAGCGGAGGCGAAAGCGAGGCAAGCGAGCAACAAACTAAGCTATATAAAACAACAACATCAGCTAATAGAAAAAAGCGAAAAACAAAAAGCGAAACATGAATTCAAAAGCTGACGTCAACCGCCGTGTTCTAGCTATTCAAGCAAAGAAGAAGCGTCATAAGAACAACAAGAAACGCGGCAAGCAAAATGGAGCTGCTGCTCCCGTTGCCGACAACCAGCAACAACAACAACAGCAGCAGCAGCCACAACAACAACAAAACAGGAGTGGTGACAATTGTACGGCGGCAGCACCAGAAAATGCTAATAATAGCCATATAGAGGGCATCACCAGCAAGCTTCAGTTGCATGCCAACATCGCTGGTGGCGCTGGCGAAGCAGGCAACTCGAAGGCAGCCGGATCCTTGAGTAATGCAACTGCATCGACATCAAGCGGCGGCTCCGACAACACATCAGATGCCCAATCGCAATCAAAGATGAAAAACAACATCTACAATCAGCAGCCGCCGCGCAGTTCGTCCAACGAATCGGATGAGTCGGAAATGAACAGCGAGAATGAGGAGCAGGAACTGAAGGAGGATTATTGCAAGGGTGGCTATCATCCGGTCAATATTGGTGACTTGTTTCAGGGTAAGTATCACGATGATGACAAATTGTAACCTGTTTGCACCTCAACCTCCCAGCAGCAATTTGCTGCACGCCATTTTATTCGCATACAGTGAAACTTTCCTTAGTGGATACCTGTATTAAGCGGACACCTGATACGGGCTGATACTTTTACCTGAGGACACAAGCTCTAATCTATTTAGCGGACGTTATTTGTCAAAAATCTGCCAGAGAACAATTTTTTAAGAATAGCTATAGAATTTCAAAGAATTACAATATTTAAAAAACCAAATACAACACCAATTAGCTATCAATAATTTCATTTTAAATTTCATGAATATGTAATTTTAGTCATTCCGTACATATTAATGTTTGTCCTGAACTTTTAACGTATGTATAGCAAAAACGGTAGGCAAAGGCAACATTAAATTATTGTATTTTTATTTTAACGTTTTTAGTTTTTAGATCTCAGCGTAAGCAATATAATAATAATATTCTTATCAAAATGCAACGCAACGAAGTTGCGAGTCAAGCTGACTAATTTTCAGATTTGTTTTCTATATATACCGCTTAGAAAATGGATGAACAAAGCTAATCAGATTACCTTTCTATATATTTTATACATTTTTATCAGATTCAATATTGCGTCATGTCGTAAATACATTTAGTTAAGATTAAAATACTTGCTTGTGCTCTCGCATATAAATCCTTTATCCTTTGATCTCCTGTATTGATTATTGGACTCACAGTTTCAATTTCGTTAGAGAAATTCAAGTTCGTTCTAGTAGAGAAGGAGTGATAGAGAGAGAGAGAGAGAGAAAGAGGGAGAGAGCTGTGTGTTGTTTGTTCATCTGGCATTGTGTAATTGCTTTTGGGGGCACAAACAAGACCCATTTCGTGTTGCAGGCAACGCATTCCCCTCCCCCGTTCTCCCCTGGTGTTCTGCTGCACCACATGGATTTTGGTTGAGTTGTTGGCTTTGTGGGCCAAACAACAACAGGTTGTCAATGTGGAACGCCTCCTCCTCCACTTTGTCACATGCATAGATACACAATTATGTGTCCGTGTTGAATTTTCCTGTTTTTCCTGCGCGCAAGGGTTGTTTATACGGGAATAGGGAGAGGGAGGAGGAGAAGGGAGGCAGTATCGAATTTGGCTGCCTTTTGTGGTTGCTGGTGGCGACATGACGACCTCCCAACTTCACTTCCGGCTCTCTGCTGTTCCACCTGTCGTGTCTATTGGATGGGGGGACCGATTCACCTGCTTTAATATACCAAATCATTTTGGCTTTTTATTAATCAAAGAAAATGCCGCTCTAACCTTTCTCTGGCGATAAGAAAGTGCCCGCGTTCATGATAACAACAGCAGACATTGCAAATATGTATATTCTCTATTTGTTTATTAACTAAACTCACCCATACAATATACATATTATATTTATTTCTATACAATGGGAGAATAGCCAGCTGACACTTTACTCAATGTTGCGACTGCATTGCAATTAATTGAATATTTTTGCAAAGAGAAGTGTCAGTTACTTGCCAAGATCCCAAGCAGTGACAACAGTTTCACTGCAAAAGCGAATTAAATGGATTTATTGCCATCAAAGTCAAACATTTGTGATTTCATTTTTCTGGCTGATGGTGCACTTTTTGACCTTTAACTCTATCATAATAAATGACGTTTTTGTTCGTTTCTTTTGGACAGGTCGTTATCATGTAATCCGCAAACTTGGCTGGGGACACTTTTCGACTGTGTGGCTCTGCTGGGATCTGCTGGAGAAGAGATATGTGGCCATCAAGATTGTGAAATCTGCGCAGCACTTTGCAGAAACTGCAAAGGATGAGATAAAGATACTGCGAACGGTGCGCGAAACGGATCCATGGAATCCACGTCGCCAGAAGACCGTGCAAATGTATGATGACTTCAAAATCACTGGCGTCAATGGCATACACATTTGCATGGTCTTCGAGGTGCTGGGCGATAATCTATTGAAGCTCATCCGCAAGTCCAATTATCGTGGCATTCCCCTGGAGAATGTCAAGAGCATTACACGCCAGATCCTCGAGGGTCTCGATTATCTCCATAGCTGCTGTAAAATCATCCACACCGACATCAAGCCAGAGAACGTGTTGCTCTGTGTGGATGAGCCGCATGTTCGCTCCCTGGCCGTTGAGGCCACCCAATTGTACTGCATGAACTCAAAGATGTATCCGTCGTTGGTCAGTCGTGCGCCCAAAAAGTATCGTGAACCGATCATCACTGGCAAGATGAGCCGGAACAAGAAGAAGAAGTTGAAGCGGAAGGCCAAGAAACGCATGGAACTGTTTAAGAAGCAGCACGATTATTTGGAGCAGACTGGCGGAGAGGAACAGCCACAAGAGGAGGCCAACGAGGAGCAGGCCGAGGAGATGCCGCAGCAGCCTAAAGAGGAGCCTCGAGAAGTTGTGAATGAGGTGAATGATGCTGAGCCACCTCAGGCAACTCCAACTGTTGTGGAGGGCACTGAGAAGGCCAAAAAGAAGAAGAAAAAGAAGAACAAGAGTAAGTGAATGATAATAGGTAATCCTCTAAAAACTAGCTAATCAAATCTCTATTCCCAAACAGATAAGTCCAATCAGCAGCAATCTCAGTCTCAGCAAGAAGATCAGCAGCCAACGCAGCAGGAGAATTCAAGCAGCGGCGATAGTAGCAGCGCAGCATTAAAGAGTAGCTCCAACACGAACACAAACACAAGCACCAACGGCACGAGCAACTCGACGAGCACGATCAAGGGACAATCAAATGGTTCTGCCGGCGGCAAGAAGCCACCACGACCTAAGCAGCAGCAGGATAAGCAACAGCAGCAGCAACAGGATAAGCAGCAACTGAACAATAACAACTCCAATTCGAAACAAAACTCGAATAGCAAATCGAAAATCTCAAGCATCTCCGCGGAACGTTCGTCGTCGGGCAATTCAACCAACGGTGGTCCGTATTCGGAGCCAATACTGCCGCCTCCACCACCGCCGCCAGTGGCCAAGCATCGACCCAACAAGCGTGACCCCGCGTTGGAGGAATGCAATGTACAAGTGAAGATTGCCGATCTTGGCAACGCCTGTTGGGTGGATCGTCACTTCACCGAGGACATTCAAACGCGTCAATATCGCTCACTCGAGGTGATACTTGGTGCCGGCTACGACACGTCGGCGGACATCTGGAGCACTGCTTGCATGGTCTTCGAGCTGGCCACTGGCGACTATCTATTCGAGCCACATTCGGGCGATACGTATACGCGAGATGAGGATCATATAGCTCATATTATCGAGCTGCTGGGTCCGATACCACGACAGATTGTGTTCCGTGGCCCGTGGGCCCAGCGAACGTTCTATGTGAATGGAGAGCTGCGCAACATTACCGGTCTGAAGCCTTGGGGCTTGATGGATGTGCTGATCGAGAAGTACGAATGGTCGAAACGCGATGCGGAAGCGTTTGCGGCATTCTTGAAGCCAATGCTGGAGTTTGATCCGGCCAAGCGAGCCACCGCTGCGGAATGTCTGCAGCATCCGTGGCTTAGATAAGATACGATGCAACCTGGTTGTAGGCTGCGAGGCAGCCAGCCAGCAGGAGCAGCAGCAGTTGCAGTAGGAGTAGGATTAGCAGAACATGAACTAACAGGAGCAGGAACTGGAGCATTCGAAACAGGAGCAGCATCATCAGATTATATACAGTCAACGGCATCTGTGGCCACATTGGCCTCCATCTCATCCATTGCCTCAACATCGGCATCAGCAATGGCAGCGCTGCGCGCACGTCCCCATCCCCATGGCCATTTGTTGGCACCACACGTGGCCACTGCCTCTGCACCGCCCACGCCACAGTCGCATGCTGTGGCCCACACCATGTCCATGTCCATGTCCAGTGCACAGACAGCACCCGCAACGCCAACGCGACGCCAAGACGACGATCCAAATGAACCGCTGCACGTTGAGGGGAAATTCTATGATGACACACAGGAATTTGGACTTGCAGTTGCACTCGATGAGCCGCAGTACTGCAAGCCCAAATCGCAACGATTCTATTGGCGCAAGGCGTTGCGTCGCGTCTTCCAGCGTCGGAAGTGACGTCAACTACGCCGTCGACGGCAAGATTTGCCCCGTTGGCGTCCCCGTCGCTGCCGGCGTCGCACACTCGCTGAACGTTTGCGTCGCATCTGCGCCTGCTGTGCCTACGGCCAAGTGCTGTGGCGTACGGCACGCGTTGCGCTGCTCAGCTGCATCCGTTGGCGTACACGTGGCAACATACGCAACAACAATTTTCACTTTAGCAATCATTGAGCTAAAGCCAAAACAGCAATCACACAATAAATACTGCAAATTGCTCTGCTCTGCCTAGGAACACATACACAATACACCCCATTACACATGCATCTGAAATGTTAATCTGAGAATGTTTTTTTTATTGGCTAAATCTGATTTAGTTGTTAAATTCGAGTTAATTTATTTCCTGTGTTTTACACCGATTAGACAATTCTCTTAAATACAATTTTGGAATTATAAGCATAAACCTGTCATAACTAACTTATGCTCTACACCTACACCTACATTATGATTATTATTATTATATTACTATTACTATTGTATTTCATTTTGGTTGCTGTCTCCCAAAAAAAAAAAAAAACAAACAACACCTTCACACAATCCCCAGTTTTGACTCTGTAAATAGGGCAAAAGTATTGCACGCGCAAGCTACATAAATTAGATTTGTTTAAACGATCTCCAAGCACACAGATACACATGCGTTCAAGCAAAAATTATGTTTATGTTAACAGCCGGTCAATCAATCAGATTATCAATCAATAATTATAAAGTGAAAATCATTAATCGAACAGCCGCCTGTTCATAAAACAATTTGTTATTGTACATTTGTTGCCCAGAGCATTAAAGAGAGAGAGATCTACATACAGAATGCATAAACATGATGAACATAAACATTACTTAGCATCTTAGCGTATATAGTTAAAAAATATCGTATGATATACAAATGAATACATATATATATATACGTACGTACATATATATATATACGTACGTACGTACGTACGTACATATGTTATATATGTATATGGTACTGTGGCTGAGACTGCATGTGACCCAAATGGTTTTTAAGCATACGAACATAGTATATGAATACAACAATATTTGTGTAATTTGTATTCTTGAGCTGAACATAACAATAATGAGAGTAGTTAAAATTAGTTTATTCCCTTCGGTTTAACAGCAATGAAACAATTATCTTTGGAGCAAATGAAAACAGCTAAATGAAAATGAACTAAAACTAAAATCAAGAAAACATCTATGAAATATTGTCACTTATAAACTATATTGAAAACAAAAACAAAAGAAAACAATGCAGTGAAAGCAAACGATAAATGCTATACATAAAAATAACAATTGTGGTAGAAATATTTGTATTTAATTAGTAGCAAAAGCAAAACAAACACCAAGAAACCCAAGACACACCATACACACACCGTACACAGAACACAATCTAATCCGTTAAATGGCACCCAATCCAGATGAAAAAGGCCACTTTAGTTAAGGCTAAGTTAAGCGGCAAGTTAACAGTTATTGTGGATGGCATTCTGAACAATGCAGAAACAAAAGAAGAATATAAAAGATAAACATATTATAATACATATACTATACGCTATGCTATGCTATGCTTACATGCGTCGTTGTTGTATGTGTTGTATGTGTGCATTATTGAACATTTACTATGATAAGTGGCCTTATTAATACGATTCTCTGCACCTTCCACACACTCCACACACACACACACACACTCTTACACATACCAAATACAATGGCAATTTAAAGTTTAAATCACACAAAAAAAAAAACACACCCACACACGCATATATAAGAGATAATAATATACTTAACGGCAAATGCATTGTATGTGTCCAGCATTAGCTAAAGGATAAAAAACGATATCAAGCATAGACATTTACGATTAATACTTATACTAGAACAAAACAAAGTTGATTGAGAATATCCTCACACACACCAACACACACTCCCACACTAACACACACCCACACACACTTAGAAACCCCTACGGAACTATGACGTCACTTGTGGACAAAGTTAAATTCTTACCTTAAACTGTAACGAGCACACAAGTTCTCCACTTCTTCGTCTTCGGCTGGCCGAAGTTAACCACAACAACAACAACATTAAGAACAACAACAACTTCAATCCAACATAATGAATACTCTTTGAAACAAACTAATTATCAAATGGATTACGTAGATATCAGAGAATGGGGCTATTATATTATATGATGATGATCACGATGAGAAGATGATGTTCAGCAACTTTATAGCTTTACAAATGAACCCTAGAAAAGTTGACTTGTGCTTAGAGCGTTCAAGTGTTCCATGTGTTCCCCGCGTAATAATTCCAAAAAAAAACAAAACAAAACAAAACATAAGCAACAACCATGCAGCAAGCTAAGATGAAGTGAAATGAATATGGGAGAAAACTTAAAAATTGATAAAGCTATCAGAGAACCGCAATTCCAATAATATCCAATTTCCTTTCAAAGAGTATATGAAGTATGAATTATACGATACATAATTTATTGATGTAGTTATAAACAAATAAACAAACAAGCAAAACAAAAAGCAAAAATAAACAAAACAAAAAAATTACACAAATTGGAAAAACGACAAATGTATCTTTTATTGCTTTCAATGTGGTGGTGGTCGCTCGTACAATGAGTCGTATACGTAATGCATGTGCATGTGTGCGTAAGTATTGTGTGTACGTCTTGCTCAACGTTCAGCAAATAAATTTGCCATTTCTTTGCCTTCATGTGTTGCATTTCCAACACAGCGAATGGAGTCCATCGGGGGGAGGGGGAGGATAAAGAGAGACGTCGAGACACATTGGCATTCATTTATAACCCATTCTCGTTGCGAATTGTATGCAATTACATATTGCCCTCGTCGGACGACTGACGCAGGAGATGCGATGAGATGCTCGTGCCGAGAATTTATGGCCACATAAAAATCACAAAAGCAGCGAGCAAAAGCAAGGCGAGACGTAGCCCAGCTCAAAATTGAAAATGGGCTCAGGACATTTGCTCTACGCTGGACCTTGGCCACGATATGCTGCACTTCAATGGGTGGGACTGGCTAAGGGCGGCATGCGGAAGAAGTTTGGCATGTGGTATGGTGAGTAGGGAGGGGTAAGGATGGACGAGAGAGAATGACCTTCGACCTCGACGTCGTACATGAAGTTTACGGTATCACCTTTGGGATATATCACGTTTGTTTGGCTATGGCTAAACTGGAAATTGAATTTTATGTGCTCCTGCCGTGTATAAATGTCCTGTCTCATCAACTAAGAGGGCAGTTTCATAAATCATAATGTAATTCAATAGATGGATAGTTCAATTACTTAGTTCAGCTGTGGGTTGAACAATAAACCTAAATTCATGGAAAGTGCAAAGTTTAATTGACTTAAAAGAAATTAAATGATTATGCTTTACTTGCATGTTTGTATAAAGTTATTTAAAATCAAATGTTTAGATACGCATCAATTTAAATTGTAATATTTTGGACAATAAAAGTGTGAGTGTCAAGTGGACTTAATACATAGAGATTTTATACTTTAACTCTATTAGTGCAATTAAAGTTCTAATTCTAAACAACTTTTACGATTAAAATCTTAAATTAAATGTAAGTATGAATTGGAGATATTCAATTAGACTTTATATTTTAAATTCATTTTCATTTATTTAAGGTTTTATTACTACATATAATAATAACATTTTGTTTTACTATAAATATGTATAAAATGTTTGAATGTTTCTTTCAAACTCTTGTTGCCACCCTCGCTGCTTAGCTATATAGCCTCTCACTTGCATCCGATGTGTGTGATCCCATGGCCATAGAGATTAATTTGTTGTGGTTTTTTCTGTCGGCCACACTTTGGGCTGCAATCTGCTTGGCTTAACAGGATACGCAAACTATTCACTCTATGTATTCTCTCTATCGAGCACTCTGAACTAGAATTGAACAAAAGTTAAATAAACGTGTCATTCGGTTCATGGCTCCCAATGTCAACAACTTGGCCAAGACAAACGCAACGCAAAAGAAATCGACGCGTGGGTAACTTAGTCCACTTGGCCTAGAATTGCAAATAGTTGGTAAAGCTACCAAAATCCAAAAAAAAAAAAAACAAAATCAGCTTATAGAAAAACAAAGTAAATTTCTGATATATAGTGCCATTTGCAGGATCATCCATGCTGAACAGTCGACAGAGAACTCAAGAGATAGGAAAAATAAATGTGGCAATTTGATTAACAGATGGCGTAATTGCTGGACTTGTGCTAGAGTTCATTAAGCTTGAATTAAAAACACAATTTAATTGTCATAATGATGGCAATGAGGCAGACAATGCCTTCAGTGTCCTTTTTCTCGGATTCTTCGACTCGTTTTGACTCTTTTGCCTATTTATTCCACTTGAGTTACCTGTATCTAAGTCCAGCAGTTCGTTTGGCTGCTTACAACAAATTTAAAACGGTTGTTAAATCAATTTAAAATTTTCTCCAAGGGTCCTGAAATTTATGAACTTGTTAATACTTTGAAAGCTTTTTTCACTTGAATTCGGTTCTTTGGACTCCCATTTGGTTGGGGGCATTCATTCATTGTGATTTGGCTAAAAGTTTAACAACAAATACGAAACGAAACAGCTTGAACGTATGCTAACAAGACCCGGATTTTGCTTATAAATGTCTAACAAATGACAACAAGAAGAAAAGCGACTTGCAAGATTCACAAAAGGACCAACTTTTTTGCATGCTCCAGATGGAATTGTTGTTGCTGTTGTTGTTGGCCAAAATACAGACAAACTCGGTGAGAAGTTTAATGCGGTAGAGTAGACTAAACCAAGGAAATTGTGTCCAGCTCTCTTCTCTGAGTCCGTCTCTCCGTCTTTCCGCCTGTCTAGTTCGAATGATCGATATTTCCCACATTTGTTGTGTGTCCCATGCGCAAATATAAACACACACTCACAATGAAACTTTTAAGAGGTCCTTTTAAATGCGACCAAGCGCAAACGATTATTCAATTTGCAGTCTGAGCTGAGCTGAGAGTGAAGCGACAGCACGTTAAACGTTGAGCCCGACCCGTAGGTTAGGGTCAAAATCCAACCAATCATCGGAGAGATAGACAGACAGAGAGACAGACAGCGAGTCCTTCACTGCGTTTGTGTTGTGCACTTTAAAGCTGGCAGCGTCCTAGTTGTGCCTTAGTCCTTGTCATCGGGTCCTTGTCGACGCTCAAAATGCCAGCGAGTGCCACTGATGACATTAAGTAGCTGTCGGGTTGCTCAGGATTAGATAGCAAAAGTGCCTGATGTTAGTTTAAAGTAGATAAACAAAAGCGGATTCAGCCTCTTTTCTCTGTCTCTCCATCTCTATCTCAGTCTCGAGTCTGTCATTGTTATAGCCGCGAGACAATCCACTCTTGCTTCTCCTTCCACTCTACCCTTCTTTATTTACCCCTTTCTCAGACTGTGTGCGTTTTGTCGTCATTGGATGTGTTTTAAGTGTATTCGTTAGCATTTGTCAACCGCACATCCGTTTGCGAGAGTCAACTTCGGCATTTTAATCATTCGACTCAATCTATTCGCGACTCAATCTTGCATGTTCTCCTTTTGCTTTCGCTTTCACTGTCACTTTCACTTGCGTCTTCGCTTTCACCTTTCTGGCAAAGTTCGAGTTCGCTTGGAGTTCATCTTAATGCACAAGTTTTCGTAAAACTTGGGAAGTTTTTAGACTCATTAAAAGCATATTGAAATTGCAAATTAATTAAGCATTGCCTTTGATTGTAGCAAAAGAATTTATTACAGTTGCCACTTTATACTTTTTTATGCAGTCGTCCCTTGACCTTTTACCTCTTTTATCATTCTTTTGGAAAAAGGTTTTCGTCTGCTGCGGCTAGACAAATGAAGCCCCAGCAATTCGAGAAGATCTTTTGATAATGGTCAGGGAATTTAGCAATTTGTGAATAAATTAAAATCCACAAACAATGCATAGATTAAAATGTTGTTAACTAAAAATTAGTTATAATAATTAGCTCGGTTTTATTGAAATTTGAGATAGGCTGTCTCATAAATTGAACATTAGTCCAATACAAAATTAATACTTTCATTATATAATAGTATGGTTTCGTTATTCAGTCTGAACAGTAACTTATTACTCTTTAATTAGTATTACAAAAATTATTAAACAAAATTTGATAGAAAATGTTAAAAATGAAAAAAGCGCTTCAAGCTTGACTTTGGCCACAACTTTGTTTACGCTAAATTATTAAATTGTTTGTAAACTAAAAGAGTTTAAAAAGCACAAAATTATAGGGTATACAGGTGTGTACTTCGCCATCCTAAATGCATTCTTTATTGAAACTTAAATCATTGCCTATATTTGCTCTTTAAAGAAACACTTTGAATGGGTTTCGTGAAAGAATTACTAAGTGAAATTATAATGTAGAGAATAATTAAATTATTTATTGCAGGGTATTACCCAGTTAAATGCATCGGTGCTTCTGTTTGTTGCCCAACACTTTTTTAATGTGCTCTGTTTATGCATTGGCTGAAACACTTTTGGGCCGCTGCCTTAATAATGGCCCAAGGGGGTTGCTTTTTGTGGCTGCAAAATGAAATTAACTTACAAATTTGTAGAGTTTTATAATTGAAAAGCTCGTTGGCAGCACTATGGCTGCACTTTGCCTATGTATCTGTGTATGTGGGCGTGATTTGTGAAAACAAAAATGAATTGCATTTATGCTATGCTCCGGACGACATGGCGTATACGCTACGGCCCCTTTTGGAATGCTTTTGGCTGGGTTCTATTCAAATATGTTGGCAAAACTGCAGTTGCAAGGTAAACTCTCTCCCTTTCCCTTTTCCTTTCCTGATTTCCATTCCACTCACTCAGTGTTGCTGTCTCTTTCGTCGCTACTTGGCAACCACTTGTGGGCTAACACGAAATGTTTCGGAGTCAGCTCAGCTGGTCTGGGTCCATTCCGAATTGTGGCCTATAAGAGAGAGAGAGAGAAAGCGACTCTCTTAAGTTGAACAAGTTGTTTTCGTTTTGAAACAAGGCCCAAAAGTTGTGTTGTGGCGACTTTGGCGTCGTTTTAATGCAAACTAAGTAGGCTCCACTCAGCGAAAGAAACGAAAGCAAAACAAACAACTTTCAAGTCTCTGAAACTTTATGCAGTACTTTAAGTTTGAATAGGAACACGAAAAAAGGGGACTGAGCTGAGCGATGGCAAAGTTTTGTTGCTTAACACAATCTATGTAAATATTAAATACGAAAAACCAACTTAATTAAAATGTATGTGCCATGTTTTCATTCGTTTGTTGTTTTCCTTGTTGTTGTTGACCATTTCCCAAAACAGCCGCAATGTTTTACTTTAACACTCCGTATATGTGTTGGCGCTGTGTTTACTGGAATTTCCCCAAGCGTGTTCTAATAAACTGGAAACTTAAATAAAGCTCATCGACCAAAGGCGGTAGAAAAAGTGAGGGCAGGGCAAACAATGAAATGCCATAGACATTCCGCATTGAGAAAGACAAAAGCGGATGAAAAAGGTATGCGAGCGATGTGCAAAAGATGAAATACTCTCTCATATTTGCAATGTTCGTACAAACAGAGCAAAACACAGAACACAGAAAAGCAAAAACTCAATCGAAAAGAAAAGAAAAGTAAAGAATGAGACACACACATACAGACACACATACGAACGCCAAGGGACACGTGAATGGATATCTATATTTATTATTTTTATGACAATCCCTTAGGAAATGTGCCATCATAAATTGCGCAATATATTTTTATAAGGCGTGTAATAATTGTAGAGTAGCAACACCAACAACACCAACAACAACGAATCAAATCGAGAGTCAGATAATAAAATTTACTCTCAATTGAATTTGTAGCTATGAAAAGTAAATAAACGTCGAGCATTGTCCACCTCTCCACTTGATTAGATTTATGCCACAACGACGACAGCAACAGCAACAGCAGTAGACACTGTCAGTGTTATTGACTAAACTGAACTCCAGTGTTGACTAACAACACTCAGAAACTGTCAAAAACACATTGCACTTGACTGCTTTTTGCTGTACAAATTGAATCGTTCAACTGGCTTTAATTTGCAGCCAAACCCCAAAAAATAAACCCATAACTACCATAAACCCACAACCAAACCCAAGTCCACAGACCTCAGTCCTTGGCCCCCAGCCACACACACGCACTTGTAAGTCCGAGCCCCGAACTCAATATTTACACTTAAAAGCGACCACAAAGAGGCCACGCGACCGGCAACTCCAAAAAGCTGAGCATGAACATGGTCCTAAACAAATAAATGGCCACAGGGAGCTCTGCTCAAAGAATACTTATACCCTGCAGACTAAAGAGTTTATATAATATTTTAAATTATGTTGTAAATAAATAATAGATAAATAAAATATTTTATGAATAATATACAAATGTATACTACATAACAAAAAATTAGTTTTCTAATTTATTTCTATTTGTCTATAGTTGAAATCTTCATTATTATTATTTTTGCTTTAATTTAAAATTATTTAAGTTTTCGCTTTTTGTAAGCAATAGTTTTAACGAGATTTTTATTAGTACAAAATTCGATATCTTTAACTTGGTGTAGATAAATTTTGAAAAATGAAATTTTTAAATATTTTGAATTTAAATTTAAAGTCAGTTGAAGAAACTAAGAATTTGATGGGCTTTCTGCGAGTTCATTTCATAAATAAAGTAGAGCCTTAATATAGTTTTGTAAAAAGCTTTTTTCGTCGAAAAATAATTAAGGAAAGTTTTGATGCAGAAATCATAAGTTTTGTAAATTGAATAATTTAAATGTTGAATGTAAATTAAGAAGTTGTTAAGGTGTACTAAAAATAAAGCTATATTGTAATTTTGTATTTCAGTTTATTAATAGAATGCAGGGTATTCAGCAAGTGATTAGCACAGTGAATTTTGCAACTCACTTTTTAAAGTAATCGCTCTCAGTCACACAACTCCCGACCGGAAATGGAAAATTGCCTTTTAATTGCATGAAGTTTCTAAATATGTAACCCCATTTAAGCAGGCATACACACGTACAACATATACAGACAAATTGTATACACAGGAGCAACACACATTATTTACAGTTTGAAGTTTTAAATGACGCCCACACAACGCACAACACACGCCTACACGCAGCAGCAGCAGCACAAGGAGTGTGGGAGTTAAATGTTAGAGAGAGGAGAGCTGACTTGCCACACATACGTGTCCTTGATTTCTGCTTATATCCTGCACTCGGCTACGTGCGACTAATCCCCCAATGACCTTCAAATTGTAGTTTATACATTGTAGATAGTTAAGCACACAATGGTTCAATGCGGTCGCCATCGTCTGGCTGCGGTGTATTGTGTCCTCTGTCCTCTGTGAGTGGGTTTTGTGTATTTGACAACCATCTGCCAGTTGAACTGTCTATCTGTCTGTTCTTGTGCCTCTGCCCTCGCTTCCCATTCCCGTCTGTCTGTCTGTCTGCCCGCTTGACTGTTTGCATTTGACATTTTCAATTTGCATGACATCGCTCTATGTACGCTCGTATACTCTTGTCGTGCTCCATTGAGATGGTCACGTATCCTTTTTGGCCCGCAGACTTCGCCTAAACAACTGGCAACTGGTAGCTGGCAAACGCATGTCGAACTGACTGCCTAATTATACTGGCCAAGGAGAGCCAAGGAAGAGTGGGCGGCGAAACTTTAGCTAAT
Organism: Drosophila albomicans; assembly: GCF_009650485.2. NCBI lineage: Eukaryota > Metazoa > Arthropoda > Insecta > Diptera > Drosophilidae > Drosophila > Drosophila albomicans. The sequence continues at coordinate 17,707,511 of NC_047629.2, read as the reverse complement.
TAAGCTAATCAAACAAAATGTCCTTAAAATATTCTTACAGCCGGCGTGGCGCACTTCAAAACACGCTAACTAAATACAAGCTTTGAGTTCCAAACAACTTTCTCAATTTCAGCTAATTGAGGAGTACTCCTCCTGGAGCTGCCACTAATCCCCTTACGCTCCAGTTACTTGTTTATTTACATTTTTCGGTGGTTCTTAATTCAATTTGTTGTTTGCGACTTTGAATTTTCCAAATCTTTACGTTAACTTTTTGAGCTGCTTTCCTGATTGATAGTTTAAGCTTCTAATGGAAGAACCGTGTTTTTTTCTTCTTATACTTTGGTTTTTTGTATTGAGGGTCGGTTCACTAACGGTATACATAAATATGTATATATACTCTTTTATTTATAGTATTTTGTCTGCTTTTATGGCCGCATTTATTTTTGTGTTGGTGTTTGTTGTTCTGTGCTTTGTAAATGGCGCCGCAATGGCCGGAAATTGCCGGAACTGAGCGGCTACACCTGACAATTATAGCCATAAATGTAACTCTATATAAGTACTAGCTGGAACGTGTGGGTTTAAGCAAGTTTTTTCCAATTATTTATTGCTGCAGCAGCGAGGCAAACATGACGATGGGGCTGCTGATGTGTCCATGACTTTATACACGGCTAAAATTGGTTTGAAAACTGATGCGGACAAGGTCGTAAATAATTGAAATCGTTCACTGAGCAGCACAAAGTGCAAAATAAAGTCGACCACAGATACACAACAGCATTAAAATAAACTTTTTTGCAAAGTTGTTTAAAGAAGCAATTCGCTACGCTTTGGGGGTTGCCTGAAAAATGTCCTGACATGCAAACTTATTTAGAAACAAACTCAGAACGACAGTAAACCGAAGTTTTGGCACACATTTGATTGGGAATATTTTTCGAAGAAACCTTCCGCCACACACCCAACTTAACTGATAATGTTGTTATTTCAGTTTAGTTGACAAACTATTTCACATGGAGTGCTTGATTCAACACTATTATTTAAAGAAAGCTTTTCAAAATGTCCTGATATGCACACTTATTAGGAAAGCAATATGTGATTGGGAATATTTTTCGAAGAAACCTTTCATAAGCGCAGCCAACTTAACTGCTAATGTTGCCAGTTCAGTTCGGATGCCGATCTGGCAACGCCTTCATATTGAACTTTACAGTTCACATGAAGTGCGTGTTTCAACACTTTATCATTTCACGGTAGCTATTTAAAATGTGCATAATCAACTTGGATGCCATTTCAAGCATTTCCACCTGACATTTCGAGCACTTCGCCCTTTGTCTTCGCTCACCTGTTGCCAGGCAGGAAGTGTCAGCTTCTGAGAGTATGCTTAAATTTCGCATTGTTAGTCAGATTTCAAGTGATTTATACAACATTAGATTGCTTAGCATACGTTACCATATCTACGGATCTCAACGACAACCCTTTTCCACTGTCACTCCCTTACCTGACAACCCTAAAACCCACCCATCCCTAATTCAATGCTCGCCGATTATTTGACAAATGTGCTCTGACTCAACCATAGGAGGCTTAGAGAATTTGCGACAGTATTTCTGTATGTGTGTGTGGCTCAGTACGACAGAGTGAGTTTGTACGAGTGCGTCGTCGCCAGTGTGTGTGTGTGTGTGTGTAAGTCATACAATTTTATTGGATTTTATTTGCACTGCAGCAACTACGCCATAAGTCATTGCACCATTATAAATTCCTTTTGCTGTGCCCAATCGATTCCCATTGTGCCGAAGGAAGCTCAACCGCGAGGTGGAAAAAAAGGACGAGGTAAGGATTCGTTTTTTTCTTTGTTTGTGTGTCGCGTGCTTTTTTCCTTTTTATTCGTATTTACATATTTTCATTGCAAGCGATGTGGATTTATGGTGAATTTCCAAATGCCTTTGGCACAATTATAGCCTTTCCCCTCACTCTCTCTCTTGCGCTTTTTCTCCACTTTGTGGGCGTGGCACTTTCAACGAGTTGCGCCCAACTATTGCACTTTTAGTGCTGCGACAAATGGAAGCCGGTTACGACGAGATGACAATGCTTTTTCCATTCTTTCGGATGGCGTTTTTGGTTCAGCACTTGTTGCAACCTTGCAACCTTGGGAGTACTTAGGTTGCTGACTTAGGGCAGCAATTAAGTTGACTCTTTTTCTTATTTACCATGCAAATAGCAAACAATTTCCGTTCGCTGTCCTGTCAGCCGACTAATTGAGATGGCAAAGTGCTGGCGGAAATGCTCGCACTTTACCCCGCTCTTTTCTCTTTAAGAAAACACTCACAAAAAAGTTCACCCGAAAAAAAAGACAAGAAAAAAAACTAAAAACATTTGCCAGCCGCAGTGTAGCGAAGAAGAAGCCATCAAAAATGTAAATATGTAATACCCCGAAGAACCTCAAGTCGCAAGTCCGAAGCCCAAGTTAACTTTGTAGACAGCTCGACGTTGTCGTTGTAACCGTTGTCGTGCCTTGCCTAGGAAGTAGCTGCTACTACTACTGCGATGGCAGACAGAAATCTAGGGGGAGGTGTAGCAATGACGTTGAAGTAGAGCGTCAATGAATTAAATATAACCAAACCCAACCTAACTTAACACAACCTAGCCCAGCCCAAGCCATTCCCAAAACAACCCATTCTAAAATGTACACGCTGTGAGCTTTCCACTTGATTGCTGTCAGCCGACTCTCTCTCTGTCTCTATCTGTCCTTCCCTATTGCCATCTCTTTTCACTGTCTCCTGCTGCTTTAGAGTCTAGCAGGAGGCAGCAGGCTCTGCTTGTCCTTGCCGAATGCTTGTTCGATTTACATTTCAACTGCAGCTAGCAAAGGCGTTACATGGCGTGACGCAACTGCCTGAATAGATAAAATGTATTGCCATACCACATATAGCCAAAGCTATAGCTACCTGTACATGTACAACACACATGCACAACCGAATACACAACACGAATGGAGTGTGAGTAGGTGTTTGTTAATATGTAATTCACCAAACATGAATTGTCGTTGAAAAGTGCATTCCGTTTTGCTATTTCTGCTGAACATCGCTTCAACAAGAAGTCCTAAAAAAGACTTCATAAATAATTGTAATATATAAAAATTGTATTTAGAGTTAGTTTACAGATTACATATAAATTATATGACACTTTTTCGATTATAAAAATGTGTTTAATAATTTAAAAATAAAAAACAAAATGTTGGGCAATAGTTTGATTGAGAACAGGTTTAAAAGTACACTTCATATTTGGGGAAACTATTGCGTAATTTGACCTATTAGGGGCTGTCCATATATTACGTAATCACTTAGGGGGTGGGAGGGGGTCAAGGAAATGATTATGTTTGATTACATGGGGAGGGAGGGGTCTTGGACAATGATTACGTAATCATTTTATAAAAATTTTGTTGTTAAATGTATTTATTCAAAAATTAGTTTAGCGCCGATTACTCTGTCGATAAGTACCGAATGCAATATTTCATATAAATGTAGCTGTAAGCTTCGATTGGAAATCAAAGAAACCCCTTTACCGTGTGGCTGGACGGCGATAGGGAGAATGCCTATAGGCATATAGTAATTCAGTCATACGAAGGATGTGAAGACCTCGAATGGCTTGACGAGGGCTATGTAGACGACGAAGATGATACCTGCGGATATAAAGAGATTTTGACAAGACAACTTCCAATAATAACAAGTAAGAAAGCTACAGTCGAGTGTACTCGACTGTGAGATACCCGCTACCCATTTTGAATAAAAGCAATATATTTTGCGGTATTTTCTCAAAATATACCGAATATACTGCAAAAAATACTAAAAATATACCAAATGGTATATTTGGTATATCGACATAGTACCGCATTCAAAATATACCATAGACGGCACAATGTACCAGATTGTCGGCCAAAGCAAATTAGTCCCCTAGTAAGTAGGCGTTTGGCCATACAAAAGTATTTCTTTAATAACTTCGACAATTTTTATCTGATTGCAACCATTTTCAGGAATCATAACTACTATAGTTATTATTATATCTACCAAAATTCGGAACTCTAGCTTTAAAATTACGCTTGTTATTCGATTTTTTTGATTTGCGGGGGCGGAGGTGGGCGTGGCAAAAATTTGAAACAAACTTGATCTGCGTGCAAACATAACAAATGCTGTCGAAAAAAAATTATAGCTCTATCTCTTATAGTCTCTGAGATCTAGGTGTTCATACGGACAGACGGACAGACACACAGACACACAGACGGACAGACGGACATGGCTAGATCGTCTCGACTGTTGACGCTGATCAAGAATATATATACTTTATAGGGTCGGAGATGCCTCCTTCTACCTGTTACATACATTTCCTGCCGGCACAAAGTTATAATACCCTTCTACCCTATGGGTAGCGGGTATAAAAATATTAAAGATTGGCTGGAATCTTCTTTTGAAAATACCGATTAAAAGAAAAAATTTTCATATTTTTCTTTTTTTTGTGATTACGTAATCATTGTTAGGGGGGGAGGGTGTTCATCAATTGATTACTTTTGATTACCAGGGGGGGGAGGGGGTCAAAAATCGCAGAAAACGTGATTACGTAATATATGGACAGCCCCTTAATAATTCTTGCAATATTGTTTAAAATTTCATAATACAAATCCAAATATATTGTGAGCAATAGTTTGACATTTTTATAGCGAAATTAGTATTAAGAACAGGGTTAGAAATATGTTTCATATTTGGTAAACTATTGTGGCTGGTAATGATATGCAACACGAAACGGCTTCGACAACAAACCCATTTGGATGGCGGGGTGCTTATTTGTTAATTGAACCAACAGCTAAACACGCTTTGCCACCGTCGTCCTATATGCATAATGTTTATGTAATCCGCTCTGCTTATGAACGAACGATCCTATGTCCTTCTACTCCAGCTCCTCATTCTGTTGCTGTCCAACTGTCTGTTCGACTGTCCAACTGTCTGTGCTATTCAATTCCATTGAAATGGCCGTGCTGCATATTAAAACAGTCGCATAAATAAATAAGCATATTCAATTTTGATGAAACGTGAATGGTATCGAAATGTTTAACAAAACGAAGAACGTGACCTTGCAGCATTTATGTGTCGAGTGATATCCTAGAAAATGGCAAAACCATGAGAGGATGCCCAACTGAAACAAATCAGCGTTTAATCAGAGACAAAGCATATTTAGTCGCATACACTTAAAACAGTGAGTAACAATGTTGTGTCCTTCGTTGCGAATTCGACAGTTGAGCTTTGAATCTGGATAGAGAGGGAGAGTGAAGTGGAAGATGAAGTTAGTTTGTGGTTGGGGGCTTTAACTGTGAGCTGCAATGCAGCTTAGACAATTTAGAGATTACCCTCAGCATGAGCAAACGAGTGGCATTATGATTTAGATGTGACTGTTGTCCGTTGAATAATTCACTTAATTGGCCTCCAAAGAGGACCTAAAATATCGAAATGCCAAAAGTGAAAGTGAGCTCGGAGCGCTCAAGCAAAATATGCAATCAACTGTCAAAATGACAAACTGAAGAGATGAGATTTTCAGAAACAGAACCAAGAGAATACTTGCGATTACAGTTGCACATCCTCGCTCCTCTCCTCTTCTCTCTACACCCCTTTCCAACCACGTATCTTTACTGTTTATGAGCTGGCATTGAAATGTTTCAATCTGCATGCAAATGAATGTGCACTGCGATGTATGTTGCAAATACATACACCAGAGTGGAGTGGAGTGGAGTGAGTATGTTACTTGCTCATACAAGCATATCTACTTACAGCCTCTCGTACTCTATTGTTGTCATGCATTGTACATTGATCTGGGCAACAACAATTGTGGCAAATATAATTACAGCAACGTTGCATCAGCATGCAAATTGGCAGCTCATGAATAGCCCAATGAATCAGACAGTTAAACAATATGTCCTGCGATTTAATTTCATTTTCTGCAATACCCCAAACTCGTATATCATGCAGTCAGTCAGTTAAAGTTTTGATTTCCACATTTCCGCATTTCTGCACTCTTTCTCTTTCCAAAGCTGTTTCCCCCAACAATTGAGCAATTCGCCCCGCCTCTGGGGAACTTTTCTTTGGGCGCCATTTTCAGTTTTCCTTTTGACACGCATTCGCGTGCTTTTCTGCTTTTGTGTATGTGGTTTTTTTGTTTTTCCCTCATTTTTTCTCGCCTGACATGCTTTTGAAACTTAATACTCCATTCGTTCTCACATTCAATTTAAGTTGAAAAAGACTACTTAAGTCAACTGTAACCTTGAACCTGCCTGCCACATTGCTGTGGAACAATGCTGCATGCAACATTTCCCGAGCATGTTCTACTCGTGTACTTCTATTTTCAGTTCATTAAGCGGGATTTTCAACACATTATTTATGCTCTCTCCAGCTGCTGCGTTCTTGCCAAGGATTTACTTGGGATTGAAGAGCACTAAAAGCGGGAGCTCAGAGCATTGTCGAATTCTAAATACCCTGAACCTGAGAAAAGTTTGCTTCTTTAAGCATAGAAACATTCATTATCCTAAAGAAATTTTACGAACCAACTTTGTTGTTTGTCCTTCCTATCAGTTAGTGCAATAATCTAAGGGTTAAGTTGGGGTTACCCGATGTAAGGGCATAATAGAGATATACCTTTTGATAAGTGTTGTGTAGTTGACGGCACGTGCCGCACGGCGACAGCTGCACTAACAAGACAGAGGAGGGCATAAGACACAATGCGAGCAGCGAAGGATGTGGCAAGAACAATGTGTATCCGTCTCGTTCATCATTATTTAACTTTTGAGTGTTGGCAATGTGGCAGTGTCAAGTTGTTGCATGTGCTGCAATTAGTTTGACTTTTGCCCCCCTGCGAACTCTGTTGTCAACTAATTTCACAACTTTCGTATTCCTCACTTTTCCAGTATGCGTAAGTTTATTAACTGTCTGTTGTCGATTAGCAACACTCTGAATTTGACTTCAATTGATGTATATTTCTCGTTGACCAACACTGTAGTTAAAATGCAACTCTGAATATTTCTTCTCTAAGTTGATCCACATTGAGTGAATGGTGTAAAAATACCTTGTGTAAAGTAAAATATTCGTATTTGAAATTGATTTAGCCATAATTTCTGTTTTTGTAGTTATACAAATATGCATTCTGATTGTGATATGCAGGAAGAGGAGTTCTGCGATTCCGACATAAAAGAGGAAAAGTCTAAAGAAGTTGAAAGTCTACGTGCAAACATTTATTATGCTCCACATTTGATCACTCAATTAGGCGACTTGCTCCTGGGTGAGTTTAGATATTTCTAATTCGATTTGAATAATTGTTAAGCCTTTTTTATAGATCGATATTATGTGGAGTGTTTGCTCTCCGATGGCCATATGTCAAACGTTTGGCTTTGCTGGGATTTGGAAGCAATGCGGCAAGTGGTCATTAAGATCGCAAGAGAAGCTTATACAAATAATGCGATGATATGTGTTGAGAAGGATACTTTAAAGGAACTCGATCGATTCGGTCTTAAGAGTCCACATCGTAAAAGAATTGTGGAAATGTTTGACGATTTTTTGTTGGTGACTCCACGAACATCGCTATGCTGCCTTGTACTAGAGGCAATGGATGGTACGGTGACGGATCTGATAGCGCGAGATAACCGCTTGCCTTTGATGACGGTCAAGAACATATCGATGCAAATGTTCGAAGGTCTGGCCTTTCTGCACAAATGCCATATCGTTCACACTGACATCAAGCCTGAGAATGTATTCTTCACCTATATTGACGAGCGTCGTCCGGTTGTTCGGATTAAGATTGGCGATTTTGGCAATTCGTTCAGTGAGCATAGACAGACATCGGTTCTTATACAAACACCACCTTATCGGTCAGTTGAGGTTATTCTGGGCGCTGGCATTTCTAAATCCTCGGACATTTGGAGCGTTGGTTGCATGATCTTCGAAATGGTTACCACCAAGTATCTGTTTGATTTTGATTGCACGGACTTTGTCAAATCCAATCGCGAGCATCTTAAATTAATAACTAAGATTTTGGGTCCCATTCCATTTCATTTAATATTTAAGGGAGACTATTCTCAAATGTATTTCGATGCAAACTGCCGTCTTATTTCCATCGACGATCTGAAACCCGAATGCATACGCGATATTCTGATAGAAGTCTACGGTATTCCCCGATCTGAGGCGGAGCCACTGGCTTGGTTTTTGGAATACACGTTGCAGCTGGATCCAAGGGAGCGACCAACAGCTGAGCAATGCCTTTCACATGATTGGTTATCCTAAAGTCAGTTTGCTTTCAAAGACGTAATGCAAATGAGCTGAGAACAAAAGGAGTACAACATCTAATGAAAACCTAATTACTGTTGCTGCTGAGCTTATGGCATTAGTTTGAATTCGCTTCCGTACTGTAATTTAATATATTCTTAACAAAGGATACAACTAAGGCTGCTTTATCTCAGACTAATTTAAAATTCTCTGCCGTAGGCGCATTCATGTGAAAGTGTAAAAAAAAAAAAAATATATAATTATAATATAAAATGCTTAATAAAATGTAAAATATTCTAAATATTTATATATTCATATATAAATATATATTTGTTTTAAAACGAAAAAGGAAAGCTGCTTACTAGGAAATTTACACAGGCACCACAAAGTTGGTTATATAGATAACCTTTCCTTATTTAATATATGAATAACTGATATTTGTAAAAGTACAGTTTGATTAACCTAAATAATACTGCTTGCTGCTGACGACTGAATTCGTTACGATTGACAAAGCTCAGAAAATTATACAAAAATAGCTTGCATAACTTTAAAATTTAAATGTAAAATCAAACGGAGAAAGAGAAAATTAAGAGAAAGCTTTAATCATCTCAATTAAAGGTATACATTGTTTCTGCTTCTTACAATTAATGAAATGCTTTTAGTAAATATTTTGTATAATTATTATTATTTAGTGAAAGCTTTAATCATTTTAACTAAAGGTATTCATTGTTTCTCCTTTTTACAATTAATGAAATATTTTTAGAAAATATTTTGTATAATTATATTGAAATGATGAAGGGAAAAATTCAATGTTGTTGGCATTCAGAAGCCAATTCCACAATGGCCAAAAAGGCAACACATTAGTCAAACAATGCTTAAAAACATACACCCAAACACACATGTGTTGAATGTGCGTGAATATATGTGTACATATGTATTTATTGAGGTCCTGTGTGTGTGCGTGTGTGTGGGTTTGAGTGAGAGTGATTGTGTGTGTGTGTGTCGACAGTTAAATGGAGGCAGTTGAATGGAAGTTTGCCGCATGACATTAGCATGCAAATTGCTAAATTGAAATTGTCATTCACATTTACCGCCTCTTGACTTGCTGCTGCTGCTGCTGGTGTGTTGTTGCCTCTTTGCCTCTTTGGTTGCGGCTCTGTGGTTCTCCTGCCGAGTGTCTGTTTGTTTTGAGCTTGGCCAAAATCAATATATACGTATCTAACATGGCTTAACACATCATTTGGTTTCAGTTTTGATGTTTGCCTCTGTCAGTTAGTGTCCTCCACTTTGACTGGAACTGTGTGAGTAACGCTGATGGTGACTGCCTGAAATGGGTATTACACGCATCATAAATGGCCGCAATTAGAGTTGGCCAAGTTTCCGACCCCCTCCCCTTTCATCGTTTACAGATCGATAGAGTGCCGCCACAGTTACCAAAAATAAATCCAAATTACCATACGCCTTAATGCCACTAATAACAAATGCCGCATAAATTGATTGATAGAATGCCTAGCTGACAGATTGACTGACAGAGCCGTTGCCAAACATCGCCTGGCGGCCTGTTAGCCTGGCGACGGCAACAACGATGGCTAATGGTGCTTTAATTGAAGGTCTTAACGCTTTTCATATCTCATCAGAAATCGCTCAAAATAAGACACGTGGCTTATTTTCTCTTCGGCACACTCTTCTGGCTCATTCTGTAAACCATTCTTGCTCGCTGGTTGCGCTGGCAACGCTAATTGGTTCCTTAATTAAACATTGGCGCTGCAAAAATGCTGCCTCCAACATGTAAGGCTCTTAGCTGGAACCTAATATAGATGAGAGTTGCCAGTTGCCTGGCTCTTTGAAGTGGCCAACGCTGCAGTTTTGGCCAATTATCGGTCATGCAATTCATTTAGTTAGTTAGAACTGAACTTGGCCCTAATGGCCCATGCCCTGTCGTTGCACTCCAAAAGTGCCTATACGTGCCATTATTTCAGTTAACCTTCTCTTTGGCACTCTAGCACTCTTCTCTTGCCACTTATTACTTTGACTTACTTGCCACCAATTAAAAGACAATTATGTGGCCCAAAACTTGTGCCAGAGCAGTTCCCCTTGAACTTCCTTCTGATGGCAAATGTTAATTTTGTTATTCTTTTTGAAACCGAAGCAGAGCATCAGGCAAAAACCAAACACACACGCACACACACAAGCTGGGGAAAAACTTGATGGAAAATCTGCTCATACACCTGATGGCAGGTGAGACCTCGAGCAATTGCTCTTCATCGAGCCGAGCGTAATCCTCTGCAGCAATTGTAACTTTTAGCCATTTGGCAAAGTTTACGACCACATTGAAATCTCAACTCTTCAATTATTGAACAGGCCCAGTTAAGTCTTTAGGTCAACTTCTCGAGCGGCCAACAAACACACACATACACACACAGTGCGTTGTGCTCGGCATTGGCAATGACTGGAGCCATATGCTTCGATAACCATGTCATGAATAGATGAGTGCGTACAAATGACCATGTTAAACTGCAATCTTCTATAGAGAGCAACAAGTACGCAGTGCGTATACTTGTTTTTATTGCTATGATGTAAGCGTAAAACTTCCCCTAGTGTCCATTAAACGTGATTCTTTCACAATTTTGTATAAGCTGAAAAGAATTCTATAAGCTATAGGATATCACCATTAAGAAAATATTTTACAATTTTAATTCAGCTTGATAAATATTTGAAGAATGTAGGTTTAAAATATAATTTATACAATAATAAAATACAACAAGTAAGAAAAATACAGTCCAGTGCACTTGACTGTGAGATACCCGCCACTCATTTTGAATATTACATTCGAAATATTACATTCGAAATATACCATAGAGGTCAAAATATACCAGATTGTCAGCGTAAGCAGCTAAGACCCGATTGCAATAGGCATAACTTTTACAATTTGCAATTGCAACTAAATTCTCAGGAATCCTAAATAGTATAGTTATTATTGTCTATCTGTCTGTAACATATATTTCCTGCCGGCTTAAAGTTATAATATCCTTCTATCCTGTGGGTAGCAGGTTTAAAAAGGAAGATAAGGATAAGTTATATTATTTGATCGATATTGTGAGAAATTATCGGGTTCCTATGGCAGTATATACATAGGTTCAATATTAAGTAAAGAAATTCAGACAATCAGTCAGACAATATTGAAATAAATATAATTATTAGCTATGATAAATTCAGCTCATAAGCAAACTCGAATTAAATTCTTACTTTGTCTACATTTTTAAAAGTTGATTACTAAGGTTATTCTTTTTTTTAAATAGACACTCAGTGAGTCATGCTTCGTCTACCATCCAGCTCCAGCTCCACATTCACGGTAGTCTCCGGGGGCGTAAGGTATAAAAGTAATTTTCCAGTTGACCCTGTTACTGTAACACAAACTCCATTTACTTGATGAATGCACTATGTACGAGTACTCGCATAAATATATACATATATCTATATATACAAGATTACGAGTACGTCTTGGACTACTTCTATATATAAGATGGAGCAGCGTGTCAAGTGAATTCATTTGGCTGGACACTTTGGCTTCATTAATATTTATAAAAGCTGCTGCGACAGTTGCGAAGGTTGTGCGCTGTGGCGGTGGCTTTGGCCAAACAATAAGCTAAACTTTGGTTGTAATAATTTAATCGCCAGGTATTTAACAAGTTTTCTTATTGCCAACTTAGAGGTTAATGCCAGCGTTGCCAGCGTTCGCATGAATTACATTGCTTTGGACTGGGTTGAAGCTTTAACGCTTGAGTTGAGTTTGTAAATTGTTTGGTCACTGGGCGTGATTCTAGGTGACAAAACTTTTATGCCAGACAGCGAAAGAAATCGACTCAGAGAGACAAGGAAAACGTGGTATGAGTGGAGAAAAGCAGGGAAAAGCTTAACCAAAAACCGCAATCGCTTTACATTTTCAATTTCCATCTAATCTAAATTACATGATACGCGCACAATTTGAACGCTAATGAGCAAAGAAGCTCAACGTACAACGTTGCGTATGCGCAACATATTGCGTGTGAATTTTAATTAAAAAGTTTCGCTCACTTATCCAACCAAGATAATCGCTAGCTAGCCGGGCAACACGGGACAGAACCGACAGATACATAGACTCCCCTCCAAGACCAAGGCAAGACCAAAAAGCGGATGTTGTCGTTGTCGCACCCCTCGAGCTGTTGCTCCCTTCGATTGCATCGATTTTCTAAGCAATTTTCCAAGGAGAAGCTTGAGCATGTGCATTGTCAAGTTGCTTTTCATTTATATTTAATTATGTCTAACTGCATGACAGCGAATGGGCAAATTGTAAACAGTAGATAGAGCAACGCCACAGGCAGTCAATTGATTCAGCTCTCTGTTGTGGCAGCTCGCACCACCGCATCACCACATCACCTCACCACACTAGCACCTCATGTTGCTAGGTAATTAAACGCTCACACATTAACTTATGCTGCCAGCCAGCCAGGCAAGCACACACACACTCACACCTGCTGCTGGTGCTGTAAATTGGCCTGGCTTATTAGCTGACAAGCGAAGAGTCGATTATTGATTGTGTGGTTGCTCGATAATTTACGAAACAATTCATTTTGGACAGCTCATACTTGCCTTTGACTTTTGTTTGGCCATGATTAAGCATGCTTAATGTTTAGGGCCATTGGACGCAAATGCAAACCACTTGCTTGATTCAGTTTCTGTTTCTGTTTTGGCAGCCACGCTCTTTGCCCGTTGCTGTGATTGCTGCTGCTGTTGCTGTTGCTGCTGTTGCTTTGTGCTCACGGCGCAGGCGCCTCGCAGTTACTCCGAAAATAGCAGCAGCAGCAGCAGCAGCAGTCAACGTTGTTGCGTATACGCAGCGTTGTCTCAGTCGTTAGCTGGACGTGATGTTGGCCGCAAGGGCGCCACGGCATAAACGCAAGACCAGAGGACTAGACAGACATTGCCTGAAGGCAGCACTTTTTTGCCGCTGAAACAACAAGTACCTAAACAATAGTGTGTGTGCGTGTGTGTGTGCCATTAAGTGTGTGTGCGTGAGTGTGAGTGAGAGAACGAACGAACGAACGAAGGAGCGAACGAACGAGTGTTGTGTTTGTTTGTGTTGCAGTGCAAGTGCAAGTGCAGTTGTGTTGTCGATGTGGTTCGAAAAGTGCAGCAGCATACTAGTAGCTAAAAAGTATGCTTTAGAATTTTATTATCGCGCAACTTTGTGAAGTTTGACACGCCTTCCGTGACCCCACCAGCACCACCACTTACACGTATATATATATAGTAAGATATATATCGTATAAAGTAGCATACACACACACAATTTATTTATGTACAAATACAAATACAAATAGAAATATTCGTACTACCTTTTCGAGCTGAATAATTAATGCAATCAAGCTATTTGAGACCCGTTTTTAGTGTCGTGTGCGCGCGCTTTGAGTGCTCGGTTTCAAAGTGGCAATAATGAGTTACGTTCGCGTTTTCCTAACCTAAAGAGAAGCTATATATGTATACTATATAGATATATGTATATACGCACATTAACTTCTACTAAATGGTATTTTGGCTTTACATATACATGTGTGACAAGCGCAACGAATTTGGCAACTCAACTGAAACTACAACTAAAAACTGAAAACTAAAAACTGAAACTGAAACTCAACTCAACTTTAACTTTAACGTTAACTCTAAACTCGTAACTCAACGGCAGACCAAATTGAAAACAGGAAAACATAGGAATATATGGCAGAAAGTACACAATATTTTTCGAGAGGAACATACATGAATACACTTAATTTGAATATTGCAAATAATACAACAACAAAAAATATATGCACATACTCGTCGTCATACTCGTACATGTTTATAAATCTAGAGCTAACTGGCAACAAATTCCAATCATAAATTAACGCAATAAAAACTTTGCGGCGCTTGACTTTTCGCCGAGCAAAAACCTATTTCGATTTTCACCCCGAACAGACAAAAACGCACGGGCTGATAGAAATTAACAAAATATCAAAAAAAAAAAGAAATTGAAAATTAAAAGAAACAGATAAGTAAATAGAGCAAAATGAAATGAAATGTGTCTGCAGACCAAAAAGCGCAAAGCAAACAACAAATAACTAATAATAATTTTCAAATTTATACGCAAAAACATCCATATACATATTTACGACGAATGAGTAGAGATCTTTATCTCTCTATCTCTCTCTTTCTCTCGGTGCGGGGAGCATCACCTCCATCGGCTAAATGAGCAGACAGTTTGGCCAGAATATATTTCGATTAAAATTGAAATAAAATTGAACTGGACACAGCGCTGACACGAAAACCAAATAGCGTGCCAACTGTTTGAGTGGAATCTTGTATTGTCTGCCAATATTCATATACATAACAACAGCTGACAACAGCAGCAGCAACAACAACAACACAAAAAAAAAAAAGTAAAACAACAAGAACAAGTCGGATAACAAGAACAAAAACAACAGCTCTCAGCTATTGCAACCAACAACAGGTTGTTCGCTGAACAACAAAGACAAACATTATCAATTTCCCTCGAGGTGAGCTCAAAATTTTTTCAATTAACATAATTAAAATAGTTTTTCCCCCTTTTTTGTTTTTTTTTTTTGTGCACTGGAAACTTTTCTTTCTTGTTGACGTGAATTATTGTTTGATGTTTAAAAATATATTATGCCTTTCTTTTGTTTTGTACTTCAACTGTTTGTTGTACGCATTTAAAATTTCTTGGGGAGCGCTAAAAATAACTTTGCGTAAACTGCTTTAAAGTAGTTTGCACACTTGAAGACGCAAACAAAATATTTGTGTGACAAAAATTTCGTCTAATAATCGCCTGTTCTTGTGCAAAAAGAGGGGACAACATTAAAAATTGCCAAATTCCAGACTAGATGAAGAGAATTATCTGTTAAAAATAAAAGAACAAGATAATTCTTAAACAGATCTTGGAAAACAACAACTTAGAAGGATCTAAATTCTAAAGAAAATGGAGCAAAATAATATACAATTTAATTTTAAAATTAAAAATAAAACAATGCTAGAACAAAATATATTTTGTATTAAAACCAAGTAAGAGGATTAAATGCAAACTTAACAAAATAAATATGGTGAACCAAAAGGGAAGAGTTCGCTTTGGCATGGGTATAATAAAAAGCAATCAGCCTTGTACCCACACACACACACACAGATATCCTTTACATGGCTTTTATGCTGCTTACCCTGCTTAAGGATAACTAACCTTTGTGGGGCATTCCCTTGATCACCTGACAGTTTTACTTGAGTCCCGTTTGTTGTTTTGTTTTGTTGTTCTGTTTTGTGTTGTTTGTTGTTGGTCGCAAAGCACATGTGCGAATAAATGTGCTTGTTAGTATGCGTTGAAAAGTGGAAAACTGACCATGTCACAAAGTGCCATAAACAATTTTACAACATTTTGCCTGTCATAAGATTAAATGTGCATAAAATGCGAGGGGCCACGATGAGACTGAGGGGGACGGAGGGGACGGAGGCTGTGTTGAAGGCGAAACAAAAGCAATAACTATAAAACAAACAGAATACAATGCGCTTGAATTGCGAGAGCAAAGGAGCACAACAACAGCAAAAAAAAGGAGACTTTCTCCTCCCTCTACACACACACACATACAGAGTTTATGACAACAACAAAAGTAAAAGCAGCAGCAGCAACAACGTGAACAACAACAATTGGGTGCGGTGGCAGCAACAAAACATGCACACATACAATTTGAGTTTTTTTCCTTTTTACGAACTTGTATTTCTTTCATTCTTTTCCATTTTTTTTTTTACTTTTTTTTTTGCTGCTGAGTGCCGCTGGCGCGGATTGCAGAGTGCTACACTGGTTGTGCGTGTGTGTGGGGATCTAAAGGTATGCACAGAGTCAGAGCCAGAGTCACACTCACAGTCACAGTCACAGACACAGACGACAGCATCCAATTACAAAAAGTGAATATTTGAGACTTGTTTGTTGACCTTAACATTTATTTGGGGCTCTTGGCATTGCGGCGACTTTTCAAGTACGTACATATCTGACCTGAATGCGAAACCTTTAAGAGCGCCTTATGCCCTGATATGAATGCATTCCTAACTTGCTTCGCTTGGCCAAAATACGCAAATGCGAGAGTACGCAAACGTTAAGTGAAATGTGTATAATTCAGACATTTCTTTCATGCTGCTGTTGCTGCTGATAATGAGCCGTTAGTGGTCCTGACTGCTGCCGTGAGTCGTGCGCCGTGTGTTTTGTGTTGTTTGCCGTGTGGATGGCTCAACGCGTTAGTTGGGGCCACTCACGCGATGTGGGCCACTTGAGCACGTTTTGCATAAATTGCTGGCCCCATCGTCATCGTCGTCGTCGTAGTCGACGTCGTCATCCCTGATGGCATGCTAATAACGACAACCGCGCCCACCTTTGGCCGAAAAAAACCACCAGAGCCAGCAGCAGAGAGTGGTGGGTAAGATGGTCAAAACAAAGGCCATGTTAAGCATTTAAGCACAGCTGCCATTTTCACATTATTCCCAAAACAAGCGCCGACATCAATCTGCAGCTGATCTCTCTGTTGAGTCGCCCCACACAGAGATGCCTATCGATGTCGTCGTCCGCCGCAGGCAACCGCAGGCCAACATAATCTGTGGCCACAGGCCAGGCGTTATTTCACTTGCTAAGGCGGTAAATAAGCCAACAAGTGTCTGCTCGGACAGCTGCATGAAATTTAATTAGATTTGCGTTGCGTTGCGTATACGCAACGTTTGCCGCACGTTCACGGCGCCAATCACTGGCGGCTCAATAAAGGAAAACTAATTTTTTAGTGCCCAAAAACATTTTCGAGCCTCAGTCACAAGAATTTCACCTGAGCCTGCCCCAAAGCAAATGTTGAACCAGCACTTTGCATCTGATGTGTGTCCTGTGTCTGTGCCCTGTGTGTGAGTGTGTATGTGTGTGTGTGAGAGGTGTTTCCATGGGCGTGTGTTTGCGTTTGTGTCTGCTGTGGGGCAGCTCCGTTGTTGTGTGTGCTGATTAACTGTCAGGTGACCGAGAGCCACCCCTCAAATGATGGCCATGGCTTCGTTGTCGTCATCGTCGGCGTCGTCGTCGACGTTGCCGTTGCTTGCTGTCAGTCTCATCTTTGTTGGCCTGCAGACTCATTTGGACCACAAACAATAACATTTTGCACAGTCGCTGTGACAACATAACAAAACAGAGCCTAGCCAAATGAGATATTCCCTCTGGTTGCATTAGGCAAAAAATTAAGCATACGCAAGGCAAACAACGAATGTGGAATATTCTATGCTTAAAATAGAAAGTCGCAAGTGTATAAGAAAAACTCTAATTTAATAAGGACAACACTAAAATATTAAATACAAAATTTATAGGAAAAATCAAATTTAGTAAATAAAATACTTGAATATTAAGTAAACTGTTTGATTTTGAATTTAAAGTAATATAATTGTATATTAATTATTATTCAAATTGTAATTTATGGAAAGTCGAAAGTTTAAAAGAAAAACTTTAATTTATAAATAACAACACTAAAATATGAAATATAAAATTTATAAGAATAATCAAATGTATCAAGTAAATTATATTAATTTGAATTAAAACTAATTTAATTATGTATTACTATCAACAATTTAATTAAATAATATTTAATTTTTCTGCCAAACACAATTCGTTGGTGATACTTGGATTTAGTTTTTAATTGAATTTAACTAATTCCATTTAAAATCCATATTTAAGAGATGCACTGATTGGCGATTGCAGATGGAATTTGAAATTTAATTAAAATTGTCAAATAAATAATGGCATATTTAATTTGCATCTAATTGGATTGCAAATACTATGATAGTTAATTAAATAATGCTTCATTTGCGAGTGTATTAACGTCGAACAAATCACAATTTTCTCTATGCGGAAATTGACCTCAAAAGCACACATTTTTTTTATTGCAGAGTGCTTTTGTTTGTGTGTGTGACACAACCAAAATTATAAAGACAATAAAAATTGCTGTGCATTATTCAGAGCTTTGCAGTGTGTTGAGATGCGGTTGGTTAGTAGAGGCGACACAAAAAGTTCATAAAATAAATTGCAAAGTTAATAAACAAGTAGCCGAGGCTTTTGTGGCTGCTTATGGTGTTCAGTGTTGAGGCCAGGCCCAACATTTGGCAACGGCAATTAGCTTTAAACACGTCATTAACTGCTTAAATGGCAACATGTGTGTAATGCCAGCAGACAGCAAAGGCAGCCAGCAAAGGCAGCAAGCCAGCAGCCAGCAGCCAGTCAGCAGTATCCCAGGTCTCCAGGCTCACAGCTAAGTGTGTTCATTATCACCTGTCCGTCCAGACACAAGCATCTGATATTAGATATACATACAGTCTGCAATGAGGTGCAGGAGAGGTGTGGGGAGGGGAGGATGTCCGCCCCTATTCCGTGCCCACAGCTGACATCGCACAACGCATTCTTAAGTGCTTCATCTTGTCTGAATAACATTAGAGGCAGTAACCTGCCACACCCCTCTTTCCTTCACCCTCCCGTTAGGCACCCGCATGTTGTACAAAATGAGCTGGCACATTTATGGCAGCCATTTTGGGGGGAGCGCTGGCAGCGCGGCATTAAGCACCTACCCCGGACTAGACTTCCCATACATACCTAATGAACTTGGTGTTGCCTTTCAAGCACCAGCAAATGACTCTTGTCTCTCTCGCTGGTCCCAGCATCCTCATTCTCTCTACACTCTACCAGACATCCACCTCACAGTTTTTAGAGCTTATTTATGAAGGCATGTCGAAAAAAATGCATATTTATGCTAGCCTTTGTTTGGGCCTATTTATTCACTTCTCCTTGGCACTTTTATTGGTCTCACTTCCTTTTGACATAACATATATACTCTACTCTCTACCCTACAAATGTGCAGATATATTCCACTCACACCTCGGGCGACTGACGCTCAAATTTCAAACTCGTTTGCGCGCGCAAAAACTTGTAAATTAGTTTTGTGCCACCAGAGAGTTAGCATTTGAAGCGTCTTGTGGCATATGCATGAGTGTGTTGCACGTGCAACGCGCTCGCTCAGTCTTAATTTGATTGCAGGCAAACTATTGCTAAAGTTTTCCCAACTTAAATAATTCAGACACTCGCTCTCTCGAATGAGCTCATAAGCAGTCATATATCAAAATATTATAACGCTGCCGAAGCTGTCAAAATCAAACAAAAGCATTAAATAATTGATTGACATGATTATCGCAATATTTCCATTTCGGAAAATAAAGTTTTGTTTATTGTTTTCCTTCATTTCACTCATAATTTCCATTAATGTTTGAACTTGAAGGATGAATTAAAATAAATAATTCGCATGTGTTGAAGTTTTACGTTGCATTAAATGCATAATTCACTAATTGGATTGTGATTTGTTATTGCTATTGAAATTTTTGCATATATTCTTCATTGCAAAATCTGTAATTTTAATAAGCTTTGATTGTTGCATATTTTCCGTATTGAACAATCTGAACTTTGTATACATTTTGATGATTACTTTTTTATATCAGTTACCCATTGGGTCGATACATTTTATAACTTTGTGTCTGCAAAAAATATAGAACATGTAATGAATGTATATTCTTGATCAGCGTCAACATCCGAGACGATATAGCCATGTTTGTCTTTCCGTCCGCATGAACACTTAGATCTCAGAGACTATAAGACATAGTGATATCATTTTTTTCGACAATACTTTCGACGTTTGCCCGCGTTTGCCCGCTTACTTCCACTCCTACAAATCGAAAAAAATCTAATGACCCGTGTAAATTTGAAGATTGATTTTTGGTGCATACAATAATAACTATAACACTTCTGATTCCTGAAAATTTGGTTGCGATAAGAACTATAGAAGTTATAGAAGAAATGCTTTTTATGGGCAAAGGCAGTCTGACAATCTAGTATATTTTGAATACAGTACTATATCAATTTATCATATATAGCCTCCGGTATATTTAAGTATTTTTCCGTTATTTGGTATATTTTATTTCCCTTCATTCAAAATGGGTAGCAGGTATTTCAAAGTCGAGCACACTCAACTGTAGCTGTCTTATTAGTTAAAAATAATTTACCAGCTATTTGCTTCTTTGTTATTTTCTACTGATTTATCAATATTTATATTTAATATGCAAATGCGTAAGGGGAACTCTCTTTATTAAAATGAAAATATTGTATTTAATGAATGAAACCATATTTGAAAACTCATCTGAATTATTTAATAATTCATTTCGAAATGAAAGAATAATTTATAATCACTGCTTGTTTAAGTGCTTCATTCATGTTGCATAATTTGCAATTGTTTGCATAATTAAATCGAATGTGTAAGAGATCTGAATTGAATCATTATCATATGCAATGCTAATGACACTCACTACAAGCTGATGGATATTTTGCCAGTTGCTGTAGTAGATTTCATTAGAACACACCAAAGCAGCAACGTCAACTTTTTTATGTGTCAATTGAATTGCTGTTTGGTTTTTTTTTCCTTATCGCAAAGTTCAACTTTTCACTCGCACTGATTTGAAATTTGACTGCGTTAAGGAAGCGGGTGGAGGCGGGGAAGTCTTTCCAACTGGATTGTTTGCGTTGCTACGGGTCGTTAGCCTCGAGGCAGGTCCCAAGAACAACAACAACAAGAGGAGTAGCAACAATTTACAGCAAATAATTCAAAATGTCAGCCGCAGCAATGAGGAAAATGCCAAGCTCAAGAAAAATGTCAAGGAATTTAAGTAAGTGCAGCAGCCTTGACTCCCTCTTCCCCCTCTCCATTCCGCTCTCTACTCTAGCGTTGCTAAGCCTACTTACCATTAGTTGTAGTTATGTAAGACGCTAGGAAAATGACGCAAGTACAAATATATTGACGAATTGGCAAATAGATAAATAGCCGAAAGGTATTCGGTTGCTGGGTCGTTTTTCTTTGGGTACTATTTAATGTTAAATGAAGCTATTTGTATGAGTATTATTGTTTATAATTTCTGGCTTGGCAATTGTTGTTTATCTCCGCAGTTGGGCGTAAACAATTGCCAATGTATTTTTTTATGCGTTTGCAATGAAAATCGATGAATGTACGCTGTGTGTGTATGGCCGAACACATTTGTTTTGATTTATGGTTATAGGAAGCGGTGCCCAACACATTTTGGCCTACAATACAATACAATACAATACAGTGGCAGTGGCAGTGGCAACAATAACAACCGATCCATCGATTGTTAAGTAAACATCACACACAACACATTTTTGTTTAGGTGCATAAAAGTTTCGCATTCAAATTTGTGTTGTTGTATTTAATTTTCGCTTTCAACTTGATGATGTTATTGTTGTTGCGGCTGGCTGATCTTGTGGCTTTGGCTGTTGTGAGACGCGCACTTGATGTATGCTTTGTATATTTGATTAGCCCATAATTTAATTCTTTCATTTTATTGATTTTCTCATATCTGAAAATTCCATTTTACAGTTTGTTTAGCTTAATGAGGCATGCCCCAAATCGTGGCGCCAGCTTGCCCCCCAACTCTTTGACTGAGTTTGTCTGGCGGGGGATGGGGGCGGTAAAAAGTAAACGCTAAACTAACCTCAAAGTGGTAAAGTGCATGGGAAAATTTCTCAAAATGTCAGTTGGCAATTTAAAGGGCGCAAAAGTGAAGAGCTGCCATTGCCAAAGATGCTGTTTCGCTCTTCGCTCTTCCAGCTTCCCTCTTTGGCCTCTTCGTTGCGTTTTCACTGCCTTTGGGTTGTAACTGAAGCTGTAGGAAAACTAACAAAGTGCTCTAATAGAGCCATGGGGCAATGTCGCAGCCAGGCAATAGCAACTGCAGCAGTGGAAGCAGTGGCAGCAATGGCAGCAACAGCAACACAAGGGCAAGAGAATGTTTTGTGGGCGTGGCGTTGTGTTGACGCACGTTGACGTTGGCTTTGAATGGCGTCGTTGTTGCTCGTAATTTGCAATGCAAAAACAACATAAAGTGGCTGACTAGGCAGACAGAAACATGATGAACACGATGATGCCCTTGTTTTTGGGGTGGGGGGAAGTCCGGGACGGTGCCAAGCGACCTTCTAGCTAACTTAAGTATTCCGTTGTAGATTTCAGATTTTATATTTCTTCTCGTTTCGTTTCGTTTGCGCAACGTTTCGCTTCAGTTGGGGTTAGGGTTCTTTCCCCTGTGCTGTGCATCCCCGCCATCAGTTATCACCATTTGACTAGCACCGCTGCTGACATTTGTCTGTCTTATCAAACAAAATCCCCGTCTCAGCTTCTGCTTCTGCTTGTGCTTGTACTTGTGCTAAAGCTTCAGTTTCAGCGTCGGCGTTGGCGTCGGCTTTGGAAATAAAAACGACGCGGATTTGGGTCTCTGGCATCAATCAACTTTCGACAGCCTTTCAGTGAAAAGATGCAACTAAATCTCGGAAATATTTGCTCGACGCCTCTGCTGCTGGTGTTGCTGCTGCTCGCATCGCTTGGTGTCGCCCTCAGCGAGCCACGTCATCGCGGACCCATCTTTGACACCCGGCCGTCGCCCTTCAATCCTCAGCAACCAAGACCTGGCGGACCTTATAGTGGGCCCTATAGCGGACCGGTCTACTAAATGACACGCTGATGTCGTTAACACATTAGTCTAATTTGATGCGATTAAAGTCAACTAACTGTACATCAAAAGACGAACTCATAATTCAATTATTGATATTGTGTGTGTGTGTATGGCAATTCGTGTCGAGGTAGACACAATATCTCAAGAGGTATCGAGTAGAGGGAAAGAGTTTTGCGTAGGGGTCAGAAGGGGTCTGCTTATTCTAGGAAACCAATTAGCAAAAGTTTTGCATTTGCTGTTACTGCGAAATTTGCAAGTCATAACTGAAAATTTGCTTGTCATAAGTTGACAGCTCCAGTTGAGTTTCGACTCATTCTTTGTACTGTGGACTTCAATAATTGGGCCAGCTGAAAAGGAAATTCGCATCGTTTGCTTTAACTCGAAAAATTACAAAAAGTAAGGTTGCCAAATTGCTTTCAAATGAATATTTAGTTAGTCATTATAATTATTAGAACTACATTTGTTATTGCGCTGCTGTAGATAGTTTTTTCAAACAGCGGCTAATGAGACCATTAGAAACAGCATTCAGTTTTGATGGTGTTGGTCTTTTATTGTGTGCTTACTGATGTTATGAGCTTTTGCTTCTGCTATCATTAACATTTGATAGTTCTCTTAAAAAGGACATCATCGACACTGCCATTCATTGAAAAGAAAAGTTAAGCTAGTTCCTTATAAATAGGAAAGGAAATCTTGCTTGAGTTAGCAAGCTCAACATTCTTTTGTGCTTACAAAAATGGATTACTCTCTATTTTGAATCTGTTAATTATTGCTATTGCTAGTAATAATAGCTTATTTTGCCTACATAAATAAATGATACATAATAATTAGTTCTGTTAATTTTCAAGTTGTCAAAATTTGCTGATACTTAGTTGCAATAACTTGTTGAGTTGCTGCGTTCATCTTTATACATTATACAACACTTAAATAAGCTATCGTTACTCTCTACTCAACCCCTAAAACGTAGAAGTATTGATAAAAGAAGAAAGAAGTTAGATCGATAATAAAGCTGCTCTTGTGTGAAGCAACATTGTGAAATAGGAGCGCAAGCTAATAAAATCTTCAAAAATCAAATATAGCTAGAAGAAATAAGAATATCGCCTTTCTGCAAACTTAAACACTCTTCTCTTTTTAACAAATATTTAATGATCAATTAAACTGCGCACATTTTCGATATGTTCTTATGAATGAAGAACATTTGTGAACACAACCAGCACAAATGTTTTCATTTGAGTTCAAGAGAATTTTATGTAGCAATATATTTATGAGTTTTATTTTCTGGAATATATGAAAAATCTATGCATGTTAATATTTCGGTATAAATTTTCTCAAGAATTTCAATCAAATATGCAGATATGTATACATTTCTTTACTATATAGTAAAATTTGTCGGAGTCAGCTTTTTGTTGTGCCCGCTGAAGCTGAAACGTGCTGACTAGTTGCAAAACGATGCTGATGTGGAGCAACGTGTTGTTGATTTTACCTTATTATGGTCGCTGTTGGTGTTGTTGTTGCTGTTGTTGTTGGTATTGTTGTTGTGTCACGCAGTGAATTTGCATGTCGTCATCGTGTCGTCAGCATCTGCATATCCCTGCTGACAGCTCTCATAAATAATAATTAGAAATTGGGCTAGCGAAGCCTTCAAGCGGAGGAGATGCATATTCACCTGGCCAACAACGAATGGAAAATACGCAGGCGAAGCGAAGTGTGTTGTTGACACTCACGCATCTTGCGATGAAGCGCGCGTGATGCCATTTATAATTTTAATGCAATTTAATTTGTGCGCCAACGGGACGTATGAGTAATCAGCTGCTGTGCGCTGCTCATTGCTTGCTGCGGTTGCAACAGTTGCCAGTTTTATTTGCGTATATTAAAATTGAGTACGCGCAAACATTTCAATGAGGTTCTCACACACAATATTTTCTTTGCTTTTCTATTTTCAGACGGCGGCCGATCCAAGAAAAGCGCAAAGCAAAAAAAACACTTGCGAAAATTAGCAGCAGCTTCGACTGCTGCCGCTGCGGCATCGACAGCGACGGCGACAGCGGCAGCGACATCGGCCGTGCCATCTATAAATAGTGAATACTGTGCGCGTGACAGCTGTGACAAACGGTGACGTCATTGGCTGGATAGACGGACGAAGAAGCGAAGCGATGCGACGCGACGCGGCGACGTCATCGACATCGGCATCAAACAAATAAGCAAATTTGTACATCACGTATACGTCGCGTATATCGCCAGGCTAATAAACACTTAACACAGTCGTCACACACACACTCAGGCACAAAAAAAGATTATCAGTTCGTGTGTGTGGGCCATGAGATGTGGCAAGCAGTAGTAAATGCGGTTTGATAAGATCAAAACTATATAATATCGAAGCCCGAAATATATATTTAAATATATTGCATATACAACAAATACAAATACAAATATATACATATATTCTTATAATAATAACAATATGCGAAGAGTAAACACACGAAGAGCCATGAGAATCGCACGAAAGCACAGCAAAAAGAAAGAAAAGCGGAACAAAAACAAAAATTGTCAAAATAGCATTTACAGCTGCTGAGCCTCAGTCTAAATTCATCGTCGATCGGCGTCGCGCTGCACGAGGCGTGTGCTCTGTATTGTGTGCTGTGTATTGTGTGTGTTGTTGGAGGAGGAGGTGTTGTGCCTCTCGCTCTTCAATCCAATAGTGTGTGTGTGTGTGTGTGCTGTGCTGTGCTGTGTGTGTGCGTGTGTGTCAGATAATTAATGTGATACAATCGGTATCGCTGTCTATCTGAAAAAGTGGCAAGTGCCTGATCGACTCGAAACGAGTAACGAAAAACGAAAGCCAAACAAAGAAAAACAACAAGTAAATATATCCCCAAAAAAACAAAAACAACTTAAACTAAACCAAAACTAAAGAAGAACAACAACAAATCTGTACAAACAATAAATACGTGTCATAAATCATAAAAAAATTGTGCTAAATTCGTTTGGAAAACTTAAAATGTCAGCCATAAATTCAAGCAAAGGATTTCATTTAATGCCACTGCTGCAGCTGCTCTAAACGGTGAGTACTTGTCTCTCAAACTACACTCACACTCACACACTCGTACACTCACAGTCATTGAATAATCTCTCCATCGAGTGCCTAATTAGCTTAATGCGTTTACCTTTTGTTTCTCGCTGGCAAACAGCACAAGAAAAAAGTTGTCTTGTCCATCTCCGTTTCAGACTGATGGCACAGGGACTTATTCACTTATTTATGTACAGCTTGTGATACCTAGCTCAGTTCTGGCCCAGAGGGTGAGGGGACGGAGGAGGAGTTTTGCTTGTCTGCCTGACGTACCACGCAGGCAGGCAGGCACTAAAGCTTATGTTGATTCAAAATGGGCCTACGCTGCGCATACGCAATTTGTGTGCGTGTTTACTGCATGAATGTTTTCATAAATTGAGTTTGCTTTTTTCGACAGCTTCGTTTCGAGGGTTGTGATGGTTGTTGTATCTTCTCCCCTCCAGCGTATGAAACGCACACTACCTGTCATTTTTCATTGCTATGCGACTTTTGTATCTGTATATCTTTGTATCTCTGCATTTGTATCTGTATCTGCTTTTTTGTATCTCTGCTTGTTGAAGACTCGAAAGCCAACTCATTTCAATAAGGGAATTATGAGGTATTAGGCACACATTGCAAGACGGAAAATGCCCTATTATAATCGAGAGAGGGATGAATGAGGGCGGTGGGGGGAAAACTCATTATTATGCGAGGTAACATTTGTGCGCTTGAAGGCAGCTTACGCAATTGATTAGCCTTATATATATTTATATTGTGCTCATTGTAAGGCGCTTTGAGAATGGCATTTGCTGTTGGAACGTGAAGCAAAAGAATTTCATGAATTTTGTTCAACAAAATCGAATCGAAAAACCGAACAAAAAAAAAAACACTCAGTTAATTTATGTGCACAAGTTCAAACTAAATAAAAATAAATAAATAAATACATGAATGCATCATCCACATGCAATTATGTATGCATGCACCTATGTATCTTTGCTGTTTCAGTTTCTGTTTCTGTATTTCTGTTTATGCCACGGCAGTGTCTTCTGTGCTGTGCCCGGTAGCCTGGTACCTTGACAATGCACTTGAGTCAAGTTGCTTCCTCTGCTTGGGCGCGGCCAGGTCGTCGAGACGCTTTGCTGCCAATGCAGAGGCTGCCAAAATTGCATAGCAAGTAGTGAGTGTGAATGTGATAGAGAGTGAGCGAGTGGGGAGTAGAGAGTGGAGAGGGGGAGGCAGATTGCAAGGGTATTGGGGCAGACGCCAAAGCACGATATGAACACCGTGTAGCAGCTGTAGAAGCCAATGCGCTGCTTGTTTGTTTATTTATAACATTTTGTTTGCTACTCGTTGCCGTTGCCGTTTGCCGTTTCGCCGTTTGCTGTTTTGCTGTTTGCCGCTTGCGCCGTCTCGGCGTTTCCTGATTATGATACCAAGCACCGAGAAGCAACAAAAAGCATTGAGGCATATTGGCTTTATCATCAAATATGCAACATTGCCCCAAGTGGCATTAACATGTCCAACTGTCAGTCAACTTTTGTGGCAGCCATGCCATTAACTGATTTCTTCATACACACACATACACACACACAGTTGAATGTGTCATGCCGAATGTGAGTATGTGTCACACTGAATCTATGCGCCAAAAGGAATGCATGTCCAAAGGTGACAAATTAATCAAATTCATATAGCATACATTGAAAATATTAAAATTAAATAAATTACTCAAATTTATTTGATGCGTGCGTCATATAAAAATGTTTTGAAAAACCAAATAAAACAATTAATACTAGCGCTCAGCATTTGTTTTTGGTTTGAGATATTCATATTTAATAAGCGGCATATAAATGATTCATGCAGCATTCATGCTAAATTATACAAATGAGCTGAATGTGCCAAATGATTTATGCTTTCTACTCTCTCAATAGACAAATGTGGAATGTTATTTTGTGAATTGCGAATACCCAAGGATGCTCAAAAAAGAACTTTTGTTAATGTACTTTATCTAGCTAAAATCTTGAATCAAAATTATACGATGTCAAAATTTAATATTGAAGGATTATTATTAAATCAAGATGAACATTCTTTAAAAATTATAGATTGCAAAATCTTAAATCAAGATAAAACGTTCTAAAGTTTAGATTATAAAAAAATAAAAAAAAATGATGTGAATTTTTTTGATATTTATTATAGTTGCGCGTTTTGTACACTTATTTCCAAGATTCAATTTATGTTGTTTATTAATATTAGTTTCAATTATGACGTATACTAATTTTTTTTAACCAAATCTCTACTTGCTGAGCTAACAGCAACAACAACAGAAATTGGATTCCAATTTTAAAGAATAGGAATTTTAAGAAACAAAAAAAAATTCTTGGTTTTAAGATCTTTTTGATCTTGAAAGAACATTTTTTAATCTCAAATCGATGATTGAAGAACAAAATTTTGTTTTATGAATTTTCCAATCTAAACATTTTGGTTTTAAGATCCTGAAGTTCGCAATAAGAGTTTATTCAATGTGCAATCTACTTTTCAATCTGAGTTCTCTGATTGTTGATTTTGTAATTTGAATACAAATTTATGAAAAATATTGAGTGGAATGCTAAGCAAATGTAGGGTATTCAAGTGTCATTGCTTGAAGTACTTCCTTGTTGTGCTGCTGTTGTGTTTTCGTATTCATTTTCATGCTGGGGTTGTCATGAATGATAAGCACAAGTACTTCAAAGTAGCAACCGGCTGCTGACTGTTCCTTTCCGCCATCACAATTGCTGTTGTTGTTGTCGATGGTATTGTTGTTGTTGCTGCTGCCACCGCCGGCGCTGTCAGAGGCATTGTGAGTCTGTGTCAGATTGCTTCATTGTTTTTTTGTAGTTAATTAATTTTATATAGTTACCGTTGCACTTTTATGGCACAACAAATGTCGGCAAGTAGCCCAGGGCGTTCATTGTTGCCGGGTTCGGGTTCGGCTTGTCGTTTTTCGTTCACGTTCACGTTCACGCTGATGTTGGTGTGAGTGTGAGTGTGTTTGTGCATTTCACAAAATTGCTTTCACTTTGTGTTTTGCTTTATGGCATTGCTGCCGCCAAGAGCAGTCTGGTTGCCCCTTTAACGCCCAGCCTCAGCCTCAATGCTTCCCTCTCTTCCTCTCTCTCTGATGGGTTCAGAAATTCATAGCATGTTTTCAATGTCATTCGGCTGTGAAGAGTGTGTGTGTGCTGTGGTGTGCTGGCTTTCCATTCTTGTGCAAGGTATTGGCATTCCCATGCGAAAGCGATGAGAGTCCTTTAAGCGCGTTGGCTGCTTGGCTTTGCTGTTGCTCTTTTGCGCAAAAGTTTCACTGGATGATTGATCAATGTTGACAGATTTAACGAGCTGCTAAAGTGCTGCAAAACAATTCAATTATCGTACGAGTGTGTATGCGAGGTGTGTGTGAGCGAGTGTGTGAGTGTGCTGCAGGGAAAATGGAAGAATAATATTTGCATATTTGCATGCGAAACGTTTGGCAGCTGCAACGCATCAACTAACTCGAACTCAAACTCGAAACTCAAACTCAGCTCACACATTATTCAACCCATCATTGTCATCGATACTTTTAGCCATTTTTTTTTGCTGCTTTCCGAGTATTCGCTGAGTAAGCGCAATTATTTATCTGTCACACAGCGTGTCTTCTCGTTAAAAACATAATTCAGTTTTGGTTTGTAAATAAAATTTCGCAAAGATTTGCAATTGCCTTCAAATGTTTCTCTGATTTATAGCGTATTTATTTCGCATTTATTTATTTATTTATCGATGCAATTTTATGCATCTTTCTGAGTGTGAGTGTGTGTGGCATTTTATTGCAAGGTCTGTCAGCTTATGACAATACGAATTTAATCGCCAGCTTTAGCCCTCTTTATCTCTCTCTCTGTCTCTTTCTCTCTGTCTGCCATCATCTGCGTAATGCGATTTCAATGCCGTGTAGATTTCAGTTGGCAAACCGCCAAGGAATGCCAATATTACTTAAGTTTTCAAGTTTTGTTTATCTGGTCGCTGGGTTAGCAGGTCTTTCCCATAAATCAATGGGCTAAGACACTCGCCTATGGCCAGAATATATTTCGTGTACGTTTTGTTTAAATTAAAAATCAATTGAACGCTGGCATTATTGTATATTATTTGCAATCCCCTTGCTGCCAATTAATGTCCGAAATTACATTTATAATACTCTTCAACT
Organism: Drosophila albomicans; assembly: GCF_009650485.2. Lineage (NCBI taxonomy): Eukaryota > Metazoa > Arthropoda > Insecta > Diptera > Drosophilidae > Drosophila > Drosophila albomicans. Next base: position 17,677,354 of record NC_047629.2, on the reverse strand, counting down.
ACTTGTGAGTTTTAACCATCAGTCATGTCTGTGGATGCAGCTCGCCTTTTTTATTTTGTATTATACTTTTGATAAATTGCAACAGAATGCGGCATTTGAGGATGCAACAATTTCGCACATAATTTATTATTTTGCGCTTCCGAATCCAATCATTGGGAAAACTGCAGATAAATGAATTGGAAATTCCATTTTTATTTGCCAAGAAAATAAACTTAAGATTTCAATTTGCATATAAAGTTCAATGATGGGCAAGATATTTATGATTTTGTAAACAATACTAAGTAGTATCTGATTGATTTTAATGCTTTTAAATCCTAATTAACAATTCATAAATACTGATTGATATAAATTGAAATTTAGTAAGGACTTGAGCTAAATTTAAAAGGCAACAACAAAGGTACAGCATGTGACATTTAATCCTTTTGAAATGAATTAAACAGTCACATTTTCATTGAAAACTACTTAGATATTTTTTCCCAATTTAATTGAAATCAATTTTAATTTGAATTTTAAATTATATAAAAGCGAAGCTTATGGTGTTGAATTATTTCATTTTTAAATTCTTTAAAAGTTTAAACAACAATTTAAGTTATTTAGGAAAAAATTAAATAAAATCTAATACGACAAATTATTGAATACAACTATACAAATAGAAAAATACAAATTTGTTAAATTTAAATCAGTTAAAAGTTTAGTAAAAGTTTCAGTTTTGCATTCGTTGCATTTTTGACATTATTGGAAAGAACAATTAAAAAGAAACATTTGAAATCATAACAAAACCAAAATTTTGTCTATGCTTCTGATAATAAAAAATAAATAATGTATTTTATTTTCACATAGATTAATATTAATTGACAACTAATAAAAAATGAGTTAGCTAAATATTTAATGGAAATTTACGTACAGAATTTTATTTGTCATCTGATTAGGGAAAATAACAAAACAAAAGCATTTTAATTCAGATTTAACGATCAATATTTTGCCTATGCTTTTGACATTTAATAATCTATGAAAATACAAAATAGAAAGGATCCTTATTAGGGTGAAAAAATAAAAAAACAAAGGTATATCTATTGAGCTTCAACATTCAATATTTTGTTTATGCTTTTGACATTTAATAATTTTTTTATATTTATCGAAGACGTATTGAATGTTATACAAGGATAAGTGTATAAGAAGAGCACGTCAAGCTGATAAATGGTTTATATTTATCTAAGATATAGAGAGAGCATTTAATTGTCGATGAGCCAAGGCATTGTTTGTGTCAATCAGAGCATTGACGAGCAGCCACATTTCAATTAATCTGGCTCATCAATTTCGCTAATAAACGGACAGGATAATAATAATAATCCTTTTATGCGCATAATTTGAGTCTCCGCCCCGTCGAAGCTAATTTGTGTGTTAATTTCTGTGCCACACAGTTCAGTACAGTTCAGAGTCATTGAATGCCTAATAAGCCTGCAAGCTGAACTCGTGGAACTCGAGGGATTCAAGGAAACTCTTAACTACGAGTAACAGCGGCTGGCTAACTGCGTGTTGTTGCGGCGCCCTCTTGGCCTTGGCCAAAAAGACATGTGAAAAGTTGGCGTTAACTTTGTTTTTGTGCCGACTGCCACAAAGTTTGTCCAGCCTGAGTTCTGTTGTGTTGGGTTGTGTTGTGCTGTCGAAGTCAGGCCGTAACTTTTGGCTAGAAACTTGCCACGCAATGAATTCAAATGGTAAACAATTTAATGAGCACACAAATTTTTGCGCTCTCTCGTTTGTGAAATTGCTAAATAATTTAATGAGTGCGGTCGAAGTTTTCGTATTTATACGCTTCTATTGTGTTGGTTGCCTGACCTGATGGGCTTTTAAATGAACAGAAATTCACGTGCACAACCACACACGCAAAGTAATCAATGCTTTAATTAACGATTTTTAATTAACGTTCATTCGATCTCTTTCCTTTTCTCTATTGCAGGTATTGCGAGGATGCAGCGCTCTAAATGACAACACGATACCAAATAGTTCGAACTCGCTTTGTGATAAACCCAAGTTGAATAAAGTACGCGCCAATTAGTTGATATATATATAAATATTAATTTCATAACTTTACGTAAAAATCTCTTTAGTTGTACTCTTACTTATTATTGCAATTCAGTTAGTGAGACTTTGAGACAAACCACTTTATAAAAGACAACTCGACACTGCAAAACTTTAACCTTAAACGTAACCTTAACTGTAATAGTACCCAAGAAAAGACAGATCCGCCCGCCCCTCCTTGATTAACGTTTAGTTAGAGAAACAAATTATATTGTTAAGGATTTAGTCGAAGCCAAAAGAGAAGCAGCGTACAAAATTCATAGAGAGATCTGCCACACCATGTCACATGGGGACATTGAGGAATGTACGTAATATATCCCGCCGATGAGCTCATCTTGATGACCTATGGTTTCTTTGCGCCACGTGTGAAACCGCGACCCACACTCGACTGTCTGCGTGAACCGCTTGTGCCCATCGAGTATCCGGTCAGATCCAGCACCGCCGCCAACACCAGTTTCAACGCCAACTCCAGCTCCAGTGTCAACTACAACGTCAACTCTAATTGCGCTGCCGCCACCAGCCCCACAACAAGCGACTCGTGGACACCAGGTGTCACCGAGCCCATTCTTATACCCCCCCGCATTCCTACTTCCATTGCCGCGCCCACGCCACCGAATTCACCGCACAAACACCTCACACCGCCCGCAGTTGTTGCTCCAACAGCGGACTGCTTTAGCTTCGAGGAGCAACCACAACAGCAACAACAGCCACAATCGCCAGCGATAATACGACGCACATCGCGCGCTTCGCTGACGCATTCAAACTACAATCCATCGGCAAATAGTGGGAGCAAGCGTTCGAGCATCCGCAGCAATCGTTCGAGGCCATTGACGCCGCTGCTGCCACATCAGCGTACGCTGAGCACGTCCATGTATAATGACGCTAGCATGCAAGCAGCAGGCAGTAGCTCAGCATCCCCAGCACCAGGACGAGCACCATTCCAGCGCAGCAGCGCCTACGACGAGGAGGCGGTGCCAGGAGCCAGCGAACAGCGTTTGAGTGATTATGGCGCCATCGCAGCATCGGGCAGCGGACTGCTCGATACACGGTCGCGCAGTCCCAGCATCTTTCTGGAGCCACCGACGCCGGATCCAACGCATGCACACTTCGGACCCGGCTGGGGTCGACCCATGTCGCCCATGGATCTGCCGCCCGAGCGTCCGAGCAGCAGTAGCGCAGGGCAAAAGTCACCGACCAGCAGCAAGTCGCGTTTGCGTCCCAAGCTGCACATACCGTTGGGCCGATTGGGACGTTCCACGTCGTCGGATACGCGGGAGCGTGAGAGCATCCGACTGCGCGAAGATGTGCATGTGCATGTGGAGAATCCGGTGTTCAGCAGCGAGAATCTGCGTCAGAACAACTTCGATGCGTTCTTCGAGGCCCGCGAGCCGGTCATCAAGGTCCAACCTCGTACGCCCAATACGGCGCCAGCCGATGGACGCGGCTATTCGCCCCCGTTGGAGAACTATGCCGGCGTCTATGATTCGCCTCGCACACGAAGTCCAGCTGGCGGGCGTTCGGGTGGTGCGAGTTTATTTGCACGCTCGCCGCAGGAGGAACGCGAGCGTGCGCTCAATGCTCGTTCCCGCAGTGCCGACCATTGGGATGAGCGGGCGGGTGCGAGTGGTGCGGGGGGTGGCAAGAGCAGTGGTGCCGCGGGGGCTTCGGCACCCGCTGGGTCTGGGTCTGGTGGCGGCGCGCACTCCAAAGGTGACAGGTGCCCCCAAAAACTACTTTTTCACAAGCTAATCAAATTGTTTACAGTTCTTTTTTGCTGCTGCCGCTGCTGCTGCTACTGCCGCAAGCTATTGCTGCGCTGCAAGCTGCCGCACCAACAAAAAAAAATATACAAAATACTCATAGAAAATGTTGCGTACAACGTTTGATTGATTGATTGAATGATGGATTGATTGAATGATACGAATGATTTTACTTGTTTTGAGTGCAGTTTTTTTTTTCGGAGATGATTTTATGGCATTTTCTTACGACTTGGCAGAGGTTATTTTGCAACTTTGTGGAGCTGAACATTGAAGTCTGCGATTTATAGCAACAAGTTCGTTAAGTCATGTAGCACATCTAGATTTATAACTGAGTTTAAGGAGCTAATGTAGCAACGTCTACTTTCACCAACTACCCATAGGTTGTTATAACTTTTTAACGGGCGGAAATGTATATAGCAGACAGAAGGAGACATCCGAGTTGATATAGCTATGCTCATAGGAACAACAAGATTACAGATATCGTAAAAGATAGACTAGTCATTTTTCCTGAGAGCACTTGTATGGCAATATACCAATTGGCATATCAATTTGATATATTTAAATGATAATACCGCAATGTTATGCTATTTAAAAAACAGGCTGCGGATATCGAACAGTCAAGCATTCTCGACTGTAACTTTCAACTTGTTTCTTAAATGCAGCAATGAAAGTAGTTTCAAAATTCACTAGTTAAATAACTAAAGATTTCAACTTTCCTAACTAATTATCTTTAGATTACTTTCTCTTAGATAAACAAGTATATGTTCAATAAATTCTATAAAGATAATTCGTAAATATTCACTACTTCTATGGCTATTAACTACCTTCCGACAACTGTCTTTTAGCACTTCTACTTTGCAGCAATAATAAATATATGTTTAGCAGTATAAATTCGATAAAGAGTCACTGTATAGACGCATTAGTTTAATCTGTTGTTAGTCTGATCAATTTCAGTTTATTTTCTATCGCAAACTATCTCTTATGTATGCATAAGCATGCAGTACAAGTGCGATAAAGCGTCTTTGTATAGTGGTAAATGCTTTAAAGTTTTCCCATAACCCAAATGTCAAGTGTAATCACATTGTTATGCAAAGCTGCAGCTGTAGCTGAATCTTAATGAATAGTCTTACAAAGGTCTCAAAATAATCCCTGCCAGAGAAGATACAAGCTTTTGCATGCCAAAGATGATTTCACTCTTTCCTTGTTATTTCCTGCATAGTTACCTTTTTGGAAAGCACAACAAGCAGCTAAGTCCAATGTAGAAATGAGTTGAGTGTTTAAGCTGCTTGACTTTAACTAGAATTCTCTGACTGCTCGAATGCCTGAATGCCTGCCTTGAAGTCTTATCCTAATTCTTATCACACATGCAATGATGTCGGTCCCTTGCTGCGTTTGCTTGCATGCAAATAGGATTATGTGCATGCCTGGACAAGTTGTACACCACACACACACACACAAACATACACGCACCCAACATCCAAGATCCTTATATTTACCATCCCAATCCTTTTGCTTGCACGCAAACTGGGATTTAACCTTGCATTGCGTGTGCAGTTTTGTCGGGGGATGAGGGTGGAAGAGGAAATGCGCGCAGCTCCATCGCGTTTTTCACTGTGAAAATGAGCACGAACATAATTCCTTAGCAGTGCTTTCAAAAGGAGCAAGCAACATGCTGCATGCTGCACATCCTGCTGTGCGATGACGGACGCCTTCAAAATGAATGCCAAGCTTAGCTGGGCGTGAAGTGTAATCAACAACGCCAACGACAACGACAACGATGGCAGCAACAGTAAGAGCAGACGGCACGTGAGGACAAACGCAACGTGCGAAACACAGGCACGCCTCAAGATGGCAACCGAGTTGTCGCCCACTTGGAATTCATTTAAAAGTTCACAGCGCGGCAAATTTGATGACCAGAAGCACCAGTAGAAGCAGAAGCGGAAGCAGAAGAGCAGCTCAACTGAACTCAGCTCAACTCAACTCAACTAAAACTAAATCAACAGCGTGTGCCCTACGTGCTCCACAAATGCTACAACTCAGACGCAGACGAGTAAAAGTGTGGAGGAAGACTTGAAGGCAGCTCCGACAACGTGGGATACGTCTGGCAATCTCTGGCACGCCTTGTTTATTTCATTTGAAATTGCAGTCGGATTATGTCGAGGATAAACCATAACCATGACACATGCCGTGCAGCTGTCGACTAGCTTCTCTTGTGCGTCATTTAGCGTCGCTAAATAATTTCTATAGCATACTTTTGTGGGCAACAGCAACAGCAGTCGAAACAACACTCATACGCCATGTGCGCCGCACATGCAACGTGCTGCCAGCTACCGAGCTCCGAGCTGGACAGTTGAAAAATCGTAAAGCCAATAGAATTACGCTTCATTTATCGATTGAATTTCAAATGAGCCACACAATTGGGGATAGCCTACGTCTTGGGATCCGATTCTAGCTAGCTATGTGTTCTCTTCTCTTCTGTTCTGTGTTGTTCTGTTGACTTTTGTAATGGGCGCCCAAGCACTTGAAATTTCCGTTTGCTCAACAGAAAATACAAGAAGAATGGCAAACAAGAAAGCAAAACCCACCTCGTCTCATTATTTATGCATAAATATGAGAGGCAGCGATTTGTTTGATTGCTCGCTATTCCACCTACTCCATCCGTGTCCCAGTTTAGACTCCCGCTGTGCTCGGGCGATGGGAGCGAGGAAGCGATGGGAGCGAGGAAGCGATGGGGGGCGTGGACAGCTTGTCTGGCACGTCAACCCAATATATTTTTGTATTTATCACAAGGCAAGCAGGAGGAGTAAATCAAAAAAAAAAAAACAAAAAAAAAACGAATAAGAATAAGAATTCCTGACATGCCTGCCATTATTGAATGGCAGCCGAAAAGCGGCAGAAAGTGAGAAAAGGGGCGACAAAAATCCCTGAACCGAACCGAACGCATACCTCCGACTATGGCAACTGTTTAATTTGAGTTACTTTTGTTATTTACTTATTTTTCTTACCGCTTTTGTCGACTGTCGGCCGATTCAATTCAATTTTCGTTTCGTTATGTTACGTTTCGCCTGAGATTTGATTTAATTGAAACACATTTGATATGAAATTTAATTTGTTTGCATTCATTATTTTTGGTTTTCATTTTTCGTTTGTTTGCGGTTTTTGGAATTTTCTTGCAATTTATTTTAATTTCAATTGCTTGATTTCTCAATTTATACGTTCTTACCAGTTTTGTCTTTTCATTTTTTATTAAATTTGATTTTAGCAATGTGTATTTATTAAATAGCGCTTTGTGTTCCGGCAGATTCTTCGGCAAAATCTTCAAGTGGTCAAAAAAATCGTAGTTTCTTCGGGTGGAGGGGGCCACGGCGTGGTTCCCTTAGCCCACAGGGCAGCATGGCGTCCTATAATGGTGTACTCAAGGATTACAGTCACAGCAGTTTGAACGAGGCTTTCAAATCCCAGAACAATGTCAACTTTAAGTTAATTAAAACAGGTGAGTCGAACATACATATGTACATCTCCCCCTATAGCTTAATTTATACCTTAATATCTACATACGTATACTTAATATGCTTTGTTTAGCCATGGGTTGTGTTTGCACACAAAGAACCCAAAGTTTTTGTTTAGGTTCTTTGCTATTTCCGTATCCCAACACAACAATTTATTCTGGACGCTTATGTGCGTGTAGGTGTGTGTGTGTGGGTGTTTGTGTGTGTGAGTTTTATTTGATAAGTTTGTCGATTGTTTGGCATCTGTGTGTGTTTAGATGGCTTCGCTTTATGGCTTATTGATTTCAATCGCATTGCGCTTTTTGTCTTGACACTGTTGCCTTCTTATTCGGCCATAAATCTATTCACTTGATGTGCACACGTTTCCAATTCCCACTCTATAAATAACACACAAACACGCTCTCTTTCTCTAGCAGCTGCAACTCGTGATTCTAAGTCACACTTTAGCTTTAAGTCCTCAACTATTCTTCTTGCTTTTTCTCGTTTTTAGTTTCTTCTTTTCGATTTTGACTGCTGCTTTGCTTACTTTGAAGTTTGTGCCAACTTGGAACACACATGCTATATTGACCTTTCGAACTTGATGCCAATTTCTATACCCTTTAAAATAGACAACATAAGGAGATAGGATATATTTGATACTGACTTACTGCTGGTTAGCCAAACAGGGTATCATCTTGTCACTACTTCGCTTGACACTTACGAATATTCCTGTTTGTTGTTCTTGTCTGTTTGGTCGACAGCAAGGGAACACACACATGATCTCAAAGGCAGAGGCATAACTTTGACTTGTGTCTCTGAAAGTTACACATCGCTGTCAAAAGCAATACAAACTGAACCTGAAATTGCATTTGGGCTCTCCCCCGTTTGTAATTTCAGCACACAGTTTGCGAGTTGGGAAAACTTTTTAATAACATTTTCGTCAAGCCAACGGAACATGTTTTGCTGGCAGCTCAAGCATACATTGTTGATATCGATGACTCTGTTGCAATTTCGAGCCTGAAAAAATAATTGAGATTCCAGCAAATACTCAAGACGAACACTTCAATTAGCTGTTGCCAGTTGCCAGTTGGCAGCTTAAATTCTTGACATTCTTGTGCTGGATGTTTGATGAAATGCAAATTGTGAGTGGCACTTGAAAGGCAACTTGTTGCTGCATCGTCTTGAGACGATGTGTGTTTTGTGTAGTATGCATTCGAGAGTCAATAAAATTGTTTATGGCCTCCGAACTGTGGACCATAAAGTGGCAGGTGACTACGGGAGTTAAGTTGAAAGTTGAGTTAAAATCCAGCGAGGCAGATTCATATATATTTAAATAGTCGTAAATGTGATGGATTACAGCGATGACAGACAGTTTTCTCTCATATATGACGCAGCTATTCAAAGGGATTTACGAGTTAACCTTTTCATATTAAGTATACGCATTCAGTGCCAACACATTGTACGCGTCTCTGTGTATGTGTTGGAGTGCTGGCATCAACATCGCTTTATAAAATACCTCTGCATACGGAGAAGGAGCAGCTTAGTGCTGTTTCAACCATTCAGTTGGCACTTTTAAGCCACTTTTAAAGTGTTTTTCATTGCAACCAGCCTTGAAACCAGTTTTTTCACTCTTCCTTTCCAATCTCCAGCTGTGTGGGTGTGTGTGTGTCTGAGTGTGTGTGTGAGCGTGGGGAGCTCTAACTCTAATGCACTTTGGTGCAACAATCAACGCATTTTGCTTTTAGAGCGGATGCCATTTTGCTTAACATGCCAAAACTTTTTATTTCTCGGCGTCAAAAATTCATTTTTAGATTTTAGTGCTCCACAAATAAATAATAAAATAAAAACGGTTTGTGTTAAAACGAATTGCTTAAATGTTTGTTGCGCAAATGGAATTTAAAGCTCAAACGAAATAAATATTTTCAAACATTGGATAACATAAAGTGGTTTATCGTTTGAATTGCTTAAAGACCAATCAATGACATAGCGATGACAAGTGCGAAAATGTTTTTATATCCAATACCCATGGCGTAGAGGGGTATTATAACTTTGTAACAACTGGAAACGTATGTAACAGGCAGAAGATGGCATACAATAAAAGCTATCGGTTTTATGATTCCTCTAAATTTGTTTGCGATCAGATAAAATTGATAGGAAAAATGGCTGATACTGTCGGGTCCTAGCTCCTTTAGTTGGCAACTTGGTATATTTTGCACTCTATGGTATATTTTGACTGTTGTACTATTCAAAATATTTGTTCGGTATATCAATCTGCTATTTTTTATACTCACTGTTGCTATCGGGTTACAATTGCTTGATTGACAATTTGGTATATTTTGTACTCTATGGTATTTTTTTTTGGTAGTTGTAGTACCTAAGAAAACCTTTTCTGCTGTATTCATCTAGTATTTTTAAATAATAATATCTAACAGGTCGCAGTTATCTCACAGTCAAGCACACTCGATTATAGTTTTCTTACATGTTTTGTTTTTGGTTGGTTGACCTACATTATGTGACCAGCGAGTAAACGCGACTTGGTCAAAAACGTGAAAAGCCAATCGCTAGAAATGACCCAACCTCAGTTTTGCTTTGAGACTATGCAAATTCTGCTCCGATTTGGAAACTCTGTTTCTTGCTGACGGCTTTTGTTTTCATTTTGTCATTCCTTTGGCGACCCTAACAAACCATTTTGAAATGCCGTCTTTTGCATGTTGGTGGCGTTGTCCTAAACTGATTGAGTTTTTGATTGGACAGCAACTGCTGCGATCAATTTCGACGCGACTCTTTTAAGGGATTTTGAGAAGGAAAAGAAATGCAAGGTATCTTTCCCCAAGATTTTATTAAAAAGAATAGAGAAGTGTATAATGTATATAAATGTATAATGTAACTGTTAAAATGCTTTTATCCTTATAATCCCTTTAAAAAGTCCTAAAGAATGAGGTCAAACAAATGTGATCCTAATTAGGAATAAGGAATTTTAGACCCATATATAAAGAAACTCGCATGTTCTATAAATAAGATTGCCAATAATAAAATTTAAGTTTATTTAACCTATTTACATTTGCTTTGCAGTATCCGATTTCAACGAAACACTTGCCCAATTGTATGAGGAACATGCAACTGCCCTTCAAACTTTAGTGTCCAATTATCGCAAAAAGAATGCCGACCTGCGCAAGGAAAGGTGAGCTCACGATTAATTTGAATGCGATGAAGCACTTCACTAATGAACTTATTTTTATTATGTTATTGTTTCGATGGTGATAGACCCGCCTGTCATTTGGCCATCTTTCAGGCATGGGAAACATTCCTGCAGGAAGCGGAAACCGACTCACAGGCCTGCAACGATGTGGCCAGTGTGCTCTCACGTCAGGTATGAACGCGGGTGGAAAAGGGAAATGGGAAATGGTCAAGGACGAAATGCCCAAATGACTGAATTGCAAACCTATTTTCATATTTATTTCGTGTTGACAGTTAAATGGATAAGTTGTGTTGACCTCCCCCAAAAAAGGGAGAGAGAAAATCGAGAGAATGAGAGAAAGAGAGATCTAAAATAGATTGTGGCTGTCATATATGCTAATTGAATAATGGGCATCCTTAAATCAATCGCTCGACTAACCAGACAATTTATTCATACAAATGCACATGACCGCGGGCAGACACTGATTAATTATGGTTAATGTGCTCACAGTTAGTGAGTTTATTTATATGTACATGTATATACATATGTCTGGATGTGGATGTGGATGTGGATGCGGCTGTACACCCCATAGCTTTGGAACCTTGGGAAATCGCATGTGTAATTCGAGTGACGCATTATGTAATTTTTTTTACATTTATACTCTGCAAGCAGACAAAACTGCGAGCTGTCTAAGAGATTTTCATTAAATTTATCCACTTTTATTTAACAATTGTACAGGGTATTTACAAGTCTATGATTCACATTCGTATGTGCCTTTAAATTTTTTATTGTGTTTTATTCTGTTGGAATTTTTGTGTTGTTTTTCTTTCTTGTATGTGTTTCTTTATTTGTGTTGCGCGTATTTCATTTGCATTTCACCAGATGATTTGCATTTTTTGTTGCCCCGAAAAACAACGAAAAACGAAAAAAGAAAACAAAACAGCGCGATGAATTGAAGCATATTTCATCAAAAGCACATCATTAAGTACCTTTAAATGTTGATTATACTCTCTATCTCTCTCGCTCTCTTGCTGTCTAGTATTGCTTTGCGTGTTGAATAATGGGAAACACTTTATAAAGTTGTGTTTGTGTTTACGTTGCGAAATGTGTATTGCAGGTGTCACGGCCAATGCTGGATAAATCCTTTCATCGCAAAGTTCAAAGTCGCAAAATATTTACACACAGGGAGTCTTTTGAGACTATTATCGCAAAGACTGAAGAGAAGCTGTCAAAGGTGTGTATTATGGATGGAGACTGGAGTACTATACCATAATTAAGTGGCAAGAGTCGAGTGCTTTCATCAATGTGCCACATTTGCTGTTGCCGTTATCGTTGCCGCTGGCTTGTTAAGCACTTAATGCGCTGTATAAAGAATCCGGTTTAAAGCCTCACACTCACACATTTGCTCACTTGATTATGCTATGTATGTTTGCTTTAACTTTACTGATGTTTCCTTTCTCCTTTCCTCCGCAGTGTCGCCTGGACTACAAGCAATGCCACATGGCACACCGCCAGAATCCCAGCCAACACTCGCTAACCGAATACATTGATGCGCACAATGCGTACGTACAGCAGTTGCATGCAACGAACGGCATGCTCGAGGCCTACCACTGCGACACGTTGCCACAATTGATGCAGGAACTGGAGGAGATACACAACGACCTATGCAACATTGTGTCCGATTCATTGCAACAGGGCGCCGATGTCATTGCCGCCAAGGTGAGTCGCACTCTGTACTGATTTACGACTTTAGATACTAGATACTACGACCCACACACATTTACGACTACAAATGCGGTTGCAAGTTGCAATTACAATTGTGTGGCTGGGTGGTTGAGTGGGTTTGTGGTGCCTGCAGCAGGTGGTTATTGTTCCTCTCTCTTAGTAAATCTTGACACACATTATTGCGGGAATTTCAGTTAATTTCACTGCACTCTCTCACTTACGTTTTGCATACAATTTGAGCATCATTATAATAATTGTCCATAATTGCGAATTGTAGCTCGCAATTTGCACAGGTAATTTATTTAATGTTGCGTAATGTGAAGTGCGTGTGCGTAGACATCAAAAACAAAACAATTGTCCGGATATGCTTATGGCTATTAAATGCTTTTTTGTTTTTATAACGCCATCGTGGCGGCTTCAACTAACCCGGAGTACTCAAGTGCTCGACCGTTGCTCGGCAATAAAAAATTTACTTCTCATTCCATAATTCATACATTTGCTTCTGTCTTAAGGGTTACTTTCGTTTCCTGTCCAGCTGTAATTCTCTTGTTTTTTTGGAGCGCTAATGGACTTTTTATTTTTTATTTTTGTTTATGCACAACAAACTTTTTACAAACTTGAGCATGAAATACATATTGTATTTGGAATATGTTAAAGCAGACAGCATAAAGCAAGGGCTTTTTCAATTGTTATATATTTATGGGTAAAATCTTTTTCGTTTAAGGATTTCTGTTTGCCTGTTTCTCACATACATATTTAAAGTGTTTTGGTTTTTAAAGTATAACACCTTAATATGAAAATATTGAAATATTAGTAGATTAAATTTATCAGTTAATGAAGTAGATTTAAGCAGACAGCAGCATATAAGAAAAATACTTTTATATAAATTTGTTGTTAACCCCTAAAAATAGGGATTTCTGTTGCCTCTTTCTCATCCATTTTAAAGGAGTTTTTGTTTTTAAAGTATAATAATATATATAATACATTTAAGTAGACATAATATAAGAAAAAACCTTTTTCTTTTAAAGTTTTTTGCTACCTCAATCCCTCATTAATTTTTAAATGCATTTTTTTCATAAAGTAAAGCTCTTTAATATGAAAATATTACAAATATAAATACAACTTGTTCTGTATCATTTCTCAGTTTAATATTTGCTCTTAAACATAATATTTTTTATTTATTTTCTAGTTTTAATAAAGTTGTTGTGTTTATTATATTCACTTTAAAGCAAAACGCTTTAATATTTTATAAGAAACTTCACTGATTTATGTTTTGCATATTCATTGATTAAACAACTCAGTTATTATTTGCTTTTAAACATGTATTTATACGCATGAAATGAGAAATTATGCAGAAGCGATTTTAGTTAATTGCTGGATAATCACCATTAGCTCTAACTTGCAGTGAGAGATCCTTTGAGACGAAGTAATAACACTAATTCCCGCATGCATATTTATAGGCCACAGAGCAGGCAAAGCGCTATGCGAGTCTGGGCAACCAATGCAGCACCGTGTCACCGCAGCAGGATCTGGCCAACTTTGTGCGGTTGCTGGCGCAGCCATCGCAGGCACAGAAAGTTCCCAGGCGGGTCTTTGCACCGCCTCAGGCACAGCAGCCCGGCGAGGCAGCCGAGGAGACTGGCGACTATAACGTGAGTGCCCAACACACACATCCACACACTCATAAATTCACCCACACACACACACACATACGCGGTGCATAACACCTTTGGTCCTTCATGTACCTTGCAGGAGATGACGCCCGTTTTGCGCAACGAGCTCGTCTTTGACCGCCACTCGACGTTGTCGCAACGCTCAGCGTTGGAGTCACTAAAGCGTGAGGCCATTGAATTGGAATTGCAAATACGTCAACTGCAGGTGTGTAACAACTTTATGTGTGAGTCAACACACATTCACAACACCACACAATACATCACAATATAACATTCATGTGTTATATGATTGCGTTACAGGACTCCATTGATGCACTGAATCGAACACAAACGCGCGGCATTGAGGGTCAACTGTATAACAAGGTTAACGAGCTCCAGGAGGATTTGTCAATGAAAAAGTTTGATTTGCGCGCCAAGCAAATACATTTGGCTGCCATACGAGCACAGGTGAGTTTCATTTCTGTTTGGTGAAAAGCTTTCATTAGCAAGTTCCGCAACCACAATGAAAGCTGCTGAACACTTAAAGCTTTTATTGAATTAAGCTTGTTGTAACTTGCAAAGGCACCTGTTGATGTCCGAGAGAGAGCTTTCGTGCTTGACACAGTTTTGTATTGAGAGTGAAAGCAAAGTTTTAGCTTGGACTTTGCTTATCTATATCTTACAATCTATAAAGGAAGTTGTTAAGGTAGTTTGGGTTCGTCTATTTTAGTCGTATATCGCGTGTTCATGCTTCAAAGTACACTTGAACCGAGATGTAGGTCAATCAGCTGTGAGCTGTTGGTTTTGACATTCAGTTTTGGGTTGAGTCAATGCGCATGTGACCAAATTGAATTCCCTGAATGCTGCTGCTGCTGTTACTGCTGCCAGTCGGAGCACCACAACTCCGGAAGTGTTCGTCCTTCGTTTAGTTCTGCGGTAGATGAGCTTGCGTTTGGTCTGTGCGAACGACGACGACGGTGTTTGTGACGAGAACGACGAGGACGAGCATTTCGCCGAGCAACGGACAACCGACTCCGTGCACGTGCTTCAGTTTTGTAAACTAGATTTATGCGATTAATACACAAATATTTGGTCGTCTACGTGTGTGCTGCTTTGGTTATTTTTGTGTTAATGTCGATAGCACGCAGGATAATTTGTGGAATTGTGTAAACTTTTGTTGTTGTCAGATTTGTTGTTATTTGGTGGGAAAAACCCCAACGCAAATTGCGTTAACCCCCAAGCCCCAAGCTCAGGCGTCGTGCCCAAAAACAGCTGTTCGCCTCGTCTAAGCCAAACAGTCCGAGAGAGTGATAGAGAGTGAGTGAGAGAGAGCTGTGTGACAGTGAGAGTGTGGGAGTAAAGAGTGCGAAGTACAAATACGAGAGTTGGTGTGTTGTGGTGGTGAGCGCGGGACGGGAGTGTGGATGTGCATGCGCAGCGTTGCCAGATCGTCGCGTCGTTGCAGTCGCTTCGTTTCGTGTCGTCGCTGTTTATAAAAGCAACGTGCAAGCATCGCTCCAAGTCAGTCACGTGCCTGCATCTCAACGTTGCTCACAGTGCGCGTCGTGCGTTAAACGCTAACCGTAACAGTAACCGTAACCGTTGTTATCGTTCTTGCCTCACACACAACACAACAGAAGACAACACAAACACACCTACACAGCTGCTGAGTGATCCGCATCCGTATCCGTTAGACAACAATTTTTACCGTCGCGTCGTCTGAGGTTTGATTGGCTGCAACAGCCAACTGCCTTCTTGCAGCTGCAACGGCAACACACACAACAAAAATAAACGGCTAATAATAAAAAAAAGAAAAAAAAAACAAAAAACGTCGACGATTTGCACAAATGCGAAATGCATTTTAGTCTAAGGCGTTGTCTCAGTAGCTAAAAAGAAAAAGAAAAAAGGAACAAACACTTTGTTAACCACAGACAATAATATACTCGTAAATTTCTAGAGCGCAGGACAGGCAGGCTTTTGTGTTCAGTAATAGGAAAGAAAGAAAAACTTACAAAAATCTATCTAAAAAACTTGTCTTGACCGTAAGTAAAGCAACTTAAGTTGTTGATCCACAAAATGAGAGCAGAGAAGTCTCGTCAGCCATATACTTACTAACTACTTACTAATATGTAAAATATTCATAGCTTTACTTTACCTTTATCAAACTATCAAACTATCAATATATCTAACACGCATACGCACCGTGCGCCCAAAAGAAAAAGCAAAGCGCAAAGAGATATGCAAATCAAATTCAAATTCCAAAACAATATAAATACAAATATCAATAATTTCATATTGTAGCACTGTCAGTTTACTTCGAATCGTTTTGCTTGCTTTAAGTATTCGTACTCGTAATATTCTAGTGCATACGAATTATATTACAATACAAATTGAAACCAAGTCGGTTGGCTAAAAAAAAGACTTGATAAAAAAGATTAACCAAATGAGCTAACAAATACACACGCTTGTAACTAATTTTAGCAGCAAATAGCAATAGCAAATAGCAATAGATAATACTATTACACTCATTTCTATATGTATTTCTACTACTTCTACTACTACTACTATCACACTCTTTCACCACCTACAACTACTTAATACATACATATTTTTAGAACCACTTAAGTAAACGCTATAAATAGAAAGCAACCAACCAACAAACAGCAAGCTACTTACTTACTATACTATGTTATACTCGTAACTCGTATGTGTACTGTAAATAACAACTAAACAACTAATCCACTTTGCTAATCTATAGAAAGTAGTCATCTAAACTAGCATTTACTATGTATTACTCGTAATGAACATCGCCTGCTAGCGGCTCGCATTGCATTTGTCCTTATATCGAGTGTCCCTGAATGTGCAACTCCGTTTGTGAACGGCAACTCATTTGAGAGACCGACACCGACTCCGACACCGACACCGACACCGAATTCGAAAGACTTTGCCACGTCGTGTTAAATCAAATTGTTTCACATCGAATTTACTACACCCTACTACATATAAATTATATATAAATTTGCCACATATATTTAAATATATCTATATATAATATTACAAATAATTGTGCACCATGCGCGTTATCGTACTCAAAAAGAATCGCCCTAATAAACGCGGCACGCCTACGGCAACATCCTCGCGAGAGCCGCCAAAAAAATCGTACGCAAAAGTAAGAAATTCGTTTCATTTGTTGATGCAATTTCAATTTTTATCAATTGGTTATTTACCATTCCGTTTACTTTAATTTATTTTTTCTGAAAGTTCTTCATTGCAGCGAAGATAATATTTACACTTTACTTTTGTGTGTGGCATTGTTTTTCGGTGTTTTTCTATTTGTTTTTTTCATTTTCGATTCAATTCGATTCGATTCGTTTTTGGCCAAAATTGCGAATGCAATCAATTTTTGAGAAATTAAAATACTACACATGGAAAACGAGAAACGTTTCGCGCGAATTGCGAATATAATTGAAAACAATAAATGCGCAGCAATAACATTTTGTATTAGCAACCATAACTAGCATGTTTAACTAGTACGATTTAACTATGATTTCGCATACTGCATTTGTAAATATTAGACTCCAAAAATCCGAGTTGAAATTCAACAACAGTAACACTAACAATAACAATATTAATATCAATAACAATATCAAAATGGAACGTCAATTTAATAGCTCAAAAATTGGTTGTAGTTGTCGGAATTCAATGGCATGTTACAATTATAAATTAAAATTTTATGCATAGCTCTTAAGCATTTAGTTGTAAGCTATATATTATTAATCACATACATTATATTCTATAAACTGTAACTGAATTCATTATCCAAGCTTGATTTCTAGATTGTGCACACATTGTGCCAATATGACAAAGAAGTTTTGTGTTTCTAGAGCTCAAAATTCTCTATATAATATTTATATTCTTATTACAATATTTATATTATAACATTATTTACTTGCTGCTAGTATGTTGAAGATTATGCTAGGTGAATAAAATTAATGCAGTTGGATTACAAGACTGCGTTAAAAATTTTACTATATAAAGATTGTGCTTTTCTAAAGGATTTAAAAAGTATCGAATTTAGTGAACAGTTTTTCTATTGCATTAAATTCTTAAGTGCCAATATCACTTTCTATATAATGCAAGGAAAGTTCTTCGTAAAAAGTCTTCTATTGAGTTTATTCCTTAAATGGCAATATCTCTCCTCTTATTAGGAGTATGTCTTGCTCTGTTCATTCTAATCTCTAATCAAAATTATTACCCCCATCATTTGCTGCAGCATTAAGGATTGAGTAGTTGAAGTTCAAGGAATTTAGAAGCTAGACATGGACATGAAATTTCTCCCAAATGTCATTAACAGTTCTGTCAACTCAAGAGGAAAAGAAGTAGCCTGAAGTGTTAAGCACTCGAAGTTTAAATTAAGCTTTACTTCTTACTTTTTGCTCACAGTAGCGTGTCATATTTAGTAATCTATTGATTCTAATCTGCTGCATTAAGTATTAAATAGCAGTTAATGTGAAGAACGAATCCCAAAGCCATTACAAAAGTTGAACGCTTTGCAATCAAAGTAAATCTTACTGCCAAAATATGTACTTCACGCAATGCTTACTTGAATGATGATTAGCTACAAGCTCTGAACCAGCTTGAAGAAATAATAACAACTCCAAATGTTGACAACATTATGCCACGTTCATTATTGGCTTCCGTCTAATGATTTGCTGTGGTTCGCAAACAATTTGGGAGAAGTCATTTTATTGAATTTCTCGAATTCACAAAAGTGCGCGACTGTTAATGAAAATTGCTCCAGCAAAAATGCCAGCAGTGAAAAGCCTACTAAGTGAAGTGCTCTTGATTTTTTGTTTTGTTTTTGCAATTGTTGTCTGCCGCTTTTGATTAAGTTTTGTGCAATTTCCTATGCCGAAATTAAGTGCACAAGAAAATCCAATTTGATTTATTTGTTTGGCGCAGCGAAAGCGAAAAGCGCCGGGAAATGAGAACAAAATCTAAAACAATTCAATTTTGCCAAACGCCAAACGTGAGGTCTTCCATCTACATTCCCATTTTCTTACCTCCTCCTTGCTCCTTGCTTCAATTCCTTAACGGACGCGCTGTCTCAAATTGTTTTGCCTCAATTTCAGCCTGCTCAGTTTCAGTTTCAGTCTCAGAGTCAGTCGTAGTCTCAATCGTAGCAGCATCAGTCTCAGCCTTGGCTATAAAGTCGGCTACCTCTCAGCTGCCATTGGCACAATCAGTTGCCCATAAGCGAAATTCCTTTACTGATTTCCTTTTAAAAGCATTTTTCGAATTGTCTTGACTTGGCCACTTGAACTCTCTTCCCTCTCTTTCTCTCTCTCTCTCTCTCGTTCTGATTTTCTTTCGCTGTCTACTTTTCTGGTCATTCCCTTTTTCCCTTCCTGTTCACTTTTCCGATTGCCATTTCTCCCAACAGCTTTTCAACTTCTTTTCGTCTCTCTCACTCTGTGTGTGTGCAGCCACATTTTATTTATTGTTGTTTGGTTTTATTGCTGTTGTTGCTCCGACAATGACAACTTACTTCTGAGTCAACGTTTCATATATATATAGAGCATTTATTTTAGCCATGTCATCTTAATACCATAAGTGGCATATCATTTGATTTGAATTAAGTTTCGGTACATTTAGTTATTGCAAGCAAATTGCATCATATTCATAATTTTAATATCGCACATGTTTCATTTGCGGCATTATTTGCTTTCCAAGCAATTATCCAATTTGTCAACAGCCGCAATTGTTATTAATATTTATTGTTTCATTTTTTATGTATGGCATTTAAATAACAACGGCAACAATGTTTTTTGATAATATTTTGTGATGCTGACTTCCGGCGTTTAAATATCCTGTAAACACAATTTGCTTTAAAAGGGATATTCATTTGGTTTTTAAATAAACTCTTCTGTTTATATAAAGTATTAATAATAAACATTGCAAAGTATTTACTCTTCTGGTATTTATTGAAATTTCAAGTAATTAAAAATCAATATTAAATGAACATTTTATAGCTTAAAGTTTTGCGTTTACGTTAATTTTATATAGCTGAGGTGCAAATTGAATTTTAATTTCTTATGCCATAAAATCAGCTAATCTCGCCACACACACACACACTTTGACTGTTGTTGCTGCTGCCCCAAAATATTTTAGCTAGACAAGAGTTGAAGACATGCAAATAAAATGAATTTTCGTTTTCGTTGACAACTATTCGACGAAACGACAAGTTGGGACACAGAGAGACATGTGGGACTTTTGTTAACTCTCTTTTACGTTCTCTGGCTGAATAGATTGATGAACGCCTTCTTTTCTAAATCCTTTGGCAGAGGAGGATACGCAGCATGTAGCAGTATGTTTTGTAGTTGTAGTCTGTCAGAGGGCTAAGGTCAAAAGCTGTGCTCCTAAAAGGGTTAATTTTAAATTTATTGCTACGGTCGTTGTTACATATGCCCCCAGAAATCCATGCAAAGGGACGCCGAAAAGGAGCTCAGAGCTCAGAGAGTTGCCACGAAAGGCGTGTAGGCGTAGTCATGGTCCAAAATGGCGAAACAACAATTTACACGCTGCCCTCGACACCCACACACACACGCTCGCACACTCGCACACGCAAAGATAGAGAAGTGAAAGGGGACAAACTGCTGAATTTATGTACGTGAGTTGAGTGTTCTGGGAGCGACCTGCATGACGGCTATGACATGGCGATATTTCTCAGCTCTGCTGCTGCCAGGATATGCTGCCGAGGATACGTTATCTGGGCAACTGGGTGGCCAGGTTGTACTTTATTTTATTGCTTTAATAAATATAAAATGCGTTTCGCTTTCGCTTTTTTCTCTGTCCCGTGAAACAACTCCGCATAGTTTGCCACAATCTCAAGCACAATTAGTGTCTGGAGAATGGCGTGGGAGCGGGTGGGAGAGAGAGGAGAGAAGGGTGGAAACCTGGGGGCAACTCCGCTTAATCTTAAACAGGGCCAGAATTTAATTGGGCGCCTAATGCCTCGCTGCTGAATTGGTTGTCATATAAGCAAAAGATAATTTCTTCTTATTTTTTCTCCCTTTTTTTTTGCTGTCGCATAAATTTTAATTAATCATAAAAATGTGTGTGCGCATCAAATTGCCACAGGTTTGAGTGTGGGGGATGCGGATGGCATCGCCTTTGTTTCTGTTCTGTTCTGTTGTTTCTGGTGAATGTTTGTTGTTGTTGTTCATTTTGCCTAGCAAGCTGTCCTGAGTAATTCATATTCGTGTTTAATAATAAATCACAAGATGCTGCCGCTTCGAGGTCGCAACAGCAGTCGAGCCCATTCATTTTGCTTAGCCACTGGGACAGTTGAATGTGGTGCAACGTTTGATTTTCATTAGCTCTGCCACACACACACACACACATTTAGTGGGAGGAAGAGGAAGGAGGGAGACAGTGAGGAGAAACACACACAATGGCTTGTAAGTTGCCAGCAAAATGGCGCCCATAAAAGGATTGCCGGCCAAGGAAATTTAATTAAACTCATCATTCCATTGTATCGCAGTTTCTACTACTTCTTCTCTTTCCCCTTTCTCTTTCTCTTTCTCCATCTCGTTTGGCTCTCAATTAATCAGCCTGTTCGCGGCATCCAACTTTATCAGACGGATGTGCGCTTCAACTAATTTGCGGAATTTTGCGGCCTGTATATAATTATTTGCCTGCATTTCCTGTCGTTTTTTTTGCTTCACTTCGCTTCACTTCACTTCTCCCCACAGCAAACAAATCGAGAATCGAGTTTTTCTAGCCTGTGGCTGAGTTTATCAATATTGTGACAACAAAATATTGTAAACTTTTTGGGCAAGTTTTAATCAGTTTATACTTTGAGTGCGGTCAACTTATTTGCAAAACTAAAAACGAGAGCAGATTATGGGATTACTCTAATGTTATTGTGTTATTTGTGTGGCATTTAAATGGAACTACATTCAAATCCAAAGTGCACATACCATAAGTTCAAACTGCATCTGTATTTAATCTTTCAACTCGTCCTTACTTTTCTCCATTCCCTTGACTCGAGACTGACAACGACTTCTGTTCGAAGCTGATAAATATTTAAGGGCAAAATCTGAACTGTGAACTCTGAGAGTAGCTTTTAGAGGAAAGCAGCTGCTTTTATGGTTATTTCGTTGTGCAACCGAGACAGTTTTGAGTAGCTTGTGGATTCAAGCTGGAAGCACTTTTTCCGGAGATTTACAAAAATACGTTTCATTTCTTCACTGATTGTTCGTGTCGTTGTTGCTGCTAAACTTTTGCCGGGTATTTTGATTCATTAAAATTTCATTTGAAAATCAGCAAAATGCTGCCGTAATCTTTTCTAGCCATTTGTTTTCCCACCCAAGCACATTGTCTTGCCATCACGTCATCGCCGTCGCCGTCGCCATCGCTTTAGTCTCCGTCTTCGGTTTCATCTGAGTCCACTGCCACTTGAACAAATATTCCTGTCAGCAAACTCGTCTTGATGGACATTTGCTGTAAGTTGTTGTGAGCAAAAGTGCAAGGACGTTTTGTTGTTTTTGTTTTTTTTTGAGCTAAGAGTTATGGGGCCGCTTGTTGGACTTGGCCGAAATTCCTGTGCCATATTTTCGTCTATTTAATTGCTGCTAGCTCTTATCTGAGTGCGTTTTATTTGACGTTCATAGCTTATGCTTCGTGTTTTGGCCACCTTTTCCTTTTTCGCTTTTTTGTTGTGTTGTGTTCTTGTGTTGTTGGCGCTGTCAAGATAAACAAGGCGGAGAGTAGGGATAAAAATAGTATGGCATACAACATTGTTTGACTTTGTGTGAGGATTCCGTTGAACAGCAATTCGCCACCCACGCTCATTTCTACTTTCCACTTTTTGCGGTGCAGCAGCAGCAGCAGCTCTTCTTTATGTTTGCCTTTCTCTGCTCTCGGTTCTCTGTTCTGGTTTACACTTGGCTGGTTATCCCTTCAAAGCACTTTGGCAGTTAAACCGTAAAGATGATAAATGCGAATGTCTTTCAATTTGAGTTGCCTCTTGCCGCATGCCGCATGCCCCATGTCTGGTTGCCTCTTGCACCTATTTCTGCGCTGAGAAAGGGGCTGAATTTATGGTTATGCTGCTGACCCGAATTAGGCCAACGTTTTGCATATTTCTTTTCTCAGCTTTTTGGCCACACTGATTGACAGCCAGCTGGCCACCTACTCAGCCATTCTGGCCACAACTACGTCTCTGTTTCGGTCGCTATAGCTGTCTCTATCGCTGTCGCTGTCTCTCGCTCTCTCTCTCTCTCTGTCTCGTTGGCTTAAAATACAGAAAGTCACATTAATCAACACTTAAACGTTTAATTGCCGCTCATTAATCTTGACGAGAGGAGCCGCTTTTGCCTTCTGTCAATTGTCTCTCTATCTTCATCTCTCTCTCACTTTCGTGCTGTCTCTGTTTCTGGTTCTGTTCTGGTTTTTTTCGAGCGCTTTGTCCTCTCGCTTCCCTTGGTGGGCATTCCTTCCGGACATTTTGTCATTTAGCAATTAACTTTACGCCCATAAACACGCCTTGTTTTGCCTGCGCCAAAATTTGCGGCACGCCGCTTGTAAATATTGATGAGGCTAACGCTGCGGCTGCCTCTCGCTGCGAGTCGAGTCGACTCGACGAGTGGCGCCACACGCCTGTGGCAGCCACAGCAGACAGAGAAAGAAAGAGAGAGAGATAGAGAGAGTTGATGGACTCTTGCCAAAATTATGTTGCAGCTTATGCTGCTTGGCTCGCAGCTGTCGCCGTTTTTTGATTGAAATATGAGCCCAAAATTTGCTCTGACCGCGACAGCTTTTTCTCTCTCACTCACTCAGACTCTCGCGTTCCTCGCTTTTCTCTGGCAAACGCCTCAAACCAGCGAAAGTCAAAGCTGCGCAATCGAGTTAATTAATTTTCACGTTGACATTTCATTCGTTGTATATTTAATGAGCGGGTGTCGCTTTCGGCCCAAAACTTCCCCATGCGATATATTTACATATTTGCTCACACACACTTACGCATGTCTCTTTGTGGTTCCATGGATGTATGTGTATGTGTGTGTGTTTACATGTATTTTACGCCCTCAAATGGGTTGTGGGCTTTTCGCCATTGCCATTGCCACTGCCATTGGCTTCACTTTGCTTCGCTTCACATCGCCACTGACTTTAAGTACATATATGCGTGTGTGTCTGTGTGTGTGTGTGTTGTTGACTCGCTTTTTCAAAATATTGTGGCAAAGTTAAGCCAAGCAGCAGTCACAGCCAGCAAAATATATAATTTCATTTTTGCATTGCATATCCAATAAGCACGCCCAGGCGTTACTTTGGATGTCAAACTTATGGTAACAAGACAAAAGAAAGACTGAAATAAATATACATGAAAGTAGACCAAGACTTGAGGGAATTTTCAAGTGCAACGATGATCGACTAAGAGATGTGCTATATTTTGTATTTTTTATGTATAGTAATTATACTTGAAATATATTTCGATTGTGGTGCATTTTTATGACTATATATATTTTACATTTCAATTTGAAATAATAACAAAAATTTAAAACAAAACTGAAGCTACGAAATGTTTATTTTTTTATTTCTAAAAATATCATTAAATCAAATTTTAATTTATTAATTTGTCTTCCAATTTTTCTTTAAATCTTCATATTTTCTTTCTTCACATGTCACTGAATTCTATTTAAATTTGAAAAATTAAAAAATAATGATCATATTTGGTATATCGATGAAATACTTAAAGCTGGTATATTTAAATTTCAGCATGTTATTAGTATTTGTGTGGTATACCTTTTAATATAAATATTTTAACGCACAGGTCAAAATATGCCAGATGATCAGTTGATATATATATATATATATATATATATATATGCCTGTACATACATTCCCTTAGGCACAAAATTATAATACCCTTTCTTTTGTGAAGCGTGTTTAAAAATCTGCAATGCTCAACGAAAGCTTTGCTTATGGTAATTGTTGCCACTTCAACCTCAAGCTAGTCAATTTAATCCCATACACATTTCTAAAAATAAACCATAATATAATCAATTTAAATGTATTAAACATCCACAACTCTAAAACAATTTAAACATTAGCTTTGTCAATAAATTTCTGGCACAGAGCATCGAGATACCCCAAACTGTCGTTTTGTTTCTTTTATGTCACACAGCAAAATTCCGATTCTTGTAAATTTAATAAAATTCTGCCTGCAATCTGTCCCAATTGAAACATTCCATGGATGCCAATAAATTGCTCTTCTTGTTGTTGTTGTGTATTCTTTCATTTAAAAATCGAGTTGATGTTGGCAGAAAATATTTGCTAACCTGTTGGAATTTATCTGCACAAAAAAAAATGTGATTTTCTGCTTGTATATAAGGATTGAAATGCAACTGTGATAAATTTGATCAGATTTGGGATGCAACAAAATATATATATTGTTGAATGGAAATGTGCACAAAATAAAAGCATTTATGAGGCGTATAATCTATGCAACGCCCTGGCACTTTAGTCTTGTATATATATATAGTATATATATTTGTTGCATTGCGCTATTTTCCTTTTGGGTCTCCATCTCTGAATTTGGTTGTTGCCTCTCAAAGAGGAAAAGTTTTTGACTATTTGCCTTGGCACTTGTCTTTTATTTTTGTGCCTTACACTTAACTACATAGCCTCAGTTGCTGTTGCATTTAGTAGTTTGTTTTTGTATTTGTTTTTTTATTTTCCGCTCTTTCAATTTTTATTTATGCAAAATAAGTTTTCCTCCTCTGGCCTGGCTCTGAGTCTGGGTGCTCTGACGCTGTTGCCTTGTTATCGCATAAGGATGTTGTTACAACTTTTGCTATTGTTGGTGTTGTTGTTGCTGTTGTTGTTGGGGAACTACAAGAATCTACATGTTGTCTGGCCGCACAGGACACACAAGTGTTGCGACGAGCAACGTGGTTAAAATAAGTAGGAAAAGCAAAGAAAAGCCCAGGCAGCCAGCTCAGCATCGAGCCCAGCAGGACACAAAGTAATAAAGCTCGAGTGACTTCTGTTGCTGCTGTTGCAGTTGTTGTTGTTGGTGTTGTTGTTGTTCACGTTGTTGTCGAAACTTTAATTATCACTGTGTTTGCAGTGTATGCGGCCTCTCATGCACTCACTTATCCACTGCGTGGGCGTGTCTGCGGGGGTCTGCTGACTGAAGCTGGGGCTGCTCTTTGAATTTCACAGCAACAAAATATAAAAAACTTTTTAGTCTGCATAGTTTTTTCGGACTTTTGTTGAGCCAGCCGTTCGTTCTCTCAATGGTTGCCCAAATATATACATTTTTTTTTCAGTGTTTGCGGTCGAAACTTTTGCTTTTTTTGCTTACTGTATGAGTGAAGAGCAAAAAGCAAAAAGCAAACACGAAATAAAAATCACGCATACGCCACAGCAGCTGTAGCCGCATATGTGTGGTCAATAACTATTGCATACTTCACGGCGCTTTTGTTCGGCAGCACTAGCAGCAGCAACAGCAGCAGTAGCAGCAAATCACGCATACGCCGCGTACGCTATGGGCATGCATATGCAACGTTGCTGTTAACACGAACCACTTGAAAGTCAACGAGTGTGCGGCCCCAACATTTCCATATTCATTTGCACATTAGGCAGCCAAAATCACACACACTCACACTCACACTCGCTGGCTGCCACACCCAAATTGTTGGGCCAGAGTCATGAATTTTTATCGCCACTGTCGCTAGTGCTTTGCATACATTACGCCTCATTTTGGGGGACAGAAGCGAAAAGAAAGAGAAGCATGCGAGTGTGGCTGCCATGAAATTGCAACATACGATTTCCAGTTGCAATAGCATCAGCAACAGTAGCAACAGCAGCAACAGAATTTGCGATGGACATGTGGCATCAATAAGAGAATTACGCTGCCTTTTTTCATGTTTCGCTGATTGCAAAAAGCGAATTTGCTACTGGAATTGAAGTTGTGGGAGTAAGTGCTAAATGATGCCACGTGCGCTGCATTGACAAGCGATTTTGCATTTGCCATGGATGCGAGAGGAGAGGCGGGAGAATCGACACCATCAATTGGCAATATATCAATGGGCGAAAAGCGTCGTTGTCTCTCATTCTATCATTCTCATTCTCTGCGTCTCTCTGTGCTGTCACTCGTTGTATGCGTTTCATTTAATCTTTGCCGCTAGCTGCCAATTGCTGTGACAACTTGATTGCAAATCCAGCTACAACTAACACACAGTTCGCAGTTCACTGTTGCCAGTTGGCAGCCAGAGTGAAGTTGCTCTTTGTTTTTTGGTGCATCACTTGGCACGTAGCGGCGAGCTGTGCATCTGCAGCTGCAGCACGATTCGGTTTCAATTAAAGCATCGTTACCAGCCCGCAAATTCGGCAACGTTTGGCAGCCTTAAGCTTTAGCTCCACACACGAAAATGCAACTTGCAAACTGGCAATTCGCGAAATGCACAAGAAGCACATGTTGAAAATACAATAAATGCACTCCTACACTATATATTTATATATATCGTATATATATATATATATGGTATGTACTTACTCTACTACTATGTGTGCAAGTGCAAGTGTTACAAGGCCAAAAGTTTTGCAGCATTGGCACAAAACGCACAGCACGTGGCCTTTTCTTTTATACATACATACACACATAACATATATATTCGCAGGTTTTTACTCGCTTTTACTACATATCTTTTGGTCGTAAGTGTTATATATGTGTCTCATGTACAAGTTTTTCTCAGAGTGTGTGCGTGGGCGTGTCGCATTTAAGCCTCAAATGCGCCTTAGGGTAACCGTCTTATGGGCAAGCAGAACGTGGCTGGCTTTAATGGAAAGCGAGCGGAAAATCGCCTTTAATGGCAAAACAGCAAAAGTATACATATTTTCCTTTGCTTTCGTTTTCGCTTTCGCCTTATTCTTATGCTTATGCTTATGCCACTTGCTTTCATTTTTCGGGTTTATTTCCTCTTTTATTTTAATGCCCTGCAACCTATTGAGCTCGAGCCACATTTGTTAAAATTATGTCAAAATATGGTTATGCATAGTTAATTGAGTACGTTCTTAGAGCAACTTAACAGCAAATGAAAGCTAGAAAATAAATATTTATTCTTATGAGTAGAGCGTATCTGCAAGTCGTTCATTCTTAGTTCGATGCTATGACTCTGTTGGCGACAGCTGCATTAATTTGCCTGTCATGACTTTAGCCTGGCTTATGCCATATTCCAAGCCTCGCATTTAGCGTGCGGAGACAGAAGCTGCAGCTCTTTCTCTCTACTCTCTACTCTCTACTCTCTGCTCTCTGCTGCTGCCAATGGTTGGGTTAATTGCTTTTCCCTTTTTCATTGGTGTTTTTTGCAATGCCAACTAACAAGCTGCAATCGATGTTGATTACTCGCTCTGTGTGTTAATGGAATTCTTAGCCTTAGCCAGGAACCAAGCTTACACAGCTGGAGGAGAGAGAGTGAGAGAGCATTAAGAGTGAGAGCGAGAGAGAGGCAGCGAGTGCTTGGCCAGAGTTTGGCATGGCTATGGCCAATAGCTGGCAGCTGCTTTTAGTGGGTGGTGTTAACGCAAATATTTTCAAAGAAAACATTTTGCTTTTCATGCTCACTCACTCAGTTCGTCGCTTTCGCTTTCGCTCTCACTCGCTCTCTAGCTCTGTCACTCTCTCTGCTTTGTGGGCAACATTTTTAAACGGTTCGTGTGTTAAATTCATTGGCATGGAATTTTAATTGGATGATTTTTAGTGCAAGCCACGTGCCAATTTGGCAGGCATGTTATGAATTCACAACTAAACTATGTATTATGCGTAAGTGTGCGAGAGGCATAGACAAATATTTCAACGTTGCCTTCCTCAACCTCAAGTATGCTGCATAGTCATAGATAAGCCACTAAGTGTATCGCGTGGGCGATAAGTCCTCGCTCGCATACATACGAGTGAGAAAGTGGCAAGAGCTCAGCTCACATTGGCAGCCATTATGGCCAGTAACTCCAGCATTGTGTACGTGTGCGGCAAACTGTTCATATATAATGATGTGGTCTCTCCAGACTCCAGTTCTACATTTCTCCATTCTCCATTCTCAGCTTCAGCGTTAGCGTCAGCTTCAGCTCTTGGCCATTGTGCGCTTTGGAGCGTGAAATGTATGACAAAAAGAGCACAAGCCGAAGCTAAAGCTGTAGCTGAAAACGTTAGCAAACTGCACGCAGCTCCGGCAACTTCTGTTTTTTGGGGGCCGGGTGGCAAAATGTAAGCTAAAAATATACATGACAGCATAAAAAAAAACAACAACAAAATAAAAAAAAAAAAACAACTGTAAAGGGAAAAAAAAGAAAACGCCGAGAAAATCAACACCAAGGGGAAGCAGCTGGCTGTTGGCTGTTGGCTGCTGGCTGCTGACTGCCTCGATGCTTTTGTCCAGTGGCGAATGTTAGCCAAAGCTAAAGCTTCGTCTCGGCTTTGAGGTCCTTGCTACGAGCACAATCCAATAACAAATTATATGCACAAGACAATTGGGTCCTTTATTGCCCAACGACTTTTATGCGAAAAGTGCAAAATGATTTACGATTATGTTGATAAAATGGCTTAAATAGTATTTTCATTTCTTAACGCTCGAGTGCACTTTGGAGAGAGCCGGCGAAAGAACCCAACGACAGCACAGATTCCCACACACACACACACTTGTACACACTCGCTTACAGTTTCAATTGTCTGTTGCCATATGATTTGTTTGCGTTTAAGCGTCGGCGACAGCAAAAAGGCGACGACATTTTTCGTAGCATACTTTTGTGCGCACGCATGCTTAATATGCATATGTATGTGTGTGGGAGTGTGTGTGTGTGTGAAATATTCATGACACTTTCTTCTGCCGTTTCTTGCTTGGTTGTGTTGTCCTTTTTCTTATGCACTCGAATGCTTTAAGTAATCGAGGGAATTTCTTAGGTTTAAACTTTCTTTCGGCTACGTGTCTGCATATTTAATAAGTAAGTTTTACTTTGGCCTAAAGACAGACAGACACGCAGACCAACAGACATTCAGACAGTTGAGTGACATGCACGTAACAGCTGTTGTCGAAACATGCGATTCGCTGCACTTCGACTTGCACCTACTTGACTTTGACTTTCGCTCTGTCTCTTTCTCTGGGAAAGCTGTTCAATTATGAATATGCTGACAGACGACGACGCCGCAGCTGCTTCGGTTTCGGTTACGTTTTCGACTTCAGCTGTAGTTATTGATTTCGTAGATAAATTATTAAGGCAGCTTCGCTTGGCATAATTGAATTGAAATGAAACCACAAAAACGTGTGCACATCCTTGGGCACGCCTGACAGTTTCCTTGACGTGCAGCTGCAGGTGAGCTTTACATATTCATAATGAGCTACACAGCTTCTGACTTTATCATAGGCTGCGGTCAGTCATGCTGAAATGTGAAATGTTGAATGACTACTGAACGTTGTCTGTCTCTCTGTCCAGAGGGCAGCAAATGCAATTACTTTTGCAGCACACACACAATTGATTTTCTATCGCAGTTCACGCCAAGCAAAACAAATTGGCCGTAAAATAATTGCAAATACACCAACTGAATAACTAGTGCGTATTTTGTGCACAATAATCGAGTCTATAAACGCTTCAAGCACATAAATCACAGTTGCCCTAAGCAATCGTTTGTAGCAGACCAAAACTGACCTTGGCCTCAGGAGAGCCACAGAGGGGGGGATAGAGAAAGATTTGTAGCATATTAAACTGAATTTATTAAATGGAAATCAATGTTGCAATTGCTGTGATGATTTAAGGCAAACAATAGCTGCCAATATCTTAGGCATTAATCAAAGAATTGTAAATTGAATAAATTTTTGCTTCAATTGAAAGCTATTTTTTTCATAAGAATACATTTTGTGTGTACGAACTAAATTATACCCAATTGATATAGTGAAATATATTGAAATATACCGAATTTTTTACTTGGTATATTTATATAATTTTTCATTCAAAATTTGCCATAATTTTTGTTTGTTTGTTAATCTGGCATATTGATTACAAAGTATACCAAATTGGAAAACTGAGTACAAACTATACCTTTAAAATATATCCGTTTACAATAAAAGCAACACGGTGCTGTATTATTCTTAAAATATATTAAAAAAGTATACATATATTTGGTATTTTAAAATACTATTACATTCAAAATTTGCCATAATTTTGTAATGCAAAATAATTAGTTTTTATAAGGTTTTGTGTGTCAATATGGCATATATTGTACTTAATATAACAATCTGGTATATTAGTATATATATATGGTATATACTATTATACCAGATTAACATACAAGTTCATATAAGAAATAATTCTTTGGCCTAGCTTCTTATTAGGCAAACTTGTTTTGTGTTTAGTTGCTAAACAGACTTAATCCAAAGTAAACTAAACCAGATACACACAACTTCTTGGTGTCTTCAGTTTTTGGGGGCATTTTGGTAGCTAATTAATCGCGACCTCGCTTGCCATATGTTTACCCCTGGTAAACAGACAAACAACGCGCCCATAAGTATGCCATAAACTGTGCTTAAGCCAAGAGCTGGGCCCAGTTCTTCTTCAGGGTCGAGGGGAACGAGAATCCAGAGAAAGAGAGAGAGAGCAGCTAAATGATGTTTGCTTAACAGCATTTGAATTAATGATGAATCTGGTTGCTTAGTCATAAGCAAAGGCCAAAGCCAGTGGCTGCTTTGCTGCTTTGCTGAGTCACCTGACTAAAGGACACCTTCGAATCCAGGGAGCACGCCCACTCGAAACGCCTTCGAAATGCGCGCGACTCTAATTTGTTTGTACAGCTTGTACTTGCCGTTGAATTATGCATGGCACTGTGAATAGAAAGGGGGGTTGGTGAGGGGTTAAAGGGGACAGCAGTTAGGCTTTTGCGTTTGTAGCGCAGTTGCTTAATTGGATTTCGATTTTGTACGAGAGTGACACGCACTGAAACAATAGACAAGAGCAAGGCAGACGGCAGCAATAACAACGGACATGCCGATTAACTTAATTAATGTCACACTAATGACAGCTCAATGCGATTATGTTGCCAACTGCAACCGCGTGCGAGAATGGGGCAAATGAAATTCAGGCTGAAATTAACTGTCACACAGAGACACAGAGGCACAAATAAATTGAAAATGTAATCGACAAGTCCAATCAAATGCTATCGATAAATGATGCATGCCTAATGAGCTGCAACTTTGATCCAGATATCTCTCTGTGTGTGTGGCATACATTCGTTTTTATAAGCCGCTAATTAGTTTGCGTTGCGCTCGTTATGAATTGTTATGTTACTTCCACTCTCTCTCTCTCTCTCTCTCTCTCTCTCTCTCGCTGTGCATTGATTTGAGAGTTATCAAGCAATCAGCTCGTTAAGCACATCTATCCACCTACAAAGCTGGCAACTTGATCAACATTTTGTTGAGCACAAGAGGCAGCAGCTCAACTAAGGAGGTGGAGGCAGCGACTGAGTTTGGTTGACAGGCAGTTGCCGTCAGGCTGTCACGTCCTTCATGTGGCCAATTCAGAATGCAAATCTGTCGTTCGGCTCAAGCTCAGTCATCAGTCGAGAGAGATAGAAAGAGAGAGACAACAGAGTATGAGAATGAGTAAGAGTCATGCGGCAAGCGCCGTGCGGCATGTGGCCTGTGGCACGAGACGTGTGGTTGAATATCTGTGTGTGTGTCTGTGTGTTGGTGTGTGGCAAGCAAGCCTCATCGTCATATCGGCGTTGCACTAACAGCTTATAATCGCAACTTAACATGCTTGCAGCAGCAGCTGCCGAAGCATCAGTGCAAACATCCTCCAAGCCGGATATCACACAGTCTCTCTCTTTCTCTCTCTCACTCTCGCTCGCACAAACAAAAAAAAAGAAGAGCACCCTGTATGACCCCGCTGTCAGCAACTGGATGCCAGGCCAGATTGTACCTCTCTCTCTCTCTCGCTCGACCTCTGTTCGTTGTTTACTGCACCTCAGCGCATCCGAGTAGGCTATGCTAAATGACTCACATACCAAGAGACAGTAGTGAAAAGCGGTGGCGAGTAAGGGGGAGGGGCGGAGGCTGCAACAAGCGTGCGGCGTGTCGAGTGCGTTGCACTGAATTTTGCAGCTTTTGTTTTGCGGCTCAAGCCACTCAGCTTGTTTTATATGCGCTTATCTCTAGATACTGCATAGACCAACACACACACATACACACATGCAGCACACACATACTCGCAAATGACAGACAACAACAATATGGACAAGCATTGCTGCCATTTTGTTGGCTTTCTTGCAAGAGGTCCTTGTGCCTGAGCAACGTTTACAAACATGCAGTTGAGTGGGCCACGAGTGTCATTGTTGCTAGAAATTTGAGAGCATATCTCTCTGTGTGTGTGTGTGTGGGTGTGGGTGTCCGTGTGTGTGCCTTTGAATACCAATACCTGTGTGTGTGGCTGCATGCAACACACTTTTGCCGCGCAGCATACTTTTTTTTTTGGGAAATATGCAGACCGCAATTTGCCAGAGACAAAAATGTAATTTGTGCGGTATTCTTCCCACACATATGTGTGCCTTTATCTCGTTGCTTTCCATCTCCAAGCATTGCTGCTGCTGACCACGCTGTGTGCATGCTGAGCGGCATCTTCCACATGACTGCAAACGGCAGAAAATTCGCTACTCGCTTGCAATATCGCTCTTCGCTGTGTGGTGTGTGTGTGGGCAGCAGCAGCAGTATGTCGCATTTCAATTCCAATTCTAATATCAGCAGACTACAAATACCAAACGGGCACTCAGTAGTATTAGAAAGAATGAAAAGAACTGCAGCCAGCCAACACACAGAGTGGAAACAGTGTAAAGAAGTCAACACAAGTGTGGGCTCTGTCTGCCAAGAGTGCAAAAGGCGAATGCGAAAAAATATTTGCCCTGCCAGAAATTGACAACTGTTTGCTTAGTTGAGAGTGTTTGCTTGTCCCCGGAATGGCGAAAGGGAAAAGCGGGTGGAGAAACGGAGAGCAGCTGGCTGTAGCAGCGGAAATTTGACACTCTTATTCTCACTTGCACTTACCAAGTGGCGTCTGTTGCTGCTGTGTTGGCCTGGGATGCTTCACTGGGCTGACTGAGCTGACTAGAAAACTGAGTGTCCCTGCAGCCATGGCGCGTAATATCAGCTTACTTTTTAATGGCACTGCTGGCACTCAATTATGTAGTCTCCTAAGCCAGCGTTGCCAGCTAAAATATGCAATTAAAGCCAACGCGAAACGCCAACAGCACCAAAAACTATTTGATTACCAATTGATGTTTCCATTACAAACAATGAGCGAAAGTGCTAATTGGATACATCAAACACCATACCTCCATCCACTGACTCCTCATTAATAATTCTAGCTCGAATTTATTAAATTGCAATTACTTTATTCTAATTGTAGTTTAAGCTGAGTTTATGCTCCAGCTTTTGCTAAGTCAGTTGCCTTTTAAAAGCCAACAATGTAATTCTCTCTGTATATTTGACCATTCGTAATGCATTCTGGCTTTGGCTGCTAAGTGAGAATATATCGCAGTCTTTTACAATTATTCTCTTTCACAGCTTGACCCACGTTGCCCGCTCGCAATATATTTGTTCAAATTAAAATATGCAAACTGCATGCATGCCACATAAACTCAGTTGTTCAGGGGCTTGCAACAAAAGGGCTTTTACAAGCCAGGCAAATATTTTCCCAAGCTAATAATGAGCGGCAACAGCAATCCGAAATTTAATTTATGCAGCTTAATTTCACCTTTGATAAAGGCATTAAATTTAAGATACTGTAAATAAGTCTTTAGGGCTTGCATTTAAATGATGACTAAATGACGATTAGATATAAATTGTGTAACGAATCACTAGAGTAGTATTCGTCGGGTGCTGGTGGAAGGTTTACTAGTGTGGCGTACGCGCTGGCTTCTCCGGGCTTTGCTCAGATAGCATGGGGTTCAAGGAAAGGGCCAACTACTTCGCTGAGATATATACTTTTTAGTCACATGCACTTGTACACATTTTTTCAGGTTCGGCACATAACCTGCCAACCATTTTTCTTCCAGCCAAAACCAACAACAAAAACCTTTTTTTCGGAAATTTGACAATTAATCCTACTCAAAAAGGTAATCGCTTGTCTATTTTGGTCTGGACTTCACACGATCAGCTGATCTAGCAATTAATGCTTGCATGTATCGTGGTCCACCAATAGATGGCGCTATTTCTGGAGCTTTCAGTATCATTTGTAAATAAAGCTCCGCTTCTAAGCACAAAACACGACAAGACATTGAGTACCATTTTCTCAGACTACAAATTATGTTATACAACGAAACAAATTAAATAATACAAATTAACTAGTACAATAAACATATAAATAAATAATATAATAAATAATAGGTAGAAATATGTATGTGTATAGAAAAAGAACGGAAAAAAAATGTTGCATACTTTTAGGCTTAGCCAATTTCAGATACGACAAGCGGCCTATTACACATCCCCCTGGCAAAATCACACTTAGTCGTTGTAACGACAAAGTGGGATACCCGCTTGGAGGTAGCTTAACTGCAATGATGCAAGATAAACGATTATTGCCTAAGGTCCTTCGTATGAAATTTGCCAGTTCTGTTTGTTGCTCCGATGTCAACTCGAGTTGCTGCGAATTGTCAAAGGTAATTGAGGCAACGCTGTCAGTCTGAGCCGGGTGCATCAAACATCTTGGCGAAATTGAGTATTTATAAATTGCAAACTAAACAAAAAAAACGTATGAAACACAAAACAATATTAAATAAACAAACAATAATCGAAATCAAACTCAAAAATATAAACCAATATACCATGAATAAATTTGGAACCATGCAACACTTATCGAAAGAAGAGTTGCTAACTAATAGTCGAAAACAGATATGGATGAAAAAGGAAATAGGAAATTTAAGAACACAGATAGGTTTTGGTTGCATCACTACCACTTACACTCGTATCCACGCAGAAGATAACGACCATGCTCATGTGTAGTGATTAACCCAGAAAAAAAAAAGATATTGAAAAAGAAAAGAGGAAATTCGAAACATTGTTCCAGATACAGATCGATTTTGGCTGCATCACTATCACTTACACTCGTATCCACGCATAAGATAACGACCATGCTCGTGTATAGTGATTAACACAAAAAAGAAGTATATATCGAAACCAATGAAAATAGGGAATTCGAAAAACATAGTTCCAAATATAGCGGCAAGTTAAGTAGTTCGAAACCACTTACTTGTTCCAAGCGAATATTTAGAACCAATGTCAACCTACAGATAGATTTTGGTTGCATCACTACCACTTACACTCGTATCCACGCAGAAGATAACGACCATGCTCGTGTATAGTGATTAACACAAAAAAGAAGTATATATCGAAACCAATGAAAATAGGGAATTCGAAAAAACATAGTTCCAAATATAGCGGCAAGTTAAGTAGTTCGAAACCACTTACTTGTTCCAAGCGAATATTTAGAACCAATGTCAACCTACAGATAGATTTTGGTTGCATCACTACCACTTACACTCGTATCCACGCAGAAGATAACGACCATGCTCGTGTGTAGTGATCAACACAGAATCAAAAAGCAGATATCGAAAAAGAAGAAAAGAATAGGAATGAATGGAAAAGGATAGGACTAGTTGCTAGATAAGCATACCTTCAATTAGTATGACGAGAAAGCAGCTCTGAGCCACGATCCGTTTCAAACACTAACTGAAATGTGAATGCCCTAACAGCCACTAAAAGAAAAGAAATTGGGAACAATATAAACATTCATAAAGCTTCTGCCTGTTAATAATACCAACTTTAAGAGCAATTATTTCAAAACTATGTATAGCATAATAGCGCATGCAAACCATACTCAGTCGATAATAGATCGCCTAATTAGTAATATTACACTGTAAACTTTTATGATTGCTAAAGACGGACAATAAACAGTACTAAACACACTAAGCTGACTTGCGCCACCACGGGACTATGCAACCCCAGTCAATGAGTTTAACTGTCAATTGCTGAATTAATTTTGTGGTACTACTTTATTTCCATCGTTTTCATTAGGTGTTTTGCTTACCGCAAGAGGCAGATCTGGTCCACGAACTTTTTCAAAGCAAGCTCTACACCTTAAGAAATACGATAGCATATAAACGACAGTAGACAGTTTGACCGTTTGAGTATAAAGCCATTTTGAAGCTATTATTTTCGAAAACGTCAACCACTACCGTCTTGGTTAAGTTCTTTTGTCCTGATTTGATGAGGTATTACTTTCTCACTAATAACACAGACACAAAGAGACTAACCTAGTACACAATTATGGAGAAGGACAACAAAAAGACTTGAATCACTAGATGTTATTGATTCTAGAGCATATATAATATTTTTAAAGGCCATGTTTAGATTCTATACAAAAACAGGCCACACGATTGGGCGCCAAAATATATTATTAAATTATAATTATATCTGTAACGAATCACTAGAGTAGTATTCGTCGGGTGCTGGTGGAAGGTTTACTAGTGTGGCGTACGCGCTGGCTTCTCCGGGCTTTGCTCAGATAGCATGGGGTTCAAGGAAAGGGCCAACTACTTCACTGAGATATATACTTTTTAGTCACATGCACTTGTACACATTTTTTCAGGTTCGGCACATAACCTGCCAACCATTTTTCTTCCAGCCAAAACCAACAACAAAAACCTTTTTTTCGGAAATTTGACAATTAATCCTACTCAAAAAGGTAATCGCTTGTCTATTTTGGTCTGGACTTCACACGATCAGCTGATCTAGCAATTAATGCTTGCATGTATCGTGGTCCACCAATAGATGGCGCTATTTCTGGAGCTTTCAGTATCATTTGTAAATAAAGCTCCGCTTCTAAGCACAAAACACGACAAGACATTGAGTACCATTTTCTCAGACTACAAATTATGTTATACAACGAAACAAATTAAATAATACAAATTAACTAGTACAATAAACATATAAATAAATAATATAATAAATAATAGGTAGAAATATGTATGTGTATAAAAAAAGAACGGAAAAAAAATGTTGCATACTTTTAGGCTTAGCCAATTTCAGATACGACAAGCGGCCTATTACAATTGTAGAAGTATTTTAGGAAAGAATTGTGTATGGCATAAACTGCTGCTGCAGTCGGGTCCTTATTGCTTTGGCTGATAATATGGTATATTTTGTACTGTATGGTATTTAATATAGCTTTTGGTTTTTTAGTATTTAAGCGGTATATTATTTTGATATGATTTTCATTGAAAATACATTGGTAAAAATTGTAGAAATAATTGTTAATCTGGAATATTTTATACTGTATGGAATGTTTTGAATGTAATAGTACATTATTATACCAAATACAGCTTTCGGCATATTTTAGCATATTAATTTGGTATATTTTAACAATGATACCGCATCCTTTTGCTTTGCTCACGGTCAGAAATGTTCTACTGCAGCTTTTTTACTTATTTCTCTACATTTTTAAAGAGCAAACCTTTCTTTCTGCTGTAAAATGTCAGATTTATGCAACGTCAACAATTTAAATCGCCAATACTTTTACCCGTATCTGTATATAGATCTATAAACTTTTCCATTTTGGGAGCTATGAGTTTTACAACTTTAATCAAAAATTGAAAAATTGTATATATATTGCGAGTACTGTCAGCTCGAAACTTTTGGCCGGGCTGGCACACATCATAAATATGTCAAAGGTATTTGAAAACTATGTGTCAACTTTGCCACAGGCCGTGCCTAGCCACCTTCTCTTCTCCCTCCCCCGCTGTAGTGTCTTGCACTTGCCAACTGAAAAGTTTACACAGTATTTTTTTCCCAACTTTAATCGATAAATATGACTATTATTAAACTACGAGTGAAACGAAGTGAAGCACACAAGACACATACGAATGCGAATAGCTCTTGATTTCGTAACGATGCCAAAAATATGAGCATATCTCTATCTCTCTCATATATGTGATATATGTGGCAGTATTTGTTGGCGTATTATGTGTGCATTCAGACGGGTCTCTTTTGAGGCTGGCTCTGTAAGTTACGCTAACAAGCTGCAGTCGAAGTTGCAGCGTGGCCCATAACTAAGGGCCAAAAGCCAACTACAATATGTGAAGCAAGTAAGCAACGATGCAGGCTGTTCATGGTCTCGAAAGACTGGCAATTTGTTGGCCAGACAAGCGACAAGGGCGGGCAACAACATCGTCTCGAGACTCAAGACTCGAGACTGCTTGGTTGCATGTGATGCTGCAGCAAACGCCCGCAACTTGCTTAATTTGATATCAAATTTATAACTGACTTATTGGCACTTGGCAGTAAGATTACGCCTGCCAGGCAGTCAGGCAGTCAGGCAACCATCCAAGCAGGCAGCCAGCCAACAGACTCGCATACCTTTGCCTTTAGCACCCAAAACGAGGCGCCCGCATATCTGTCGAGTAAGTTATTACGTATACGCAGTGTATGTGTGCGGGCGAGCGGGGCGGCTGTCAAAGTTTTTGGTTGCTTGCCGTTGCCGCGGGTCGTTTTATGGCTTAGGTATGTGCTTGTTATATGCCATGAGTGCTATATTCTGAGTGAGTGAATTTTTAACACGCCCATCAAATTCAAATGATGGCATGTGATGTGCGGTGCCCGGTTTGCTGCAACACGCAAAAACAACAACATAAAATCCCAGAAAAAACACTGAGACAGACAGACAAACAGACAGACTGGAAGATGAAGAAAATGAAGAAAAAAGCCAAGCTACATTTATGCAATTTGCAATATTGACAGCTCAGCAAATTCTTTTTGCCAAGCACACAGCGGGCATTTAGCAGCTGGCGGCGATTTTACTCTCTCGCTCTCTCTATGCAGTTGACCTTTTGTATACCCTAACATTCAGGTACATTACTGGTTGACCTTTTGAT